>NC_044983.1:29696000-30896000 GCF_008728515.1 Papio anubis
TTATTAAACAGGGAATCCTTTCCCCATTTCTTGTTTTTGTCAAGTTTATCAAATACCAGATGGTTGTAGATATATGGTATTATTTCTGAGGGCTCTGTTCTGTTCCATTGGTCTATATCTCTGTTTTGGTGCCAGTACCATGCTGTTTTGGTTACTGTAGCCTTGTAGTATAGTTTGAAGTCAGGTAGCGTGATGCCTCCAGCTTTGTCCTTTTGGCCTAGAACTGACTTGGTAATGCAGGCTCTTTTTTGGTTCCATATGAACTTTAAAGTAGTTTTTTCCAATTCTGTGAAGAAAGTCATTGGTAGCTGATGGGGATGGCATTGAATCTATAAATTACCTTGGGCAGTATGGCCATTTTCACGATATTGATTCTTCCTATCCATGAGCATGGAATGTTCTTCCATTTGTTTGTGTCCTCCTTTATTTCGTTGAACAGTGGTTTGTAGTTCTCCTTGAAGAGGTCCTTCACATCCCTTGTAAGTTGGATTCCTAGGTATTTTATTTTTTTTGAAGCAATTGTGAATGGGAGTTCACTCATAATTTGGCTCTCTGTTTGTCTGTTACTGGTGTACAGGAATGCTTGTGATTTCTGCACATTGATTTTGTATACTAAGACTTTGCTGAAGTTGCTTATCAGCTTAAGGAGATTTTGGGCTGAGAAGATGGGGTTTTCTAAATATACAATCACGTCCTCTGCAAACAGGGACAATTTGACTTCCTCTTTTCCTGATTGAATACCGTTTATTTCTTTCTCCTGTCTGATTGCCCTAGCCAGAACTTCCAACACTATGTTGAATAGGAGTGGTGAGAGAGGGCATCCCTGTCTTATGCCAGTTTTCAAAGGGAATGCTTCCAGTTTTTGCCCATTCAGTATGATATTGGCTGTGGGTTTGTCATAAATAGCTCCTATTGATATCAATACCTAGTTTACTGAGAGTTTTTAGCATGAAGGGCTGTTGAATTTTGTTGAAGGCCTTTTCTGCATGAATTGAGATAATCATGCAGTTTTTGTCTTTGGTTCTGTTTATATGATGGATTATGTTCATTGATTTGCATATGTTGAACCAACCTTGCATCCCAGGGATGAAGCCCACTTAATCATGGTTGATAAGCTTTTTGATGTGTTGCTGGACTCAGTTAGCCAGTATTTTATTGAGGATTTTTGCATCAATGTTCATCAGGGATATTGGTCTAAAATTCCCTTTTTTTTGGTTGTGTCTCTGCCAGGCTTTGGTACCAGAATGATGCTGGCCTCATAAAATGAGTTAGGGAGGAATCCCTCTTTTTCTATTAATTGGAATAGTTTCAGAAGGAATGGTACTAGCTCCTCGTTGTACCTCTGGTAGAATTCGGCTGTGAATCCATCTGGTCCTGAACTTTTTTGGTTGGTAGGCTATTAATTATTCCCTCAATGTCAAAGGCTGTTATTGGTCTATTCAGGGATTCCACTTCTTCCTGGTTTAGCCTTGGGAGGGTGTATGTGTCCAGGAATTTATCCATATCTTCTAGATTTTCTAGTTTATTTGCATAGAGGTGTTTATAGTATTCTCTGATGGTAGTTTGTATTTCTGTGAGATTGGTGGTGACATCCCTTTTATGATTTTTTGTTGTGTCTATTTGATTCTTCTCCCTTTTCTTCTTTATTAATCTTGCTAGCAGTCTATCAATTTTGTTGATCTTTTCAAAAAATCAGCTCCTGGATTCATTGATTTTTTTGAAGGGTTTTTTGTGTATCTCCTTCAGTTCTGCTCTGATCTTAGTTATTTCTTGCCTTCTGCTAGCTTTTGAATGTGTTTGCTCTTGCTTCTCTAGTTCTTTTAATTGTGATGTTAGGGTGTCAATTTTAGATCTTTCCTGCTTTCTCTTGTGGGCATTTAGTGCTATAAATTTCCCTCTATACACTGCTTTAAATGTGTCCCAGAGATTCTGGTATGTTGTATCTTTGTTCTCATTGGTTTCAAAGAACATCTTTATTTCTGCCTTCATTTCATTATGTACCCAGTAGTTATTCAGGAGCAGGTTGTTCAGTTTCCATGTAGTTGAGCAGTTTTGATTGAGTTTCTTAGTCCTGAGTTCTAGTTTGATTGCACTGTGGTTTGAGAGACAGTTTGTTATAATTTCTGTTATTTTCCATTTTCTGAGGAGTGCTTTACTTCCAACTATGTGGTCAATTTTGGAATAAGTGTGATGTGGTGCTGAGAAGAATGTATATTCTGTTGATTTGGGGTGGAGAGTTCTGTGGATGTCTATTAGGTCTGCTTGGTGCAGAGTTGAATTCAATTCCTGGATACCTTTGTTAACTTTCTGTCTCGTTGATGTGTCTAGTGTTGACAGTGGGGTGTTAAAGTCTCCCATTATTATTGTGTGGAAGTCTAAGTCTCTTTGTAAGTCTCTAAGGACTTGCTTTATGAATCTGGGTGCTCCTGTATTGGGTGCATATATATTTAGGATAGTTGGCTCTTCTTGTTGAATTGATCCCTTTACCATTATGTAATGGCCTTCTTTGTCTCTTGTGATCTTTGTTGGTTTAAAGTCTGTTTTATCAGAGACTAGGATTGCAACCCCTGCCTTTTTTTGTTTTCCATTTGCTTGGTAGATCTTCATACATCCCTTTATTTTGAGCCTATGTGTGTCTCTGCATGTGAGATGGGTCTCCTGAATACAGCAAACTGATGGGTCTTGACTCTTTATCCAATTCGCCAGTCTGTGTCTTTTAATTGGATGATTTAGCCTATCTACATTTAAGGTTAATATTGTTATGCGTGAACTTGATCCTGTCATTATGATGTTAGCTTGTTATTTTGCTCATTAGTTGATGCAGTTTCTTCTTAGCATCGATGGTCTTTACATTTTGGCATGTTTTTGCAATGGCTGGTACTGGTTGTTCCTTTCCATGTTTAGTGCTTCCTTCAGGATCTCTTGTAGGGCAGGCCTGGTGGTGATAAAATCTCTCAGCATTTGCTTGTCTGTAAAGGATTTTATTTGTCCTTCACTTATGAAACTTAATTTGGCTGGATATGAAATTCTGGGTTTAAAATTCTTTTCTTTAAGAATGTTGAATATTGGCCCCCACTCTCTTCTGGCTTGTAGAGTTTCTGCCGAGAGATCTGCTGTTAGTCTGATGGCTTCCCTTTGTGGGTAACCTGACCTTTCTCTCTGGCTGCCCTTAACAGTTTTTCCTTCATTTCAACTTTGGTGAATCTGATAATTATGTGTCTTGGAGTTGCTCTTCTCGAGGAGTATCTTTGTGGCGTTCTCTTTATTTCCTGAATTTGAATGTTGGCCTGCCTTGCTAGGTTGGGGAGGTTCTCCTAGATAATATCCTGAAGAGTGTTTTCCAACTTGGTTCCGTTCTCCCTGTCACTTTCAGGTACACCAATCAGACATAGATTTGGTCTTTTCACATAATCCCATATAACTTGGAGGCTTTATTCATTTCTTTTTACTCTTTTTTTCTCTAAATTTCTCTTTTTGCTTCATTTCATTCATTTTATCTTCAATCTCTGATACTCTTTCTTCCAATTGATCGAGTCAGTTACTAAAGCTGGTACATTTGTCACGTAGTTCTCGTGTCATGGTTTTCATCTCTCTTAGGTTGTTTATGGACTTCTCTGCATTGGTTATTCCAGTTATCTATTCATCAAATCTCTTTTCAAGGTTTTTAGTTTCTTTGCACTGGGTTCGTAGTTCCTCCTTTGGCTCTGAGAAGTTTGATCAACTGAAGACTTCTTCTCTCAGCTCATCAAAGTCATTCTCCATCCAGATTTTTTCTGTTGCTGGCGAGGAGCTGCATTCCTTTGGAGTGGGAGAGGCGTTCTGATTTTTTGAATTTTGAGCTTTTCTGCACTGCTTTTTCCGGATCTTTGTGGTTTTATCTACCTTTGGTCTTTGATGATGGTGATGTACAGATGGAGTTTTGGTGTGGATGTCCTTTCTTTTTGTTAGTTTTCCTTCTAACAGTCAGAACCCTCAGCTGCAGGTCTGTTGGAGTTTACTGGAAGTTCACTCCAGACCCTGATTGCCTGGGTATCAGCAGTGGAGGCTGCAGAAGAGTGAATATTGCTGAACAGCAAATGTTGCTGCCTGATCATGCCTCTGGAAGCTTCATCTCAGATGGGTACCCGGCCGTGTGGGGTGTCAGTCTGCCCCTACTGGGGGGTGCCTCCCAGTTAGGCTACTCGGGGGTCAGAGACCCACTTGAGGAGGCAGTCTGTCCTTTCTCAGATCTCAAACTCTGTGCTTGGAGAACCATTACTCTCTTCAAAAGTGTCAGACAGTGACATTTAACTCTGCAGAGGTTTCTGCTGCCTTTTGTTTGGCTATGCCTTGTCCCCGGAGGTGGAGTCTACAGAGGCAGGCAGGCCTCCTTGAGCTGCATTGGGCTCCACCCAGTTTGAGCTTCCCAGCTGCTTTGTTTACCTACTCAAGCCTCAGCAATGGCGGGCATCCCTCCCCCAGCCTAGCTGCCAGCTTGCAGTTAGATCTCAGACTGCTGTGCTAGCAATGAGAGAGAGTCCGTGTGTGTGGGACCCTCTAAGCCAGGTGCAGGATGTAATCTCCTGGTGTGCCGTTTGCTAAGACCCTTGGAAAAGTGCAGTATTAGGGTGAGAGTGACCCAATTTTTCAGGTGCTGTGTGTCACAGTTTCCCTCGGCTAGGAAAGGGAATTACCCCTTGTGCTTCTCGGGTGAGGCGATGCCTTGCCCTGTTTCAGCTCTCGCTCGGTGGACTGCACCCAGTGTCCTGTACCCACTGTCCAACATGCCCCAGTGATATGAACCTGGTACCTCAGTTGGAAATGCATAAATCCCCCATCTTCTGTGTCGCTCACGATGGGAGCTGTCGCCTGGAGCTGTTCCTATTCAGCCATCTTGGAACCACCCCCACTTTATGTGGCTATTAAAATGACTCAATTAAAATCCACCATCTTGCTAGCTGTTTTATATTTATTCTATCTCTTCTTTAGTTTTTGCTCTCCTTTTCAGCCTCCTCTTTTGTTAATTGAATGTATTTTATTATTACATTTTATCTTCATTATTTTTTATTGGTTGTTCTAGGTTTTAAAATATACATCTTTAATTAACAAGAGTCTACCTTCAAATAACATTGTTTCCTGTGCTATGTAAGGACATCACAATAGTTAGTCCCAATTCCTCCCTCCCATTAATCGTACTATTGCTTTCATACCGTCTACTTTTGTATATGCTGTAAACACACAATACAGTGTTACTGTTTTTGCTTTAGAAGTTATCTTTTAGAGTAGATTTTCTAAACCTTAGCGGTATTTTGGTCTGGAGAATTCTGTTTGTGTGAGTCTGTCCCATGTATGGTAGGATGTTTAGCAGCATCCCAGACCTTTACCCACTAGCATTAGTAGCACCACCCCAGCTGTGACAATCAAAATTGTCTCCAGACGTTGCTTGTGTTCCTATGGGGAAGAATGGTAAAGGAAAGGGTTGGGTTCAGAACCATTGTTTTAGAGTAATTAAGAATATTTAGTGGGGGGTGCCAGGATGGCTGAATAGGAACAGCTCCAGCCTCCAGCTCCCAGTGTGAGCAACAGAGAAGATGGGTGATTTCTCCATTTCCAACTGAGGTACCAGGTTCATCTCACTGGGGCGTGTTGGAAAGTCAGTGCAGGACAGTGGGTGCAGTCCAGTAAGTGAGAGCCTAAGCAGGGCGAGGCATCGCCTCACCCGGGAAGCACAAGGGGTAATTCACTTTCCTAGCCGAGGGAAACTGTGACACACAGCACCTGGAAATATCGGGTCACTCCTACCCTAATACTGCACTTTTCCAAGGGTCTTAGCAAACAACACCCCAGGAGATTATATCCTGTGCCTGGCTTGGAGGGTCCCACACCCACGGACCCTCCCTCATTGCTAGCACAGCAGTCTGAGATCTAACTGCAAGGTGGTAGTGAGGCTGGGGGAGGGATGCCCGCCATTGCTGAGGCTTAAGTAGGTAAACAAAGAGGCTGGGAAGCTCGAACCAGGTGGAGCTCACTGCAGCTCAAGGAGGCCTGCCTGCATCTGTAGACTCCACCTCTGGGGACAGGGCATAGCTAAACAAAAAGCAGCAGAAACCTCTGCAGATGTGAATGTCCCTGTCTGACAGCTTTGAAGACACTAGTGATTCTCCCAGCATGGAGGTTGAGATCTGAGAACAGACAGACTGCCTGCTCAAGTGGGTCCTTGACCCCCGAGTAGCCTAACTGGGAGAGCCTAACTGGGAGTAGCCTAACTGGAGTGGACCTCAAGCAAAGGAAGAACATTCCATGCTTATGGATAGGGATAATCAATATCATGAAAATGGCTACACTGCCCAAGGTAATTTATAGATTCAATGCCATCTCCATTAAGCTACCAATGACTTTCTTCACAGAATTGGAAAAAACTACTTTAAAGTTCATATGGAAATAAAAAACAGCCCGCACTGCCAAGACAATCCTAGGCCAAAAGAACAAAGCTGGAGGCATCACGCTACCTGACTTCAAACTATGCTACAAACCTATAGTAACCAGAACAGCATGGTACTGGTACCAAAACAGAGATATAGACCAATGGAACAGAACAGAGCCCTCAGAAATAATACCACACATCTACAATCATGTGATCTTTGACAAACCTGAGCAAAACAAGAAATGGGGAAAGGATTCCCTATTTCATAAATGGTGCTGGGAAAACCGGCTAGCCATAAGTAGAAAGCTGAAACTGGATCCCTTCTTTACACCGTATACAAAAATTAATTCAAGATGGATTAGAGACTGAAATGTTAGATCTAAAACTGTAAAAACCCTAGAAGAAAACCTAGGCAATACCATTCAGGACATAGGCATGGGCAAGGACTTCATGTCTAAAACACCAAAGGCAAAGGCCACAAAAACCAAAATTGACAAATGGGATCTCATTAAACTAAAGAGCTTCTGCACAGCAAAAGAAACTACCATCAGAGTGAAC
The DNA here is from genome assembly GCF_008728515.1 of Papio anubis. NCBI lineage: Eukaryota > Metazoa > Chordata > Mammalia > Primates > Cercopithecidae > Papio > Papio anubis. Next base: position 29,702,962 of record NC_044983.1, read on the forward strand.
AGACAAGCTGCAGAATGGGAGAAAATTTTTGCAATCTACTCATCTGACAAAGGGCTAATATCCAGAACGTACAAAGAACTCAAACAAATTTACAAGAAAAAAACACACAACCCCATCAAAAAGTGGGTAAAGGATATGAACAGACATTTCTCAAAAGAAGACATTTATGCAGCCAAAAGACACATGAAAAAATGCTCATCATCACTTGCCATCAGAGAAATGAATATCAAAACCACAATGAGGTACCATCTCACACCACTTAGAATGGCAATCATTCAAAAGTCAGGAAACAACAGGTGCTGGAGAGGATGTGGAGAAATAGGAACACTTTTACACTGTTGGTGGAACTGTAAACTAATTCAACCATTGTGGAAGACAGTGTGGCAATTCCTCAAGGATCTAGAACTAGAAATGCCATTTGACCCAGCCATCCCATTACTGGGTGTATACCCAAAGGATTATAAATCATGCTGCTATAAAGACTCATGCACACGTATGTTTATTGCAGCACTATTCAGAATAGTAAAGACTTGGAACCAACCCAAATGTCTTTCAATGACAGATTGGATTAAGAAAATGTGGTACATATACACCATGGAATACTATGCAGCCATAAAAAAGGATGAGTTCATGTCCTTTGTAGGGACATGGATGCAGCTGGCAACCATACTTCTCAGCAAGCTGTTGCAAGAACAGAATACCAAACACCGCATATTCTCACTCATAGGTGGGAATTGAATAATGAGAACACTTGGGCACAGGAAGGGAAGGGGAACATCACACACCGGGGCTTGTCGTGGGGTGGGGGAAGGGAGGAGGGATAGCATTAGGAGATACACCTAATGTAAATGACGAGTTAATGGGTGCAGCACACCAACATGGCACATATATACATATGTAACAAACCTGCCCATTGTGCACATGTACCCTAGAACTTAAAGTGTAATTAAAAAAAAAACACATAAAGCTCATTTAATGATACCTGAATTAACTTAAAACCAAATCAAAGACATGAAAAAGAAAAATGTCATGTCATTATCCCTCATGGACCTATCTATCCTCATCAAAATACATTAGTCCCACTTATTGGTTGGAGATATTTTCTAAGACCCTCAGTGGATTCCTGGAATTGTGGATGATACCAAACCCTATATATACTATGCATGAATTTCTTGTTCCTTCTTCACAACAGATAAAGTCACAGATGGAAAATTGGTTTTTATCATGGATCTTAGTAAGTTCAGCGTACGATTTTTTTTTTCTTTCCATGTTAAGTCAGAAACTTTTACCTTTTCACTCAAAGTAGTCACTGATGACTTCTTTTTTGGCAGATCTGAATGGTCAGCATCACTACTCTTGTGCTCTAGGGCCATTATAAAATAAAATAAGAATCACTTGAACACAAGTATCACAATACCAGATACTATGATGGTTGCTCCGATAAACAAGACAACTCCTAAGTGACTAACAGGTGAGGGGTACAGACACATGAATCTCCTGGACAAAAGGAGGATTCACCTCCCTTCTGGGGCAGAGCCGGGCAGTGTGAGATTTTTGTCGTGCTATCCAGAGTGGTGTGCAATTTAAAACACATGAATTGTTTATTTGTGGAATTTTCCATTTAATATTTCCAGACCATGGCTGACCATAGGTAACTGAAACTGTAGAAAGTGAAACCGTGAATAAGAGGAGACTACTGTATTGGCAAGTTGAATATGGTAATATATTAAAAAATACTAGGCTGGGCTCAGTGGCTTACACCTGTAATCCCAGCACTTTGGGAGGCCAAGGGGGGAAATTGCTTGAGGCCAGGAGTTTGAGACCAGCCTGACCAACATGGCGAAACCCTGTCTCTACTAAAAATACAAAAATTAGCTGGGTATAGTGGCGCACGCCTGTAATCCCAGCTAGTTGGGAAGCTGAGGCAGGAGAATCACTTGAACCTGCGAAGAAGAGGTTGCAGTGAGCTGAGATAGCACCACTGCCCTTCACCCTGGGTGACATAGTGAGACTCCATCTCAAAAACAAAAACAAAACCAATAAACAAAAAAAGACTGCACAGTGTAGCGAGGCTTATCATGGGTATGTCATGCTGGTTCAATACTAAAAAAATTCAGTCAATGTAACCCATCATATTAATGATGTAAAGAAGAAAAGCCACTTGATCATATCGACAGATGCAGAAATAGCATTTGAAAAATTCATCAGGCATCCATGATGAAAAGTGTCAGCAAACTCCTAATAGAAGGAACTTCCTCAGCCTGATAAAGGGCATATACGAAAACTGTACAGCTAACATCATTTTTAATGATGAAAGACTCAATTCTTACTCTCTAAAATCAAGAACAAAGCAGGAACACCACTCTCCCTAGTCCTATAATTTATAGCATTAGATGTCTTAACAAGGCCACTGAAGCAATAAGAAGAAATAAAAGAGGTTGGAAGAAGAAAAAAAACTGCCCCTATTTGCAGACGACATGAACATTTATGAAATCTAGGAATTTAGAAAAAGGCTTCTAGAATGAAAAGTAGGTTTATCAAAATTGCGGGACACAGGCCAACACCCAAAACCAACTGTTTTTCCATAAACTAGTAACAATCAATTGGAAACCACAATTTGAAAATGGTATCATTTACTTTTGCTCCCAAAAATGAAAATACTTAGGTATAAGTATGCATGCATAAGATTCAGCATGCATAAGATCTACATGCTGAAACCCACAAAATGCTGAGGAAGAAATCAAAGAAGACAAATAAATGGAGCGACACATGGTATTCATGGATTAGAAGACTCAACATAGTAAAGATGTCAATTCTCCCTCAACCGATCTGTAGACTTAATGCAACACCAGTCAAAATCCCAGCAAGTTTTTTTTTGTAAATAAAGACAAGCTGATTCTAAAGTTTACACGCAAAAGCAATGGAACTAGAATAGCTAAAACAACTTAGAAAAAGAATATAGTTAGAGGAATCTCATTACTAGATTTTAAGACTTACTATAAAGCAACAGTAATCAAGGCAATGGGATAAACACATAGATCAATGGAACAGAAAAGATACCCCACAAATAGACCTCCACACATACGGTAATTTGATTTTTGATAAAAGTGTAAAGTAATTCAATGGAGAAAGGATGGTCTTTTCAGCACATGCTGTTGAAACAATCTGTCATTCACATGCAAAAAGAGAGATGCGTCCTCAACTTTATCCCTCATACCAAAAATTAACTCAATTGACTCATAGCTCTAAATATTCACTGTAAGACTATAACATTTTTAGAACAAAACAAGACCATAGGGACCTCTTTGCTTAGTTATTCGGGTCGGAGAGAAGTACTTTCTTTCAGTTTCATGCCCAACATTGCTGTGTGCCCAGTGCTGTATCTGTCTATATTGCTGCCTTGAGAATGCAGCTTCACGACTGGGATTTGCTTCAGTGTAGGGCAGGGAGAATAAAAAGAGGAAAAAAAAATGAGGATTTGCCCTCACATCCTCCATCCCACAGGGGCTCTTCTTTTAGGTTTTCTGGTTAGAAACAGAGGATTTCTCTGGGAACTTTTTCTGCCCTCAATTGCTGTGCAGTTCCTGGATTTGCATTGCTCTGCAGTCAAAGCTGGAAGATATAGAATGAAACGATGTCAGGAAATTCACTGCCCTCTGGGTTACTTTCAGGATTTGATTTTCCTCCCAAATGTGCCTGCTATTATTTACTAATCAGCCTCCAGATGCTCACTTTATGTGTTCTGTCCAAGGATTTTTCCACCCTTTCTGATACTGCAAACTGCCCTCCATTTTATCTCCCTGCATTTCAAAATGCACCATCTTAGTACATCTTAGTAGAACTGGAGCCACTAATTCTTTCCTCTTCCCCATGATTTTTTTTTTTTTTTTTTTTTTTTTATCAGAGTCTTGCTCTGTTACCCAGGCTGGTGTGCTGTGGTACAATCATAGTTCACTGAAGCCTCACTTCGTGGACTCAAGTGATCCTTGTAGCTAGGACTACAGGCATGAGCCACCATGCCTGGCTAAGTTTTTCTATTTTTTGTAGAGATGAGATCCTGCTATATTGCCCAGGCTGGTCTTGAACTCCTAGGCTCAAGTGATCCTCCTACTTTGGCTTCCCAAAGTTTTGAGATTACAGGCTTGAGCCACCTGGTCTGGCCCCACCAAGTTTTTGATGGAAGAAGTCAGGTTCCTCGGGTGGGTGATTGCTTTGAGGTGGAAACAGCACCAGGTTCTAGCCAACAAGACATAAGGGGGCTTTCTGGGAGAACTATTTTGCCCTAACCAAGAGAGAGACCCATGGAGAAATTCTACCTCCCTTTCTGCCATTGAGTGTTATTGTATAAGGACATGATGCTCGGAAGTGTGGCTGCCGTTTTGTACCCCAAAGAAAAGCAAAAGCATCATAGAGAAGCAAAACGAAAGCCCAGATATGTTGAACAGTCAATTAGACAAACTTGAGCCAGTTGCCTTTAGACTCTTACTTGTGTGGGATCATAAAATTTCCAATATTTAAACCATTTTTAGTGAATACTTTAAAAATTATTCCATTTAGGGATTCAGCCATCCCCAAAAATAACTGGGATGGAATTAATGAATATTTGTTAATAATTATGTTTTAATAATATGGACGAGTTGCTAGTTTATTCACTGATTTGACATATGAGTGAAGATTGTTTTTATGTGTTAGAACAATAAAGCTAAAAATGGATATACAGCCTGAAAATAAATATGGATCACAATAGAATTATTCTTGATTTCTTTGTGGACTTGGAGAGATGTTACAATTCTATTCATCTAAAAATTTTGTTTAAATGTATGGGGTACATATGCAATTTTGTTATGTGCACAGATTGTGAGGGGCATATGCCCGTCTCCCCTGGCATTTCCCTTGCCCTCTTCTTCTGGGTGTCTCTGGAAAGTCTTCTGCTATCCAATAAAGCTTGCATTGTGCAATATTGCCTTCTTGTTCTATCTTTCTGTCTTTTCTTTGATCAGCCCCAAAATCCTCAAACTCACCATTATTTTTGCTATTATTTTTCTTTTAGTGCTCATTAAAATATGTATGTGTATACACACACACACACACACACACACACACACACACACACACACACTCTTTGGAATTCTTTTCCTTGTATGTCTCCTCCATATCCTCTCTCTCTTCCTTCAAATGTCTGCCCAAAGCTTGCTTCTCAATGAGTCCTTCCTTGACCACCCTTTCTGATACTGCAACTGCCCTCCGTTTTACCTCCCTGCTTTTCCAAATTTCCCTTCTCTTGTTCTATTTTTTTCTTATTTCTCCGCTACTTGTCGTCTATTCACATACTATACACTTTACTCATATATGTTTATTGTTTATTGTATGTCACTGCCTATTAGGATATTATTTCTTCAGAACTTGAAGATACTGCTGCATGTCCTCATCAGTTTCACTGTTGCTAATGACAAGTCAAGATAAGACTATTTCCTTTGGTAGCCTTGAAGTTTTTCCCTAGAAACTTCTAGGTTCTCTTGTTTATCTGTGTAGTTTTGAGCGGTGCCAACTTTTTAAAAGAGAGCAGCCTTGTTCTTTCCTACCATTTGATACTTAGTAAGCGTTCAATTCTGAAGATGTGGGTCTTTTTTCAGTTCTGGAAGTTTTTCTGTGTGTATACCCAAATACACACACACAGAGATCTCTCTATAAACATAATACACACACATATATAATTCTTTGTGTAGATATAATACACATGTCCCTGTTTCCCATTCCTTCCTCCATGGATCCTTCCTTTATCCTTCCACCTTGGTTTTAATATTTCATTCATTCCATTCCATTCCACTCCTTCCATTCCTCTTCCTTTCTTATTTCTTCACTATCCATATTTCCTTCATCTTTTTTCTTTTATTTTCTTTTTTATTTATTTCTTATTATTATAAGTTACTTAAGATTTTATATTATATAATAATACAGTTTTCTATATGTCTGTGCACCTTGTTAGGGTGTCACTGCACCCATCAGCTCGTCATTTACATCCAGATTATAACTCTGTGCAATCCCTCCCCCTCCCCCCCTCCCCAAGTAGGCCCGGTGTGATGTTCCCCTTCGAGTCAAGTGATCTCATTGTTCAGTTTCCCACCTATAGGGGTGAGAACATCTCGGTGTTTGGTTTTTCTGTTCTTGTGATAGTTTGCTAAGAATGATGGATTCAGCTGTATCATGTCCTAAAGGACACAAACTCATCCCTTTTTGATGTTGCATGGTATTCCATGGTGTATATGTGCCACATTTTCTTAATCCAATCTGTCACTGATGGACATTTGGAGTTGATTCAAGTCTTTGCTATTGTGAATAGTGCCAATAAGCTTATCGTGTGCATGTGTCTTTATAGCAGCATAATTTATAATCTTTGGGTATATCCCCAATGGGATGGCTGGTCATATGGTACTCTAGTTCTAGATCCTTGAGGAATTGCCATACTGTTTTTCCATAATGGTTGAACTAGTTTACAATCCCACCAACAGTGTAAAGAATTCCCTATTTCTCCCACATCCTCTCCAGCACCTGTTGTTCCTGACTTTTTAATGATGTCATTCTAACTGGTGTGAGATGAGTACTCATTGTGGTTTGATTTGCATTTCTCTGATGGCCAGTGATGATGAGCATTTTTCATGTGTTTGTTGGCTGTATGAATGTCTTCTTTTTTGAGAAATGTCTATTCATATCATTGCCCACTTTTGATGGGGGTTGTTTGTTGTTTTTTTTCTTGTAAGTTGTTTATGAGTTCTTTGTAGGTTCTGGATGTTAGCCCTTTGTCAGATGGGTAGGTGCAAAATTTTCTCCCATTCTGTGGGTTGCCTGTTCCACTCTGATGGTAGTTTCTTTGCTGTGCAGAAGCTCTTTTACTGGTTTAATGAGATCCCATTTGTCATTTTGGCTTTTTGCTGCTGTTGCTTTTGGTGTTTTAGACCTTGAAGTCTTTGCCCATGCCTATGTCCTGAATGGTGCTACCTAGGTTTTTTCCTCATAAAGTTTTTATGAGTAGGAGTCTAACATTTAAGTCTCTAATCCATCTTGATTAATTTTCGTATAAAATTAAGAAAGGATCAGTTTCAGCTTTCTACTTATGGCTAGCCAATTTCCCAGCACCATTTTATTAAATGAGAATCCTTTCCCCATTTCTTGTTTCTCTCAGGTTTTGTCAAAGATCAGATGGCTGTAGATGTGTGGTATTATTTCTGAGGACTCTGTTCTCATTCCATTGATCTATATCTCTGTTTTGGTACCAGTACCATGTATTTTGGTTACTGTAGCCTTGTAGTATGGTTTGAAGTCAGGTAGCGTGATGCCTCAGCTTTGTCCTTTTGACTTAGGATTGTCTTGGAGATCGCGGGCTCTTTTTGGTTCCATATGAACTTTTAAAGCAGTTTTTCCAATTCTGTGAAGAAACTCATTGGTAGCTTGATGGGATGGCATTGAATCTATAAATTACCTTGGAGGCAGTGGCCATTTCCACGATATTGATTCTTCCTATCCATGAGCATGGTATGTTCTTCCATTTGTTTTGTGTCCTCTTTTATTTCAGTGAGCAGTGGTTTGTAGTTCTCATGAAGGGTCTTTACATCCCTTGTAAAGTTGGATTCATTATTTGATTCTCTTTACGGAAGCAATTGTGAATGGAAGTTCATTCATGATTTGGCTCTCTGTTTGTCTGTTACTGGGTGTATAGAATGCTTGTGATTTTTGCATTAATTTTGTATCCTGAGACTTTGCACAAGTTGCTTATCAGCTTAAGGAGATTTTGGGCTGAGACAGTAGGGGTTTTCTAAATATGCAATCATGTCATCTACCAAACAGGACAATTTGACTTCTTCTTTTCCTAACTGAATACCTGATTTCTTTCTCTTGCCTAATTGCCCCTGTAGAACTTCCAACTATATTTGAATAGGAGTGGTGAGAGAGGGCATCCTATCTTAATGCCAGTGTTCAAAGGAATTTTTCCAGTTTTATTCAGTATGATATTGGCTGTGGGTTTGTCATAAATAGCTCTTATTATTATTTTGAGATGCGTTCCATCAATGCCGAATTTGGTGGCGTTTTAGCATGAAAGACTGTTGAATTTTTGTCAAAAGCCTTTTCTGCATCTATTAACCACATGGGGATAACCATGAGGTTCTTGTCTTTGGTTCTGTTTATATGCTGGATTATGTTTATTGGTTCGCGAATGTTGAACCAGCCTTGCATCCCAGGGATGAAGCCCACTTGATCATGGTGGATAAGCTTTTGATGTGTTGCTGAATCCGGTTTGCCAGTATTTTGTGAGATTTTTTGCATCGATGTTCATCAGGGATATTGGTCTAAAATTCTCTTTTTTTCATTATCTCTGCCAGGCTTTGGTAATCAGGATGATGTTGGCCTCATAAAATGAGTTAGGGAGGATTCCCTCTTTTCTATTGATTGGAATAGTTTCAGAAGGAATGGTACCAACTCCTCCTTGTACCTCTGGTAGGAATTCAGCTGTGAATCCATCTGGTCCTGGACTTTTTTTTTGGTTGGTAGGCTATTAATTGTTGCCTCAATTTCAGAGCCTGCTATTGGTCTCATTCAAGGGGATTCAACTTCTTCCTGGTTTAGTCTTGGAAGAGTGTAAAGTGTCAGAGTATCCATTTCTTCTAGATTTTCCAGTTTATTTAAGTAGAGGTGTTTATAGTATTCTCTGATGGTAGTTTGTATTTCTGTGGGGTGGTGGTGATATCCTTTATCATTTTAATTGCAGTCAGAGTTTGATTCTTCTCTCTTTTCTTCTTTATTAGTCTTGCACTACAGTGGTCACCATCAATTTTGTTTGATCTTTTCAAAAAAACCAACTCCTGGATTCATTGATTTTTGGAGGGTTTTTGTGTCTCTATCTCCTTCAGTTCTGCTCTACAGTCTTAGTTATTCTAGCCTTCTGCTAGCTTTGAATGTGTTTGCTCTTGCTTCTCTAATTCTTTTAATTGCGATGTTGAAGTGTCAATGAATTTTGATCTTTCCTGCTTTCTCTTGTGGGCATTTGGTGCTATAAATTTCCCTCCTACACTGCTTTTAAATGTGTCCCAGAGATTCTGGTATGTTATCTTTGTTCTCATTGGTTTCCAAAAAGACAATGCTTTATTTCTGCCTTCATTTAGATTTATGGCTGCCAGTAGTCATTCGAACGGGTTGTTCAGTTTCCATGTAGTTGGCGAGTTTTGAGTTGAGTTTCTTAGTCCTGAGTTCTAGTTTGATTGCACTGTGGTCTGAGAGACAGTTTGTAATAATTTCTGTTCTTGTACATTTGTGCTGAGGTGCTTTACTTCCAATTCACGTGGTCAATTTTGGAATAATAAGTCTGATGTGGTGCTAGAAAAAGAATGTATATTCTGTTGATTTGGGGTGGAGGAGTTCTATAGATGTCTATTAGGTCTGCTTGCTGCAGAGATAGGTTCAATTCCTGGATATCCTTGATGCTTTCTGTCTTTCGTTAGTCTGTCTAATGTTGACGGAATTGGAGTGTTGAAGTCTCCCATTATTATTGTATGGAGTCTGAAGTCTCTTTGTAAAGTCTCTAAGGGACTTGCTTTATGAATCCTGAATTGCTCCTGTATTGGGTGCATATATATTTAGGATAGTTAGCTCTTCCTGTTGAATTGATCCCTTTACCATTATGTAATGGCCTTCTTTGTCTCTTTTGATTTTTGATGGTTTAAGTCTGTTTTATCAGAGACTAGTATTACCTTTAGCTTTTTTTGTTCTCCATTTGCTTGGTAAAATCTTCCTCCATCCCTTTATTTTGAGCCTATATGTCTCTGCTGATGAGATGGGTCTCCTGAATGTAGCAGACTGATGGTCTATCAGAGATCTATCTCTAATTTAGACATTTAGTCCATTTACATTTAAAGGTTAAGATTGTTGTGTGTGATCTTGATCTGCCATTATAATCATTAACCTAGTTATTTGCTCATTAGTTGATATAGTTTCTTCTAGCCTCGATGGTCTTTACATTTTTGGCATGTTTTTGAGATGGCTGGTACGGTTGTTTCCTTTCCATGTTGAGTACTTCCTTGGGAGGTCTCTTGTAAAGGCAGGCCTAGTGGTGACAAATCTCTAAGCATTTGCTTATCATAAAGGATTTTATTTCTCCTTCCTTATGCATAGAAACTTAGTTTGGCTGGATATGAGAAATTCTGGGTTAGAATTCTTTTCTTTAAGAATGTTGAATATTATTTACTCTCTTCTGGCCAGAGTTTCTGCCGAGAGATCTGCTGTGAGTCTGATGGGCTTCCCTTTGTGGGTAGCCCGACCTTTCTCTCTGGCTGCCCTTAAGATTTTTTTCCTTCATTTCAACTTTGATGAATCTGGCCAATTATGTGTCTTGGAGTTGCTCTTCTGAGGAGTATCTTTGTGGCGTTCCTCTGTATTTCCTGGGATTTGAATGTTGGCCTGCCCTACTGGGTTGGGAAGTTCTCTGGATGATATCCTGAAAGTGTTTTCCAACTTGGTTCCATTTTCCCCCTCACTTTCAGGCACCCCAATCGAGACGTAGATTTGGTCTTTTTACATAATCCATACTTCTTGCAGGCTTTGTTCATTTCTTTTCTTCTTTTTCTTTTGGTTTCTCTTCTTTCGCTTCATTTCATTCGGCTGATCCTCAATGCTTCAGTACTCTTTCTTCCAGTTGATCCCGAATTAGAGTTCACTGAAGCTTGGCCATTTATCCACGTATTTCATCATAGTTTCATCTCTTTCATTTACGTTTATGACAGCCTTCTCTAAATTAATTACTCTAGCCGTCAATTCTTCCCACTTTTTTTTCAAAGATTTTAGTTCTTTTCGCTGGAATTAAGTAATTCCTCCTTTAGCTCTGAGAAATTTGATGGACTGAAGCCTTCTTCTCTCATCCTAAAGTCAAAGTCATTCTCCGTCCAGCTTTGATCCAGTTGCTGGCGATGAGCTCTGCGGCGCTCCTTTGCGGGGAGATGCGGCTCTTGTTTTGAATTTCCAGCTTTTCTGCCCTGCTTTTTCCCCATCTTTGTGGTTTTATCTGCCTCTGGTCTTTGATGATGGTGATGTACACAGTGGGGTTTTGGTGTAAGTCATCCTGTTTGATAGTTTTCCTTCTAACAGTCGGGACCCTCAGCTAGTCTGTTGGAGATTGCTTGAGAGTCCCTCCAGACCCTGTTTGCCTGGGTATCCCAGCAGCAGAGACTGCAGAATGTGTTCTGAACAGCAAGTGTGTACCTGTCTGATTCTTGCTTTGAGCTTCCTCTCAGGGGTGTACTCACCCTGTGAGGTGTGGGGTGTCAGACTGCCCCTAGTGAGATGTCTCCCAGTTAGGCTACTCAGGGGTCAAATTGCTTGAGCAGAGGTCACTGTCCTTCTCAGATCTCAACCTCCCGTGTTGGGAGATCCCTGCTCTCTTCAAAGCTGTCAGACAAGAGTCGTTTGGGTCTGTACAGAGGTATCTGCTGCTTTGTTATTGTTTACTGTGCCCTGCCCCAGAGGTGGAGTCTACAGAGACAGGCAGTTTCCTTGAGCTGCTGTAGAGCTCCACCCAGTTCGACTTCCAGCAGCTGTTTACCTACTTAAGCCTGAGCAGTGGTGAGCCCCTCCCCATGCCCTGCTGCCTTGCCGGTAGATCACAGACTGCTGTGATAGCAATGAGGAGGCTCAAGTGGGTCAATGGGACCCTCCCGGCCAGGTGTGGATATGATCTCCTGGTGTTCCTGTTTGCTCAAAGCAGTATTGGGGTGGGAGTTATCCAGATTCTCCAGGTGTTGTGTGTCTCCAGTTCCCCTGGCTAGGAAAAGGGATTCCCTTCCCCTTGCGCTTCCCAGGTGAGGCAATGCCTGCAGCCCTCTTCAGCTTTCTTAAGCTGAGGTGGGCTGCAGCAATTGAAGCCAATTACCGATCTTCCGGCCTCCCCCAGTGAGATGAACCCAGTACCTCAGTTGAAAATGCAGGAAATCCACCCGGTCTTCTGTGTGGCTGGCTGGGAGTTGAGGAGCTGGAGCTGCTCCTATTGACCCATCTTGCTCCGCCCCTCTTCCTTCATCTTCTATTTGTTGAATTTGGCTGCTGCCTTTTGTGGATATTAATTTTCCTCACATGTTGTGTGATTCTTGTTTGGTTGCCTATATTTTTATTTGAGATTCTCCTTTTGCCTCTTGGTGGTCTGAGTGCAAATCCTGTCTCAGGGGGTCTAGGGGGAGGTGGGGATTGTTGCCAAGTAGGTTGTGTGAGCCCATAATCTTGTGGGCGTAAATCACTCTTGAGGATTGTGAGTGATGGTAGCAGCTGGAATTGTTCTCATTGACAGGCTTTTTAAAAAAATTATTATACTTTAAGTTCTAGGGTACATGTGCACAATGTGCAGGTTTGTTACATATGTATACATGTGCCATGTTGGTGTGCTGCACCCATTAACTCATCATTTACATTAGGTGTATCTCCTAATGCTATCCCTCCCTCCTCCCCTGACCCCATGACAGGCTCTGGTGTGTGATGTTCCCCTTCCTGTGTCCAAGTGTTCTCATTGTTCAATTCCCACCTATGAGTGAGAACATGCGGTGTTTGGTTTTCTGTTCTTGTGACAGTTTGCTGAGAATGATGGTTTCCTGCATCCATGTCCCTACAAAGGACATGAACTCATCCTTTTTATGGCTGCATAGTATTCCATGGTGTATATGTGCCACATTTTCTTAATCCAGTCTGTTGTTGATGGACATTTGGGTTGGTTCCAAGTCTTTGCTCTTGTGAATAGTGCCACAGTAAACATACATGTGCGTGCGTCTTTATAGCAGCATGATTTATAATCCTTTGGGTATATACCCAGTAATGGGATACCCAGTAATGAAATGGCATTTCTAGTTCCAGATCCTTGAGGAATTGCCACACTGTCTTCCACAATGGTTGAACTAGTTTACAGTCCCATCAACAGTGTAAAAGTGTTCCTATTTCTCCACATCCTCTCTAGCACCTGTTGTTTCCTGACTTTTTAATGATCACCATTCTAACTGGTGTGAGATGGTATCTCATTTGACAGGCTTTTCTTACACAAGAGTTAGGCTTTTCTCACACAAGAGTCAACCCCAAGTTCTAGGGGTCAAATCTCCCATTTCTGAGAGCTGGGCTCCCTGCTTTTACTTAGGGGCTAAAGCCAGAGCCTCTGTTCCCTTTCAATGTTTTTCTTCCTTTGCTGTCCATTTCGAAGTTTAGTAGTACTTTGGTCTTTGCTCTTCTGTTTTCAGCTCCAACATTTCTACAAAGCCTGTAGCTCTAAACCTTGTTTGCTCACTGCAGTCACCTGGGAAAGTTGAGAAACTGCTGAAGCCTTGGTCTTACCCCCACCCGCACCCCCACCCCCACCCTGAGATCTTAATTTGTTTGGTTTGGGGAACCACCTGGACACTGGCATTTTTCTAAATTTTCTAGTTGAAATTAATTTACAACCAAAATTGCTAACCACAGTGCTAGGAAATGGTCTCAGACAGATCTTTCCTGTAAGTGTAGAAAAAGTTCTTGGAGTTTGTCACAGGGCAGACGCCTTCTTTATCTGCTGCTCACTGTAAGAAGCAGATAGGAAGGAAGGGGGCTGCCTACACAGCCTTTGGTAACACGGTTTCTTTAATTAGTCATCTTCTTGTTTGACCAATAGCCTTTCCTTCTTTTGTATCTCTTAACTTCAATAACTGAACTTGAAGTACTTAGAATTGCTTTTACTTCAATAGTTGTTATTTTTTTTCTTAGTTGTTTTAGGCCGAAGTTTCTCTTCCATTTTTTTCCCCATCACTCTCCTCTTAGTGATGTACGATTTTCCAAGATTATTTAAAATTTCTGGTGCACTCATTGGCGCTATCACTTACTTTTCAGCGCAGCGGTACATTTATTTTTAATTATTTTTCTTGTTATTTACATGGATTTGAAGAGGAATGAGTGGACACATCTGTGATCATACTACCAAATTTGTTCCATGTCCTAGTTGTATCGCCATTTGTCTTTCTCTGCTAATAGATCTATAAAATGTGGAAAGAGATGTTTTACAATCTCTCATAGCAATCCTATTTTTGTTTTACATAATTTGATGCTTTTGTATAAAACATAAAGGTTCATGACTATTATAAATTTTACGTAGATTTTGCCTTTCATGAATATAAAATGACCTTCTTTTCTATGGAAACCTTTTTATTTTTACCTTATATTAAATTTTATTTGAAATCAAAGGGGCCATCCTTTGTTTTTAAAATTTCATTTGTCTGATAAGCCTTTGTTTATTCTTTCAAAACATTTCTCATTTTAATGTGTCTCTTTAAGCTTAAACAGCATATGTGTAGATTTTTAAAATCTTTTTAAAATGGGAAGTTGAAATAACTTAAATGTATTATCATATATGCTTGGCCTCATCTCCGTTATCTTGTTTTATATTTTTAGATTTTATGCTTTCTTGTTGTGTTCTGGATTTATGTCTTTTACTTTGTGTAATATACTTTGTTTGCTTTTACATTTTCCAGTGTTCTGAAAGATAAACATTCCTCTTAAAATTTTAGTCTTTTGGTTTTTGGAAAACGATACTTAACCTATTATTAAAAATTAAAAAAAATTTAAATTTCCTTCAGAATTCTTACTTGCAAACAATAGAAACTGACTCTGGCTAAATTAAGCAGAAAGGAATCTTCTTCTAGAAGGATAAGGAGCTGTTCACAGAATGGATAGGAAGGAAGGTTTTACATGAGGAGAAGCCACCGGTGGCTGCATGGCAAGACTGGCTAGGCCACCCCCAGAAACGGCAGCTGTCTGATTGCCTCTGTTCCTCCATGGTCTTTGTGTTCCCTGGACGCTGCCATCAGACACTTCCTCAGCCACCTTCCCCACCCCTGCTCTGGACACCGACCTCCACAGCTGCCACTGCCAGACTTCTGAAGAGTCTCTGCTACTAAGCATCATTTGTTTCACATGAATGTCCCAAACAAGAGCACACCACGGGCTAAACTTAAGCCTCCAGCCCATGGCAGAGCCGAAAGGGGTTTGAGAGGGCAAGTTTCTGACTTTTTCAGCTTGGAAGTGTGGCAAGTTCTTGCTTGCACCCTTCCCCATGTCCCAGATCTCTGCCCAATATTCATTCCTCCTCTAGCTTTATTACAATCTCTTCTCAATATTTTATAAATGATGACAAAACTGAAAAGTGAAATACCTCTATACCAGCGGTCCCCAGTCTTTTTGGAAGCAGTGACCGGTTTTGTGGAAGACGATTTTTCCATGGAGGTGGGTGCAAGGGAATTCAAGTGCATTACATTTATTGTGCGCTTTATTTCTATTATTTTTGTGTTGTAATATATGATAAAATAATTATACAACTCACCATAATGTAGAATGAGTGGGAGACCTGAGCTTGTTTTCCTGCAACTAGATGGTCCCATCTGGGGGTGATGGGAGACAGTGACAGATCATCAGGCATTAGATTCTCATAAGGAGCACACAACCTAGATCCCTCACATGTGCAGTTCACAGTAGGGTTCATGCTCCTATGAGAATCTAATGCTGCCACTGATCTGACAGGAGGTGGAGCCCAGGCGGTAATGTGAGTGTTAGGGAGAGGCTGTAAATACAGATGAAGCTTGGCTTACTCGCCCACCACTCACCTCCTGCTTTGTAGCCTGGTTCCTAGCAGGCCCTGGACTGGTATCAGTCTGTGGCCTGGGGTTGGCCACAATATGGGGTAAAAAAAAAGAGGAAAGAAGAGAGAATTTGGTTAAAATATATTCATAGAAGGAAGGAAGTGTGAAGAGAAGTTACGGTCCTTATTGCTTCCATTGGTTATGTGGTCGCAGATCCATGCTGCCCAGTGAAAGTTCCTGTAATGGTGCAAATGGTTTGTGCCTGCACTATTCAATGCAGAAGTCACCTGTGGCCAGCAAACCCTCAAAATGTGGCTGGTGAAATGAGAAACTAATATTTTAATTGTATTTAATTTTAATTAATTTACATTTGGATTTAAATAGCCACAAATGGCTGGTGGCTACAATGCTGTACAGCGTAGCTGTGAATAGAATGATATTCCCTTTGTCTTCAATCATACGTCAGTGAACTGGGATCTCTCTCAGATTAATTCTTTGCTTAATTTCAGCACAACCCTGAAACCTAGCTAATTTTGCCTCTATGGGACTTCCATAGTCATTCACTCAAAACTCATCATTGAACATGTTAAGAAAGGTTCTAACCATATTTTTCTTTGTCCTTATGGAGAAGGAGCAACCTTATTTCCTCTTTGATAATTCATGTCAATTACTAGGCAATCCTGTAACACTGCATTTTTATCTGTTCACCCAATGGTAAAGGGAATACAGACAGTCTGGTGGCAATTCACTGGGATGGTTATCTCCTTCCTTGCAAACAGAACTTCAAAACTAGTGGATAACAGCTATAAGAATATGTAACTTTTTTATAAGTATATTACCAGGTTTAATTCTTAGAGGTATCACACCCCCTTCTGCTCCATTGTTTCCTGGACCCATATTCTGACTGTAGAAGAAAGAGAACATACTTAGAATCCTTCAGGGCTGCAATCTGGCCTGTCTTTCAGCTGGAGTGACTCATTTTTTCACAGCTCATAGCAACGTTCTACAAGTCCAGCTCCAGCTGCTTTTAGATGATGGGATACATAATAAAACTAGTAGATGGTTTATTCATTTTTCCCCACTGCTGTAAAGTGAGTTCCTAGGTCAGAAACAATATCCTTTGGGGCACCATGCCTGTCATGACTATATGTAAGGTATTCAGTAATGGTTGCACTTGTAGAAGCATAGTTGAGAAGGAAAGTATATCGAAGTCCAAATGATAAGTGAAGATAAATGGCACCTTTATAAGGAAGGCGGCCAATACAATTAACCTTGTGCTAGGTAGCTGGCTAGGTAGCTATCCCCCAAAGGCATAGTATTATACTGGGGGCTCCAGGTTGGTCTTTTAATGGGAAAGTTGAGCCAACAGCAGATGTGTTAGCTAGGGAAGAGGGGGTTGACTGACAATAGAGAAGGTCATTTTGTCTACCTGATTATTAAAAGCATCCCTGCGCTGGGTATTCATGTTTGATACAAATATTCTCTCCCTTCGGGCCCATTCTGACGGTCCTCTAGAATAGTAGCTGAAATCGGAGTTAAAAGCTCTTTGAGTTTCGACAGTCTGCTTTAATTCTCTAAATACTAGACATCTTCACCAGGGTATTCCTTTGATCTTGTGTCCTGATATTATGACCACGCCTCTGGTGTTTAAGTGCCCCATGTGGCCTCTGTCACCCTCAGATCTTCCCATTTTCTTTAAAATCAAGGAAACAGTTTCACTGCATCATGTTCTACTGGTTTCCCTGTTCAAGCTGTTACAAAGATACAGAGTGTCAATGGTGAAATCTATATCAATAAATACAGTCTTATGTAATGTCTTCTCTCCTCCTTGTCCAATACTGTCTGAATCCATTCACACATATATTCCCCGTATGTTTTGCCAGCGTAAACAGGCGAGTCCCTGCAGTGTATGTGTATGTGTACGTGTGTGTGTGTGTGTGTGTGTGTGTGTGTGTGTGAAGCAAGCAAGTTCCTCCTGGGCTTGATTTTGATTTTGTAATAGTATCCCTGGGGCATGTTTAGATATGCTTATTAGTAAAGGTTTAGGGACATTGAGGAAAGGGAATTCTCTCATTTTTAAAATGACATATGTAGAGTTATATCACAAGGGGGAATCAAGATTCTTTCTTCTGGCAATAAAGGCTTACTGGAAATTGAGGGTTGCAGGTATAGAATTCTCCAAATATTTTGAATCTAAACACACACACACACACACACACACACACACACACACACACCTGCCACACTAGAGAGCACCAGTAAAGAAAAAAAGGTTAGTTAAATTCCAGTATAAATGCATATTTGTTCTCTTTTGTTATCTTACCTAACTTAAAAAGCAATTGTAAAGAAATGTAGATAATGTATTGCTTTGCCTATAAGGTATAGGAATGTGTTATGTTTGTGAATAACAGCACAAGTAGGTGAGTAGGAACAATGCTGTGCTAGGAAAATGATTCCAGATGATTACCTGATCAAAGTATAAATGAAGGAAACCAGAAATGATAAATAGGAAGGTTAATACAACAAAAGCTACAAAAACATATTTGCTCTCCTTTCTTCTCTGCTCTTTAAAAATACCTGAAATCTTATAAAGGAAGAACTTTAACAATGTATTATTGGGTTTATGATATTGACAGATGTACAACAATAATACTACAATAAGTAGGAAAAGGGAATAGAGCTATATAGGAATAACATTTCTGTATTTCACTGGAATTAAAATGGTATCAATCTGAAGCTGATTCTGATAAGTTAAGATGTGTTGCTAGGCCCTACAAAAGACACTAAGAAGATGACTCAAGACAATTTAAAAAATTGTCAAAGAAATTTAAATGCATTAGTAGAAAATATTCACTCAATAGAAAAGAAAATAGTAAGAAAGGATTGGAGGAATAAAAAACCATGAAAATTACAGAAAACAATAAGTGTAATGGTAAATGTAATTCTATATCAATAATAATGTTAATAGAATATACAATCAAAATGTACAAATGATCAGATTGGATAAAAAATGAGATCCAACTATATGCTGTCTAAAGGAAATAATTTTGATTCAAAAACACAAATAGAATGGAAGTAAAAGGATAGAAAACATATTATGCAAATAGCAACCATAAGAAAGGTGGAAGGGCTGTACTAATATCAGAAAATAGACTTTAAAAACAGAATAAAAGGTACTAGAGACAAAGAGAGGGACTTTATAGTGTTAAAAGGGTCAGTTTGTCAGGAAGTTATGAGTGATCAGAAGTGTTTCATCAGTTTTGAGAAACCCTTTGCCAGTATTGGTTCACATCTGTCTCTTACCCCATTTTCCTTCTCTTTTTCTTCTGGAACTTCACTTGCTTGTTTATTAGATCTTCTCCCTGAATGGTACCTGTCTCTAATGCTTTTTTTCTGTGTTTTCAATTATTTTTTTTCCTCTCTCTGCTTTAGTTTGATTGTTTTCTGTTACCTGTTTTCCAGGTGATGGATGCTGTGTCGAATGTGTTATTGAACCCAACTAGTTAGTTCTTAATTTTATATTTTGTTTTTTTTTTAGTTCTGGAATTTCCATTTGATCCTGTTTTCATCATTTTGAATATACCGATGAAATTACCTAGCCTTTCAACTCTTTTATGCATATTCTTCGTTTTCATATTAATTGAACATTAATTGAATTGTGGTTATTTTAACATCCTTGTAGGTTAAGACTAAAATTGGGATCACCTATGGGTCTGTTTCTATTGATTATGTTTTTTCTCTTGTTATTTTTTGACATGCGAAGGAATATTTGAATAAATGCCAGGCATTATTTATTTAAAAAATATAGAAACTCTAGATTCCTGAGAAGGCTCACTTTCCCCTCTTGGCAGAGTGGTGGTCAGTTGGTTTACTTCAGTAAGGAACTGTGCTGAATCATGGCTGCATGAGGGATGACCTCTGGCTCAAGATGGACCTTGTGTAGTTTCATCTAGAATGTTGGTGTGTTTTGGGAATGCTCTTTTTTATGGGTATCAAATTCCAATCTTTGTCATGTGAGACTGACAACAGAGCTCTGTTTTGTTTTGCAGGGTCTTCCCACCTATGTTTTTGCCTTTTGCCACATACAGGTTCCAGTTTTCAATACATGTTTTGGGGAATATAATCTGCCGTGTGCTTGAAACCTTATAAATCTCCACCAAAACTCTTCCGATTCCTTTTACTCCTGCTGCAGCCCCCTTCCAGCTCTTGCCCTGGATTTTGCCCTAGACTCTTAGCTTCTTGCCCATATTCGAATTCATCAATACCTCCAGGAGAAAAGCAACTGCAGAGGCCAGTTCACCTCTCTGTTTCTTCCTTTATGAAGTATTAGTTCATTTTGTTGTTGTTGCCTTAGCAACTCTTGGCTTTTTCAAAAAAAAATTTTGTATTCTGTCTGGCTTTTCTAGCTCTAGATGGGAGCACTGGTCTTTGGAAAAGGGGACAAGTAATATATCTTCCCTAGAAGGTAAAAAATCTTTGTGTAGTACATATTTTGAAATATCTTTCTGTTTATTCATGCATAATTTGCCATTTAGCTGATATCAGAATTTGAGGGACATGATATTTTTCCTTAAAACCATAATTTTTTTTTGCCTTTTTTGCATTTTAGAGTTTGACAAGAGTCTGATTTTTATTTCTTGTGTTGTTAAACTTAAAAAAAATCTCTAGGTGTTTAAAGGCTTATCTGTTTACTGAAAATACTATGTATTTTTTCCAGGATATGTGTTTATGTGGGTTATCTTTCAGAGATTTTGAAGAGTTTGTGATAAGCTTTTTACACTAAGCTTTCTTGATAGTTTCGATGTGGTTTTCAATTAAGCTCCAGATGTTCGCTTCTTGTCTAGTTGGAGTGTCTTCCTGAGAATACCTGCGACTCTTAGGTTCAAGCTCTATTTCCTTTCTTCTTACCTGTAATCTTCACCATCCTTTTTTTTTTTTTTTTTTTTTTGGTCACTTTGGTTTTCTCATACTGCGTTCTGAAAAATTTGTCAAGTTGTTTCTGTTTGATTAGATTTTACCAAGTTTAATCTTATGCTTCATTGAATCAATTTGCATTTAAATCCTACTATTGTGATTTTATCTTTTTGAAAATTATCCTATCTTGAGTCTTTTTTCTCTCTTTTCTATGCATATTAGTTTTTTATTCATAGTCTTTTTTTTTTTTTTTCCTGTATCTTGGCTTTCTGCTTCTGTTTCATAGAATTCACGCATTGTAATAAGTATGGCAAACTAATGGAAATTTCTCCTTTCTTTAGCAAATCGTTTTCAGATATTTGTTATCCTTGTACATTTTTAAGGTGATCTTTCTTTTCATTTCCATAGCAGTATTTTAAAAATCAACTTTAGTGAGGTATCATTTACATTTATTAATATACACCCATTTTAAATGAACACCTCAATGCCCTTTGTATATATCCATATATTCACCACCACAATCAAGATAAGGAATATTTTCACTTCTCCAAGAAGTTTCCTATACTTTTTTTTTTGTAGTCAATTACCCCAACATCATTCTTATGCAACCACGGATATGATTTCTATCATTACAGATTAGTTCTGGCTGTTCAACAGATTTTTAAAACCAGAGCCATCTACTATGTACTTTTCTTCCTAACTTTTTTGCTCAGCTTAGCATTATTAAAATTCATTAGTATTGTTATGCCTATCAGTAGTTTGCTTCTTTTTGTCACTTAGTAATATTCCATTGTATAAATGTAACACACTGTGTGTATCCATTCTTGCATGGACTGAATGTTTGTGTACCCCCAGAATTCATAACTGAATCCCTAATCCCCATTATGATGGTATTTGGAGGTGAGGCCTTTGGGAGGTGATTAGGTTAGGTGAGATGATGACAATGGGGCTCCCATGGTGGGGTTTAGTGTGCTTCTAAGAACAGAAAGAGAGCAGAGCACTCTCAGTCTCTCTCTCTTTCTCCACAGCCCACATCCCCAAAACACACACTGTGGCTGCCTGTAAGTCAGGAAGAGGACCCTTATCAAGATCCTGGCACTCTGATCTTGGACTTCCCAGCCTCCAGAACTGGGAGACATAAATGTCTAAGTTTTTTTCACTCAACTATAATATTTTGTTTTATCAGTCTGAGGAGTCTAAGACAATTCTCCTGTTGATTGGACTCGGGTTGTTTCTAGTTTGCAACCATTATGAACAAAACTGCTATGAACATTCATGTATCAGCCTCCTTTTCTTCATGTGTATGTAATTAAGTCCTTGTATATATTCACAGTAACTGTTAATGAAGTCCCTGCTTGCTAATTCATCATTTCCATGTTTTCTTTGTCCATTCCAATTAACTGATATTTCTCTTGGATATCAGAAACATTTTTCTGCCATTTTGTATGTACCATAATCTTCATTTGAATGCTGGACATTTTTGAGGGTCTGGATTTTTTCCTTCATTCCTTTAAAGATTTTGGAGTTTTTCTGTGTCATGAGGTGAGTTTACTTTCCGGATCATCTTCATACTTTTGGGATGTGTTTTTAAATTTCTTTTGAGTGGATCCAGAGTAACCTTTACTCCATAGTTATTAAGCCTTACTCCTAAGGTGCAGATATTTTGGAGTCTCTATGACTGCTCTAAATGTTCAGTGGTACCTCTTCATTCTAGGTTGTCAGAACTCAGATACCTCCTGTACTGCCTTAGGAAGTTGTTCAGCTTTCAGCTTCCCTGTAGTTTTTTCCTAGAAGCCATTCTTTGCCTGGTTAGTCCTGTGTTGCCTGTTGTTCAATGTCTGAAAGTAGTTGTTACATATATTTTGTCTAGATTTCTAGATGTTTATGGTAAGAAGCCTAGTCTGGTACTGGTACATCATCATGGCTGGAAGCAAAAATCATATTGTAGTGTTTTCTTTTCTAATTTTTATTTTTTTTTTTATTTATTTTTTTATTTTTATTTTTATTTTTTTTATTTTTTTAAATTTATTTATTATTATTATACTTTAAGTTGTAGGGGTACATGTGCATAACATGTTTGTTACATATAAAATACTTGTGACATGTTAGTCTGCTGCACCCATCAACTCGTCATTTACACTGTATAACTCCCAGTAATCCCTCCCCTCCCCCTCCCCATGATAGGCCCTGGTGTGTGACAGTTCCCCTTCCTGAGTCCAAGTGGATCTGTTGTTCAGTTCCCAATCTATGAGGAGAACATGGTGTTTGGTTTTCTGTTCTGTGATAGTTTGCTAAGAATGATGGTTTCCAGCTGCATCCATGTCCCTACAAAGGATCTTAAACTCATCCTTTTTATGGCTGCATAGTATTCCATGGTGTATATGTGCCACATTTTCTTAATCCACCTGTCACCATGGACATTTGCTGTTGATTCTGGGTCTTTGCTATTGTAGAATAGTGCTGCAATAAAACATACGCGGTGCATGTGTCTTTATAGCAGCATAATTTATAATCCTTTGGGAATATACCCAGTAATGGATGGTTGGGTCATATGGTACATCTAGTTCTAGATCCTTGAGGAATCGCCATACTGTTTTCCTATATATAATGGTTGAACTAGTTTACAATCCCACCAACAGTGTAAAAAGGTTCCTATTTCTCCACATCTTCCAGCACCTGTTGTTTCCCGACTTTTAATGATCTTATTTCAACTGGTGTGAGATGGTATCTCATTGTGGTTTTGATTTGCATTTCTGATGGCCAGTGATGATGAGCATTTTTTTCATATGTCTGTTATTGTATGAATGTCCTCTTTGAGAAATGCCCTGTTCATATCCTTTGCCCACTCTTTTACTGTTGTTTGTTTTTTTTTCTTGTAAATTTGTTGGAGTTCTTTGTGGTTCTGGATATTAGCCCTTGTCAGATGAGAGTAGATTGCAAAAAATTCTTCTCCCATTCTGTAGGTTGCCTGTTCACCTGATGGTAGTTTCTTTGCTGTGCAGAAGCTCCTTTAGTTTAATGAGATCCCATCGGTCAATTTTAGCTTCGCTGCCGTTGCTTTGTGTTTTAGCCATGAAGTCTTTGCCCATGCCTATGTCCCAATGGTACTACCTAGGTTTTCCTCTAGGATTTTATGGTATTAGGTCTAACATTTAAGTCTCTAATCCATCTTGAATTAATTTTCGTATAAGGAGTAAGGAAAGGATCCTTCTCAGCTTTTCTACTTCTATGGTTAGCCAATTTTTCCTAGCACTATTTATTAAATAGGGAATCCTTTTCCCCATTTCTTGTTTTTCTAGGTTTGTCAAAGATCAGATGGCTGTAGATGTGGAATTATTTCTGAGGACTCTGTTCTGTCTCCATTGGTTCATTCTGTTTTGGTACCAGTACCATGCTGTTTTTGTTACTGTAGCCTTGTAGTATGGCTTGAAGTCAGGTAGCGGATGCCTCCAGCTTTGTTCTTTTTGACTTAGGATTGTCTTGGAGATGCGGGCTTTTGGGTTCCATATGAACTCTTTAAAGCAGTTTTTTCCCAATTCTGTGAAGAAACTCATTGGTAGCTTGATGGGGATGGCATTGAATCTATAAATTACCTTGGGCAGTATGGCCATTTTCACGATATTGATTCTTTCCTATCCATGAGCATGGTATGTTCCTTCCATTTGTTTGTGTCCTCTTTATTTCACTGAGCAGTGGTTTGTAGTTCTCCTTGAAGAGGTCCTTTACATCCCTTGTAAGTTGATTCCTAGGTATTTGATTCTCTTTGAAGCAATTCAGAATGGAAGTTCATTCATGATTTGGCCTGTGTTTGTCTGTTATTGGTGTATAAGAATGCTTGTGATTTTTGCACATTAATTTTGTATCCTGAGACTTTGCTGCAGTTGCTTATCAGCTTAAGGAGATTTTGGGCTGAGACAATGGGGTTTTCTAAATATACAATCATGTCATCTGCAAACAGGGACAATTTGACTTCTTTTCCTAACTGAATACCCCTGATTTCTCTTTCTTGCCTAACTGCCCTTAGCCAGAACTTCCAACACCATGTTGAATAGGAGTGGTGAGAGAGGGCATCCCTGTCTTGTGCCAGCTTTCAAAGGGAATTTTTCCAGTTTTGCCCATTCAGCGATATTGGCTGTCATTATAACAGTTCTTATTATTTTGAGGTAATGCTCCATCATCACCGAATTTATTGAGCCGCTTTTAGCATGAAGGGCTGTTGAATTTTGTCAAAAGCCTTTTCTGCATCTATTGAGATAATCATGTGGTTCTTGTCTTTGGTTCTGTTTATATGCTGACGTTTTTATTGATTTAATGTTGAACCAGCCTTTGCATCCCAGGGATGAAGCTCACTTGATCATGGTGATAAGCTTTTGATGTGTTGTTGAACTGTTTGCCAGTATTTTTATTGAGGATTTTTGCACCAATGTTCATCAGGATATTGGTCTAAAAATTCTCTTTTTGTTGTGTTCTGCCAGGCTTTGGTATCAGGATGATGTTGGCCTCATAAAATGAGTTAGGAGGATTCCTCTTTTCTATTGATTGGAATAGTTTCAGAAGGAATGGTACCAACTCCTCCTTATACCTCTGGTAGAATTCAGCTGTGAATCCATCTGGTCCTGACTTTTTGGTTGGTAGGTTATTAATTATTGCCTCAATTTTGTCTATTGGTCTATTATTCAGGGATTCAACTTCTTCCTGGTTTTAGTTCCTGAAGAGTAAGTGTCCAGGAAATTATCCATTTCTTCTAGGTTTTCCAGTTTATTTTATGTGAGGTGTTTATAGTATTCCTCTGATGGTAGTTTGTATTTGGGGTTTGTGGTGATATCCCCTTATCATTTTAATTAAGGCCGATTTGATTCTTCTCTCTTTTCTTTCTTTATTAGTCTTGCTAGTGGTCTGTCAATTTTGTTGATCTTTTTCAAAACCAACCCTGGATTCATTGATTTTTGAGGGTTTTGTGTCTCCCATCTCCTTCAGTTCTGCTCTGATCTTAGCATTTTGCCTCTCTGCTAGCTTTGAATGTGTTTGTTTTGCTTCTAGTTCTTTAATCATGATGTTAGAGTGTCAATTTTGATCTTTTCCTGCTTTCTCTTTGTGGGGCATTTAGTGCTATAAATTTCCTCTCTGCACACTGCTTTAAATGTGTCCCAGAGATTCTGGTATATGTTGTATCTTTGTTCTCATTGGTTTCAAAGAACATCTTTATTTCTGCCTTCATTTCATTATGTACCCAGTAGCCGTCTTCAGGAGCAGGTTGTTCAGTTTCCATGTAGTTGAGCGGTTTTGATTGAGTTTCTTAGTCCTGAGTTCTAGCTTGATTGCACTTTCGTGGTCTGAGAGACAGTTTGTTATACTTTGCCTTGCACATTTGCTGAGGAGTGCTTCTTTACTTCCCAATTATATCAGTCAATTTTTGGGAGTAAGTACATGTGGTGCTGAGAAGAATGTATATTCTGTTGATTTTGGGGTGAGAGTTCTATAGATGTTCATTAGGTCTGCTTGCTGCAGAGATGAGTTCAATTCCTGGACACTCTTGTTAACTTTCTCTGTCTCGTTGATCTGTCTAATGTTGACAGTGGAGTGTTGAAGTCTCCCATTATTATTGTATGGGAGTCTAAGTCTCTTTTGTAAGTCTCTAAGGACTTGCTTGATGAATCTGGGTGCTCCTGTATTGGGTGTGCATATATATTTAGGATAGTTAGCTCTTCCTGTTGAATTGATCCCTTGACCATTATGTAATGGCCTCTTTGTCTCTTTTGATCTTTGATGGTTTAAAGTCTGTTTTATCAGAGACTAGATTGCAACCCCTGCTTTTTTAATTCTCCACTGTTGGTAAATCTTCCTCCATCCCTTTATTTTGAGCCTAAGTGTATGTTCCTCATGCAGAGATGGGTCTCCCTGAATACACAGACTGATGGGTCTTGACTCTTTTTATCCAGTTTGCCAGTTCGTGTCTTTTCATTGGAGCATTTAGTCCATTTACATTTAAGGTTAAGATTGTTATGTGTGAACTTGATCCTGCCATTATGATATTAACTGGTTATTTTGCTCGCTAGTTGATGCAGTTTCTTCCTAGCCTCGATGGTCTCTACATTTGGCATGTTTTTGCAATGGCTGGCACCGTTCCTTTCCATGTTGAGTGCTTCCTTCAGGGTCTCCTTTGTAAGGCAGCCTAGTGGTGACAAAATTTAAGCATTTGCTTATCTGTAAAGGATTTTATTTCTCCTTTCCACTTATGAAACTTAGCTTGGCTGGATATGAATCCTGGGTTGAAAATTCTTTTCTTAAGAATGTTGAATATTGGCCCCCACTCTCTTCTGGTTTGAGAGTTTCTGCCGAGAAATCTGTTGTGAGGCCCGCTGATGGGCTTCCCTTTGTGGGTAACCCGACCTTTCTCTCTGGCTGCCCTTAAGATTTTTTCCTTCATTTCAACTTTGTGAATCTGGCAATTATGTGTCTTGGAGTTGCTCTTCTCGAGGAGTATCTTTGTATGCTCTCTGTATTTCTTGGATTTGAATGTTGGCCTGCCCTACTAGGGTTGGGGAAGTTCTCCTGGATGATATCCTGAAGAGGTTTAACCCTGGTTCCATTTTCCCCTCACTTTCAGGCACCCTAATCAGACGTGAGATTTGGTCTTTTACATAATCCCCATACTTTGCAGGCTTTGTTCATTTCTTTTTCTTTTTTTCTTTTGGTTTCTTCGCTTCATTTCATTCATTTGATCCTCAATCGCTGATACCTTCTTCCAGTTGATCGAAAGTCGTGGTTACCGAAGCTTCTGCACGGTCACCGCATTTCTCGTGCGGTCATGGTTTTCATCTCTTTCATTCTCCTCGCTTATGACCTTCTGCATTAATTACCTAGCCGCCAATTCTTCCACTTTTTCAAGACTTTAGTTTCTTTGCGCTGGGTACGTAATTCCTCCTTTAGCTCTAAGAAATTGATGGACTGAAGCCTTTTCTCTCATCTCACAAAGTCATTTTCCGCCCAGCTTTGATCCATATATGCATGAGCTGGCGCCCTTGCCGGGAGATGTGCTCTTATTTTTGAATTTCCAGCTTTTTCTGCCCTGCTTTTTCCCCATCTTTGTGGTTTTATCGGCTCTGGTCTTTGATGATGGTGATGTACTGATGGGTTTTTGTGTAGGTGTCCTTCCTGTTTGATAGTTTTCCCTTCTAACAGTCAGGGACCCCAGCTGCAGGTCTGTTGTATTGCCGGAGTCCACTCCAGACCCTGTTTGCTCTGTATCAGCAGCAGAGGCTGCAGAAGATAGAATATTTCTGATCAGCGAAAGTGTACCTGTCTGATTCTTGCTTTGGAAGCTTCCTCTCAAGGGTATACTCAGCTTCCTGAGTAGCTGGATTACAGATGCATGCTACCACACTCGGCTACTTTTTGTGTATTTGGTAGAGACAGGGTTTCACCATGTTGGCCAGGCTGGTCTCGAACTCCTGACCTCGTGATCCACCCGCCTCTGCCTTCCAAAGTGCTAGGATTACAGGCGTGAGCCACAGCGCCCGGCCATATTACATTTTTTAGAAAACCAGTCTAATTATTTCTTTCTTTTTTTTTTTTTTTTTGAGACAGAATCTCTTTCTGTCATCCAAATTGGAGTGAAGTGGTGCAGTCACCACTCACTGCAACCTTGACCTCCTGGGCTTAAGCGATCCTCTCATCTTAGCCTCCTGAGTAGGTGGGACCATAGGTGTGCACCACTATGCCTGGCTAAATAATTTTTTTTTTTTTTTGGTAGAAATGGGGTTTCTCTATGTTGCTTAGACTTGTCTTGAACTCCTGGGATCAAGCAATCCTCCCACCTTAGCCTCCCAAACTGTTAGAATCACAGGCATGAACCACTGTACCAGGTTACTGTAATTATTTCTTTAGAAAAATTCCTAGGAGCAGAAAATCTGGAAACAATGACCAGTCTATTTTAAGTTTATGATGGAATATGCAATGTTGCCCTCCAGAAAATATTAGTTTACACTTCTACAGTAAGTATATCTTTCTCAGTATTTTAGTACGAAATGTGGTAAGCATTAAAATTTAAACCAGGCTGAGTGCAGTGGCTCCTGCCTGTAATCCCAGCACTTTGGGAGGCTGAGGCAGGTGGATCACGAGGTCAGGAGTTTGAGACCAGCCTGACCAACATGGTGAAACCCCGTCTCTACTAAAAACACAAAAATTAGCCAGGTGTGGTGGTGCACACCTGTGATCCCAGTTACTCAGGAGACTGAGGCAGGATAATCGCTTGAACCCTGGGAGGTGGAAGTTGCAGTGAGCCAAGATCATGCCACTGCCCTCCAGCCTGGGCAACAAAGCAAGATTCCATCTAAAAAACATTAAAACAGAAATTCCCTTTATTCATTTTTAGCCCAGATTTATCTGTTCCTGATCACTTTGTTTCTCAAGGCTATCAGTGCTTATCTTTTTTTCCTCTTGGGCAGTATCTACCTGAATTCTGTATTTTTAACATGTATTTTGACTCCTCATGCTCTTAGTTTTAAAGAATTAGTCTGTGAACTTGCTGTGGGTTTAAGGTTTTTTCCTGAGACCCTGAGACCACACTAAGATTTTCACTTGGCAGGGTTGAAGAGTGAAATAATCACCTGGATATTGTAGCTGAAAATGCTATTGGAAAGTGAAGAAGAGGCTGGGTGCAGTGGCTCACTCCTGTAATCTCAGCACTTAGGAAGACTGAGGTGAGAGGATCTTTTGAGCTCAGGAGTTCAAGACCAGCCTGGACAATGTAGTGAGACCCACTGTCTACTAAAAATACAAAAAATTAGCTGGGTGTGGTGACACAGGCCTGTGGTCTCAGCTACTTGGGAGACTGAGGATGAGGCAGAAGGATCGCTCGAGCCTGGGAGGTTGAGGCTGCAGTGAGCTGAGATCCTGCCACTGCACTTCAGCCTGGCCAACAGAGCAAGACCTTTTCTGAAAACACAAAACAAAACAAAAAAACAAAGAAAGAAGGGAGTTGGGTTGGAATCACTTAATTTGAGAACTCATTTATATCTCATTAACTAGTTTCCTGTTTTTATTTTATTAAAACCTAGATATCACAGTGAAATTTAAACTCATATTCATAAATGAAAACAATTTATAAAGTCCAATCTAGTTTGTCATTAGTAAGAATAATAGTATGGTTTAAATAAGATCTATATATTTTTACTAGTATTTGTTCTGCTTTCACAAATATATTGCCATGTATGAACTTCTCCTTCCAACCAGGAGTTCAGTTGGCACCATGAACAGTTCAAAACACTAATACTTGTGATCACAGTATTGGTTCTTAATTAAATGTACAATTTCCCCCCACACACTATTTATGGATTGCTAAAACAATATTTTCGCCTTTATCTTTGGCTGTCAGATAGCGAGTTGGAGAGTGAAGTAGAACTGACAGAAATGAAGATAACTACAAAGTTAGCATTGATTTTTGCTCTCCCCCCTCTGTCTTTTGAGATTGTTTCTTCATATTTCTCATATCTTTTCTCCTGACTTATGCAAGGCCCCGTTTCTTGCTCTAGGCCTTTCATTGTTTTGAAACATAAAAAGGAACATCAAAGACTTTCGTCGTGTGTGTTTTGGATCTTACTCTGCATTGACAATATCGAGAGGTTCACACTCCTACCAAGCCTGTGGGTTTAGTTCAGCAATGCTCCCCATTTTTCTCTACTGACCATAACATTGCAACCCTGCTTGAATCTTTGAAGATGGTTATTGAGTGACTTTAGAATCATCCTCAGAGTTAGAAACCCCAGAAAGCATCTTTTCTTGTGATGTTTTATTCTATATCTTGAAAACAGTCAGAACAAATGCACTTCTCTGGGTATATAGTGACTAGGAATAGAGACCATACTAGGAAAATTGACATGAACAAAAAGATCCACTCAAATAGTTCTTTTGCACTATACGATGTGTCACAGATTGTTTGCTTCTTAAAGTTAAGAAGAAAGCTAGTCAAAATATAGCGCTCTCTTTGTATCTCAGATGGCTGGGCTTTAGAAAATGAGACACTCCGGTCAAATATCTAGCTTCAGAAGGTGTTGTTTACATCCTCATCAATGCATCTATTATTTGCAATTGTATGCATTTCAGGTTTTAGAAATAAAAAAAGTGTTATAAGAATTCGCTGTATACGAACATTGATTCAAATGTTTTTATGGGCTTAGTCAAAGCCTGATTTCTTTACAAGATTAGTTCTCAATGAAAATAGCAAGAGTTTTTGACTCCTCCCAAGGGAGTATTCCCAGATAAAATATTCATTTACTCTTCCTTGTAAAAGGTTTTCTCTGCTTTTAATTTGTGGTTTATGTTTTCGTACTTGCAGAGTTAGGAAAATGGTCCATGAAATCACTTCTAACACCAAGTGCAAGTTTGGGGGTTCCCAAGACCACCTTCACTTCTGACACTAACTGCAAGAATGAGTGTCTACAAGGCTACTTTCGGGCTTGATAATTTGCTAGACTCACTCACAGAACTCACTAACAGCCATTATCCTCATGGTTACAGTTTATTGCAGCAAAAGAATATATACTAAAATCAGCCAAAGGAAGAGGTGCATGGGGCAGAGAATAGGAGAATTCAAAATGTTGAGCATGCAGTCGTCCTCTCCCAGTGTTAACTGCACCTGGAATGATGTGTAACAATACTCACTTAGCATTGCCAACTATGTGTGTGTTGTCACATGGCACTATTTAACACTGAGCTGTGGTGACTAGAGTTTTCAGTTGGGTTTCAGACACATAGAATGGTTGGCTAACTCAATCCCCAGCTCTTCTGGAGGCAGAGCCGATACTGTGTAACCCAAAGCTTCTACCGTAAATCACACTGCTAGATGATCTGGGATGGCCCAAGGCTCCTAGCTAAACTAAGACACTCCTGTCAGGCAGAACATTCTAAGGGCTCACAGATTGTCTCCCAGGATCCAAGGACAAAGGTCATGCCTCTCTTTGGGCAAGATTAAATTCTGTATTACACAATACCAGATGAGCAGCTGTCTTTTGATGGCTGTAAGTGGATAGTGAAGGATATTTTCAATATATGTTGGGTAGGTGCAGTGATCTGTCATTTCAGAAAGGTTATAGGAGTATAGATTTGTGTCCGTCAGGATGAGAAAGCCACCGTTTGAACCTGTAGATAATTCTGAGACCACTGATAGGAAGCATTTATCCTTTGGCCAATGTTAGGCTAGTTGCCATCAAGCGTTAGCAGCATACAACAAGCTTAGGTTTTCTAAAATACAAAAAGATCCTTACTGAGAGCATATTAGAGGAAACTCATTCTGTAGAAGAAGAAGTATGTTTGCTTCAGGATTAAGAAAAAAAGCAGCATCAATTCTACATTCCACTTAAGTACATTTCTATTTGCTTGAGAAAACACAGCCATTTTTAGTTGGGAATCAATTTTTGAGTGAGTAATGAAGAAAGACTTAGACAGGAGTCTTTCTGAAAGCTTTTATAAGTAGAATTCTATGATATACTTGATTGTTCCTCACTGTGTCCTCCAGTTCCATGAAGATTCTATGTTATCTCTCCTAAAGTTCCCTTTTATCTCCTCCATTAGATGAGAAAATGTGCACCAGGCCATCTCCTGCACTCTTCCCTTTCTTGGCTAATCATTGCTCCATCCATCCATTTGCTCAGGCCAAAACCTATATAGGCATCTGTATCAGTTATTACCATTGTGTAATAGGCTACTGCAGACTTAGTGGCTTAAAACAACACCCCTTTGTTAGCTCATAGTTCTGTAGTTAAGAAGCCTGGGCATGGCCTGTCTTGACTCTCTGCTCAAGGCCTCACAAGGCCAAAATCAGGGTATCAGTCTGCTGCATTCCTATCCAGAGTTCAGGGTTTTCTCCCAAGTTCATCCAGATTGGCAGAATTTAATTGCTTGTGGTTATAGAATTGAATTTTCCATTTTCTTGTTGGATATGGGCTGAAGTTTACTCTGAGCTCTTTGAGGCTTTTCTCAGGTCCTAGTTTTATGGATTTCTCAAAACCTGGCAGCTTCCTTTTCTGAGCAGGCAAGATGATCTTTCTCCAGTCTGCCAAGACAGACTCTTATATAATGTTGAATAATCACTAGAGTAACCATCCACTACCTTTGTCTCTTAACACAAATTAATCAAAGGAGTGACTAACCCTTAATGGTTACAGGTCCTATCTATGCCCACAGGGAGTGATTAAGCAGGGGTTGGGAGTCTGGGGACATCTCAGAATTCTGCTCGCCACCCTGTCTTTGTATTGTATTACATTATTCTTCTTATTATTTTACAGAGACAGGGTTTTGCCATGTTGTCCAGGCTGGTCTCAAACTCCTGAACTCAAGTGATCTACCAACCTTGGCTTCCCAAAATGCTAGTATTATAGGCATGTGTCACTACACCTGGATTGTGTTATGTTATTTAATATAATAGTCATGTATCTCTTTGTAATATTAAAAAAGACTTTAAATAAATAAAATCTAGAAAGAAAAAAATAAACCAGAGACTTTAAGCATTCAAATAAATGGGGGAAAACAAAGAATATTTTTAAGTTTAATACATGCAAAATGTTAAGGAAAAAGAAAAAGAGAAGCAAAGGAATTACATGGTTAAAAAATCAAATAAGATGTTAGAAATAAATCAGAATTTATCAAAATGCCATAAATGTCAATCGATTACACATGCCATCAGTAGAGATTCTTTCATTGAATGAAAGACTATAATCCAACTACATGCAGTTTAAAGAGTGCCCCTGAATGGTGATACACAAGGTTTATCCACTAAATTGTTTAACTAATAATGTTTTTGTTTCTAGGGACTCTTCAGGGAGAAAATCAAAGTCTGTGCTTATGAAGCTCACATTGTAGTGTGGGATGCTGATGAAAAATGAAAAGCTATTAATAATGTGGAGAATGATCAATGCTGCTAAGAATGGAGCAGGACAAAGGGGTAGAGAGTAGTTTGGTGGGTGAGAAGGCCTGGATCTTTTAGATGGGCTGTTTAGGGCTGACTCTGAGAAGTAGAGATCTGAATGGTGTGATCTGAGAGACCAAAATATTATTTAATAGATGCTTCTTTATCAACTAAGATGTACCCTAAGGTTAAGGTAACTTTTGTTTTCTTAACCTTAGGGTCCATCTTAATTGATAAAGTTCGAGTTTCAGAAATCAGCTAATATGACAAATTTTCAAATTCCTAAGGCTATAAGCAAAAAACACAATCTTGCTAAATTCCTGAAAAATAGGAGCTATCAGGCTCCTCCTGTTTTACAACCCAGACCACTACAACTCTGGTTGGACTGAGGACCGGCCTTACAAACATTCTTTCCTGATAAGCAAATGTAAACCTTAAGCCAGCTTCAGCCAGATATAGAGGCTGTACACAAACTGATTCCGTGTCCTGTAGTTCACCTTTTTGAGACACCCAGGTGGGAAGGGCTCCCTGGCAGACCTTCCAACCGACCTGTGCACTGGGAGGAATGTGCACTGGAGTCTTGGGAAGTTTGCCTCATTTCTAGTGAGGAGGAGCCTGGACCCTCTGTTCCTGGGTGGAACCTGGGATTCAGCCTGCAGGACAGGAAGCACACTAGCAGGACTCTGACTTTGAGGAGGGTGCCTGTTTCCCCCTTTTTTCCCCCTTTTTGACCAATAAATTTCATTTTTTCTCACCCTTCAAAGTGTCTGTGAGCCTAATCTCTGATGGTCGTGTGACAAGAACCTGGTTCTTAGCTGAACTAAGGAAAATGTCCTACAACATTTTGACATAAGCAGCCAAATTCCGTCTGATTTTAATACTAAAACCCTGCCCAAAGTGAACATGGGACGTATATTACATATATGTTTATCCATTGAACATGTGCTCAGCTCCACTTGTAAATATGCATAGCTTTTCTCCAAAACCTGCTGAATATGTATGACTCTATTGAGTAATATGGACCCTGTGTGGCATAAAACCCAACCTGCCCTTCCCCTTCTTGAAGCAAGAGCACCTTCAACCCACACCAGAGACTCTTCCTGGTTTGCAACCCGATAATGCCAATAAAGCTCTCCTTTCTACTATTCAGACCTCCTGGTGGTCTTCTGGACCAGAATAGATTGAGGGAATGAGCCGCGTGGGTATCTGCATGCAGAATAAGTGTGAAGACCCTGAGTTGGGATGTGCTTGGCATGCTTGAGTAGCAGCAGGCTGGTAAAAATGCCACTAAAGCAGAGTGTGCAAGGGAGGACGGGGGGGGAAAGGAAGTGGCAAGGGACAGGTGATGTAGATCTTCAGCAATTATGCTAAGTGAAATAATCCAGACACAGAGAGACAAATAGCATGTGGTCTGTCTTATATGGCAGAATCTAAAGAAGGTGAATTTGTAGACGGAGAGAATTACAGTGGTGGTTGGCAGGCACTTGGTAGTAGGGTGGTTTAGAGGGAATTGGAGAGCTGTTGGTCAAAGGGTTCAGGCTTTCAGTTATAAGAAGAGCAAATTCTGGGGGTCTAATGTACCATATGGGTGGTGACAGATGTACTAATTAATTTGATTATGATAACCATTCACAATGTATATGTACATCAAATCATTGTTTTATACACCTTGAACATATTCAATCTTTATCAATTAAATATTTTAAAATAAAGAAATAGATGGGGAAAGATATTTATTGAACATCTATTTTGTATCACACTTGGTACCTAGTTTTGGGAACACAAAATGGACAAGACAGCTAGGGGTCTTGCCACCTTCAACCTTTTGCTAAATCATGTTCCCTATGAAATACTACTTACTGTCATGACACTGACCAAGGCTCTTTCCTTGTCCTGACTCTAATCAGGCTCCATTCAGCCTTTGTGGTCTCAACCTTGGGCTTTGGTGTCTGTTCTTGTGGATTCCAGTTGTAGCAAGAATCCTGCTTAAAGTCAGTTTAGCCAGAATTCCAACTCTTGATACTTAGTCACTCTCATTCTTCAGTTAAATTCCTCATCTCTCGTCATCCCGCAGGTAATATCTGATCACCTTAGCCTGCTGTCAGCAAGAATCTTGCCAAGTTGGTGTAGTCGGAATCCTGTCTGATGTTTCCTCTTAGTAATTTTGCATCCACTGACCTCTGCCCTGCTCCTTGACTATAAATCCCCACTTTTCCTTGTTGTATTCTGAATTGAGCCCAGTTTAGGTCTCGTTTCCCCTGTTGCAATAATTCCTGAGTAAAATAGATTTTTATGATTTAACTCCTGCCACCTCTAGTATTCTTTGACATCACAAATACATAAACAGCAACAACAACGTGGTCTCCTTGCAAATAATGGGATCACTCAAGCTCATCTAGGACCATGGAAACAGCTTATTTCCTTATATGTTTCCCTTCATCTTCTTTAAAAGCTATGATCTTTCAAGAGTTACAGTTAGAATCTTACATGGCTGGGTAAATTTTGGTCTATCTTTTGGTGAATGAATCACTGACTATTCAACTGTGTAACAACTTCTGGCTGCATTGTTACCCAGCAGCGAGAGTTTGCCAAACAGTACTTTGCATGACAAACTGCACTGTATCTGTCCATATCCCAGCTTTCCAAGTAATCTTTGGAAAGCATTTATTATACCAGAAAGTTTCCAAATGTTTATTTCAATTGCTTAGGGGAAAAAGGATTGGTTTGGAGGGCAGTGAAATTGGTTGTTTTTCCTACCCATTTTCCATGTGTTTCACTCCATTAGGTCTGGGCTTGCAAAGTTTAGGAAGGGGTTTATTTGTCACAATTCAATTGCAGATAGAACATAGAAAATTTTCTTGGGAGTGTTTTGGAAACTGTATGGTGATCTTTCAATGCTTCGTCAGGCTGTGAAAGATTGTGAAAACCCATAGCTTTCACAGTTTTGCAGTAAGAAGAAAGCCTTTTTGGTTTTTATTACTGAGCATTTAAAACTCATGAGAAAAAATGGAAAAGCCCTAGAGTAAAAGTGTGAAGTGTGTGGAGAGGAGGTTCAAGGCAGCAGCAAGAATAGCCATCCCAGTTTTGGGTCAAAACAAGTGACAACTAACAAGACAGAGAACATATTTATGCTTGCTTGCGACTTTAATGTTTGGTCTCATTATCTTTTTAGATATATTGAATGATATTTGCAAATAGGCTGGGAAAATTGAAGCTTTGTGTGCGTGTGTGTGTGTGTGTGTGTGTGTTTTATTACAGGTAGATTTATAGCGTGGGATTTCTCTCATAACAGGTAGAGGGGCATGGTTCTTTCCCCCATTCTGAAGCTTTGTGTGTGTGTGTGTTTTTTTTTTTTTTTGCTTTTTTTCTGGTATAAAAAGTTCAATTAGGGTAACTCTGCCCCTTATGTCATTTGTCCTGGTGATACGTATGAAATAACATCGAATTTGCTAGTTAGATTAATTGTAATTAGTGATTACATTAATTGTGTGCACTCCACTCCTTCCTGCTCATCTTCCTCTGAGAAGGGAGGCTGCCCTTGGAGGGGAAATGTTCCCTCTGCTCCTTTCATCCATGAGGATGGGCCTGCTGTCTTGTCCACTGCTGCCTGTGACTGGCTTAGAAGTGGGCCTAATGCTGGGATTCATTGAACGTGCCTTCCTACCCAGCTGTATCTTTGTAAATATTGATCTTTTAGTTTCTACCTTTAATCTTTTATGTTTATTTTTCAAATTGTTCAGAAGCTTATTTGGGAAGAAGGGTATTGTTTATTGGGGCCAATTCAGACACCTTAACTGTAACCCAAAGATCAGTTCTATGAATACAGAATACAGAAATCCAATCCTCATTGCAGGAGACAGTGCCAGTTCAAGCCAATCAGCTAAAAGAAAAATCTCAATGTTTTGTCCCTCAAAACAATCTCTGCATAAAGACCTTGGAAATATTAGTTTAACCAACAGAAAAACTTGTCAGGGTCAGGTATTGTTGCTTGGTCTGTAATCCCAGCACTTTGGGAGGCCAATGTGGGAGGATCACTTGAGGCTAGATGTTTAAGACTAGCCAAGGCAACATGGCAAGACCCCATCTTTACAATAAATAAATTTAAAAAAAATTAGCAGGGCGTGGTGGTATGTGCCTGTCATCTCAGTCAGGAGGCTAAGTTGAGAGGATCACTTGATCCCAGGAGGGTGAGGCTTCTGTGGGCTGTGAATGTGCCATTGCACTGCAGCCTGAGTAACAGAGCAGGGCAAGACCCTGTCTCTTAAAAAAAAAAAAAAAAAAAAAAAAAAAGCTAATCAGCATTAAACCTACAGAAGGGAATCTGGGCAGAAGAAGTCAATGGTCAATGATAGGGAATCCTGATTCCTTACTGACACCCAAAACACTTATAAATCTCTTAATTGTGTATGAGTTGCTGTTACCTTGCACAGCAGTGAGCAGTTCTATATGGCAGTTGCTCAGTTAGCTCTCAACTTCCTGAACAGCAGTTGCAGTTATTCAGCCTTGCTCTTAAGCGTTAGTATGCATGCTGAGTTTTAGACTAGCTAAATGCTGTAAGAGGTGGATGCTGAGACCTGCAGAGGGAAGTTCTCAGGATACAAATGCATGTGTCTCAAAAACTGTTTTCTCCCAGTGTGTAGCCTCCACAGAGATTCCCTGCCTGGCTTGGCTCTGGGGTGAACGAGGCTGGTGGTTTTCAATTAAATGCTTATAAAATATTTTAGAAGAAACAGGGGCAGATTATAAATTATAAAAATGACCACAGAAGTATTTCCAGCCCCATCTGCTCTTCCAGAACCTTGTCACTCCCCATGAAAAGGTAGGTTTTATCTGGGTAGGGCTTTCTTACTGCCTTGAGGCCAAGATGTGGTTCTGAAAGTGATGCCGGGACATAAAAGACCGTAAGATACTTCTCTGGCTCTTTCTTGGGATGTGGTTCCCTGGAAACAAGCCACCATGTGATAAGGAAGCTGTGAAATAAGGAATATAGATACATTTCTGAGCCTGAGTTAATCGATCAGGCTTACCAGTGGCATTTAGAAATGGTGCTAGACCCAACTTCTGAGGAGTTGGCTTATTGGATACATAAGGAAATGCAAAACAATAAGAAACATACTAAACATACAATCCTTTGGTTGTTGTTATTTATAATAGCAAAAACTGAAAGGAAATGTGGAGTTGGACTTTGAATATATATGTTGTCGTGTGCGGTGGCTCACATCTGTAATTTCAACACTTTGGGAGGCCAAGGTGAACAGATTACTTGGAGTCAGGAGTTTGAGGCCAGCCTGGCTAACATGACAAAACCCCGTCTCTACTAAAAATACAACAATTAGCCAGGCATGGTGCACGCACCTGTAGTCCCAGCTACTCAGGAGAGGCAGAGGTTATAGTGAGCCAAGATTGTGCCACTACACTCCAGCCTGGGTGACACAGCAAGATTCTGTCTCAGAAACAAACAAACAAACAAACAAACAATATATATATATATATATATATATAAGTCTCCACCCATTAAAGTTTTTTTCATTTTTGAAATGGAGGTCACCTGCCTCAGGGCTGGAGTGCAGTGGCGTGATCTCGGCTCACTGCAATGTCTGCTTCTTGGGTTCAAGTGATACTCCTGCCTCAGCCTCCTGAGTAGCTGGGTTTACAGGAGCCACCACCATGTCCAGCTAATTTTTGTGTTTTTAGTAGAGATGTGGTTTTGCCATGTTGGCCAGGCTGGTCTCGATCACCTGACCTCAGATGATCCACCCACCTCGGCCTCCCAAAGTGTTGGGATTACAGGCGTGAGCCACCACACCTGGCCTCCACCCACAGTTTTTAACACATAAGTTTCAAAACTCTTGTAAAAAGAGGTGCTAGGAGAATCTTTTGTTCTAATATTTGGTCTTAGACCCCAGTTCTGTACCCAGGGTTTCTAAGATTTTAGTAATTTCCATAGTGATAGGCGCATCTGACACAAAACTCCTAAATCCCTTGGAATTTCCTAGGTGATAGGAGCCTCTTTTGTTCTAGTGAGCTGACGCTTGGTGGGCTCCTCGGTGGGTACTGGTCACCAGAAAAACCAAGGCATGCTTAGAAGCTTGGAACTTTTAGCTCCACATCTCATCCTCTGAAGAGGGGAGAGGAGCTAGAGCCTGAGTTGATTGATCAGGCTTACCAATGGCATTTAGAAATGGTGCTAGACCCAACTTCTGAGGAGTTGGCTTATTGGATACGTGAGGAAACGCCAAACAATAAGAAATATACTAAACATACAATCCTTTGGTTGTTGTTATTTATAATAGCAAACAATGAAAGAAAATGTGGAGTTGGACTTTGAATCCTGCACCAACCTTAGTTTTGGTTTGGATGAGCTTTGGCTGTTAGCCTCAGAGATGCTTGCAAAGGGAAAAGTTAACCAGGGACAATAGATAGTATCTGGTCACCAAGAAGGCAGTCAGCTTGGGGAGAGGGACAAGCCAAGAGACTACTGAAAACTGGGGGTATTGCATGAATAAATTATCTCATCTTGTGGATTGATATCGTCAGCTCTCTGAAGAACCTTTACTAACACGGATTGTGAGAGTAGCTAATTTGGGGGCTGTGTCTTTGGTTTTGAATGCTACAGAGTGGAAGCACATGCTTGAGTTGATTCAGGATCCACAACTCACTATTGAACAATCCCTCTATACAGGGGATTATTCCTATACGGTATGGCTATAAAGTGTGTTTATCCTAAAAGTGGGATTGCTAACTCCCCCATAAATGCCAAGTGGAACATCTCAGATGATGCAGCTGATAGGCTTCGTATGCAAATTTTATGAGGAGTGGCCATTCGTCTGCTGAATATGCCTGTAACTGAGCAGCCTGGCTTCAAACTGCATTTTAAAATTGGGTTTTCTGTCCTCCTTTCTCTCCAATCTCAAGATATGACTTTGAGACAAATTGTATATGTGTTACGTGTCATCTTGAAATACAGCCTTGGAATGTTCTGTGAACATCCACTCCTTTTCTTTTCCCCTTCTATGCTCCCATG
The DNA here is from genome assembly GCF_008728515.1 of Papio anubis. NCBI lineage: Eukaryota > Metazoa > Chordata > Mammalia > Primates > Cercopithecidae > Papio > Papio anubis. The sequence goes on from NC_044983.1 coordinate 29,743,421, forward strand.
TCTTAAGCACATTTATTTACCTATATGCTTGCTAAGCACACACCATACTCACTTATCTGGTCATATATTTCCTTAGAAGCTTCAGGGGCCGGATCCTGGTATGGACCAGATACCTCCAGCCACAATGGCGCCAGCCCTTCAACCTGTTGGAACAATAACTTAAGACAAGCCATCGGATTGGTCATGCCACCTGACACCTCCTAGGCCGCCTGCCTCTTCTGCATTCTAAACCTTCTATTTAAAACCCACCCCTGTGTTCTCTCCACAAATTGGAGAGTGGAAATTTTTGGAAAATATTACACCCCTCGTCCCCTTGCTAGCATGGATAATAAAATGTCACTCTCTTTTTGTCACACTTTACTCTTGCTATATTGGCTTCTTTTTACAAGCTACAAGCAGCCAGACCCTTTTGCCAATTACATGCCCATTACGAGGTTATGGAAAATGCTGTGATTAAAGGAGTTCGTTTTCCATGGGCACCCCACGTGTACTTCTGCAAAATGGAACAATAGCTTGAGAAACCTTACCAGATTTGCTGTCTCAGCTTCCCCTTATGGGTCTTACTGATCAAGGACATTATAGTAATTAAAAAGAAATGAGACAAAGAAGAGAGGCATGGACTTGTCCTAGCATGGCAGAAGTCTTTAAATGGTTATTGAGAAACCGGATGAATGTTGTAGATATTGATGGTGTTGAAACAGAAGTATTGATGCAGCACTATTGGAGGTTTGTCTTTCTGTTTGTCTCCCGACACTGAAAGGCCCCAAACATGTTTGCTCCATTTACCCCAGTTTGGAGAAACTTAAAAAGTCAGAGATTACTCAGAACTGCTTGGGGTGATGGTTAAGCAGGTTAGTCAAGATTGATGAGGGGCCAGGGTCTCCTGGCCAGACCGCCAGCTGACTGGGGTCCCAAGGACATGTGCATATGTGTGGATGAAATGGTCAGTGGAAGGAGAAGAGACTTTTCTGGGACTCCTTGATGTAGGAGGTCAATGCATTGTAATTCCAAAATCTGTTGGTGAAAACTTAACAGTAGCTAAAGTTAGATTGGGGGAGTATATGGAGCTTCAGTGGTTGGTGGGATTAACATGGAAGTTTGGAGGACAATTAGAATTCTTGAAAAAACTATGTGAGTTGGTTGTGTCACCTTTACCTGAATGTATTATTGGGATGGATATTATGTCTGACTGCGGATTGCTTCCTCTACCTAATATTGTTATTAGAAGTTATGTAAGTCTTCCCTGAGGTCAATTTTCTTTGAATGTGCTAAATGAGAACTATTAGAACTGCCTGAATCCACACAGGTGGTTAATTTAAAACAATATAGAGTACCTGAGAGTGGCAGAGGGAGGTGGGGGGTTGCAAAAGGAGATTCACACTTTAATTAATGACATGCTAGATGCAGGAGTGCTGATACAAAAGAATTTTTTGAACAACAGCCCTGTGTGGCCCTTATAAAAGGAGGATGGCTCATGGAGAACAAACAGTAGACTACTGAGGCTTAAATACATATATTTGTACCACCTATAGCGTCAGTAATTCTAGAAATGATTTCAATCATACAGAAAGACTGCTACTCAGTGATAGATCTTGCAAACATTCTTTTCTAGTTTAATCTCAGAAAGTGCCAAACACTGTTTGCTCTTATGTAGGAAGGATCCCAGTCTACATATACTGTGCTACCATGGGGTCATCTGAACTCACTGGTTTACTGTCATCATTTGGTCAGTAGGGATTTGGGCTTGATGCAGGTCTCAAGTGTAATAATGCACCATATTGATGATGAGATGATAATATTGGAAACTAAAGAGCCAGGTTAAGATTGAGTTGAATGCAATGATGAACTCACATGACCAACCAAGGCTAGTTAGTAACTCCGGCAAAGATCCAAGAACTTACCCACATGGTAACATTCTTAGGAATAACATAGGTAGGAGCCACCCAGTTCCACAAATGACTAAAAAGAAACTGTTGTTGTTAATCACCCCTAAGACCAAACATGAATTTGGTTGTTATGCATTTGGTTGTTGTATTTGGAGTTTAGAGAATGCACATTCCACATCTGAAAATATTGCCAGCTTCTATACATAAGACTACCTGAAAGAAAACCATGATAAGTGGGGACATGGACATGCAGACTATGTCTGAATTACAAAAATCAATAGCTCTCTCAATGCCTCTGAGCTATTATGATCTCCATTCAGATGATTTTGAAAGTGTCTGCTACCAGTGCTCATGCAAACTGCAGCTTATGGTAAAAGCCCGAGCGCCTGGGTTTCCAGATGCTGCCGCCCCATATACACATCATTTGAGAGGCAATTACTAGCTTGCTACTGGGTTTTAATTGAGATGACCTCAATGACTGAAGGGCATAAAATAATCATGAAACCTGAGATGCTAATAATGTCTTGGGTGATGTCAGAGGAACACTCTAATAAGGAAGGCAGTGCTCAAAAGAGCTCCATGATAAAGTGGAAATGGTTTATACAGAAGCATGCTACTGGTGGAATGCAAGGAGGCACCTACTGTATCCATAAGTAGCTAGACTGAGGTCCCCTACAACTGGCTTGAGAACCACTGGAAGAACTGCCAGAATCTATTGCCATGTGGACAGTGCCCTATGAACAGCTCTTAATGGGCTGACAAAGAACTGCTTGGTTTATGGATGGAAGTTCCAAGATGCATGGACATTATGCCGTCTTGAGATCTGTTGCATTAAGACCAGAAGATAGAAAGACTAGTTGAAGAAGTTAAGAACAAATTGACTTAATGGGTTGAATTACATGCTGTTTTTTTTTAGCAATGATGGAAGAGTTTAACAATGGTAAAAGCCCTTATGTTTGGATTTTTATAAACTCATGGGCAATAGCCAATGGTCTGGCTGTGTGGTCAGATAGATGGACAATGGAAAACTGGGCTATTGAAGGGATGGTCTTATGTGGTGTGGCCTTATGGAAATTACTATGGGAAATTAAGGGGAGCATTGGAGAACCCCTTACAGGTTCAGGAGGTAACTTAAACCACCATATAGACTTGCTGATGCTCTCCCTTGAGGTGGTCATCTGGGTCCATGAAATAAGTGAACATGGTGTGGGGGTTACAGCCATGCAGAAATGGACTGAATGTAGACATATTCCTCTTTACTCTCTGAGGCACAGAATGTCACCAAGAGCTGTTTTGTCTGTCAACAAGAGAGACAGAGACTGCAGACGGCTACAGAGAAGATTCTACACAGGGAAGGCCCCACACATAGCTGGTAAGTGGATTACATTAGATCAATGCCAACAGCCCCTGGGAGCTACAAATTGGTCCCAGCAGGAATAGACACTTACTCTGGACTGGTAGTAAATGCAAATGCTGAAAATACTATTAAAAGATTGGAACAGACAATACTGTTGCAATTTGGCTCATCAAACTACATTTCTTCAGCTCAATGATGTACTTTACAACCCATAGTGTCCAACAGTAAGCAAAGAAATACTACATCAAATGGACATACTATGTTGCATATCATCCTCAGGGTAATGGTTTAATAGATAATTGAAAGAGGCAATTGAAATATTCGCTGCCTAAAACAGAAGACAAAGGCATGAGGGACTTGCCTTCATGAGTGTGTGCTCACACTCAACATGTGGGAGGATAAAGGAAGGCTCCCCCTGGATAGATTTATCACTTTTCTGGGGGATCTGGCAAAGCGGGAGTGGGAATCTCCCTCCTGCTGCCAGTGTGGTTATATGATTTGTCCCAGATAATCTCACTTTTTTTTTGTCCCAGTAAGAAGCACTGGAGCACTGCCTGATGCTAGGGGTCCTGGACCAGGGATGTGACTGTGGGCGCTGTAAGCAAGCAAGGATGATTTCTAGGCAAGATAGTGTAACTAACTTTTAAACATTTAGGCCAGAATTCCTAAGGTCCTGATAGTGTGAATTCACATCTGTGAGTATTGCTGTGTTGCCTAGGGATTGGGTTAGCCCTGACATCCCTGATAGGACAGTTCTGTACCCAGGTAACCTGACCCTATGTGAATGGAAATGGACCAAAAGGGAGGCACTTGTTAGACTAGCATCACTGTCAGCAATGGCCCTCCCAAAGATAGAAAACTCTGGGTCAAAATAAATGACAAATGGAGAGAAGGAGTAATAATAGCTGGGGGTAAAGGAATACAGTGCATATATGAGGTATGCAATGAGGGAAATCCAACATTGTCTTAATACCTCAGGAGAGACTCAGATCAGGATATTATTTCTTAGCACAATTACGAACAGATGTTTGGAAGGGTGAAGCTGTATGTTTGCTGAGACCACCCCTGCTTTTGGAACCCGACAAGGTTGAACGACAGCCTGCAAACCTGAGAGACATTGTTCTGGGAGCCATTCTGATCATATGGTACGATGATGAATTAGACTGTTAATGACTCAATGGGACTCTAGCAATGTACCAGTGGTATCTTTTGACTTCTATTTTTCAGGCTACATCAACTACAAAGGATATCCTTTGGGGAGGGAGTTCTGAGGACTGCTTTCTACTGAGACTTCAATCTATATGGTGTATGGCTCCCAACAGACTGATCACTGTGGTAACTATAAACCTGATGGTCAAATGCTTAGAAAAGTCCCTGGTTATAATAGAAAAAATATGAAGGTAGCATGCCCAACATAGCATGCATTTAGGCTATGCATAAGTATATATCACTCTTGTTTTTATGGACAGAAAGCTATTAACAGAATAGGGAAAAACAATGGGCCTCTGGTGGGATTAAAGGAGTTGGCGTCACATGGTAGATCCAAGTTCCCCTGGGGAATGACCCCACCCGAAACAAGGAAGGCTGTGAGAGGCCTTATGGCACTCTCAAATTAAATTACATCTACCTGTAAACACCAATCATCTAACTCTAGTGTGGGGACCCAATATTTTTTGCAAAACATTTATTCTAACTGCATTCAGGCCATTAGTACACAACAGCAATGATATGCATGGTAGATTAAACAACACCGGCTCATAAGACAGAAAAGGGCCTCAGGAGAGATAGGTGCAGGTCTAGGTATCCTGGGACAAGCTGAGTTTACTGTTAATGTGGAGCAGTATTCGGAGGAAAAAGATTTATTAACTAGAAGAGACAGAACAGAGGAAATTCTCTTCCAGGAGGACGGCAAAGGATGGGAGTCAGGGCGGAAAGATAACGAGGCTTTAGCAAAGTGGATCAGGCTGGCTCAACAAACAATGCTGGGCACTGCTAACACCCAGCCCAGGGTTTGTACCTGACTCAACAGGGCCTCTTGACTCTTTTAATACAGATGGAAGCTGAAGTGGCCGTGGGGCAGTGACCTGCTATTCTGGCTGCTGAGGTCCAAAGACCCACCCATGGGAGTCTGAGGGCCTTCCAAACTTATGGAAGTTCTCTGAGGGCACTTGTAGTGTTACACTGATAGACTATGACTGCTCTCCCCCACAGCATAGGTCAAAATGAAATATATCCTGCAGTACGGTTGGTAGAAATAGGAACCATCTAAATACCACCTGTGTCCTCCCTGCAGGAAAGAGGTGGGCCTTGCTATATAATAACACACCATAGAAACCAGCCTCAGTACAAGCCTGTGAGATGAGGTGGGGTGATTCCTTTTGTCCTCAATTAACTAGAAACCCAGAAATAACTAACATGGCCAATTGTAATAATGCCCTTCCTTAATAATATCTGACAAATGGCCAAGAGTGGATTCCACTGGGAAGACAAGACAAATTCCTCTGTAATTCTTACTGATTTATCCTTTTATGAAACTGAGTTGTCCCATGATCATACTGTGATGTGGTGTCATACTGGTGTTGTAAGTAAGATTCAATTACCTAGTATAAATAAATCTTACGATACTACTGATATTGGTGATTCAACGTATTGGGAGATTGAGTTAAAGTCTCTCCAGGATGTAATACTTATGAAAAATGACTGACTTGAAGAGAAATAGGATTTAGCTAACCATCAGCTGATTTCTGTGCTAAATAGTTCTGCGAAACTTATTATAAGATACAAAGAGCAATAGAATGCACAAATTAGTGCGAGAATATGAAAATATTGGTAATGGTTTTATAGGATAAATTAGCTGTTTCTTTACATCTATCCCTACTCCACCCTGAGGGATCAGAGAGCTTCTGGGTAATACATACATCTGTGTGCTGGGTGAGGGAGGCACACCCCTATTCCATGCGGACAGAAACCTCCATGCTCAGGGCCCTTCTAGACCTTGCCCTGTGTATCTCTCCATTTGGCTGTTCATTTGTATCCTTTAAAATGAACTTTGTATAAGCCTTTGTAATAAATTGGTAATAGTAAGTAAACCATTTTCCTGGGCTCTGTGAGCTGCTTTAGCAAATTGTTTAACTCAGGAGGGGATTATGAGAACCTCTAATTTGTAGTCAAGCTAGATAGACGTTGTGGGGAAACTGAGGACCTACCACTTGCGATTGCATCTGAAGTGGGGGGCAGTCTGATGGGGCTACAACCTTAACCTGTGCAGATACTAATTCCAGTTAGTGTCAGAGTTGAATTGAATCATAGGTCATCCAGCTGGTATAGGAGAATTGTTCAGTATGGGAAAAAAAAACAACCCATATCTGACTACAGTAGTGCTGAATGTGAGTATAGAGACAAACAGTTGATTTTTTTCTATACATTTTATGTCAGAAGTGAAGCATGAATTGAGAATGGTGTGAGTATAGAAGGAAAAGCAGTTTGTGTTTCTCTATCTACAAGCCCAGGCCGCATGGAGAGATACGTGCAGGTTTTCTAGTTGACAACCCCAGCCAAAATCTCAGCTGATAGAGTCAACCTCCAACTCTAAGTGAGTAAACCTTCAAATGCTTCCAAGTCCCTGCCTTTGAACCTCAGCCAATCCTGAGTGGAACAGAGATGAGCTAACCTACCAAGCCTGCTGAAATTACAGATTATGAGAAAACTAAATATAGCCGTTATTTTAAACCACTGCATTATGAGGTAATTATTATGCAGCCACACAAACGGGAATGGAACCCATTTTATTCAATGACAGCTTCTGTGACTTTGCTGAAGCCTTAATAATGAATTACATGGCAAGAAGTAGATTTGCATCTATGAACAGATCAAGAGGAAAGAAATTGTCTTGTTAGAACAACAACTCTGTTTCAGGAAAAACATTTTCTCTGGTAAAAGTTTCAGCAATTGTGTTAGTTTCTGGTGGCTGTTGTAACATTACCAACAATTTGGTGGCTTAAAACACCAGAAATTTATCTCTTACAGTTCTGGAGGCAAGAAATCAGAAATTGGTATCACTGGTGACACCATGATGAACCTGGATAACATTAGGCAGGTGAAACAAGTCAGACACAGAAAGATAAATACAGCCTGATCACATTCATATGTGAAATCTAAAAAGTTGAACCCATAGAATTAGAGAGTAAAATGGTAGTTACCAGAGGCTAGGGGAGGAGAGTGAATAGGGAAAGGGAAGATATTGATTTAAAGGTACAGAATCTCAGCTAGACACGAGGAATACACTTAGTGATTCATTGCACAGAATGGTGACTATAATAAATAGTAATGTATTGTATATTTAAAAATTGCCAAAAGAGTAGATTCTGCATGTTTTTTACCACAAAAAGGATAAGAATGGTAATTAGCTTGATTTGATCATTCCACAATGTAAACATATATCAAAACATCACATTGTAACTCATAAATATATATACAATTATTTGTCATCTCAAAATAAAATTTAAAAAATAAATCAATATGACTGGGATGAAACCAAGGTGCTGGCAGGGTTGTGGTTCCTCTGGAAATTCTGGAAGAGAATCCTTTCTTTGCCTTTTCCAGCTTCTGTCTGTGGATACCAGAATTCCTTGGCTTATGTCTATTTATTATTCCGATCTTTAAGGGCGCTATCTTCAAATCTCCCTTTCCTCTCACTTCATATCCTTTTTTCTGTGTGTCAAACCTTCCTCCGCCACTCTCTTATAAAAATACATATGACTGCATTTAGGGCCCACTGGATAATCCAGGATAATCTCCCCATATCAAGATCCTTAATTTAATTACATCTTCAAAGATCCTGTTTCTCTGTAAGGTGACATGCACAGGTTCCTGAGATTAAGACCTAAATAACTTTTGGGAGCCAATTCTCAGCCTAACATTGCAAATATTTTTCCCTTTGTATTATTCACCACTCTAACGTTTATTATTAAAATGTTGAACATTCTTGTACACATACATTGTTAAGACTATATTTTTAGAAAATATTATGAACATTATTAAGAATAATATGCATGACCCAGATTTATTAATATTTTAAGATTTTGCCATATTTGCTTCAGGATTTTTCTTAAATTAGTTAACACTTTATAGAAAGAGCTAGAGCCCTATGTGTACCTCTGTCTTCTTCCTCCGAGGTAGCCATTATCTCAACTTTGTTATTTAAGATTCCTATGAATGTTTATAGCCTATTTCTACATAGAATAGGAGGGAACATTACTCTAGATATCAAACCAGGACAAAGATATCATAAGGAAATAAAACTAAAGATCAATATCTTATAAATATGAACATAAGAATCCTCAACAAAATATTAGCAAACAAATTCTAGCAACATATAAAAGGAATTATACACCATGGCTAAGTAGGATTTATTCCAGGAATGCAAAGTTAGTTTGGCATCTGAAAATTAATTAGTATAATATATTGTATCAATAGAATTAAAAGGAAAATTTACATGATCTCAATAGATGCAATAAAAGCATTTGTCATACTTCAACACTTTCCAAGAATGTATACACCACCACCAACTCATTAACCTAGGAATAGAAGAGAACTTCCTCAATTTGATAAAGAACATCTATAAAAAGCCCACAGCTAACATTGCACTTAATGGTGAAAGACTGGATTATTTTCTCTTAAGATCAGAAACAAGACTTTCTGATTGCTTCTATTTGACATTGTACTGGTGGTTCTAGTCAGGGCAATGAGGCAAGAAAAAGAAATAAAATGTTCCGAGATTGAAAGGGAAGAAATAAAGCTATCTCTACTTGCAGATGACACGACGTTATGTATAGAAAAATCTTAAGGGGTCCACTAAAAACTATTAAAGAGAGATCAGTAAGCTTGCAGGATACAAGATCAAAATAAAAATATCAGTTGTAGTTTTGTACACCTGAAATAAATAAGCTGAAAATGAAATTAAGGAAACAATTCTATTTGCCGTAGCACCAAAAATAATAAAATACTTGGAATAAGTTTAACAACAGTAGTGTAAAACCTATTAGCTGAAAACTATAAAACATTATTGGAGAAATTAAAGAGAATCTAAAGAAATGAAAAAAATGTTCCATGTTCATGAATCAGAGGGCTTAACATGGTTAAGATGGCAATACTCTCCAAATTGACCTACAGATTCAGTAAAATCCCTATAAGAATCCCAACTGACTTTCATAGAAATTGACAAGATTATTCTCAAATTCATATGGGATTGCAAAGGACTCAAAATAGCCAAAACAGATTTGAAAAAGAACAAAATAGGGGGACTTATACTTTCAAATTTCTAAACTTACTACAAAGCAATAGTAATCAATTGGTGCTTATGCAATGTGGTACTGACGTAAGGCTGGGTACATATATCAATAGAATAGAATTGAGAGTTCAAAAATAAACCCATACATCTATGATCATCTGATTTTCAACAAGAGTATCAAGACCATTCAATGGGGAAGGAACAGTCTTTTCAAGAAATGGTTCTGGGATAACTGGATAGCCGTATAAAACAAAATGAAATTGGATCCTTACCTCATGCCATATACAATTCAACTGGATCAAAGACTTAAATAAAAGGGCTAAACTATAAAATACTTAAAAGAAAACGTAGGAGTAAATCTTCATAACCTTGGATTTAGAAAAGGATTCTCACATATGGCACCAAAAGCACAAATAACAAAAGAAAGCTAGATAAATTGACCTCATTAAAAACATTTTTGCTTCGAAGCAGCAGTCCCCAACACTTTTTGGCATCAGGAAGTGGTTTCATGGAAGACAATTTTTCCATACACTGGTGGGCGATGTGGGGGCTGGTTTTGGGATGCAACTATTCCATCTCAGATCATCAGGCATTAGATTCTCATAAGGAGTGCACAACCTAGATCCCACACATGTGCAATGCACAACAGGGGTCACACTCCTATGAGAATCTAAGGCTGGCACTCATCTGACAGGAGGTGGAGCTCAGATGGTAATGCTTGCTTGCCTACCACTTACCTCCTGCTGTGCAGCCCAATTCCTAACAGGCCATGGACTAGTATCTAGCCATGGCCTGGGGCTAGATACTAGTCCATGACCTGGGGGTTGGAGACCCCCTGCTTCAAAGGACACCATCAAGAAAGTAAAAAGATAAGTCAAAGAATGAGAGAATACGTTTGCAAATCATACATCTGATAAGGGATTTGTATCTAGAATATATACAGAACATGTACAACCCATTAGTGAAAAGACAACACAACCAAAAATGGACAAATATTGAGAATTAGAACACCACAAGGATGCCCACTCTCACCACTAATATTCAACATAGTACTGGAAATCCTAGCCAGAGCAATCAGGCAAGAGAAAGAAATAAAAGGCACCCAAACAGGAAAAGAAGAGAAAAGTCAAACTATCTCTCTTTGTTGACAATACAACTCTGTACCTAGAAAATACTAAAGTCTCTACCAAAGACTCGTGGAACTGATAAATGACTTCAGTAGAGTTTTGGGATACAAAATCAATGTACAAAAATCAGTAGCATTTCTATACACCAGTAATAGTCAAGTTGAGAGCCAAATCAAACAGGCAATTCCATTTACAATAGACACACACAAAACACCTAGGAATACATCTAACCAAGGAGGTGAAAACGCTCTATAAGAAGAACCACAAAACACTGCTGAAAGAAATAAGAGATGACACAAACAAATGGAAAAACATTCCTAGCTCATATATTGGAAGAATCAATATTCTTCCATGGCCAATGTGATGATATTAAGACATAGAGCCTTTAAGAGGTAAAATGGTCATACTGCCTGAAGCAATCTAGAGGCTCAACACTGTTCCTATCAAACTACCAGTGACATTTTTCTCAGAATTAGAAAACTATTCTAAAATGCACATGGAACCAAGAAAAAGCCTGAATAGCCAAATCAATCCTAAGCAAAAAGAACAAAGCTGGAGCCATCACATTACCTGACTTCAAACTATACTATAAGGCTACAGCAGCCAAAACAGCATAGTGTAGGAATAGACATATAGACCAATGGAACAGAATAGAGAATCTTTAAATAAAGCCACACATCAACAGCCACCTGATCTTTGACAAGGTCAACAAAAATAAGGGGGACAGACTCGCTATTCAATAGATGGTGCTGGGATATCTGGCTAGCCATATGCAGAAGAATGAAACTGTACCTCTACATTTCACCACATATAAAAATTAACTCAAGATGGATTGAAGATTTAAATGTAAGTCCTCAAAATGTAAGAATCCTAGAAGAAAACCTAGGAAACATCATTCTGGATATAGGTCTTGAGAAAATGTATGACTAAGTCCTTAAAAGCAATTGCAACAGAATCAAAAATTGACAAGTGGGACCTAGGTAAAAGAAAGAGCTTCTGCACAGCAAAATAAACTATCAACAGAGTAAACAGACAACCTGCAAAATGGGAGCAAATATTAAAACTGCAATGATATACCATCTCACACCAGTCAGAATGGCTGTTATTAACAAGTGAAAAAACTGATGCTGGTGAGCCTATGGAGAAAAGGAAACACTTATTCACTGTTGGTGGGAAGGTAAATTAGTTTGGCTATTGTAGAAAACAGTTTGAGGATTTCTCAAAGAACCTGAAACAGAACTAGCATTCAACCTAGCAATCCCATTACTGGGTATATACCCAAAGGAAAAGAAATCTTTCTATCAAAGACACAATCACTTGTATGTTCATCGCAGCACTATTCACAATATCAAAGACCTGGTATCAACCTAGGTGCCCATCAAAAGTGGATTGGATAAAGTAAATGTGGTACATGTACATGATGGAATACTATGTAGCCATAAAAAAGAACAAAATCCCGTGCTTTGTAACAACATGGATGCATCAGGAAGCCATTATCCTAAACAAATTCATGCAGGATCAGAAAACCAAATACTACATGTTCTTATAAGTGGGAGCTAAACATTAGCTGCACATGAGCATGAAAACAATAAACAAGGGGGACTACTTGTGGGGAGGGGAAAAGGTTGAAAAACTACCTACTGGCTACTATGCTCACTACCTAGGTGATGGGATCAATCATATTCCAAACCTCAGCATCATGCAATATGCCTATGTAAGAAACTTGCACATGTATCCCCTGAATCTAAAATAAAAGTTGAAAGTATATAAAAAGAATATTATCTGATTAAACATTTTTCCAAAATAAAATATGCAAATGTCCCATTAATATATGAAAAGATACTCAATATTATTAGTTATTAGGGAAATACAAATAAATAATGCAATAAGCTACTACTTTGCATACATTAGGATGGCTACAAAGAAAATGTCAGATGATAACAAGTGTTGTTGAGGATACACACTGCTATGGTTTGAATGTGTTTGCTCCAAAATTAAGGTGTTTAAACTTAATGGCCAATGTGATGATGTTAAGAGATAAAGCCTTTAAGAGGTGATTAAGCCATGAGGAATTTGCCCCTTGTGCATGAGATTAAGGCCTTTATAAAAGAGGCTCCACACATTCATTATTTGCCCTTCCACCTTCCACTATGTGAGGACACAGCGTTCCTCCCCTCTGGAGGATGCAGGAACAAGACACTATCTTGGAAGCAGTGAGCAGCCCTCACCAGACAACAGAACCTATTAGTGCATTTATCTCAGGCTTCCCAGCCTCTAGAACTATGAAGAAATAAATTTCTATTATTTATTAACCATTCAGTCTCTGGTATTTTATTATGGCAGCACAAGTGGACTAAGGCATGGACAAGCAAGAATTCTATACGCTGCTGGTGGGAATGTAAAATGGTGTAGCTGCTTTGTAAGAACAATGTAGCACTTCCTTAAATGATTACATTTAGAATTACCATATGACCCAGCAATTCCATTCCTAGGTATACACCCAAGAGAAATAAAAACATATTCACACAAAACTTGAACCTGGAAGTTTATGGCAGTATTATTCATTGTAGCCAGTTCCTCAACTAAGATGTGGAAACAACCGAAGTGTGTGTCAATGGATAAATAGATAAACAAAATGTGGTATATCCACAAAATGGAATATTGCTAGGCCATAAAGGGGAATGAAGTACATACAAACAAAAAGTTTGCATCCAAACAAAAGTATGTGAGAATTCTGTGGTTCCAGAACTTTACCACCATTTCACATCATCAGACTTAGATTTTTGCCTCTCTGATGGATATGAAATGTATCTCTTTTGTACTTCCTTGACTATTAAGGCTGAATGTCTTTTCATGTTTATTGACGATATGGGTTTTCCTCTTCCATAAATATCCTGTTCACATATTTTAACTATTTCTTTTTCTGCATCATTTGTCTTTTTCTAAATGATTTATTCGAGTATTTGGAGACCCCAACCTGGGCACTAGGGGTTCGCATAGCTCCCTGCTTGTCCCTGTCTCTAGGCCTTTTTGTGAACTACAGTTTTTACTGATGCTCCAAATTCACATGCGGGCATAGGGTTTTAAAATAAATGTGTTAAACTCATATCTCCAACTCCTTTCCTGCATACACACAATAGTTTTAGAATAACAATGCCATGTGCTCTACAATAATAAGAGAAGTGAAAATTATTTAAGAGCATTTGCCCTATTGTTTTTCTAATTCTAAAAGAAATACATATTTAATATGGAAGAGTTATAAAATAGAAAAATTATAAAGAACAAAAATTATTTATAATCCAATAACCCATGTATTATCAGTGTGAACATTTTGGAACATTTGTTATGCTTGAAAATGGTTTAGATAGTAAACTTTTGAATACAATGAGCCCATGTCCCATTATGTATTTTAAATGGGAGAATAATGATGTGTTCTCAGCTTATATAAAAGTCCCAAACCGTTCTCCAAATACTACTAAAATATTCTTAAGCATCCGTAGAAAAATTGACTGGAATTTCTGCAAACTTAAAGACATTTTAAACACTGTTGAATTAACATTTGCTAAAATCACAGGGGGGTATATTTGTATGGTTTTTGAAACAGTGTTGCATAGTATTAGGAATTAAAATTGTCTTCTACATTGCAAAGAACATGTACTATAATGTAAATCAGATTATTAAATATGATTACATTGCATAGGAATGCAAATAATATTTAGCAAAATGAAATAACTCAAAGCAATTTTTAAACAAAATATTTAATTGTCAACTGAATAGCTGCCTGAATGTGGTGGGTAAAGAGAAATGGAGGACATAGTCTGTTGCTGTTTGGGGGGTAAAGGGTTGGTTGGTGGTGGCTTAAGAGACATGTGAGTGAACTGGAGATGGGATGAGTAAAACAGTAAATACATGATGTTTGTTCTTATTTAAATTCAAGAAACCAGATGTTCAGTCTTCTCTTGTTGCACTCAAGACACCAGAAGTTGGTGTCTATTTTCCATAATTCATTAAGGAGAAATGTGCAACCTCACTCTTAGGTCTGCAGTATCTTTATTCCAGAGAATTCTCTTTCCTTGATGGAGACCCACACAATTTCTTTTTTGTTCAATCTATGAAATTAGGGTCAGCCAGGTGGTCAGCATGACTAATTTTACTTCTTATACAAGTAGCATTAAGGGAAATGAATGCCTAGGTTTTCGTTTTCTGCGGGGCAGATGCTGGCTAGTTAAGCTTGCTATAAATCATAATTTATCTATAAACTCCAGCGTACTCTATTTAGAACCACAGAGTGAAAAACTAATAAATACATTTAAAAATCTTAATAGACATTAACTCCAGAGAGGTTCTTAATTTTTAGCCTGATGAAAATGTTAGCTATGTCTTAGTGGTTTGGTTGAATTACAAGCAGATATTGAGAACTCGCATTGCTTTATAAAATGCTTGGGCTGCGTGCGGTGGCTCAAGCCTGTAATCCCAGCACTTTGGGAGGCTGAGGCAGGCAGATTACTTGAGGCAAGGAATTCGAGACAAGACTGGCCAACATGGTTAAACCCCGTCTCTATTAAAAATACAAAAATTAGCCAGGTGTGGTGGCATGCACCTGTAATCCCAGCTACTCGGGGGGCTGAGGCATGAGAATCACTTGAACCTGGGAGGCAGAGGTTGTGGTAAGCCGAGATCATGCCACTGCACTTCAGCCTGGGCAACAGAGCAAGACTCTGTCTAAAAAAAATTCTTAATATGCTTTATAAAAGTGGACATTTCATAAAATAGTTCTGATTTGCTGAACACTACCCTTTTAGTATAAAACATAAAGACTTCGGGACGTTATAACAGGTTTCTTTTTCAAGCAAGGTTTAGAGTAAAGAGATACCAAAAAAAATGGATATATATCTAGGTTGTGTGGTAATATTCTAATTCCTACTTAGTCATGGATTGGGGTCCTGTTGAATTCTGAAATCTTGGTAGGGAAATGGTATTGATGCCACTTGGAAGGAACAGGTGCAGTAAAAGTTTTAATAGGATGGACTGCATTCCTCTTTCTATAAAAACATACCCCCAGGAAAAAGGATCAAGGTCCATTAACCTAATCACCATTTCCACACTGTGAGAAGAAAATAGGCTGTTATTTTTTATTTTTTGCCACAGTGATTAGTTTAAGCTCTCACACTCTGGGTTTCTGAGGTCTAATGTCTGTTTCCATGGGAACGGCAGTGGCAGGCAACTGCTAAGTTGTCAGACATCTAATAATCTAGGGAAGCTCCTGTCTGAATGCAGGCCAAGTTTCTCCAGCATCTTGGGTCATTTAGTCACAAGTGGCTGTGCAGCCTGTAGAGACATCTTGGAATATAGGGAGTTGAGATACTTGCTATATTGAAATTATATATATAATTTTATTTTAAAAATTCATTTAATGGAAAAAGCATTGAGTAAGAAGTGATTTGAGGCCAGGCATGGTAGCTCAAGCCTGTCATCCCAGCAGTTTGGGAGGCCAAGGAGGGCGGATCACTTGACATCAGGAGTTCGAGACCAGCCTGCCTGGCCAACATGGTGAAACCCTGTCTCTTCTGAAAATACAAAAATTAGTCAGGTATGGTGGTGTGTGCCTATAGTCCCTACTATTTGGGAGGCTGAGACTTGAGAATCACTTGGACTGGGGAGGCAGAAGTTGCAGTGAGCTGAGATCACGCCACTGCATTCCAGCCTGGGCAACAGAGAAAGACTCTATCTTTAAAAAAAAAAAAAAAAAAAAAAAAAAAGTTATAAAAAAGAAATGATTTGAAAAAGAAAAAGGGCTTTAGGAAAGACACATCATATAAACAAATCTCCTGTCCTCATGACACTTTAGATTTATTGGGATACCCAAGTCTCCTGTACTGCATACGCAAAGTGCAGGTCCCTAAGACTTGTAGGAAATATTACACCCAAATGCACTTTCTTCATTCCTGACTTGACCTTCTGTGCTGAATCCTCGCCTCTTTCCTATTCTGTGAACTGGGATGTATAAACAAATAAGAAATGTAAATATCCTGGCTGCTAATTCCTTATGTCTTAAGTCTAGAAGGTGGTTAGGTATTTGACTTGTGTCCTCTGGTTCTCACCCTGGCCACTCTTGTTGCTAAGAATGAATGATGTCTCCTGCAAAGAGCCCATCAAACACATTTCTACCCTAAGTAGTCTTCTGAAAACTCATCAAAAGCCCCACTAAGATGTTTGGCTGCACTGAACCCTTTCATTTTATAGTTTCCTCATTTAGAATTCCCTTTCATACGTCCATTCATTCATTCAACAAATATTGAGGGTCTACTATGTGCCAGGCCTGGTGCTAAGAATTTGGTATAGACTTAATCTTCCTTCAAGAAGCTTAGAGTTAAGTCAGCCATGGTGGCTCACACCTGTAATCTCTGCACTTTGGGAGGCTGAGGTGGGTGGATCACTTGAGCCCAGGAGTTCGAGACCAGCTTGGGCAACATCATGAGACCCTGTCTCTATAAAAAATAAAATAATTTGCTGGATGTGGTGGCACATGCCTATAGTTCCAGCTACTCAGGAGGCTGAAGTGGGAGGATTACTTGAGCCTGGGGAGGCAGAGGTTGCAGTGACCTGAGATGGCACCAATGCACTCCAGCCTGGGTGGTAGAGCCAGACCCTTAAAAAAAACAGCAGCTTAAAAGCTATTACAGAAATAAATGCACAACTTGTTATACAATAACAGGCTATGAGATTTCTGTGGAAAAAGAGTAAGGGATATAACCTAATTTATATTGGGGTTGAGTTCATAGAGGCTATTTTCTACAGCCAAAATCCAGATACAGAGTCTTAAATACATGGCGTGAGATGGACAAGAGAAAGAAAGTGTCCTGAATTGGGTTTTCTCCCCATTGTTTCACGTCTCTTTTTGCCTTTGCTGTCACATCTATTGAGCATCTTTATGGTGGCCCATTTGTGCTTTTTCATTGGTTTATGTCTTCCTCTTTGAGGAAGCTGAGATTAGGGAGGAGGGTTTGAGAGCAGCCATATAGGCACTTAGCAAGAAAATAGCAACATATGGAAGCCTGTATGTTATAGGAGCCTTACAGAAAGCAAGGGTGCATAAGGTCCATGTTGAGATAGCTAAGGTGGGCTTCATGGAGAGAAAAGGACATAGGCTTGGCTAAGAAATTTCTTCTGTATCCACAGTTGTGTTCTGAGCCAGCAGCTATCAGGTTCAGAGGTTTTCTAGCTGTACCCTCTTCTCTCCCCTGTGGCAGGGCAGATGTGGTATCCAGGGTGGCCTGGCTGCAGTTAGAACTCATATGATGGTCCTTGGCAGGTGCATGGCAATGCAATCCATTCAATCACATTGCACAGTGATAAGTCACTACATGTGTGACAGCAGAGAATGAGCTCTGCCTGGGAAATAGTCTGTATCTCTCCGCTTGTCCTGACTGATTAACAATTTATGCTGCGTGAATAGAAAATAATTTTGACCTCATTCACTTTATTGCTTGTGAATTCATGGCAGCGACCGTGGACTTTTTGCTTAAGTATTTATATTGGTAGGCATTTTTATGTTTTCACATGGCTGCATGAAATGAACAGGCACTTTTCTAATATTAACATACAGTGAATGAATTAATAACTATATGTTTCTAAGAGCCACATTTCTGTTAGAATTAGCCACATAAGGCATATGACTAATGAATTCAGATATTTAATATTGAAGTTTAGGAAAATGTCATTTCCACTGGGCTGAGAATTAGAGTCAGGAGCAAATCTTCCTGTCTCCCTCTCCTACACATTCATTCACTCAGCATCGTGTGCCTATTATATGTCTAGATAGTATAATGTATATATTTAATATTATATATAGTATAGTATACATATTGGCACATATGTATGTTTTTTTTATATATATATATAGTCATCAATACTAACATGTTTATAGGCAATAGCAATTCAATGTGGCAAGTTTTATGACAGGGCCATGCACAGGATGCTACAGAGCATGGAAAGGAAGGAGTCCCTGAGCACATGCCATTGAAGCTGACTTCAAATGGAAATGTAGGTATGAGCTGGTTGTTAGAATGTTTGTGTCATCCCAAAATTCATGTGTTGAAACCCTAACCCTAGGGGTGGGTTATAATATATATAAATATTATATAAATAATATAAATATATATTATATATTATATAAATATATATAACATATTATATAAATTATATAAATATATAATATATTATATATTATATAAATATATATTCTATGTTATATATTATATAAATATACATTTTATATATATATATAGCCACACTATAATAAATATAGTGTGGCTATATTTGGAGATGGGGCCTCTAAGCAAGTAATTAAATTTAAATGAGGTCATGGGAGTGGGGCCCCAATTCAACTGGATTAGTGTCCTCATAAGAAGAGACACCAGAAAGCCAGCTCTCTCCCTCTCTGAACACACATACAAACATGAGGCCATGTGAAGACATAGCAAGAAGGCGGCTGTCTGCAAGCTGGGAAGAGAGCCCTCACCAGAAACTAAATTTACCAGAATCTTGGACTTTTAGCTTCCAAACTGTAAAGAAATAAATGTCTGCTGCTTAAGCCACCAAGCCTGTGGTATTTTGTTATGGTAGCCTTAGCAGGCTAATACAGTGGTAAACTCTGCTTATAGAGGAGTTGAAAAAGAGAGAGAGTAGATGGCAATTTGGGCAGAAGGAGAATTACCCGCAGATGTTCAGGGCAATGGAGATAATTCTTCTTTAACTGTTTATCAGTCAATCAGGAGATAAGTTCACAACAGAGGATAATTAGCCCAGAGAACTGGTTTCTGGCAAATGTCTGAAGGGCAAGGTAGGTCATAAAATACCCTCTGGTGATATTTTATATTCTGAAAACCATTTTAATCTACCTTTCACAACCTGGATGCTCCAGCCTCCTGTGCTGCCTCGGAATTCAAGAGCTGACCCATGAGACAAAAAACTGATTTTTTTGAATCCTCTAGATTCCAGTATGACTCAGCAGCTGTGAAGCCTCTAAATTCGCAACTTGCTTTCTTTTAAACTAAGTAGAATCCCTCAGCTAGAACCAATCTTCATGCCAATTTTAGAATTGTTCAGTGTTCCCAAGAAAAGAAAATGAATGGCTGGTGATTGTCAACTCTCTTAAGAAAAGCTTTTTTTTTTTTTTGAGATGGACTCTTGCTCTGTCACCCAGACTGGAGTGCAGTGGTGCCATCTTAGCTCACTGCAACCTCCGCCTCCCGGGTTCAAGAGATTCTCCTGTCTCAGCCTCCCAAGTACCTGGGACTACAGGCACATGCCACCATGCCCAGCTAATTTTTGTATTTTTAGTAGAGACAGGGTTTCACTATATTGGCCAGGCTGGTCTGGAACTCCTGACCTTGTGATCTGCCCACCTCGGCCTCCCAAAATGCTGGGATTACAGGGGTGAGCCACTGTGCCCAGCCAGAAAAGCTCTTTTGACTCTGAAATTTTAGTTCATCTAGTCCTCATTGACTTCACAGCTCTCTGGTATCTTTAAGTATATTATTTTTGTAATTTATATGCTTTATTTCCTGGTTACTAGCAGGAACATTGATCCATCATAACCAATTTCATGTTTCTGAGAAGTGAAGATCATTTTCTGTTGAAGAGAAAGACATGAATTCCAAAACAGTTAAAGGTGTCTTCAAACTAGTAAGTTTATTTTAGATACCAAGCAAAATTCTAGAACTTATTATTTATAAGGCAGATGGAAAGTTATTATAAAGGGCACAGTAAAAAAAGTCTAACACAGGATTATTGGGATCATATCATCACTAAATATTTCTATTTTTTTTGACAAGGCTACAGAAAAATAGGTAATGTCTATCTGAAATTCAGAAAGACATTTGACAAAGTTTTTCATAATATCCTTATTGTCACTATAACGAGATGTGAGATTCATACTAATACATTTAGATGTATTTAAAGAGTCAAAAGATTTTATTTTATAACTTTTTAAAGAGAACAGTGTGAGTTTGAAGACATGTTTCTGTGAATAGAGTACAAAACTTGTTATCAAGGACACTGGGTGGATTTTAATCAATGAATTTGATAGAGACAGAGCACACAGATCATGTAAAGTTGGAGAGAATGTCAGTAAATTGAAAGACAGAATCAAGAACCAAGATTTCTTCTGTAAGCTGCAACAAATAACACTTAATGGGTATTAAAGTCATATCCCACATTTGGATAAAATAAAAACTGTTAAAATGCAGGCTGAGAAAGACATGGCTTAATAAGAATACATGTTTTAAAAAGCCTTGGGAATTATTGTTGGCTTGAGCTCAAGAATGAGTTAACAGGGTGACATGGCCAGCAAGAAGGCCAGTGGGATTTATAGCAATGCTGAGAAGGGCACAGGGTGCAGATGGAGTATATTGCATGGGTGAGTGCATTATCCTGAATACTGCATGGACACGTGCTGTTGCATTCTCTTCTGAGCATCATACTTTAGGAAAGAGGACCATATTTGAAGCTTACCAGAGGAAAGTAACTAATATGTAAAGCACGAGGGAATGTAAAGACATGTCAGGAAAAGAGTTGAAGGATAAGAGAGTGTCTAACTTGGGAAAGAGAGACTTTGGAAGATGGACGAGGTATCTTCCACTGCATAAGGGATTGCTTTGTTATTGAGGTCAGAGCTAGGATAGAAATACAGAGAAAAAGCTTGTATTTCTAAAGAACATTTTCAAAACAGTGATAGGTGTGTAAATTTTGAATTTTGAATGAGATCACTTACTGTAGTGATGAAAATCTAGGAATTTTAAATCAGGAAAAAATTTAAAATTGGACCGCTTTGCCACTTACAAGCTCTGTGATTGTACCTAATCTTTTGGACTCTCAGTTTTTTAAATCTCTAAAATGAGAATAATAGTACTGTTTATTAAGGGGCATTGGGTGATCAAAGGAAATAATTCATATAAAGTGCTTGCCATGGTGTATCACACATTTCTATATGCTTAATATGTGTGAACTATGTTTAAGTTACTGAGATGTGGTAAGAAAGAAAAGCAAGCACTTGGCTGGGCATAGTGGCTCATGCCTGTAATCTCAGCACTTTGGGAGGCCGAGGTGGGAGGATCACTTGGCACCAGGAGTTTGAGAGCAGCCTGGGCAACATAGCAAGACTCCATTTCTAAAAAAATAAAAATAAAAAAAGAAAAGCATTTGCCCCTTACATTGGCCATAGTTTTATTTCAGGAAGTAGGAAACTAAATCTCAGCTCAGAATTTAGGATTGCTGCCAGAAAGGTAGGTGCCAAGGGAGTTGATGTAATCAAGTGTCACCAATAAGAGTCTACAGATCATGAAAAGTAATTCTAGGAGATTTTCAAATGCCTCTTTTTACCTAGATCTTCTGCTTGGATGAATTCATACTGTGAGTTTAGGAAACATCAATTCATTTATTCCTTCTAGGTGGCCAGTGTTTCAACAAAATTACACATGTGTATGCGAGCATACATCCTGAATTTGGTGAGCATACATAATTTCAAATATTCTACTCTTTGTTCCTCAACATACATTATCTTTGTAAGATTTGATTTGACTGGAAAATACAACCACAGTTTATGTATGTTGCATTCTTTTTTTCTTTTTTTGAGACAGAGCCTTACTCTGTCACTGCCAGGCTGGAGTGCAATGGTGCAATCTCAGCTCACTGCAACCTCCGCCTATTGGGTTCAAGCAATTCTCCTGCCTCAACCTACTGAGTAGCTGGGAATACAGGTGCCACCATGCCTGGCTAATTATTGTATTTTTATTATTTTTATTAGAGACGGGGTTTCACTATGTTGGTCAGGATGGTCTTGATCTCTTGACCTTGTTATATGTCTCCCTTGGCCTCCCAAAGTGCTGGGATTACAGGCATGAGCCACGGTGCCCAGCCTATATCACATTCTTGTGGTACTGAGATTGTCAAAATTCTTTTCTGTTAAGAAGCATGGTTCAAACCTACTGTGAGGTACTATTTTGCATTCACAAGTTCTGCAAAGATTGATATACTATATGGAAAGGATATAGGGCAATGGTAACTTGAAACTGCTGTTGGGAGAGTAAATTGGAATATTCATTGTTTTTCTGCTCTAAATGTTCTTATCACAAAAAAATGTAAGTATGTAAGGTGATGGATATGGTAATTATTGTGATTTAATTATTCTAGAATGTATACATATATCAACACATTGCACACCATAAATATATACAACATACATTTGTCAATTATAAAAGAAAAATATTGGCAGGAAATATTGTTTATAGAATGATATATACAATATGATTCTACTTACATAAATAGTTGTAAATCAATAGTTATGCCTATGGGTTTTAAAATATGGAGCCAAGACTTCTCTCTTGTCTTTTTTATAATAGGCATCCTAATAGATGGAAGGTGATATCTCATTATGATTTTGATTTAAGTTTTCCGGATGAATTGGGACATTGAGCATTTTTTCCTATACCTGTGGGCCATTGGTATGTCTTCTTTTTGAGATAGGGCTCAGATCCTCTGCCCATTTTTTAATCAGGTTATTTAATTTTTCCTATTAATTCTACACATTCTTTTTTTTTTTTTTTTTTTTTGAGACGGAGTCTCTCTCTGTCGCCCAGGCTGCAGTGCTGTGGCATGATCTCGGCTCACTTCAAGCTCCGTCTCCCGGGTTCACGCCATTCTCCTGCCTCAGCCTCCAGAGTAGCTGGGACTACAGGCGCCCGCCACTGCGCCCGGCTAATTTTTTGTATTTTTAGTAGAGACGGGGTTTCACTGTGGTCTCGATCTCCTGACCTTGTGATCCGCCCGCCTCGGCCTCCCAAAGTGCTGGGATTACAGGCGTGAGCCACCGCGCCCGGCTAATTCTACACATTCTATGAGTTTCTTTTATATTTTGGATATTAACTCCTTATCAGGCATATGGTTTAGAGATGTTTTCTCCCATTAATAAGTTGGCTCTTCCCTCTGTTAATTGCTTCCTTTACTGTTCAAAAGCCTTTTAGTTTGATGTAGTCCGCTTGTTTATTTTTGTTTTTGTTGCCTGTGCTTTTGGGGTTATATACATAAAAAACATAACCCAGTCCAACATCAGCAAGGTTTTTCCCTATATTTTCTTCTGGGAGTTTTATGGTTTCAGGTCTTATGTTTATGTCTTTAATTTATTTTGTGCTAATTTTTGAATATAATTTAACATAAGGATTCAATTTTATTTTGCATATGGATATCCAGTTTTCCCAATGCCATTTATTGGAGCAATTATACTTGTTCCACTGTGTATTCTTGCTACTATTGTCAAAGATTGGTTGACTGTATATGTGTGGGTTTATTTCTGGGCTCTCACTTTTCTAAAACTGGGTATGATAAGACCTAGGTAACTAAGACAGTTGGGCAAGCCTAAAAGAAGGGAAAGATTGCCCTAGGTTAGGCCTTATAGCTTAGGAGGCAAAAGGAAGTCTCAAGTCTCCTGTGTGCTTCAGCCCATTAACCACGTTTGGAGATCATACAGAAAATTAAGGTTTAAGTGCTAGCTAGCAGTGAAACATATTAAAAAACTACTTATAACTCCACTGTGGTTTTAAATAGGCAAATGATATTGTGAGTCCAAAGATTCAGAAACTCTGATACTGTTCATATTGAGAGATTTAACTAAAACAAAGTTTCAGCTGGAGAGAAGAATGAAAGATAAGTACAGAGAAAGGCAAGGTACAAAGGAGATTTTCTGAGGCTATTCGGGGTCAGCGTGGAGACCCTGTGCACTTGGGGAAATGGAAAAAGGTAGTGTTAAAGAGCAAATTGCAGATGGAAGCCATGAAGGCCCAAACTGATCATGTCACACTTTTGCTTTGAGAAGGCTGGTAATGATTTCCCCAGGAAACCCCACTATGCAAATAAGAAAGTTTGGAAGTATGACTTAATGATTAATGAAGCTCACACTAGTGTGTTCAATGGAAAAATTTTACTTGTCTAAATGTCCAGATAGTAACTTGGTTCTTTCTCTCTGGGGTCCTGAAGAACAGAGGAGATGCTTTTCTGCCAGCTGGAAGGGGTAGCAGGTGGGGTAATGGATTCCCAGCCTGCCAGAGGCTGAGGTTCTAATTAGAATTTTCCTTCTGGCTTTTAGCAAGCAGCTTTCACTTCATAGTGTCCTTAGAGAAGAACGTTCCGTATTCAGCAAGAAACTGCCCTATTTAAATGTATAAAATCTTTTTGTATTTGGGCTATAAAGCAAGTGGTCTTCAAGGTTCACGGCAAGTATATCTTGTAATATAAAAAGCATCATTAGCTCATGAAAATGCTATTTAAAAATGCAAGTTTGCCTTAGGTAATAATGTTGAAATAAGAAGTCAGGAAATTTAAGGCAGAATTGGGAAACTTTAAAATTTAGATTCTTTAGTTTATGTATTGTATGGATTTTAATACACACAGATGAATGGTGAAGTTGGTAGAAGGAGAAAGAAAAGAGAGATATGGAGGTGAGAGAGAGTGAAAATGTGCAATAGATGATGACAGTGTTGGAGAAGGCAGAGGTTTTTGCCATAAAGAATCTCCAGCTGGGATCTCTTGAGGCCAGGAGTTTGAGGCCAGCTTGGGCAACAAAGTAAGACCCCATCTCAATAAATAAATAAATAAATAAATAAATAAATAAATAAATAAATAAAAATAAATATCAGTTGGGCATCGTGGTGTGCATCTGTAGTCCCAGCTACTCAGGAGGCTGAGGCAGAAGGATCACTTGAGCTCAGGAGTTCAAGGCTGCAGTGAGCTATGATGCGCCACTGCACTCCAGCCCAGGGAACAGAGCAAGATCCTGTCTTTTAAAGAGGAAGAGAGAGAAAGAGAGAGAGAGAGAGAGACAGAGAGACAGAGAGAGAGAGACTGACTGACTCCATTGGGCTTTTTCTTTTTCGCTTTAAATAAAATGTTAAGGTTTAGTTGTTTAGCCTGTACTGCCTTCTCCTGGTTGGTCTTGGATTAGCAGCTCAGATATAACAAAAGTGAACTGTGTGAATGAACCCAAATGTAACACAGACGTTATGTGCCAGATTTAGCTGCCTTTCTGTTGCGGTTTACTATGGTGCTAGTAATATATCCAGGTCGCAGTGGGCTGGCTTCAGGCCGTGATGGTGTTTTTTTTCATGATCCTTGCTATTGTGATACTATGCATATATTAATAAGACGTCTAAGCAGAATACCTATTCCAAAATGGAATGAAGCGCATGTGTGCAGACTGAGGTGCCTGTGAGTTGCTTACTTCTAAAAGAGAGAGATTGTGCAAAATCTTAAGCCCTTGTAATGTACTTAATCTTGTAAATGTGCTAAAGGAACATTTCTTGCAGGCCTCCAGAGTTGACTTTAATTTTTCTTTTATGACCTGCCGGGAGTAGAGTGGAGAGGTTAAACTATAGTTTCCAGAATCACAGACAAATCTTAGTTTGAAGAAAAGGTGGTCCTTTCTTAGTGATAATTCTCTTGCTTAATAGTCAGAGAGATTTTGGGAAATTCTGAGAATGATGCCTATAAAGTGAAAGAAAAGGAGGAGACTGAGCAAAAGGAAACAGAAAAGCAAAGTTACTGATTTTGAGCAGGCAAAACTGAAAAACTCATCAATTATCTATCTGTCTATCTATCTATCTATCTATCTATCTATCTATCTATCTATCTATCTATCTATCAATCATCTATCTATTTATTGTGAAAGGAACAGCTCAGGGAAAACCTGCCTCCCATTTCTATTCAAAGCCATCCCTCTGCTCACTGAGATAGTTGCATATCTGATTGTCTCCTTTGGAAAGTCTAATCAGGAACTCAAAAGAATGCAGCCTTCATCACTCGCCTGTCTGTGGCCTGGAAGCCCCCTCTCTGCTTCGAGTCTTCCTGCCTTTGCTTTTAGTTGTCCCGCCTTTCCAGACCAAACCAACGTACTTCTCACATATATTGATTGGTGTCTCATGTCACCCTAAAATGTATAAAACTCAGCTGTTGGCTGGGCGCGGTGGCTCAAGCCTGTAATCCCAGCACTTTGGGAGGCCGAGATGGGTGGATCACGAGGTCAGGAGATCGAGACCATCCTGGCTAACACAGTGAAACCCTGTCTCTACTAAAAAATACAAAAACTAGCCGGGCAAGGTGGTGGGCGCCTGTAGTCCCAGCTACTTGGGAGGCTGAGGCAGGAGAATGGCGCAAACCTGGGAGGCGGAGCTTGCAGCAAGCTGAGATCCGGCCACTGCACTCCAGCCTGGGCGGCAGAGCAAGACTCTGTCTCAAAAAAAAAAAAACAAAAAACCTCCACAAAACTCAGTTGTTCCCCGACCACCTTGGGCATTATGTCTCGAACTTCCTGTGACTGCCTCGCTGTGGCACGCCCTCAACCTTGGCAAAATAAACTTTCTAAATTAACTGAGACCTTTCCCAAATTTTTATCTATCTATCTATCTATCTATCTATCTATCTATCTATCTATCTATCTATCTATCAATCAATCATCTATCTTCTTCCTATCATTTATCCATCCATCATCTACCAATAATCCATCTATCACTCTATCTCTATTATATCTATCATCTGTCTATCATTTGTCCATCCATCATCTATCAGTTATCTGTATATCTATCCCATTATACTGCCAGAAACTGTATAATGTTGGGAACCTATCTTTAAGGAACTTAAAAAGATGAAAAAGAATCAGGAAATGCTGATACAAAAGAAATAAATAGAGAATAAGGAGCAGAGCTGGATCCTGGCTCTGGCCTTCTGTTAGAGTGTCCGTGCCTTCAGAAGTGCTGGAGCAGGAAGAGATACATGGATATGGCTGGGTCATAAGTAAAAGTCTATGTCCAAATGGTGGAAACTTGGGATGTTGAACCAGTCAAGAATTATAAGCAGCCTGTAGGAAACAATACAAGTGAGGATGGAATAAGAGCTAAGTAAAAACTTGGGAAAAGCACCTGTAATCCCAGCACTTTGGGAGGCTGAGCAGGCAGATCACAAGGTCAAGAGATTGAGACCATCCTGGTCAACATGATGAAACCCCTTCTCTACTAAAAATACAAAAATTAGCTGGGTGTGGTGGTGTGCGCCTGTAATCCCAGCTACTTGGGAGGCTGAGGCAGGAGAATCACTCGAACCTGGGAGGCAGAGGTTGCAGTGAGCCGAGATCACGCCACTGCACTCCAGCCTGGCGACAGAGTAAGACTCCATCTCAAAACAAAAACAAAACAAAACAAAGCAAAACAAACCTGGAAAGAGAAAAAAAAAAAAAAAAAAACCAAAAACAGAAGAGAGAATCAGAAAGTTAATGTCTGATCATATAGGGAAGAGGCCAGAGGAGCAGCAGGGAAATCAATCTGGGTTGAATCTGGCAGAAAATGCACACAGAGAGAGAACTCAGCATGGGAGTTTCTTGTATTTTCAAATGACTTCTAATTCCTGGTCACTCCATGCACAGAGGTTGTACTCCTGGAGAGCTTGAAGGTAGCAAATAGCTTTGATGGAATGTGGCTGCAAAGATATTAACCTTCCTACAGAAGAGAGATTAGCAGCAGACATGTGCCTTTTGTGTGTGTGTATAAAATCAGTATGTTCAAATAAACTGGCTGGGTTGCTGCTTTGGTTTGTGCTAACTAATTATTTTGTTTTCAAAGCTTTAGGAAAGAACTCCATTTATATTGTTTTAAAGAAAAAACAAAGATTGACTGAGGCAAACTTGGAGTAAGTATAGGCATAATCAAACAGGGTCCCCTGGATCAAAGCTCAAGCCTGCTGGTTTATCAATGAGATGTCTTTGCTAAAGAGTTGATTTTGGATAAGGGACTATGTTCACTTAATAAATTACAAGCACCAAAAAGTCACAGAGATACTATAAAATGATCTGATTATTTTGTTTTTAGAATATAAAGGTATGGGGGAGACTTGTCTCTTGTTTGTTGTAACAGAGCCTAGAATTGAATAAATATCAACTAGTGACGGTAACGTGAAAATCTTGATCACTGCAGAGATTAAAAAAACCAAATCTCATAGCTTTACCCAGAGACCTAATAAGAGCTAAAATTACTAATTAAAAAAATGAATAAAAGCCAAGCCAAACCACGAGAGAATAATCTAAGTTAAAATATGTGACCAGGCAGGTTGCTTAAGTTGTAGTAGAAATATTTTAATGAGCTAGGAGCAAGATGAATATGGAGTATTAATAATTGTAATTTTCCTTCGTAGTTAAGATATCAGAAACCAGTGAGATATCTCACAGCCTGTAAAAGCAGAACCTCTAATTTTAAGAGCCAATTTATTTCACCTTAATTGGAGATGTTGGAAAGACTTTTGAGATTGTTATTTAAATGCCATTTGCTATTAAACTGTGGTTAGAAAATCTGCTCAGTCAAAATGATGCTGAAAGAGCATTAGGTTTATGAGTCACAAAAGCCAGAGTGATTGTAATTAGTTTCCTGAACTTCAGTACAATAGAGATGTTTAATATGCAATGGGACACTGTTTTAAAATTGTTACAAGACAGGTGATTGGAGTCTTGGCTTCTCTCCCCACCTTGATTATCAACCAAGTAAAGGTTAGGTGCAGTATTGTGTGTTTTCATCTTAAAGATTCCTATTCTGCAGAATGGGTTAATGATGTGAACATTTGGGTATTGTGGTGCACAGAGTGGGTTCTTGTGTCTCTTCGGAGCAAAGTCTTCTTATACATCATCATGAACCTCATAATGACATTTTGGTCAATGACAACTGCATATATGACGGTGGTCCCCTAAGATCACAATGGAACAGGAAAGCATAGCTGAAGAAGAGGCAAGAGAAAAGGAAATTGCAGGAGAAGAAAAAGAAGAGCTCCCAAGAAAATTCACCATGAAGGGTTTAGCAGAAGTTTTGCAGACCTCAATAAGCTTCTTAAAAAGTTTGAAAATATGGACTTCAACATCAAAAGGTTTTCATTAATAGAGAGAAATCTCCAGGGTGCATTATCTACTCCCAGGCAGATAATCTATGATGAAAAAAGAAACAAACTAAGAAACCATGATGAACATATTCCTGAAAAAAGTGACACCTTCTCAGGAAGAGCCTCAGGCAGATCTTTCAGGAGTACCCAGAAGAAGGCATTGTTATCACAGGAGATGACGGCACCATGTGTGTTTTATCCCCTGGAGACCATCCAGTGGGACAAGAAGTGGAGGCGGAAGGCAGTGCTATTGGTGATCGTAACCCTGTAGGGGTTAGGCTAATGTGTGTATTTATGTCTTAGTTTTTAACAAAAACATTTAAAAAGTAAAGGAAAAAACATCTTAAAAACAGAAAAGAGCTTATAGAATAAGATGATAAAGAAAGAAGAAAATATTTTTGTACAGCTGTATGGTGTGTTTATGTGTTATTTCAAGAGTCAAAAAGTTTAGAAAATTTAAAGTTGAAAAGTTACAATAAACTAAGTTTAATTTGTTATTTAAGATAGAAAAATATTTTCTATAAATCTAATTCTAGCCTAAGGGCATAGTGTTTATAAAGTCTACAGTAGTGTACAGTCAAGTCCTAGGCTTTACATACACTCACCACTCTCTCACTGACTCACCCAGAGCAACTTCCAGTCTTGTAAGCTCCTTTCATGGTAAGTGGACTATACAAGTATACTATTTTTTATCTTTTACTCTTTATTTTTACTGTACCTTTTCTATGTTTGGTTATGTTTAGATTCACAAATACTTCCCGTTTTGTTGTAATTGCCTACAGTATTCAGCACAGTAACATGCTGTACCAGTTTGTAGCCTAGAAGCAATAGGCTCTACCATATAGCGTACATCTGCAGAAGGCTACACTCTCTAGGTTTGTGTGAGTTCACTCTATGATGTTCACTCAACGAAGAAATTGCCTGAGTCACATTTCTCAGAACGTATCCCTGTCATTAAGTGAAGCATGACTGTAGTTAAGATGAGGTTATAATGGATTAGGATGGGTCCTAAATCCAATGACTGATGTCTTTTTAATAGGCCAGTGAAAACAGAGAGAGACACAGAGGTCCATATAGTTAGGAACACCATGTGAAGATGGCAGAAGAGACTGAAATGACACATCGACAAGCCAAGGAATGCCAAGACTTATGGTAGTTGTATCATTATTAGAATTATTTTGTATGCTATTATTATAATTGGTTGTATTTCATATGGTATTTATTGACCTGATGTTAATATTTGACCAGTTTTATTTTTCTTTCTTTCACTGAAAAACCTAGGTCCATTCTTCTTTTTTTCAAGTATCATTTTGATTCAGCATGTTTTAGTTGCTTCAATTGTATATTTAAGACTTGACTCCCCAAGAAATAGGAACACTTTTACACTATTGGTGGGCGTGTAAATTAGTTCAACCATTGTGGAGATTCCTCAGGGATCTAGAACCATAAATACCATTTGACCTAGTAATCCCATTACTGGGTATATACCCAAAGGATTATAAATTCTATGAAGACACATGCACATGTATGTTTATTGCAGCACTCTTCACAATAACAAAGACTTGCAACCAACCCAAATGCCCATCAATAATAGACTGGTTAAAGAAAATGTGGCACATACATACCATGGAATACTATGCAGCCATAAAAAAGAGTGAGTTCTTATCCTTTGCAGAGGTATAGATGAAGCTGGAAACCATCATTCTCAGCAAACTAACACAGGAACAGAAAACCAGACACTGCATGTTCTCACTCATAAGTGGGAGATGAACAATGAGAACACATGGACACAGGGAGGGGAACATCACACACGGGGGCCTGTTGGGTGGAGGGAAAGGGGAAGGAGGGCATTACGACAAATATTGCAGGCAGGGCTTAAAACCTAGATGACAGGTTGATAGGTGCGCTATCACGGCACATGTATACCTATGTAACAAACCTGCACGTTCTGCACATGTATCCCAGAACTTAAAATAATAAAAAAAAGACTTGACTCCCCATTTCCTTAATTTTGTAATCAAATAACAGAGCATTTGCTTCTTTATTGGGAAATATATATAGTGCCCATTTTTCTAACATCAAAGTTGTAGCTTAAATATATATATGTAACACATATATTTATATTAGAAATATATATAGTTGTAATTTACACACACACACACACACACACACACACACACACACACACACTGAAGATAAGAGTCTTGATCAGGCTGGACTCAAGCATTCCTGCACTCAAGTTATCCTCCTGCCTCAGCCTCCTGAGTAGCTGGGGCTACAGGCATGCACCACTGCACCCCGCTTATAGCTGATAAGTTAATATGAATTTATCTTAGCTAATCATATCTGCAAAGACCCTATTGCCAAATAAGGTCACATTCTGAGGTTTGGGATAGACATAAATTTTTTATATTTGCTATAGTTAGTGTTCTGTTTTTTAAATTTATATTAAATAAATGCTTCTGTTTTGAAGCATTTCTATTAAAGAATATTATTTATTTATTATTTATAAAATAAATGTATATATTAAACAAATGCTTCCTTAAAGTTTCTTTATTTCCTGTCTGGCTTCCTTGCTGTTATATTGCTAAACTTGTTTGGGAAACATATTTCATTTCCATTCCATGGGTGGTTACTCAAACGTTTTTTCAACTATGTTTAACATGATGCTCCAAGCATTTTTTGGGGGGTGTTTCCCCTTGACATAAGAAGTTTAGGATACTTTTATTTTGATTTCTCCAGTTCCACAATATTC
The DNA here is from genome assembly GCF_008728515.1 of Papio anubis. NCBI lineage: Eukaryota > Metazoa > Chordata > Mammalia > Primates > Cercopithecidae > Papio > Papio anubis. Next base: position 29,775,795 of record NC_044983.1, read on the forward strand.
ACTCTCTTCTCTGAATTCTGCCTTTTACACTGATACTCTTTTGTAATTTAGATACTGATAATTTTACTAACGATATTATTTTTACATTATATATCTTCTCTTTGGGGACATATTTTGCTTTGCATTCAATTTTATTTCCAGACATTAACATTTTTCTTAGGTTTAATATGTGTTTTTAACTGATCTTAAAGGACTCTGTTAATTCTATTCTTTCAGTCAGTTGGAGTATGTCTTTGAGTAATTTCTTAAAAGAGAAGTATGTTTTCTGAGCTGTTGCACAGCTGACTTTTTTTTTTTTTTTTACTTTGAACTTGAATAACAGCTTGAATTTTGTTCCATTTAGTTATGGGGTTTTGCATTTTGTTTTTATTGTTTTAGAGACAGAGTCTTGCTGTGTTGCCCAGGCTGGAGTACAGTGGCATGATTATAGCTCACTGTAACCTTGAACTCCCAGACTCAAGTGTCCCTCCTGCCTCAGCCTCGTGAGTACATCCAGCTAATTAATTTTGCTTTTGTAGAGGTAGGGTCTCACTATGTTTCCCAGGCTGGTCTTGAACTCCAGGCCTCAAGTAATCCTCCCATTTCTGCTTCCCAAAGTGATGGGTACAGGTAGCTAAATAAAGAATTCTGGCTGGACGCAGTGGCTCACACCTGTAATACCAGCACTTTGGAAGACCGAGGCGGGTAGATCACAAGGTTGGGAGATTGAGACCATCCTGGCTAACATGGTAAAACCCCATCTCTACTAAAAATAGAAAAAATTAGCCGGGCGTGGTGGTGGGCGCCTGTTGTCCCAGCTACTTGGGAGGCTGAGGCAGGAGAATGGCATGAACCTGAGAGGCGGAGCTCACGGTGAGCTGAGATCGCACCATGGCACTGCAGCCTGGGTGACAGTGCGAGACTCTGTCTCAAAAAAAAAAAAAAAGAATTCTATCACTATTATTGTTATTACTATTCAAAAATTCAATAATGTTATGACAATGTCATTAGGTATAACATTTCTTCTTATTGATTTTTCTTGGGATAGCAATCTTTTTTGATTTATATATACTGGATTTCTGTAAATTTAGATTTTCTTCTAATGATTCACTTACTATATTTCTTCTTTTTTACTGGCTTCTTCAGAAACAACTATTATCCATATGATGTCTCCTTTTTCTTCATCTTGTATATTATCCATATTTTCTCCAATTATTTTAATCTGTTTATACTTTTTTTCTGTGCTGACATGTCTTCTTGAGCTTGACTTTCACAGTTTTGATTTGAATTTCTTCTCCATCTATTTTTTCATTATCCTCCATATCGATTAATTTACATTAAGAAATTATTTCTCTCATGTTTAGTTTTCTTGAGTTCCTTGTTTTTATATTTTTCATATCTGAACTAATCTTTCTTATTGCTTATAATAATCTTGTTCCATTATCGCCTTATTCATTAAAAAAAACTCATAATTCTGTTTTCTTTAAAGAATAGCATATAGTTTCCTAAAATTCCCTTCTGAAAACTTTTAAAGATATACTTTTTGGAAGTGACTCTATTTAAATTACCCCATTATATTTCTTATTTGTTACAATTTTATATTTTTCCAATCAAAGATTGACAAAATATATTTTTGACAAACAAAGATTCTCTATACTTATTTTTCGTTAGGATGTGTGTGTGTGGCCCTTGGTCTATTGATGTGATCTTGGAATTTGTACTTTAAATCCGTAATTGAAAGGCTAGTTGGTTTGTGCAGTTCCCAGTTTAATTCTCATTTGTAAGCAAATCTACTCCTAGTGCTCTTTTGTTCCACTGTGGTTTTATCTTCTTCTGAGTGCTGGAAAACCTCTACTTCTTGAGAGGTATGTGTGGTTATTAGGATGCTGTTTTCTCCCTCTGTATATATTGCTGTCTTCTTAATGGAAAGTACACCTCTCTGAAAGCTCTATTCTCTATTTTCTGCCCATTAGTTCTCCAGACTTCATAGAACCTTCTATGTGGAAAGATAGTGGGAAAAAAATCATGCAATGGTTTGTATGAAAAACTACACCTTTTGCCTAACTCAGCAATATCTAAGATGTGGACAGAAATAATTAACCTGTTTTCTGGCTAGCACAGGTGTTGGATCCTTGAGTATGGGGACACATTTAAATTTTTTTGCATCTGTTTCTATTTCATGTAATGATGCTGTGTGAAGTCAGGAATAGAATTTTAAGTAGGATTTTCCTCAGTTTAACTTCTACTGTCTTATGATTAATTTCTATTTATTCTGCATTTTGGCTTTGAATTATCTGTCAGTGTTAGATTTCAGAGTTTTTGAGAGCTTCATTTCTTTTTTCTCTTGGGTGTGCCTTTGTGAGTATTTAATGGTTGGTTGGAAAGAATGGGTTGGAGAATGGTACCCAGACACTGTTTTGGATTGTAACTCTCTCTATTGATTCAAAATGCCATTTCAGTGATCTCAGTTGTAAATGTTTACTATTTATTTAGAGACAAATCTTGCTCTGTCATTCAGGCTGGAATGCAATGATGTGATCATAGCTCACTGTAGCCTCGAACTTCTGGGATCAGGTGATCCTCCTGCCTTAGCCTCCTGAGTAGCTAGGACTACAGGTATGCACCACTGAGTGTGGCTAATTTTGTTTATTTTCTGTAGAGATGGGGTCTCTGTCACCCAGACTGGTGTACAATGGCACAATCATAGCTCACTGCAGCTTTAAACTCCTGGGCTCAAGCTGCCCTCCTACCCTAGCCTCCTTAGTAGCCGTTACTATAGTGTACACCACCATGCACAGCTAAGATTTTCTATTTTTTTGTACAGACATGCTTTCACCATGTTGCCCAAGTTGATCTCAAAATCCTAGGCTCAAGTGATCCTCTTGCCTTGGCCTCCCAAAGTGCTGGGATTATAGACATGAGCCATGGTGCCTGTCTTATTCTTTTACTGTTGAGGAAAATATCTTCAAGAAGCTCATTTAAGAATGACATATAGTGTGAGAATTCAATTTTGAGTTCTAGCATGTCTAAGAAGGTATAGAATTTTTGGATACCATATTCTTTTCAGCAGAATTCTAGAAATGTTACTCCTGTGTCTTCTAGTGTTTTGTATTAAGGAAAACAAATGCATGGCCAGGCTGATTATTAATCTTTTATGAAAAATCTAATATTTTTCATGCTGATTTTTATTCCTTTGTGAAGAATAAATATTTTTCAGAGTACTTGTGGGATTCTTTCATCTCTGAAATTTGATATTTCTACCTGATTAAGCTTGTGTAAGTCTGGTTGTCTAGTTTCTTTTCATGAAGTTTTTCCTAAGCCTCAAAAAATACGTTCAAAATTTTATTCTAGTATAAATTTCAGATTGGGAACAATTTTCTTGTTATTTCTCTGATTATTGATTCTATTATTTTGTTTTCTGATGCATACTCTTATGGGAGATAACACCTTCTAGAATTATTCTTTATGTATCTTCTACCTCCTTTTGTTCATGTCTTTATCTTCTGCTAATTCTGGGAGAATTTTTTGAGTTTATCTTCTCCATCACTCATTTCCTGCATGTCTTTCTTACTGCCATCATCCAGTTGTTAGTTTGGCATTATGTTTGTTGACCTCACTCAGATCTTTCTGATTTAAGTCTTCCTTTGTATTTCCCAGTTGCAGAGATGCCATGACTTCTTGAACACTTTTAGAAGAGAATCTAATATTTTCTAAACATTTCTTCTGATTTTTGGAGTACCTTATTTTAAAAGGAGATATTCCATCTCTCTTTTTTTTTTTTAAACAATGACTCACTTATTTTGGACACCACTATTTTCTCATATACTTTGGATTTGCTCTTTTTAAGAGAAGGAGGCTCAATACTGATACTAATCAAGTAGGAATTGAGGTAGGCTAATGTTTGTATGTGTACCTCTCACTCATTTTTAGAAGTACCCTTAGCTTCAAAGTCCGCAGAGTCTTGAATGAGGTGAGAAGTGGAAATTCAGAAGGTCGGAATGCCCTATACAGTCATCACATAAAGTTTTAACAATACCGCACACTTACAGATGAATTACTCAGGAAATTCATTCTCCTCTCTATACTGCCTCATATATTTCTACTCCATGTCCTCCTCTGCTTATCTTGACTCCAATTCCAGAGGGAAATCTCAGGCAGAGTTTCTAATTTTTAAATTTCTGCCTGCTTTGGGGCTGCCAGTTTCAAGAAGGTATCACTGAGTCTTTCAGTATCGCCAGTGGAATCTAACTCCACAAAAACTCAAAGGACACCACATGGCTGTCTCCCCAGTGTCCAATAACCTGTTCCCAATGCCCTTCTCAACTCTTCTAAATTCATCTGGGGCCTAATAGACTCTCCCCCTCATAGACTTCCATGATAAGCTGCTCTGTTTCACAATAGGGAAGGTGTACACAGGCCCTTTCTTCAATCTCATCCTGCCCTTCCTATCCAGCAGAAATTCCCAGAAATATCTAGCCAGTGAGATCATCCATTTCTAGTTTCATCCCATAATGTTGGTTTTCATAATGTTGGTTTTAAATGTAATTATTCATTACAAATAATTTGTGACGGAGCAGAGAGGAATGGGTACTTATAATAAAGGCATGACTTTTTGATGTATCAAAACTATACAGAAACAAAGGAAAAGATAGAGATAACTCTTGAAGAAGACAAAACATCAGCATCATAAGCCCCATTTCCTTATTTTGAAGGGTGGGTCTTCTATTCAATATCTACAATAGATTTCAAATGTAATATTTGATAATGAAGGTGATGATAATGATATTGATGATAAGAGATGATAAGTATGGTGATACTGATGAGCACACATGAGTGCTTCATTTATGATAATAATCATCATTAACATTCATTAGCCTTATTGTATATCAGGTACTGTGCTGGCTGCTTTACACACATGATCCCAGTGAATCTCTGTAACAGGCTTATAAGAGAGACACATAAATTTATCCTTGCTTTATATATGAGGAAACCAAGGAGCAGACTAGTTAAGTAACGTACCAGATATCACACAGATGGTAACTGACAGAACTGAGACTTGAACCCAGATCAGTTTGGCTACAGAGCCCATGTTCTTATCTACTGTCTGACTAAAAATAATATGACACATGACAGGTACAAGTTACATGAGAATTCCCTTGACATGTGAACGTGTGGTTCTTTGAAGACAGAGTGTGGTAAATTCCAGTCTATAAAATAATTTTTTGAATAATATGATGATCAAACTTGTGTGTCCAGGGCAGAAGGAGGGTACAAATGGACAGAATATGCAAGATAAAGAAATGCTAGAGTTATGTCTCAAATATCTTTGAAGCAAGAGTTTCATCCTTAATTTGCTTAGTGGGCATGTGTTTCTTACATATAAGATTTTTATTTTTTCTGAAGCCCAGAGGATAAGATGGAGAATTCAGCTTAGGGTTGGCCTAAGGGAGGGAGGTGAACTAGCAAGAAAGAAAAAGGTGCCGTAAGACACCCTAGGAAGAAGCAGCCTACTGAGGAAGATTCAGACTGTTGAATATTATGTTAATGAATACGGAACTGAGTTACTCTATGCCTAGTGTTTCTTTTGTACTTAAAGATTCCAATGTTTTGTAGTAAAAATAACATGTCTGTATTAAAGGGATAGGTTAGCAGGAAAAATCAAACGGCAAAGGTCATTAATGGGATGGCCCTGGACTCTGTGTGTGTGTCTCTGTCAAGTCGTGGTGGGAACTCAGGGCAAAGGCTTTATGTTTGTGCAGATTTTTTATTTTGTCTCATTCTGTGTATTAAGAAATATGGAGAAGACTACAGACATATTTTATCTTATAGGTTAAAAACAACGTAAATGACCTTAGAATGACTTGTGGGTGATGAGGACTTTGAAAAAAATTAGAAATCTTTAGTATCTTTGAAACCCTAATGTAATTAGGTCTAATTGTGCTATCAGTATAAATATGAACAATCATGCCATTAGAAGCTGTAATTGCCTAATTATGACTTGCACTGATGTGATTATTTTTGTTAGATCTGAATCCTAACTAATAGGACTAGTCTGCCAAATCTGAAGTCAGAAATAAAAGTCAAATGAAGTATTACTTTGTGTCCCTGGGTAAATTCACCAGTACAATTTCTCCAAGAGCTGGGGACACTGGACTTCTGGCTTATTAGTGTGGATTTTTATTAGCACAAATATTTTATTATTCTTTAAAATTTTCCTAAGAGCTGATTAACATAAACTCTTTGCAGATTGAAATCAATCTTCTTATCAAGTAACCAACCTAAAAAGAATCAGGGCTTTCCTGATGAATCATGTATAAAACTGACAGAGGCATGAAGTGTCCTGCTCACTTTCCAGCATCTTCCTTAAGATCACACTGCCTTCCTCCATACCTCTTTTATCTCACCTGCCAATGTTTATTTGTTTCCTGGAGGAAAGTCTTACAAAGGACACTCCCTAAATATTATTTGAAAGGTCAGATGTACAGGAACATTTATTTCTCAGCAAGTGAGTCATCCAGTAGTGCAAGAAGCAGAGGCAATAGTTCATTTCTCTCTGTCTTTGGAAAATTTGGTGACATGCAGTCAACACTCAGAGAGAGAAAACAATGATATATAGAAAGTCCAGCATGGACTGTATTTTCTCCACTTTCCTGGTCTATTTGAGATATTTTAGTTGCTTCCACAATGACTGAAATAAGACTGGTTATACACAAGGCTGACTGCCTGGAAACATTCTTTGTTCCTGGGTTTTAGGTGTGTGAGTGTGACAGAAGACTCCTCAGAGATCCTCCATAATAAGTCCATTTGGATGAAAAATACAACAAATTCTGAATTATAATGGGTAAAATGAAAGCAGACTCCAGAGTATTTCTTTTTTTTTTTTTTCTTTTTTTTTTTAAATTTATTTATTATTATTATACTGTAAGTTGTAGGGTACATGTGCATAACGTGCAGGTTTGTTACATATGTATACTTGTGCCTTGTTGGTGTGCTGCACCCATCAACTCGTCATTTACATCAGGTATAACTCCCAATGCAATCCCTCCCCCCTCCCCCCTCTCCATGATAGGCCCCGGTGTGTGATGTTCCCCTTCCCGAGTCCAAGTGATCTCATTGTTCAGTTCCCACCTATGAGTGAGAACATGCGGTGTTTGGTTTTCTGTTCTTGTGATAGTTTGCTAAGAATGATGGTTTCCAGCTGCATCCATGTCCCTACAAAGGACACAAGCTCATCCTTTTTTATGGCTGCATAGTATTCCATGGTGTATATGTGCCACATTTTCTTAATCCAATCTGTCACTGATGGACATTTGGGTTGATTCCAAGTCTTTGCTATTGTGAATAGTGCTGCAATAAACATACGTGTGCATGTGTCTTTATAGCAGCATAATTTATAATCCTTTGGGAATATACCCAGTAATGGGATGGCTGGGTCATATGGTACATCTAGTTCTAGATCCTTGAGGAATCGCCATACTGTTTTCCATAATGGTTGAACTAGTTTACAATCCCACCAACAGTGTAAAAGTGTTCCTATTTCTCCACATCCTCTCCAGCACCTGTTGTTTCCTGACTTTTTAATGATCGCCATTCTAACTGGTGTGAGATGGTATCTCATTGTGGTTTTGATTTGCATTTCTCTGATGGCCAGTGATGATGAGCATTTTTTCATATGTCTGTTGGCTGTATGAATGTCCTCTTTTGAGAAATGTCTGTTCATATCCTTTGCCCACTTTTTGATGGGGTTGTTTGTTTTTTTCTTGTAAATTTGTTGGAGTTCTTTGTAGGTTCTGGATATTAGCCCTTTGTCAGATGAGTAGATTGCAAAAATTTTCTCCCATTCTGTAGGTTGCCTGTTCACTCTGATGGTAGTTTCTTTTGCTGTGCAGAAGCTCTTTAGTTTAATTAGATCCCATTTGTCAATTTTAGCTTTTGCTGCCGTTGCTTTTGGTGTTTTAGACATGAAGTCTTTGCCCATGCCTATGTCCTGAATGGTACTACCTAGGTTTTCCTCTAGGATTTTTATGGTATTAGGTCTAACATTTAAGTCTCTAATCCATCTTGAATTAATTTTCGTATAAGGAGTAAGGAAAGGATCCAGTTTCAGCTTTCTACTTATGGCTAGCCAATTTTCCCAGCACCATTTATGAAATAGGGAATCCTTTCCCCATTTCTTGTTTCTCTCAGGTTTGTCAAAGATTAGATGGCTGTAGATGTGTGGTATTATTTCTGAGGACTCTGTTCTGTTCCATTGGTCTATATCTCTGTTTTGGTACCAGTACCATGCTGTTTTGGTTACTGTAGCCTTGTAGTATAGTTTGAAGTCAGGTAGCGTGATGCCTCCAGCTTTGTTCTTTTGACTTAGGATTGTCTTGGAGATGCGGGCTCTTTTTTGGTTCCATATGAACTTTAAAGCAGTTTTTTCCAATTCTGTGAAGAAACTCATTGGTAGCTTGATGGGGATGGCATTGAATCTATAAATTACCTTGGGCAGTATGGCCATTTTCACGATATTGATTCTTCCTATCCATGAGCATGGTATGTTCTTCCATTTGTTTGTGTCCTCTTTTATTTCACTGAGCAGTGGTTTGTAGTTCTCCTTGAAGAGGTCCTTTACATCCCTTGTAAGTTGGATTCCTAGGTATTTGATTCTCTTTGAAGCAATTGTGAATGGAAGTTCATTCATGATTTGGCTCTGTGTTTGTCTGTTATTGGTGTATAAGAATGCTTGTGATTTTTGCACATTAATTTTGTATCCTGAGACTTTGCTGAAGTTGCTTATCAGCTTAAGGAGATTTTGGGCCGAGACAATGGGGTTTTCTAAATATACAATCATGTCATCTGCAAACAGGGACAATTTGACTTCTTCTTTTGCTAACTGAATACCCTTGATTTCTTTCTCTTGCCTGATTGCCCTAGCCAGAACTTCTAACACTATGTTGAATAGGAGTGGTGAGAGAGGGCATCCCTGTCTTGTGCCAGTTTTCAAAGGGAATTTTTCCAGTTTTTGCCCATTCAGTATGATATTGGCTGTGGGTTTGTCATAAATAGCTCTTATTATTTTGAGGTACGTTCCATCAATACCGAATTTATTGAGCGTTTTTAGCATGAAGGGCTGTTGAATTTTGTCAAAAGCCTTTTCTGCATCTATTGAAATAATCATGTGGTTCTTGTCTTTGGTTCTGTTTATATGCTGGATTATGTTTATTGATTTGCGAATGTTGAACCAGCCTTGCATCCCAGGGATGAAGCCCACTTGATCATGGTGGATAAGCTTTTTGATGTGTTGCTGAATCCGGTTTGCCAGTATTTTATTGAGGATTTTTGCATCGACGTTCATCAGGGATATTGGTCTAAAATTCTCTTGTTTTGTTGTGTCTCTGCCAGGCTTTGGTATCAGGATGATGTTGGCCTCATAAAATGAGTTAGGGAGGATTCCCTCTTTTTCTATTGATTGGAATAGTTTCAGAAGGAATGGTACCAACTCCTCCTTGTACCTCTGGTAGAATTCAGCTGTGAATCCATCTGGTCCTGGACTTTTTTTGGTTGGTAGGCTATTAATTGTTGCCTCAATTTCAGAGCCTGCTATTGGTCTATTCAGGGATTCAACTTCTTCCTGGTTTAGTCTTGGAAGAGTGTAAGTGTCCAGGAAATTATCCATTTCTTCTAGATTTTCCAGTTTATTTGCGTAGAGGTGTTTATAGTATTCTCTGATGGTAGTTTGTATTTCTGTGGGGTCGGTGGTGATATCCCCTTTATCATTTTTAATTGCGTCGATTTGATTCTTCTCTCTTTTCTTCTTTATTAGTCTTGCTAGTGGTCTGTCAATTTTGTTGATCTTTTCAAAAAACCAACTCCTGGATTCATTGATTTTTTGGAGGGTTTTTTGTGTCTCTATCTCCTTCAGTTCTGCTCTGATCTTAGTTATCTCTTGCCTTCTGCTAGCTTTGGAATGTGTTTGCTCTTGCTTCTCTAGTTCTTTTAATTGCGATGTTAGAGTGTCAATTTTTGATCTTTCCTGCTTTCTCTTGTGGGCATTTAGTGCTATAAATTTCCCTCTACACACTGCTTTAAATGTGTCCCAGAGATTCTGGTATGTTGTATCTTTGTTCTCATTGGTTTCAAAGAACATCTTTATTTCTGCCTTCATTTCGTTATGTACCCAGTAGTCATTCAGGAGCAGGTTGTTCAGTTTCCATGTAGTTGAGCGGTTTTGATTGAGTTTCTTAGTCCTGAGTTCTAGTTTGATTGCACTGTGGTCTGAGAGACAGTTTGTAATAATTTCTGTTCTTGTACATTTGCTGAGGAGTGCTTTACTTCCAATTACGTGGTCAATTTTGGAATAAGTACGATGTGGTGCTGAGAAGAATGTATATTCTGTTGATTTGGGGTGGAGAGTTCTATAGATGTCTATTAGGTCTGCTTGCTGCAGAGATGAGTTCAATTCCTGGATATCCTTGTTAACTTTCTGTCTTGTTGATCTGTCTAATGTTGACAGTGGAGTGTTGAAGTCTCCCATTATTATTGTATGGGAGTCTAAGTCTCTTTGTAAGTCTCTAAGGACTTGCTTTATGAATCTGGGTGCTCCTGTATTGGGTGCATATATATTTAGGATAGTTAGCTCTTCCTGTTGAATTGATCCCTTTACCATTATGTAATGGCCTTCTTTGTCTCTTTTGATCTTTGATGGTTTAAAGTCTGTTTTATCAGAGACTAGGATTGCAACCCCTGCTTTTTTTTGTTCTCCATTTGCTTGGTAAATCTTCCTCCATCCCTTTATTTTGAGCCTATGTATGTCTCTGCGTGTGAGATGGGTCTCCTGAATACAGCAGACTGATGGGTCTTGACTCTTTATCCAGTTTGCCAGTCTGTGTCTCTTAATTGGAGCATTTAGTCCATTTACATTTAAGGTTAAGATTTTTATGTGTGAACTTGATCCTGCCATTATGATATTAACTGGTTATTTTGCTCATTAGTTGATGCAGTTTCTTCCTAGCCTCGATGGTCTTTACAGTTTGGCATGTTTTTGAGATGGCTGGTACCGGTTGTTCCTTTCCATGTTTAGTACTTCCTTCAGGGTCTCTTGTAAGGCAGGCCTAGTGGTGACAAAATCTCTAAGCATTTGCTTATCTGTAAAGGATTTTATTTCTCCTTCACTTATGAAACTTAGTTTGGCTGGATATGAAATTCTGGGTTGAAAATTCTTTTCTTTAAGAATGTTGAATATTGGCCCCCACTCTCTTCTGGCTTGGAGAGTTTCTGCCGAGAGATCTGCTGTGAGTCTGATGGGCTTCCCTTTGTGGGTAACCCGACCTTTCTCTCTGGCTGCCCTTAAGATTTTTTCCTTCATTTCAACTTTGGTGAATCTGGCAATTATGTGTCTTGGAGTTGCTCTTCTCGAGGAGTATCTTTGTGGCGTTCTATGTATTTCCTGGATTTGAATGTTGGCCTGCCCTACTAGGTTGGGGAAGTTCTCCTGGATGATATCCTGAAGAGTGTTTTCCAACTTGGTTCCATTTTCCCCCTCACTTTCAGGCACCCCAATCAGACGTAGATTTGGTCTTTTTACATAATCCCATACTTCTTGCAGGCTTTGTTCATTTCTTTTTCTTCTTTTTTCTTTTGGTTTCTCTTCTCGCTTCATTTCATTCATTTGATCCTCAATCGCTGATACTCTTTCTTCCAGTTGATCGAGTCGGTTACTGAAGCTTGTGCATTTGTCACGTATTTCTCGTGTCATGGTTTTCATCTCTTTCATTTCGTTTATGACCTTCTCTGCATTAATTACTCTAGCCATCAATTCTTCCACTTTTTTTTCAAGATTTTTAGTTTCTTTGCGCTGGGTACGTAATTCCTCCTTTAGCTCTGAGAAATTTGATGGACTGAAGCCTTCTTCTCTCATCTCGTCAAAGTCATTCTCCGTCCAGCTTTGATCCGTTGCTGGCGATGAGCTGCGCTCCTTTGCCGGGGGAGATGCGCTCTTGTTTTTTGAATTTCCAGCTTTTCTGCCCTGCTTTTTCCCCATCTTTGTGGTTTTATCTGCCTCTGGTCTTTGATGATGGTGATGTACTGATGGGGTTTTGGTGTAGGTGTCCTTCCTGTTTGATAGTTTTCCTTCTAACAGTCAGGACCCTCAGCTGTAGGTCTGTTGGAGATTGCTTGAGGTCCACTCCAGACCCTGTTTGCCTGGGTATCAGCAGCAGAGGCTGCAGAAGATAGAATATTTCTGAACAGCGAGTGTACCTGTCTGATTCTTGCTTTGGAAGCTTCCTCTCAGGGGTGTACTCCACCCTGTGAGGTGTGGGGTGTCAGACTGCCCCTAGTGGGGGATGTCTCCCAGTTAGGCTACTCAGGGGTCAGGGACCCGCTTGAGCAGGGAGTCTGTCCCTTCTCAGATCTCAACCTCTGTGTTGGGAGATCCACTGCTCTCTTCAAAGCTGTCAGACAGAGTCGTTTGCGTCTGCAGAGGTGTCTGCTGCTTTGTTATTGTTTACTGTGCCCTGCCCCCAGAGGTGGAGTCTACAGAGACAGGCAGGTTTCCTTGAGCTGCTGTGAGCTCCACCCAGTTCGAGCTTCCCAGCAGCTTTGTTTACCTACTTAAGCCTGAGCAATGGCGGGCGCCCCTCCCCCAGCCTTGCTGCTGCCTTGCCGGTAGATCACAGACTGCTGTGATAGCAATGAGGGAGGCTCCGTGGGTGTGGGACCCTCCCAGCCAGGTGTGGGATATGATCTCCTGGTGTTCCTGTTTGCTCAAAGCGCAGTATTGGGGTGGGAGTTACCCGATTCTCCAGGTGTTGTGTGTCTCAGTTCCCCTGGCTTGGAAAAGGGATTCCCTTCCCCCTTGCGCTTCCCAGGTGAGGCAATGCCTCGCCCTGCTTCAGCTCTCGCTGGTCGGGCTGCAGCAGCTGGCCAGTACTGATGGTCCGGCACTCCCCAGTGAGATGAACCCAGTACCTCAGTTGAAAATGCCGAAATCACCGGTCTTCTGTGTCGCTGGCGCTGGGAGTTGAAGACTGGAGCTGCTCCTATTCGGCCATCTTGCTCCGCTATTTATCCAGAGTATTTCTTTTTGTGTACTACAGCATTAGATATTTTGTCTGGTAGCCACATATGCAAGACCCAATCTCGTTTCTGTCTAATAAATTATATAAAGCTATTTTTGCAGTCAGTTAGCATGCTGAATGTTTTGACTTCCACATGCATTCCCTTTCTTTTCTACAGTTTGTAAACTGCTGGAGAGGTGTGTTAACATTTTATTTCAGTGTCACAGTGAGAGGAGGTCGTGATAATGGAAGGCAGAGGCAGGACATGTTGCTTTCTTGATACTTTTTTTTCTGTTTTCTTTTCTTTTTTTTAAGAGGAGGGACCGCTAAACAGATGAGTGTTAGCTTTAAGTAAAATATAGTTCCAAGCATCACAATTCTATGCTTATATTTTATTAGGTAGTTGGTGTTTCCTAGGGCGACTATAAAGGTATCACAAGCTGAGTGGCTTAAAACAACATAAATTTATTCTCTCCCAGTTCTAGAGGTTAGAAGTCTGAAATCAAGGTGTTGGTACGGTCATGCTCTATCTGAAGGCTCTAGGGAAATTCCTCCATTGCCTCTTTCTAGTTTCTGACGCTGGCAGGTTCCTTGGCTTATAGATGCCTTGCCCCAATTTCTGCCTCCATCTTCATGTGGTCATCTTCCTAGAGTCTCTGTGTCCAAATTTTCCTCTTCTTAGGACACCCAATATTGGACTCGGGTTCACCCTAATTCAATATGACGTCATCTTAACTTGATTACATTTTCAATGACCCTATTTCTAAATAAGGTCATATTCTGTGATACTGGGGTTTAGAACTTTAACGTGTCTTTTTGGGGAACAAAATTAAATATGTAATAAATGACAAAATGCAAAGTTTCATTCTTGCATTTGCTCAGAGAAGGGTCCCTAAGGGAATAGTTACCTATCAGATTTAGCAATTTTTTTCCTAGAACCCTCATGAGAGAGGTCAGGATGAATGCACCTGTTCTACATATAAGGTAGGCAGCCACCCTCCAAGATCATCAAATTCAACACTTTATAGTTAAAAGAAAAATTAGCCTAGAATCTTAAATAAGCTACAAAGTTCACAAACAGCCAATGATGAAGAGCCTGAGAGTGGATTCCACTGTTGCTTGATTTCTGGCCCGGAGTTCTTCCTTCCTGCTCACACTGAGGGGGCGTGTTGAGATGCACAATGCTTCCGTGGTTACCCAGTAGGACAGTGACAGCTTGGGATGCCTCTTGTCACACTGTGAATCTTGTGAAGTTACTTTTAGGCCACCTTGCGACTAGCCACTTCAAAGTCTTTAAAAGACAGGAGGTATAAATGAAATGAATAAAACAAGAGCTTAAGCTATTATCTCTCCTCTGGGGCATTTGCATTTTAATGGAGCAACCTGGGTCCTATCCCAGACCTATTGATCCATAATCTCCAAGGGAGAGTCCTGGTAGAATCTGGATTTTAGGGAGCATACCAGGTGACTCAGATAGTTGGGCATGTTTAGGAAACACTGGCACAGAGAAATTCTGACTTCTGAAATAGTAAGAAAGAAATATTTACTGGAAGGATTTTAGGTAAGAGCCAGGTGGGGATGGTGGGGGAGGAAGGGAAGGTAATAACTACTTGATGGCCTCCAAAAAACATGAGTCAGATGAATAATTCTGTATTCTTTGCCCAAAGTCAGAGGCCTGGTTTCTGCCCCAGGAGGAATTCAGAGGAAGCAGGTTTTCTGGGCTTGGAGTGTACTATCCCTCTTAGGAGAAGCAAGAGAGATTTAGGATTCCTTATTTATTGCAGAACCCACGTCTTCTTGCAGATTGCAAAGCCAATTCTGAATCTGCCTTTGCAAAAATTAAAACAGTGAGAAAACCATGATAGTGAGGAGATCTGTCTAACTCCCATCTTGCCTTTTTACCTTCCAACTGCCCTTAATCACTCCTAGGCTTAGGCCAAGCTAACTTTGGAAGACATTTATTTTACAGTTTAAATGATAATAACCCTTCCCCCAAACGAAACCCCTTGGTACAGCTGATAAAAGACAACCAGGTAGGAGGATGAGCAACCTGAATTCTGCTAAGGTGTTGACCTAAAGGATTACCCACCATGATTCCAGAAGTCACAAGATTTGCAACTCCCCCAGTTACTGCTGCAGATAACATCTCTATTGTAGGAACTGAGATTGGCCTTTTGAGATGTTTTTTCAGGGGTTTGTATTTCTGATAACCAATAGCTTCACCTGGATCTCCCCACTCCCTCTGACCAGTCCTGTGGCCCCACCCAGAAGCGGACTCCCTGGCCCACCAAACTATTATTGAAAAACCATAGCCTCCGAATTTTCTGGGAGATCGATTTGAGTAACAACTCTGTCTCCCACATGGTGTGGCTGGCCTTGTGTCAATTAAACTCTTTCTTCATTGCAATGCCGTGGTCTCCTGAGTTGGTTTTGTCTATTCAGTGGCCACGAAGAATCTGTTGGCTGGTTACAATTTTATATTAAGGGAGGGTACCCAAGAGAACATTCTAGCCCAATTCTATTGCCTCCTTTTTTACATTGCCTGCAGTCAGTGGTGATGCACTTTCTCTCTCTCTTTTTTTAGAGAGTTCCTCATTACTTGTTTTGAACTGGAAGTTATAGTCTAGTGTCTGTGACAGCACGTTTGGTTGTTTATAAATGAAGGTGATAGGAAAGGCAGCGGAATGACTAGGGAAGAAAATCTGGAGAACAGATGACAAGATAACATTGGGTTTGATTCTCTCCAAACAAGCATGATATTGAAAAATGTTCCAAAATTGTTTGCTTGAGCACCACAGTTACTTTTGAGTAATGTTTTTGTAAGATACTTTTAAATTTCTTTTTTTGAAGTCTGGTGCTCTGAAATTGAATTTGAAGTCAGCTTAATACCAAAGTGTGACACATTCTCTTTCAGCAGGCTTTACCATATCTCACCTCCATTTAGTTTTTACAAATTTAGTTTTCATGATTTCTGCATCTTCGGAATACAAATCCTGGGATGGTTTCTATCTGAATGGAGTCTTTAGTGAATGGTGACACGTTTTCCTTTATTTTTTCCTTTTTTTTTTTGAGATGGAGTCTCGCTCTGTCACCCAGGCTGGAGTGCAGTGACGCCATCTCAGCTCACTGCAAGCTCCACCCCTCGGGTTCATGCCATTCTCCTGCCTCAGCCTCCCAAGTAGCTGGGACTACAGGTGCCCGCCACCATGCCCGGCTAATTTTTTTTTTTTTTTTGTATTTTTAGTAGAGACAGGGTTTCACCGTGTTAGCCAGGATGGTCTCGATCTCCTGACCTCTTGATCTGCCCTCCTTGGCCTCCCAAAGTGCTTTATATCTTCTGTCTTGCTTAATTTTCTTCCCTTTAGTAACATCTGTTCTCTCCTATGGACCAACCCTGTGCTAGGGCCGAGGCACAAGGAGCTCTAAGAATGACCAAGTTGTGAGTGAGAAGGACCTGGAAGGGCACTGTTAGTGGCAGTGGATCTGTAAGGGTCTACAGGAACATCAACTCTTGCGTCCTCAGAAGAATTCGACGGAGGAGGCATGAGGCAGAAGGAGAGACAGAAGCAAGTTTTATAGTAGAAGTGAAAGTTTATTTAAAAGCTTTAGAGAGCAGGAATGAAAGAAAGGAAAGGGCCAAGCAGGTGACTTGAGAGACCAAGTGTGCTGTTTGACCTTGACTTAGGGTTTAATACGTTGGCATACTTCTGGGGTCTTGTGTCCCTTCTTTCCTGATTTTTCCCTTGGGTGTGCGCTGTCTGCATGCGCAGTGACCTACTAGCATTTGGGAGGGGCCATAGGCTCAGTGTGTTTACTGGAGTTGTACACATGCTCCCTAGAGGCGTTCTTCCCTTACCAGTCTCGCATTCCCAGGGGAAGGTTGTGTAGCAGTTAAGCTCTGCCATTTTGCCCCTTAGTGCTCATGCTTGAGCCCACTCGCCCAATTCCTGAAATCGTAGGGTGAAGCGGCTGATCACCAGTTTCAGGTTTTTCCTATGTATTGTGAGACTGCCTCACAATAATTAGTTCCCTGGCACTGGCTGCAACTAATTATTATTTTAGAGAGACTGTAAGCAACCACTTGATCATCACCTGATGGTCACCTGGTGTGGGTATGGGAGGGTTGAGGGGCCCCTCTCCTGCCCTGCTCACATGTCACTAGCTACCCAGTGTAACAGGACCATGTCATTGCATCATTAAAAGTGAAGTATTACGCCCTATGTCAGGATGGTAGAGGCGCACAGATAAGGTCAGTGGACCCCAGTTAGAGGGGCAGGGAACACTTCCTGGAACAAATTACATTTGAGCTGAAACTTGAAGGATGTATTTAGGTGATGTAGACAAGTGGTTGGTGCAGAGATCTCATCTGTACCCACATATTCCACCTTCCTCTTGCTGCAATTAATTGTCTACTCCCGTGTAAGACTAGTCCTTGACTTATGCACCACCTCTCATCATCTGATATTTTCAAGGAGCTCATTCTGCAGTTGGCTTTTCATCCTGCAGTGGCAATTTTTGCTATTTACATGGTCTTTTGCATAAGCATGCAATATTTTCTTTCTTTGAGAACAAAACTCCCTTAATCCACATTCACCTCCAGTAAACGTCTCATTATTCTCTTGCTCTACAGCCAAATTCCTTGAAATTGTTACTTATATTCACATCTCCATTTCTTTGCATTGCGTACTTCCTGAAGCTCATTGCAATTATAGTTTCATCCTTGCCATTTCACTGAAATCACTCTCGTCAAGGTCACCCACTGCCTCCCATAATGCCAGAGTGGTCAATTTTTAGTATCCTTACTGTGTAACCAGCTCTCATAATTTTACCCAGTCAAATCTCTATAATAAATTATACATCTCTCTACAGACCTGGACTGAAACATTGCTATTTGATGCTTTACCCTATTCAGAGCCAAAATGTGTTTTCATAAGAAGAAACTCACAGGCCTTTCACATGTATGTAAAGTATAAACTGATTTCAGAATCTCCAATACAGAAAATAGTAACTTTAGTGTTCCTGTTGTTTGCTACTCTAATAATAATTAGAGAAAACTTAGAGTTTGGGATTATGTGACTACAGGAAATACCTGTAATTGCCAATTGGCTTCATAATAAGAACATTGGCAGGGCTAAGAAGGCCCAGGGAATTAAGAATATAAATGTAGAGGTTAACATGGAGAACTACTCAGCATGAAAGAATATGGATGTTTCATTTACTTTTTTTCATATTAAAAAAACTCTCTTCTTGTACCAATTTCTGCTTATTGGCTTATAGCAGGTACAGTTCAGGGACTCTAGCATTGATTAGTACAAGTTCCTAATTTTCAGGTGAAGGCACTGAGGCCCAGGAGGGTGAAGGGCTTGAGGTCAAACACCCATGAATGGAGAAGGCTTCTGGCCCCCTCCAGTCCCCTCTGTATCTCACTAACAGGACTGGAAGCTGTTGAAACAGAGGCATTGGAAGCCCACAGATCATCAAAATACAGTTCGAGTTTGTAGTGAGGTAGACAAGAATAATTCATAGGGATGTATTATAGAGTAGGTAGAGAAGGCTGACTCCTGTCAGTGGCATATTTGATAAAAATCACCCCAAAGGCATGTAGTATGTGGTAGGCTACTGGCTGATGACAGAAAACATAAGAAAGGAGATAATAAGGGAGGGTGGGAAAGCCAATTTTTAGGTGAACAATTACAAGTAGTCTTTAAACTATTTAAAAATTAGTAGTTTTTCTGTTCTGCATGCTAGTATGCTACTCTTTTTTTCTCAACTTTATTATTTCTCTTTGAATGTATACTAGTCCATTCTTACATGGCTATAAAGAAAACTGGAGACTGCGTAATTTATAAAGAAAAGAGGTTTAATTGGCTCATGGTTTCATAGGCTGTATGGGTAGCGTGGCTGGGGAGGCCTCAGGAAACTTTTAACCATGGTGGAAAGTGAAGGGGAAGCAGGCACGTCTTCCATGACAAGAGCAGGAGGAAGAGAGAGAAGAGGGAGGTGCTACACACTTTTAAACAACCAGATCCCAGATCTCATGAGAACTCACTATCATGAGAACAGCAAGGGGGAAATCAGCCCCCATGATCCACTCACCTCCCACCAGGTCCCTCCTCCAACACTGGGGATTATAATTTGACATGAAATACTGGTGGGGACACAAATCCAAACTATATTAGAATATATGCACAGGAAATGGCCTAAAGACATCATATGCCCTGTGGTTTTACTCAGAGTTTGAAAATCAGGTTATGAGGTCACTTATTTCAGACAGTAGTTCACATTATTTAACTGTCCACTGTCACGTTTAGAGTTTTTATTTTATTAAAGGCTTTAATTGGCAATACTCATTTCTTTTTGTTTTATTAGCCTTGATTTTACTTTCTGTAGAAATATGTTAGTATCTAACATTTTCAAATGCTAATTTTATTATGTCTGTATCTGGTAGAAGATTCAAAACATTGCTTCAAAAACACTTGGCAGCAAATTCCCCATTCACTGGCAACCTGAAATGTAGATTTATTGGGCACAAACAATAATTCCTTATCAGATCTAAGTCTTGGCTGTAATTACAAGATGCTTGTAGTCCAACATGCTGTCCAACATCTTATACCCTGATCAAGTATAATAAAGAGGCCAATTTACTGGTAGAAATTGCAACAATGAATAGGAAAAAGTATGCTGCAAAGCAGAGCACTGTAAGAGAAGAATGTTTGGTATATTCATAGTGGTTGAGGGGGAGAGGAATAATAGCTTTTGGATATATTACAGAATGTTAATTACATGCAAAACAAAATAGTTTTGTGTAGGGAAGTGTGAATGCTGTACATAGCATGTGACTAGCTTGCATTTAATGGGGAAAAGAATTTAACTAGATAATTAGTATATATCGAATGCAATTTGTGTGTCAGACATCATGCTATTTCTGTATTTTACATAATAATTATCAAAATGTAATACATTACCAATCACTAGAAATAATAGTTGAAGAATAAGAATAGTTTCATAAAAAGAATAGGATAATGGAATCAGACAGAGATATTCAGATAAGACAAACTTATGAAAAATTTTAAGTAGTAATTTGAAGGAAGAAAAAATAGTTTTCCAAAAAGAAAACGTCTGGAAATATAGAATAAACTAAATCAAAATTTGAGAAGCAGAGGTTTTGCTTTATTAAGGAGAGGGTAAATAGATAGGGCTGGTAGAGTGTAGACTGTGACCAGAGCAGTGATTCTCCTGGCCTCACTGAGGCCACAAACAAACAATGTTTGACCAAAATGTTTATAAATTTACTTTTTTCATGGTAAAGTAAAATTGTCTTATGATTGCTTCTTAAGTGAATTTTTAACGGTATTAAAAGTTGGTGTTCCTTAAAAGTTAACCTATTGCTATAGTTTATTATGGGCTTTGATTCTGTTTTCCACTAGGTTACTTGAGACTGCTACACAACATCAAAAAAAAATTCTAATGCACATGGGCACAGGTTTATTGTTTGAATTCCCATAAAAATATAAAACATGACCGAAATGGCAAAGTTGATTTAACATTAAAAATAACATGTCACATTAAAAATAGAAGATATTAAAGAAAAAAATATACAAATATTATAGTTGCTGGAGAAAAACTTCTCTATCCATTAATGATAAAAATTATCAGAAAGTTCAGAGTAGAAGGAAAAGTTTTTAACCTGAAAAGCCATTTTTACTAAAAGCCTACAGCAAATATGCTTGAAGATTAAATAGTAGAAACACTCCCTTTAAAATGAAAACATGACAGACATGCATATGTTTTTATTTTTTGCTTTTTTCTCTCTTTTCCTTGCTCTCCCAGTCTTTCTCTTTTTTCTTTTTTAGTATTATATTGAAGGTCTCAGAACGCTCAGGAAGACAAGAAAATAAAAATATATTGGAATATGAGAGGAAGACTTTTTTTGTCATTACTTATAAGTTGATAAAATTAACTTCACAGAAAGTCCTCTACAACATACAGGAAAACTATTTGAATTAATATGAAAACTTAGTGACAGTATTGGATATACAAAATATAAATCTCAACTGCAAATCTATAAACAAAGATGAAAGATTAGAAAATATATTTTAAAAGATATTATGTACAAGAGCAATAAAATATATTAAGGCCCTAGTAGTAAATTAAATAAAGATGTGCAAGACCTCAAAGAAGAAAATCTAGAAAACTGTATTCAACAATGTTAAAGAAGAGAGACAGATCATATTTGTAAGTAGGAAGACACAATAGCATAAAGGTCCAAATTCTTTCCAAATTGATATATAGTCTAATGCAATTTAATAAAAATTCCAAACATTAATTTTTATGAGATTAGACAAGCTGATTCTAATATATACATGGAAGAATAGAGGGCCAAGAATAGTCAACATATGCTTTAAGAAATAAAATCAAGGGGCTTATAATAATGCTGCTATAATTAAGAATCGATGATTTTATAGATCAATGGAATAGAACAGAAAGTTCAGAAATTGACATGTTAATTTAGGGAAATTAAATATTTTGGGAAGGTAGCATTGAATATTAGTGAGCAAATAATTCTTTTTTAAAGTCACCTGGTACATTGATTATTTATATAGAAAATTTATAATTGGATCTCTACTTCACGTCATATATGAAATTCAATTCCAGGCAGATTTAGGATTTAGATGTGAAAAACAAAACTTTAAAATGTTTAGAGAATAAATGTTTAAGAATATTTTACAGGGTAGGGGCAAATTTCTTAAGTAATCACATGTAGCATAATGTCAAAATGAAAAGGCTGATACATTAGATTGTAAAAATCTAATTTTAAATTAGATTTAAAAAATCAAGGCCTTATCTTCGTCCAAAAATACCTTAAATTATGTAAAAAAAAAAAAAGCATCAAATTGAAAGAAATTTGCAATACTTTTAACCAACAAAGGATTAATGTTCAGAATATATGCATAACTCCTATGTTTCAATAGAAAAAAACAAAGAGCATACGGAAGATATGACAGAAATTTTAGGTTTTTAAAAAATTAGATGTTGGGACTATACATACATTCTTTTCATTGTTCCTTTATAAAAAAGTAACAGCTTTGAGATATAATTCACATACCATTATACATTTCCTTTAAAACATATAATTTAATGGTTTTTACTATATTTACAGTTATGTAACTGATAGACTCTTTGTGTTCCTTAGCTCAGCTAGGTCCGAGTTCTTGTCAAATGACCAGGAAGAATTAGGCACGTGGACACCAGAGAGTGATTGTAGTAGAATTTATTAAGCAAAATGAAAACTCTCAGTGGAGAGGGTACGTGGGGAAGGGGGTGGTTCCCCTACCCGAAGGTGGGAAGGCCCCCCAACCTGCTGCCCCATGTGGTTGGGTCTGGGGTCTTTTATGGACTCAGAATGGGGAGTGCATGCTGACTGGTTTGTGAGTATGCAAAAAAGGTTAAAACAAAGACACCACTCAGACGTGGGCATGAGAGTGTAGAAGACCAATTAGGAAAGGGTAGGTATATGTAAAACAGGTGAAGAGTGAGGATCAATCAGAGAAAGCATGCCAAACAGGGAAACAAATTCTCAAGTCAGTCTGAGGATTTAACTTGTAGCTTGGTTTTCAGGCTTTAAACTGTCTTTGGCTTAGGGGTGGGGTTTCACCATGAGGTATTTGGCTGCCTCCTGCTACTCTCATAGCCACCACCACAGTACATTTTAGAACATTTTTAACACCCTAATAAAGAAACTTGGGACTCATTAGCAGTCAATCCCAATCCCCTGATCCCTAACATCTCCAGCCCTAGGCAACCACTATTCTACTTTCTGTCTCTATAGATTTGCTTATGCTGAATATTTCATATAAATAGCACCATATAATATATGGTTTTTGTGTCTGATTCCTCTCACTTAGCATAATATTTTCAGGGTTCATCCATGTTACAGTATATATCAGTACTTCATTTCTTTTTATTGCTGAATAATATTCCATTCTATGGATATAACACGTTTCTTTTCCGTTCATCACTTGATATTTAATGGTTTCCACGTTTTGTCTGTTAGGAACAGTGCTGTAATATATATTCATGTACCAAGTTTTTATGTGGACATATATTAATAATTTCATTTCTGCTGGATATGTAACTAGGAGTAGAATTGCTGCATCATAAAGTAACTCTATATTTAATCTGAGGGAGTGTTAGACCTGTTTTCCCGAGTGATGACACCATTTTATATTCCCACAAGTGTCCTCATGGATACTTGTTATTATCTGTTTCTTAAATCATGGTCACCCTAGATGTGAAGTGGTATCTCATTGTGATTTTCTTTGGCATTTCTCTAGTGGCTAAGGATGATGAGAATGTTTTCATGGGTTTAATGGCCATTTGAATATTGTCTTTGGTGAAATATACATTGGTTTTAAATAAACATTGCTGCATAATAACACAACTTTTAAGATAAACAGAATAAGTATGAGGAGAAAGTAGAAAAACGTTAATGTAGATAATTCTTTAGATATGCTTTGCTGTGAATAGAAGCAGTGAAAGGAGATAATTCAAAGGACATGTGAGTTGAAGAAAGGCTTGCAAATGTTCTGATTCAGCAATTTCTTTTATGCCACAGAGATAATTGTAGCCCACAGTCACAGTCTCAGTGGGCACAGAGTGAGGGAGACAAAGTGAGGGACGGAAATGGGGAAGGAAGAGGAACGCAGGAGGGAACTGAGTTCATTGCAATATGTAGAAGAATGGTTGAATAATAGAAGAGTCACCTTGTCTGGAAGAAGTGTTGAAAATGGGGTCTTGTAGGGGCAGAAGAACAGCACTCAGGCCACTGGATAGGCAGACTTTTCCCCATGAGAATTCATGACTCTTGTCACCCTTCGCTTTCCTCTCTACCTAGGGACTTTACTGCTTTGCAACGTAAGGAACCAGCTAAAACAGCCGCAACAACAATAACAACAAACCCAATCCCCACCCGCCACACGTGCCCCCGCGCAAAAAACATAAAAATCCAAACAAAAAACGATTTAAAAATCACACAATTCACAAAAAGCCTCTCAAGAGTATGTTAATGTAAATACCATTTGTATCAAACCCTTACCTTATTTAAACATGCACATAGAGCTCGACTTTAAGAAACCCATTCATGAATTATTTGAATAACTGAACTAATGAAGGGGGAAATTAAAATAAATGTATTCAAATAAGAAGGGAAATATGGTTTAAATTCTGAGTTTTATAAAAATAATATTTATGTACATATAGTACAACTATTAAAATTATCTAAATTGAGCAATTCTTGTTTCTTAATATGTTTGTGTATAATGATAAAAAACAGTAAAAGAAATAAAGCTATTTGATTTGGATGTATAGAGAAAAATCCAAGCTATGGGAAGTACAAGGTGACCCCCAGGTATATACATGTGTACATAGCCTGGGGTTAAGCTATTGCCTTAATTTCAACCCCACCCGTATACACTCTGTGACGCTGCCTGGGATTCTACAAATCACATTTCTCTTTTGCCAGCAAGCTCCCTGTTAGGCTCTGCCAATTAGAGGGCGCCAGGGGCGGACTGGAAGGCAGAGTGGGGAAGAAGGAACACACTTTCTGTTTGCTTCCTGTTCTGTTTAATGACACCTTAACAAGTACTTTTCATTTCAGCAGTTATAGTTTGTCTCAGTAGCAACAGTTATTTCCAGTTTTTCGTTTTGACAGCATTCCTAGAACTAGCTCCTTAGGGTTTTTTTTTTTTGACACCAACGCCAACCAGCAAGCGCCCCCAACTGAGCGGTCTATGTCCCAGCTCTGAGAAGCCACTCAAGTTTCTAAGTTTAGTATTTATGTTATAATTCTAACCTCTTCCCTTTGTTGTCTCAGCACTAAGTAGCTGCTTCCTATGTTGCTTATACCATGATATTTTAGTATTCCCTCTTGCCTTCTCAATTTTTCAACATCTGGTCGGACAGCAATTCTTTGTATTGAATTATTTATGTAAAAATAACTATTGTGGTTTCTGCTCTATATCTTAAATGGACTCTAACTGAATTAATACATATGTACATATATAGTGAATATATATAAATATTATAAACATGGGTCTATATATGTATATATAGATATGTGTCTCTTTATATCAATGTATGTATTATAGATATATATGCATATATAGAACCATAGATAATTCTCCTTAATATGCATGTACATAGATATATAATGCATGTACATAGATATATAATTCTCCTTAAGGAGAATTATCTCTGGTTCTAAATATGCATTATAGATATCTATATGCATACTATATATCGTATAATACATATCTATGTACATGCATATTAAGGAGAACTATTTATGGTTTTTGGTATCATTTGTAATGATCATAAAATTTTTAACTTAAGTTAAAATTTTCTCTTTTAACTTTAATTTCATTGAAACCATCCTTGGACTTGTACTTGGAGACAAACCTACATGGTCACTATATATTATTATTTTGACACACTTTGGTATTCAGTTAGCTAAGTTAGAAATTTAGTTTATGTGTTTATTAGTAAAAATAATAAATAATTGACTTTCCTTGTACTGTCTTTTTCTGGTTTTGATGTCAGTGTTGTTTAGCTTTGAGAAATGGGCTAGGAAATGTTTCATATATTTTGAAATAATTTGTATAAATTGGAATTGTTTCTTAAAGGTTTATGGAACATCTACAGAACAAATTCATCTGACTGTTGTACAGTTTTTAGAATACTACTTTGAGTGACATTTCAATTTCTTTTAGATCTATATCTTCTATTTTTCTTGAGGCAATTTTGATAATTATTTCTTAAGATATTATCAATTTTCATCTAGATAATAAAATGTATCATTATATATATATTTTAAAATTCATTCATATTTCCACTTTTCACTGACAACATTATTAAGTTTTATTGTGTCTCTCTTTTTCAAATTATACTTGCTGAAATTTTGAAAATGATTGGTCTTTCTAAAAATCACCTTTAGGTTTTATTGATAAACTTTTCTATATTCTAAGTTTATCAATTTCTTTTAAAAAATCTTCAATAATTCTACCCTAATTTTCTGAGCACTTTCTTAGCCAACTGAAAGCTTAGTTCAACAATTTTCAATCTGTTTTGTTTTTTAACACTACCTTGGCGGCATAACACTGAGGGTATATCCTTATTTTCTCATTCTCACACTCTCAATAGTTCTATGTAGTTTGTAATTTTCATTTTGCCGTTCTCTTGACCTAAGAGTAATTTTGAATGCGATGAACACTTTCCAGTGATTTAATTTTTAAAATAAATTTGATTGTGTACATTTAAGGTATACAGTGTTATGTTATGGAATACACATAGGTAGTAAAAATTTATTACGGTGAAGAAAATTAACATATACGTAATCTTATATAGGAAGAAAAAACTGTGTGTGTGGAAAGAGCAGCTAAAATCTACTGATTTAGCATGAATTCTATGTACAGTACAATTTTATTACCTATAGTGTTTATCTTGTACATTAGAGCTCTAGATTTGTTTAGCCTATATATCTGCTACTTTGTTTATTTACTTTTAATTTTTGTGGGTGTATAGTAAGTTATATATTTATGGGGTACACGAGATGTTTTGATGCAGGCATATAATATTAAATAAGCACATCGTGGAGAATGGGGTATCCACCCCCTCAAGCATTTATCCCTAGAGTTACAAACAATCCAATTATATTCTTTTAGTTATTTTAAAATGTACAAATAAGTTGTTTTTGATTATAGTCTCCCTGTTGTGCTACCTACTAATTAATAGCAGTTCTCATTCATACCTTCTATTTTTTTGTGCCCATTAAACATCCGTATTCCTAGCCTCTGGTAACCATCCTTCTACTCTCTATGTCCATGAGTTTAATAGTTTTAATTTTTGGATCCCACAATAAGCAAGAACATGTGATGTTTGTCTTTCTGTGCCTAGTTCATTTCACTCTACATGATCTCCAGTTCCATCCATCCAGGTTGTTGCAAATGATGGGATCTCATTCTTTTTATAACTGAGTAGGAATTCGTTATGTATATATATCACATTTTCTTTATCCATTTATCTGTTGATAGGCACTTAGATTGATTCCAAATTTTAGCTATTTTAAACAGTGCTGTAACACATTTAGGAGTGCAGATATTTCTTGGATATACTGATTTCCTTTCTTTTGGGTATATACTCAGCAGTGGGATTGCTGGATCATGTGGTAGCTCAATTTTTAGTTTTTTGAGGAGTCTCCAAACTGTTTTCCCTAGTTGTTTTGCCAATTTACATTCCCATCAGCAGTATACAAGGGTTCCCTTTTCTCTACATCTGTGCCAGCATTTGTTATTTGCCTGTCTTTTGGATATAAGCCATTTTAACTGGGGTGAGATGATATCTCACTGTAGTTTTGAGTTGCATTTCTTTGATCAATGATGTTGAACACATTTTCATATCCCTGTTTGCCGTTTGCATGTCTTCTTTTCAGAAATGTCTATTCAAAACCTTTTTCCATTTTTAATCAGATTATTAGTTTTTTTTATAGAGGTGTTTGAACTCCTTATATATTCTGGTTATTAATCCCTTGTCAGATGAGTAGTTTGTAAATATTTTATTTCATTCTGTGGGTTGTCTCTTCACTTAGTTGATTGCATCCTCTGTTGTACAGAAGCTTTTTAACCTGATGTGCTTTCATTTGTCCATTTTTGTTTGGTTGCCTGTGCTTGTGGCATATTGTTCAAGATGTTCTTTTGCCCAGACCAACATCCTGAAGATTTTCCCCAAAGTTTTCTGGTAGTAGTTTTATAGTTTGAGGTATTAGATTTAAGTTTTTAATGTGTTTTGATTTGACTTTTGTATATGATGAAAGATAGGGGTCTATTTTCATTCTTTGGCATATGAATATCCCGTTTCCCCAGAACCATTTATGAAGAGTCTCTCTTTTCCCCAGTGTATATTCTTTGCACCTTTGTTGAAAATGAGCATAGCTGTGTGGATTTGTTTCTGCTTTTGGTTCCATTGGTCTGTCCATGGTCCTGTGTATGTCTTGCAAAGTTGCAGTAGTTATTACTTTTGATTGTTCATTATTTCATCTTTCTACTTAAAATAAGAGAAATTTACACACCACAGTTTCAGTGTCATAGTATTCTGTGTTTTCTGTGTACTTACTGTTTCTAAAGAGTTTTGTACTTTTAATTTCTGATTGCTCATTAACATTCTTTTCTTTCTGATTGAAGTACTCCCTTTATAAGTACTCCTTTTACAAGTACTCCCTTTACAAGCATTTCTTATAGAACAGTTCCACTGTTGATGAAATCCCTCAGCTTTTGTTTGTCTGTGAAAATCATTATTTCTCCTTAATGTTTGAAGAATTTTTTTTTGCCAAATACACTGTTCTAGCATAAAAGTTATTTTTCTTCAGCACTTTAAATATGTCATACCACTCTCTCTTGGCCTGTAAGGTTTCCACTGAAAAGTCTGCTGCTAGGCATATTGGCTTTCATTTTTTCTTGCTGCTTTTAGGATCCCTGCTTTATCCTTGATCTCTGGCAGATTGATTATTAAATGCCTTGAGGTAGTCTTCTGTTGGGAGCAAGCCCCCCCAAATCTGGCCATAAACTGGCCCCAAAACTGGCCATAAACAAAATCTCTGCAGCACTGTAACATGTTCATAATGGCCATAAAGCCTGCACTGGAAGGTTGTGGGTTTACGGGAATGAGGGCAAGGAACACCTGGCCTGCCCAGGGTGGAAAACCACTTAAAGGCATTCTTAAGCCACGAACAATAGCATGAGTGATCTGTGCCTTAAGGGCATACTACTGCTGCAGTTAACTAGCCCAACCTATTGCTTTAATTCGGCCCATCCCTTCGTTTCCCATAAGCGATACTTTTAGTTAATTTAATATCTATAGAAACAATGCTAATGACTGGTTTGCTGTTAGTAAATATGTGGGTAAATCTCTGTTCGGGGTTCTCAGCTCTGAAGGCTGGGAGACCCCTGATTTCCTACTTCACACCTCTATATTTCTGTGTGTGTGTCTTTAATTCCTCTAGCACCGCTGGGTTAGGGTCTCCCTGACCGAGCTGGTCTCAGCAGTCTTCTTTGGGTTAAATCAGCTTGGTGTTCTACAGTCTTCTTGTACTTAGATATTGATATCTTTCTCGAGGTTTGGGGAGTTCTCTATTAATATCTCTTTAAATTAACTTTCTACTTCTATCTCTTTCTGAACCTCCTCTTTAAGGCCAATAACTCTTAGATTTGCCATTTTGAGTCTATTTTCTAGATCCTATAGGTATGCTTCATTTTATTATTATTATTATTTTTTCTCTTGTCTCTGTGTATTTTTAAATAACTTGTCTTCAAGCTCACACATTCTTTCTTCTGGTTAAAGAAGATTAATTCTGCTAGTAAAGGACTCTAATGTATTTTTCATTATGCCAATTGCATTTTTCAGCTTCAGAATTTCTGCTTGATTCTTTTTAACTGTTTCAATCTCTGTTAAATTTATCTGATAAGATTCTGAATTCCTTCTCTGTGTTATCTTGAGTTTCTTTGAGTTTCCATAACACAACTATTTTGAATTCCTTGTCTGAAATTTCACATATCTCTGTTTCTGTAGGATGGGTCCCTGCTGCCTTATTTAGTTCATCTGGTGAGGTCATGTTTTCCTGGATAGCGCTGATGCTAATAGATGTTGTTCAATGTCTGGGCATTGAAGAGTTAGATATTTATTGTAGTCTTCACTGTCTGGGCTTATTTGTAACCATCCTTTTTGAAAGTATTGTGATCTAAGCTGTATCTACTTTAGCAGCACCCCAAGCCCAGTAATGATGTGGTTCTTGCAGACTTGTAAAGGACCACCTTGATGGACTTAGATAAGATTCAGGAGAATTTTCTGGATTACCAGGTAGAGACTCTTGTCCTCTTCCCTTACTTTCTCCCAAACAAACAGAATCTCTTTCTGTTCTGAGTCACCTAAAGCTGAGGGTGGAGTGACACAAGCACCCCTGTGACCACCTCCAGTGTGACTGTGCTGTCAGAACTGAAGCCAGCGCAGCACTGAGGCCGCTGTAACCACTCCCTGCCTACTGCCTATGTTTACACAAGGTCCTGAGGCTCTATAATCAGCTGGTTGCAAAGCCAATCAGGTCTGTATTCTTCCCTTCAGGGCAATAAGGTTCCCTAGGCCCAGGTGGATCCAGAGGTGCTATAGAATTAAAAACCTAGCAGTCTATCTGGTGTTCTATTGTACGTGGAGGAGCTGCCACTCAAACCACAAGATGCAGTTATTCTCACTCTTCCCTCCTCTTTCCAAAGGCAGAGGAGCCTTATCCCATAGCCACTACCACCCCAGACCATAAGGAGTACTGTCAGACTGACTACTTCCAATGTTTCTTTAAGGTTCAAGAGCTCTTATGTCAGCTTGTGGTGAATGTTGCCTGGCCTGGGACTCATCCTTCAGAGCAGTGGACTCCACTGTGGCCCAGGACAGAGTCACAAATTTTATGCAATAGTCAAATCCTGGAACTGGGAAGACAAAGAGCTTGCTTTGTGCTCTACCCACCCTGTGGCTGTGCTGGTACCTGAAGCCAGCAAGTCTCAGAGGCTTACCCAATACCCTTGATGTGATACCTGGGTATTGCTTCTGTTTTTTCAGGGACCAAAGGCTCTTCAGTTAGCAGAAGATGAATGTTGCCAGGATTGGGTCCTTTCCCTCAAGGTTATGGGTTCCTTTCTGACCCAAGGTGTGTCTAAAAATTTCATGTGGGAGGTAGGGCCCAGAACAGGGGCCTCATGACTCTGACCACTGCTCTATCCTGCTGTGGCTGAGCTGGTATCCAAGATCCAAGACAAAGTCCTCCCAACTCTTCCCTCTCTGCTTCTCAAGTGGAAGAAAGGGGCTTCTTTTCGAGCTGTGAGCTGTGAAGCCTGGGGATAGGGGAGGGGTGATGCCAGCACTCCTTTATCCACCCCAGCTGGTGTCTCAGTATGTCATGTGCCCCCGCCGAGTCCACTGTTTCAGGGCCTGGTTCAGCACTAGGCCTCACCTAATTGTTGCAGTCCTTATGGACTACATTGGCTTTCAAGTTTATTTGCAGACACAGAGCACTTTGACCATCGGTAGTGAGGTTTGCAGGAACTCAAGTTCTGAACCTCTGGGATCCGTGATTCCCCTCTGAGTAGTGCCAGTTTAAATGCGCCCCTCGTGGGCAGATGTCAGCTGAGATTGGTCTGGTTTCCCTTTTTGCTCCAACTGGATACCACTAATTTAATGCCTCATAGTTGCTATGTTCTCCCTCCTCTAGCACCAAAGATGCTCTCTGCACCATGCCATGGCTGCCAGGGGGTAGAGGACAGGTGATGTCAGGGATTCAGGGCTCTTTTTTCTATCTCTTCCGTTGCCTCTTTCAGCGATATGAAGTTAAAACCAGGTACTATGAGAGCTTATCTGGTTTTTGGTTCTTAAGAAGCTGTGTTTTTTTTTTTTCTGTGTAGATAGTTGTTAAATTGGTGTCCTTGTGGGGAAGGTGATCAGTGGAGCCTTCTATTCTGGCATCTTGCTCCCTATATCTGCTACTTTGTATTCTCTGCTATATGTCCCTTTGTTTTCCCCCTCCTCTGTTCCAATCACCCCTAGTAACCATGGTTGTCTTCTCTATTTCTGTATATTTATTTACTTATTTTAGAATCTACTTATAAATGAGATCATGCAGTAGTTTTCTTTCTGTATCTGACTTATTTCACTTAGCATAATGTCCTCCAGGCTCTTTCATGTTGTGGCAAATGGCAGGATCTCATTCTTTTTTAAGGCTGAAGAATATTCCATTGTATATATGTACTACAGTTTCTTTATCCATTCATCCATCAATGGCCACTTAGGTTAGGTTGTTTCCATATCTTGGCTGTTGTAGAAAATGCTGCAATGAACGTGGAAGTGAGTTATCCTTATGAGGAGTTGATTTCATTTCCTCTGGGTATGCCCAGAAGAGATATTACTGGGACATGTGGGAGTTCTATTTTTAACTTATTTAGAAACCATCATACTCTTTTCTATAATGGCCACACCAATGTACATTCCTACTAACAGTATGTGTGAATTCCCCGTTTTTCATACTCTCACTGACATTTGTTATCTTCAGTAACTTAATTTTTATTGCGGGGAGGGGGGCTTTATTAACTTTTTTTTTGTTGAAGTTATTCATTTCTATTTTTTGTACTATTATTGGTGCTTGCTACAATTTCCAGTTTTTGTTTTTGTTTCATAATTTCAACTTTTAGATTCAAGGAATACATGTGCAAGTTTTTGTTACTTGGGTATATCGTGTGATGGTGAGCTTTGGGGTATGATGGATTTTGTCACCTAGGTACTGAGCATAGTACTCAATAGTTAGTTTTTCAACCTTTGTTCCCCTCTCTACCTCCCCACTTGGTAGTCCCAACTGTCTATTTTTGCCATCTTCATGTCCATGAGTACCCATTGTTTAACTTCCACTTATAAGTGAGAATATGTGATATTTTGTTTTCTGTTTCTAGGTTAATTTGCTTAGGATAATGGACTCAGGCTGCATTCACGTAGCTGCGAAGAATATGATTTTGTTATTTTTAATGGCTGCATAGTATTTCATGGTATATATGTACCACATTTTCTTTATCTAATCCATCATTGATGGGCACCTAGGTTGATTCCACATCTTTGCTATTGTGACTAGTGCTGCAATGAACATATGACTGCATGTGTCTTTCGGGTAGAATAATTTATTTTCTTTTGGATATATACCCAATAATGGGAATGTTGGGTTGAATGGTAGTTCTGTTTTAAGTTCTTTGAGAAATCTCCAAACTGCTTTCCACAGTGGGTGAACTAATTTACATTCCCACCAACAGGGTATAACATTCCCTTTTCTCAACAGCCTCACCAGCCTCTGTTGTTTCTGATTTTTCAATAATGATCATAATGATTGGTGTAAGATGGTATCTCATTGTGGTTTTGATTTCATTTATTTGATGATTATTGACGGTGAGCATATTTTCATGTTTGTTGGCTGCTTGTATGTCTTCTTTTGAAAAGTACCTGTTCGTGTCTTTTGCCCATTTTTAATGGAGTTGTTTGTTTTTGGCTTGTTCAATTGTTTAAGTTCCTTATAGATTCTGGACATTAGACTTTTGTCAGATTCATAGTTTGCTAAGATTTTCTCCCATTCATTAGATTGTCTGTTTACTTTGTTGATAGTTTCTTTTGTTGTGCAGAAGCTCCTTGGTTTAATTGGGTCTCACTTGTCAATTTTTGTTTTTGTTGCACTTGTTTTTGAGGACTTAGTCATAACTTCTTTCCCAAGGCTGATATCCACTGTAGTGTTTCTCAGGTTTTCTTCTGGGATTCTTATAGTTTGAAGTTTCTCATTTAAATCTTTAATTTGTCTTGAGTTTATTTTTGTAAATGGTGAAAGGTAGGGGTTTATTTTTATTCTGCATATGGCTAGCCAGCTATTCTAACACCATTTGTTGAATAGGGAGTCTTTTCCCCATTGTTTATTTTTGTTGACCTTATCAAAGATCAGATAGCTATAGACATATAGCTTTATTTTTGGGTTCTCTATTCTGTTCCATTGGTCTATGTGTCTGTTTTTGTATCAGTACCAAGCTGTTTCGGTTACTGTAGCTATATAGTATAGTTTGAAGTCAGGTAATGTGATGCCTCCAGCTTTGTTCTTTCTGCTTAGGATTGGTTTGGATATTTAGGTTCTTTTTTAAGTTCTGTATGAATTTTAGAATAGTTTTTTTCTAGTTCTGTGAAAAATGACATTGTTTGCTTGATAGGAATACCATTGAATCTGTAGTTTATGGCCACTTGAATGACATTGATTCTTCTAATCTATGAGTATGGAATGTTTTTTCATTTGTTTGTGTCATCCATGATTTCTTTCAGCAGTGTTTTGTAGTTCTCTTCGTAGAGATCTTTTACCTCCTTGGTTAGATGTATTCCTAGGTATTTTATGGTTTTTGCAGCAGTTGTAAATGGGATTGCTTTCTTGATTTTGGTCTCAGTTTGAGTGTTATTAGTATGTGGAAATGAAACTGATTTTTGTACACTGATTTTGTATCCTGAAACTTTATTGAGGTTGCTTATTTGTTCCAGTAGTCTTTTGGAGGAGTCTTCATGGCTTACTTAGTACAGATCATATCATCAGCAAAGAGAGATAATTTGATTTTTTTTACCTATGTGGATGCCTTTTATTTCTTTCTCTTGCCTGATTCCTCTGGGAAGGACTTCTAGTACTGTGTTGAATAGGAGTGGTGAGAGTTGGCAACCTTGGCTTGTTGCAGTTCTTAAAGGGAGTGCTCCCAGTTTTTGCCTGTTCACTATGATGTTGGCTGTGGGTTTGTCATAGATGGCTCTTACTATTTTGATGTATATTCCTTCACTGCCTAGGTTTTTGAGAACTTTTATCAAGAAGGGATGTTGGATTATACTGAAAGCTTTTTCTGCATCTATTGAGATGATAATATTGTTTTTGTTCTTAATTCTGTATATGTGGTAAATCACATTTGTTGATTTGCATATGTTGAACCAACTTTGTATCCCAAGAATGAAGCCTACTTGATCATGGTGAATGAACTTTTTGATGTGCTGCTGGATTCAATTTGCTAGTATTTTGTTGAGGATTTTTGCATCTATGTTCATCATGGATATTGGCCTGTAATTTTCTTTTTAAGTTGTGTCTTTGCCAGGTTTGGGTATCAGAGTACGCTGACTTCATAGAATGAGTTAAGGAAGAGTCCCTCCTCCTCAATTTTTTGAAATAGTTTCAGTAGGATTGGTAACAGCTCTTCTTTGTGCATCTGGTAGAATTTGGCTGATGTGTATCCATCTGGTCTGGGGCGCCTTATTTTTTAGCTGTTTCTTTTTTTTTTGTTACTTATTCAATTTTGGAACTTGATATTTTTATCTTCAGGGATTCAATATTTTCCTGATTCAATCTTGGGAGATTATGTGTTCCAATGATTTATCCATTTCCTCCAGATTAGCTAGTTCATGTGCATAGAGGTGTTCATAATAGTCATTGAGGATCATTTATATTTTTGTGGGATTTGTTGTAATATCACCTTTGTTATTTCTGATTGTGGTTATTCAGATATTCTCTCTTCTTCTGTTTGTTAACCTTGCTAGTGGTCTATTGATCTCATCTATCCTTTCAAAGTAACAACTTTTTGTTTCACTGATTGTATAATTTTGAGGTCTCAATTTTGTTTGTATAATTTTGAGGTCTCAATTTTGTTCAATTCTGTCCTCATTTATTTCTTTTATTTTTCTAGCTTTGAAGTTTTTTTTTTTTAATCTCTAGTGTGATGTTAGATTATTAAATTGAGATATTTATACCTTCTTGATGTAGGTGTTTAACACTATAAACTTTCTTCTTAACACTGCTTTTGCAGCATCCCAGAGATTTTTGGTATGTTGTCTCTCTGTTTTTATTTCTTTCAAAAAATTTGTTTTGATTTCTACCTTTATTTTGTTGTTTACCCCAAACTCATTCAGGATAAGCTGTTTAAATCCTGTGTAATGGGGTTTTGAGAGATCTGTTGGTATTAATTTCTATTTTTACTCCTCTGTGGTCCAAAAGTATGGCTAGTATGATTTCAGTTTTTTTGAATTTAGAGACTTGCTTTATGGCTGAACATGTGATTGATCGTGGAGTATATTCTGTGTACAGACAAGAAGACTGTATATTCTGTCATTATTGGGTATTCTGTAGATGTGTATTAGGTCCAAATGGTCAAATGTTGAATTTAAGTCCAGAATTTCTTTGCTAGTTTTCTGCCTTGATCATCTGTATAAGGCCATCAGTGGGGTGTTGAAGTCCCCTGCTATTATTGTGAGGCTGTGTACATCTTTTCTAGGTCAAAAAGTACTTGTTTTATGAATCTGGGTGCTCCCATGTTGGATGCATACATATTTAGCATACTTATGTGTTTTTGTTGAATTGAACCCTATCATTATGTAATGTCCTTCTTTGTCCTTTTTTACTGTTGTTGATTTAATGTCTGTTGTTTCTATGAGAATAGCCACACTTGCTCTTTTTTTGTGTTCCATTTGCCTGATAGTTCTTTTCCAACCCTTTACTTTGAGCCTATGGGTGTAATTACACGTGAGATGGGTCTCTTGAAGACAACAGACAAATGGGTCTTGTTTCTTCGTACAAATTGTGACTCTGTGCCTTTTAAGTGGGGGCATTTAGACTATTTACATTCAAGATTGACTATTGATATGTGAGGCTTTGATCCTCTCATGGAGTTGTTAGGTGGTGCTTTGTAGTTTCTATTGTTTGGTTGCTTTATAGGGTCTGTGGGCTATGTACATAAGTGTTTTTTTGGTGGAGCAGGTATTGTTCTTTCATTTTCATGTTTAAATCTTCCTTGAGGACCTCTTATAAGAGTAGTCTACTGGTAATAAACAAATGGGGAAAGGATTCCCTATTTAATAAATGGTGCTGGGAAAATTGGCTAGCCATAAGTAGAAAGCTGAAACTGGATCCTTTCCTTACTCCTTATACGAAAATTAATTCAAGATGGATTAGAGACTTAAATGTTAGACCTAATACCATAAAAATCCTAGAAGAAATCCTAGGTAGTACCATTCAGGACATAGGCATGGGCAAAGATTTCATGTCTAAAACACCAAAAGCAACGGCAGCAAAAGCCAAAATTGACAAATGGGATCTCATTAAACTAAAGAGCTTCTGCACAGCAAAAGAAACTACCATCAGAGTGAACAGGCAACCTACAGAATGGGAGAAAATTTTTGCAATCTACTCATCTGACAAAGGGCTAATATCCAGAACCTACAAAGAACTCCAACAAATTTACAAGAAAAAAACAAACAACCCCATCAAAAAGTGGGCAAAGGATATGAACAGACATTTCTCAAAAGAAGACATTCATACAGCCAACAGACATATGAAAAAATGCTCATCATCACTGGCCATCAGAGAAATGCAAATCAAAACCACAATGAGATACCATCTCACACCAGTTAGAATGGCGATCATTAAAAAGTCAGGAAACAACAGGTGCTGGAGAGGATGTGGAGAAATAGGAACACTTTTACACTGTTGGTGGGATTGTAAACTAGTTCAACCATTATGGAAAACAGTATGGCGATTCCTCAAGGATCTAGAACTAGATGTACCATATGACCCAGCCATCCCATTACTGGGTATATACACAAAGGATTATAAATCATGCTGCTATAAAGACACATGCACACGTATGTTTATTGCGGCACTATTCACAATAGCAAAGACTTGGAATCAACCCAAATGTCCATCAGTGACAGACTGGATTAAGAAAATGTGGCACATATACACCATGGAATACTCTGCAGCCATAAAAAAGGATGAGTTTGCGTCCTTTGTAGGGACATGGATGCAGCTGGAAACCATCATTCTTAGCAAACTATCACAAGAACACAAAACCAAACACCGCATGTTCTCACTCATAGGTGGGAACTGAACAATGAGATCACTTGGACTTGGGAAGGGGAACATCACACACCGGGGCCTCTTATGGGGAGGGGGGAGGGGGGAGGGATTGCATTGGGAGTTATACCTGATGTAAATGACGAGTTGATGGGTGCTGACGAGTTGATGGGTGCAGCACACCAACATGGCACAAGTATACATATGTAACAAACCTGCACGTTATGCACATGTACCCTAGACCTTAAAGTATAATAAATAAATAAATAAATAAATAAAAAAGAAAAAAAGCAGGCAGGTAAACAGCAAAAAAAAAAAAAAAAAAAAAGATTAAGTTATATTCTCATTCAATTTGACATGTTTGTCATAATTGATTTGAAACTTCTCTGCAGAATTTCTTGTCAGTATGCCCAAGACATCCATCTCATGTTTTAAATACTCTGAAAGAATGTTTTCAGAATTCAAATCAGTGTCTGGCTCTGTGACTTTAGGAAGAATTGTGAACACATCACAGACCCTTTTTTCCAATATTGATTGAATTTCTCATGAAAGTCTTCCTCACTCAACTTTTTAGCCTTTACAATTAAAGCCAATTTTTGGCTCCTTTCCAATAATTTGTTTTATAATCTCCCTTTTTCTCATCCAGCCTTTCTTAAATTTTTAAAAAAACTAGTAAGTTCACTGGCTTTTCTTTTGCTGTCTGAAAGAAGTTGCTTTTTAAGGATTATTAGCTTATTTTCAAAATTGAACTCATTTTTCAAAATTGAGCTTATATTTCCATTGAACTTATATTTCATTCTCTTAGTCTTCATTAAAATGTGTTTCAAGTTCTTGCTTCATGGCTTCATATTCTTCTGTAACTGGAGCCTCAAATGTGCTTGTTTCGAGTGTTTCGAATTTTTCTATTCTGAATCTGGTTGATCAGCTGGTTCTGTAAGCCCAGCACACGATTCTTCAGCTCCCAGGTCCAGTGGTTATACATGGTTTCCAGTTTGCTCATGACCATGACTTCTTGGATGTTCCTGAAACCAAAAATAAAGTTCTCATGTATCAAATCTCTCCACACCTTTCAGGTGTGTGCTAGACTTCATTGTGGGTGTTCTCAATATTGATGGGCTTTTTAGTTGCCAAGGTGAGTTGCAATTTGATAGCCTGATTTTGGCACTTCCTTTTACATAGAATCAGTTGGAGAAATTTCTATCCAACTAGAAATATGTCAAATTAAGAACAGGAGCAATGAATATCATTCTTATTACTGCTATGCAATCTGTGAATATTTATAACTTCTCTCATCTTTGTCAATATAAATTTCTCCTCAGAAGGAGACTTTTAAGGTTCTTGGACTTCAAAAACTGCTGCCTTGCCCAATGGAAATAATATAACTTCAAACATAATCCTGAAATTCTGAATGCTTGCCTTATTGAGAATTTATTGCATCTATCTTAAATTTACAATGGATATCTCTGTGTTTTTAAATGGTATGGACACTTAAGAATATCAAATCAGATGTGTATTTTTGACCTTTCTTCTTAAAATGCAAAGAATAAATGACTCTTACTCTCTTAAAAAAAAAATCCCCTTAGTGCTTGGTTGTCTGAAAAATATTTTACTTTTTCTTTGCTTATGAATATTAGTTTGGCAGGATATGAAATTCTTGATTGGAATTTCTTTTCTTTAACAATGCTGAAAATAGGCCCCCAATCTGTTCTGGCTTATAAGGTTTCTGCTGAGAAGTCCAGTGTTAGACTGACGGAGTGCCCTTTGTGAGTGATCTGACCCTTTTCTCTAGCTGTCTTTAAGATTTTTCCTTTAGTATTGACCTTAGACAGTCTGGTGACAATCTGCTTGGGTGATGTTCATTTTGTATATTATGTCACAGGCGTTCTCTGTATTTCTTTTGCTTGGATGTCTATGTTTCAAGGAAGATTAGATAACTTTTCTTGAATTGTTCCCTCAAATGTTTTCTAGATTGTTTTCTTTGTCTCTCTTTCTCTCAGGAGTGCCAATAATTCATAGGTTTGGTCACTTCATATAATCCCATATTTCTTGAAGACTGTTCATTTTTAAAATTGTTTTTTTTTTTTTTTTTTTTTTTTTTTTTACTTTTGTCTGATTGGGTTAGTTTGAAAGATTGATCCTTAAGCTCTAAAATTCTTTTTTCTGCCTGGTCCAGAGAGATGTTACTTTGTTGCCCAGACTGGTCTTGACAAGTGATCCTCCTGCCTCAGCCTCCCAAAGTGCTGGAATTACAGGTGTAATTCACTGTGTCTGGCTTTTGGCTTATGCTTTTGTTACAATTTGTCTAAGGTTTCTTTTTTCATATTGTTATTTTTGGTTTTCCTGTGTGCTTTCATGTTAAGAATGTCACTTATAAACAATGCATAGCAAGCTTTTTTTTTTTTAACCTAATCTGTGAATTGCTGTATTTTAATAGATAGGTTAGCCCTGGCATATGTATTACAGCTAATAATGAATTTAACTTTTTTCTGTAATTTTATTTTATTTTCTAGTTACTTCACTTGCTATATATTTCTCTTTACCTCCTTTCAAGCCTTTTGTTATACTGAAATTTTTTCTTTTTTTCTCGTTCTAATGGTTTGGAAGATAATGCTATTTTGCATAATTATCACTAAATTTCTATCATACAAACTGATGTTTGTTTGTCTCATTTTTTGCCAAAGTTTAGTTATTTAGTATCCCAGCCTTCCCCATTATTTAGATAGGTACCTCTACACTTTCTAATTTTCATATAATTTGACATTTGAGTTTGATAGCTGCTATTTATTGTTCTAGCCTGTCAACATGCTTAGATAACTTTAAGTAACCTTTTCTTATCATTACCTTTTTAACTCCACTTTTTCTTTTTGTATTTTATTTTTTGCTTTTTTGTTGTTTCTCTTCTCATTCCCCTACTCATTGCATCCTCTTATAATTTTTTTCAGACAGCATTTCCAAGGGGTAAATGACATCAGTCTTTTTCTTTCTTTCTGTAATTTCTATATATTTGCAATTCTGTATTTCTCTAACTCTTCAGTATTTACCTAACTCTTCTGTATTTACCAGGTTAGATAAAACTAATCTGGTTAATTTTTATTTCTATAGTAAATTATTTTTTATACTTTAAGTTCTAGGGTACATGTGCACAATGTGCAGGTTTGATACATAGGTATACATGTGCCATGTTACTTTGCTGCACCCATCACTCGTCATTTACATTAGGTATTTCTCCTAATGCTATCCCTTCCCCAACCCCCAACTCCCCAACAGGCCCTGGTATGTGATGTTCCCCGCCCTGTGTCCAAGTGATCTCGTTGTCCAATTCCCACCTATGAGTGAGAACATGCGGTGTTTGGTTTTCTATCTTTGTGATAGTTTGCTCAGGATGATGGTTTCCAGCATCATTCTGAGCAAACATGAACTCACCAATTTTTTTTATGGCTGCATAGTATTCCATGGTGTATATGTGGCACATTTTCTTAATCCAGTCTATCATTGATGGACATTTGGGTTGGTTCCAAGTCTTTCCTATTTGAATAGTGCTGCAGTAAACATACATGTGCATGTGTCTTTATAGTAGCATGATTTGTAATCCTTTGGATATATTGCTGGGTCAAATGGTAATTCTAGTTCTAGATGCTTGAGGAGTCACCACACTGTCTTCCACAATGGTTGAACCAATTAACACTCCCACCAACAGTGTAAAAGTGTTCCTATTTCTCCACATCCTCTCCAGCATCTGTTGTTTCCTGACTTTTTTTTTTTTTTTTTTTTTTCGCTCTGTCGCCCAGGCTGCAGTGCAGTGGCCGGATCTCAGCTCACTGCAAGCTCTGCCTCCTGGGTTCACACCATTCTCCTGCCTTGGCCTCCAGAGTAGCTGGGACTACAGGTGCCCACCACCTCACCCAGCTAGTTTGTTATATTTTTTAGTAGAGACAGGGTTTCACCGTGTTAGCCAGGATGGTCTCGATCTCCTGATCTCGTGATCAGCCCGTCTCAGCCTCCCAAAGTGCTGGGATTACAGGCTTGAGCCACTGCACCCAGCCTGTTTCCTGACTTTTTAATGATCGCCATTCTAACTGGTGTGAGATGGTATCTCATTGTGGTTTTGATTTGCATTTCTCTGATGACCAGTGATGATGAGCATTTTTTCATGTGTCTGTTGGCTGCACAGAGGTCTTCTTCAGAGAAGTGTCTGTTCATGTGCTTCGCTCACTTTTTGATGGGGTTGTTTGTGTTTTTCTTGTAAATTTGTTTGAGTTTTTTGTAGATTCTGGATATTAGCCCTTTGTCAGATGGGTAGATTGCAAACATTTTCTCCCATTCTGTAGGTTGCCTGTTCACTCTGATGGTAGTTTCTCTTGCTGTGCAGAAGCTCTTTAGTTTAATTAGATCACATTTGTCTACTTTGGCTTTTGTTGCCATTGCTTTTGGTTTTTTAGACATGAAGTCCTTGCCCATGCCTATGTCCTGAATGGTATTGCCTAGGTTTTCTTCTAGGGTATTTACGGTTTTAGGTCTAACATTCAAGTCTTTAATCCATCTTGAATTAATTTTTGTCTAAGGTGTAAGGAAGGGATCCAGTTTCAGCTTTCTACTTATGGCTAGCCAGTTTTCCCAGCACCATTTATTAAATATGGAATCCTTTCCCCATTTCTTGTTTTTGTCAGGTTTGTCAAAGATCAGATGGTTGTGGATGTGTGGTGTTATTTCTGAGGGCTCTGTTCTGTTCCACTGGTCTATTTCTCTGTTTTGGTACCAGTACCATGCTGTTTTGGTTACTGTAGCCTTGTAGTATAGTTTGAAGTCAGGTAGCGTGATGCCTCCAGCTTTGTTCATTTGGCTTAGGATTGACTTGGCAATGTGGGCTCTTTTTTGGCTCCATACGAACTTTAAAGTAGTTTTTTCCAATTCGGTGAAGAAAGTCAATGGGGATGGCACTGAATGTGTAAATTACTCTGGGCAGTATGGCCATTTTCACGATATTGATTCTTCCTATCCATGAGCATGGAATATTCTTTCATTTGTTTGTGTGTTCTTTTATTTTGTTGAGCAGTGCTTTGTATTTCTCCTTGAAGAGGTCCATCACATCTCTTGTAAGTTGGATTCCTAGGTATTTTATTCTCTTTGTAGCAATTATGAATAGGAGTTCACTCATGATTTGGCTCTCTGTTTGTCTGTTATTAGTGTATAGGAATGCTTGTGATTCACATTGATTTTGCATCCTGAGACTTTGCTGAAGTTGCTTATCAGCTTAAGGAGATTTTGGGCTGAGACGATGGGGTTTTGTAAATAGACAATCATGTCATCTGCAAACAGGGACAATTTGACTTCCTCATTTCCTAATTGAATACCCTTTATTTCATTCTCTTGCCTGACTGCCCTGGCCAAAACTTCCAACACTATGTTGAATAGGAGTGGTGACAGAAGGCATCCTTGTCTTGTGCCAAATTTCACAGGGAATGCTTCCAGTTTTTTTCCATTCAGTATGATATTGGTTGTGGGTTTGTCATAAATAGCTCTTATTATTTTGAGATACATTCCCTGAACACCTAGTTTATTGAGAGTTTTTAGCATGAAGCGCTGTTGAATTTTGTCAAAGGCCTTTTCTGTTTCTGTTGAGATAATCATGTGGTTTTTGTCATTGGCTCTGTTTATGTGATGGATTATGTTTATTGTTTTGTGTATGTTGAACCAGCCTTGCATCCCAGGGATGAAGCCCACTTGATCGTGGTGGATAAGCTTTTTGATGTGTTGCTGGATTTGGTTTGCCAGTATTTTATTGAGGATTTTTGCACCAATGTTCATCAGGGATATTGGTCTAAAATTCTCTTTTTTTGTTGTTTCTCTGCCAGGCTTTGGTATCAGGATGATGTTGACCTCATCAAATGAGTCAGGCAGGATTCCCTCTTTTTCTATTGATTGGAGTAGTTTCAGAAGGAATGGCACCAGCTCCTCCTTGTACCTCTGGTAGAATTCGGCTGTGAATCCATCTGGTCCTGGACTTTTTTTGGTTGATAGGCTATTAATTATTGCCTCAATTTCAGAGCCTATTATTGGTCTATTTAGGGACTCAACTTCTTCCTGGTTTAGTCTTGGGAGGGTGTATGTGTCCAGAAATTTATCCATTTCTTCTAGGTTTTCTAGTTTATTTGCATAGAGGTGTTTATAATATTCTCTGATGTAGTTTGTATTTCTGTGTGATCGCTGGTGATATCCCCTTTATCATTTTTTGTTGTGTCTATTGGATTCCTCTCTCTTTTATTTTTATTAGTCTTGCTAGTGGTCTATCAATTTTGTTGATCTCTTAAAAAAAACCAGCTCCTGGATTCATTGATTTTTTGAAGGGTTTTTTAGATATCTATCTCTTTCAGTTCTGCTCTGATCTTAGTTATTTATTGCCTTCTGCTAACTTTTGAATTTGTTTGCTCTTGCTTCTCTATTTCTTTTAATTGTAATGTTAGGGTATCAGTTTTAGATCTTTCCTGCTTTCTCTTGTGGGCATTTAGTGCTATAAATTTCCCTCTACACACTGCTTTAAATGTGTCCCAGAGATTCTGGTATGTTGTGTCTTTGTTCTCATTGGTTTCAAAGAACATCTTTATTTTTTCCATTATTTTGTTATTTACCCAGTAGTCATTCATGAGCAAGTTGTTCAGTTTCCATGTAGTTGTGCAGTTTTGAGTGAGTTTCTTAATCCTGAGTTCTAATTTGATTGTGCTGTGGTCTGAGAGACAGTTTGTTGTGATTTCTGTTCTTTTACATTTGCTGAGGAAT
Organism: Papio anubis; assembly: GCF_008728515.1. Taxonomy (NCBI): domain Eukaryota; kingdom Metazoa; phylum Chordata; class Mammalia; order Primates; family Cercopithecidae; genus Papio; species Papio anubis. The sequence continues at coordinate 29,820,066 of NC_044983.1, forward strand.
GCTTTACTTCCAACTATGTGGTCAATTTTAGAATAAGTGCAATGTGGTGCTAAGAAGAATGTATATTCTCTTGATTTGGGGTGGAGAGTTCTGTAGATGTCTATTAGGTCTGCTTGATACAGAGCTGAGTTCAGGTCCTGGATATCCTTGTTAACCTTCTGTCTCGTTGATCTGTCTAATATTGACAGTGGGGTGTTAAAGTCTCTCATTATTATTATGTGGGAGTCTAAGTCTCTTTGTAGGTCTCTAAGGACTTGCTTTATGAATCTGGTTGCTCCTTTATTGGGTGCATATATATTTAGGATGGCTAGCTCTTCTTGTTGAATTGATCCATTTATCATTATGTAATGACTTTCTTTGTCTCTTTTGATCTTTGTTGTTTAAAGTCTGTTTTATCAGAGACTAGGATTGCAACCCCTGCTTTTTTTTGTTTTCCATTTGCTCGGTAGATCTTCCTCCATCCCTTTATTTTGAGCCTGTGTGTGTCTCTGCATGTGAGATAGGTCTCCTGAATACAGCACACTGATGAATCTTGACTCTATCCAATTTGCCAGTCTATGTCTTTTAATTGGGCATTTAGCCCATTTACATTTAAGGTTAATATCGTTATGTGTGGATTTTATCCTGTCATTATGATGTTTGCTGGTTATTTTGCCCGTTAATTGATGCAGTTTCTTCATAGCATCGATGTGCTTTATAATTTGGCCCGTTTTTGCAGTGGCTGGTATCGGTTGTTTCTTTCCATGTTTAGTGCTTCCTTCAGGATCTCTTGTAGGGCAGGCCTGGTGGTGACAAAATCTCTCAGCATTTGTTTATCTGTAAAAGATTTTTCCTTCACTTATGAAGCTTAATTTGTAGTTAATTAATATGAAGCTTAATTTCTCCTTCACTTATGAAGCTTAATTTGCCTGGATATGAAATTCTGGTTTGAAAGTGGCCGGGCGCGGTGGCTCAAGCCTGTAATCCCAGCACTTTGGGAGGCCGAGGCGGGTGGATGACGAGGTCAGGAGATCGAGACCATCCTGGCTAACATGGTGAAACCCCGTCTCTACTAAAAATACAAAAACTAGCCGGGCGTGGTGGCGGGCGCCTGTAGTCCCAGCTACTCGGAGGCTGAGGCAGGAGAATGGCGTGAACCTGGGAGGCGGAGCTTGCAGTGAGCCGAGATCGCGCCACTGCACTCCAGCCTGGGTGACACAGTGCGAGACTCCGTCTCAAAAAAAAAAAAAAAAAGGAATGTTGAATATTGGCCCCCACTCTCTTCTGGCTTGTAAGGTTTCTGCTGAGAGATCCACTGTTAGTCTGATGGACTTCTCTTTGTGGGTAACCTGACCTTTCTGTCTGGCTTCCCTTTACACTTTTTCCTTCATTTCAACTTTGGTGAATCTGACAATTACATATTTTGGGGTTACTTTTCTTGAGGAGTGTCTTTGTGGTGTTTCCTGTATTTCCTGAATTTGAATGTTGGCCTGCCTTGCTATGTTGGGGAAGTTCCCCTGGATAATATCCTGAAGAGTGTTTTCCAACTTGGTTCCATTCTCCCCATCACTTTCAGGTGCACCAATCAAATGTAGATTTGGTCTTTTCACATAGTCCCACATTTCTTGGAGGCTTTGTTTGTTTCTTTTTACTCTTTTTTCTCTAACCTTGTCTCTTCACTTTATTTCATTAATTTGATCTTCAATCACTGATACCCTTTCTTCCACTTGATCAAATCAGCTATTGAAGCTTATGCATGCATCATGAAGTTCTCATGCCATGATTTCAGCTCCATCAGGTCATTTAAGTTCTCTACACTGTTTATTCTAGTTAGCTATTCGTCAAATCTTTCTTCAAGGTTTTTAGCTTCCTTGTGATTGGTTTGAACATCCTTCTTTAGCTTGTATAAGTTTGTTATTACCAACCTTCTGAAGCCTACTTCTGTCAACTTGTCAAAGTCATTCTCCATCCAGCTTTGTTCCATTGCTGGCGAGGAGCTGCGATCCTTTGGAGGAGAAGAGGCACTCTGAATTTTAGAATTTTCAGCTTTTCTGCTCTGGTTTCTCCCCATCTTTGTGGTTTTATCCACCTTTGATCTTTGATGTTGGTGACCTACAGATAGGGTTTTTGTGTAGATGACCTTTTTGTTGATGTTGATGCTGTTCCTTTCTATTTGTTAGTTTTCCTTCTAACAGTCAGGTCCCTCAGTTGCAGGTCTGTTGGATTTTTGCAGGTCTGTTGGATTTTGCTGGAGGTCCACTCCAGACCCTGTTTGCCTGGGTATCACCAGTGGAGGCTGCAGAACAGCAAATATTGTTACCTGATCTTTCCTCTGGATGCTTCGTCCAAGAGGGGCAGCTGCCTATATGAGGTGTCTGTCGGCCCTTATTGGGAGGTGTGCCCAGTTAGGCTACACAGGGGTCAGGGACCCACTTGAGGGGACAGTCTGTCTGTTCTCAGAGCTCAAATGCCATGCTGGGAGAACCAATGCTCTCTTCACAGCTGTCAGATAGGGATGTTTAAGTCTGCAGAAGTTGTCTGCTGCTTTTTGTTCAGCTATTCCCTGCCCACAGAGGTGGAGACTAGAGGCATTTGGCCTTGTTGAGTTGTGGTGGGCTCCACCCAGTTCGAGCTTCCAGGCCACTTTGTTTACCTACTGAAGCCTCAGTAATGGCAGACACCCCTCCCCCAGCCAGGCTGCCATCTCACAGATTGATCTAGACTGCTGCGCTAGCAATGAGCAAGGCTCTGTGGGCATGGGAGCTGCTGAGCCAGGCATGGGAGAGAATCTCCTTGTCTGCTGGTTGCTAAGACCTTGGGAAAAGCACAGTATTTGGTGGGAGTGTCCCGTTTTTCTAGGTAGTCTGTCTCAGCTTCCCTTGGCTAGGAACGGGAAATCCCCTGACCCCTTGTACTTCCCAGGTGAAGTGATGCCCTGCCCTGCTTCAGCTTGCCCACCATGGGCTGCACCCACTGTCCAACCAGACCCAATGAGATGACCCAGGTACTTCAGTTGGAAGTGTAGAAATCGCCCATCTTTTGCTGGGAGTCAATCACTCTGTGAGCTGCAGACCGGAGCTGTTCCTATTCAACCATCTTGGAATGCCCCATGTAGTCAAAATTTTAATCTTTTCGATCCTTTGTTGATTTTGTTTAAGGATGAAACTGTTTAATATGTTTTGGAGAATATTATCAATAATGATAAAAAGTCTTGTCCTACTCTCTGTTAATTTTCTTGCTTTGCATATAAATTTCTTCTCTTTGTTGAGTCACATATTGTTTGCCCATGGTGTCGGCTTTCTCTAAATATTTGATGGTTCTTGCACATTTTCATAACTGAAATTCCTTATTAAACTCAGAAAAGTGTGTATCTGCTTTTGCATTCTGCTTGGTGAGAAAGAGTACTAATTTTTGAACGGGAAAAGAAGTAGATAAGATTCTGTGCCCAGGGCTCAACATTTCTACTGGTGTTGACAGTTGCCTGAGGCACGACTTTGTCTCTCTGACCCAGTGTTTTGCCACTCTCCTCCACCTGAAGAAGATTTTTTTGTTTCTGTTGCTTGACTCTTGGGCAGGTTGAGGAGAGAAGAGAGGAGATGAAGGATGTGTAGGTTGCTCCTGCTGTGGTACACAATGATCCACCCTGTTTTGCCTGGCCCCTGCCCTATTTCTAGTTTCTGCTACTTTCAGACATGAGGTTACTGGTGCTTCTCCTGCCTTTTATAGTTTCCATTCTCTTAAGGGCATTTGGGCTGTGGTTCTCAATTCAATTCAATCTTTTGCTTTCTGCCTTTTAAAGTCCTGATAGTATCTCCTTTTTTTTTTTTTTTTTTTTTTGTTTTTTTTTTCTTTCTATTGTTGTGATAGATTTATTTATTAGGTTGGTGCTAAAGTAGTTGTGGTTTTGGCAATCTTAATTGGAAAAAAAATGAATTACTTTTGCACCAACATTTTTTTTGCTTCTTCTTTTAGCTTGTAAAGGAATTTGTACCAGAAGTGGAAGCTGCCCTGAATGCTCAGTCCATCATCTTGAAATGGAACTACTCTTCACTTCTTAAGATAATTTTCTTCATGAAAAAAGAGCAAAATTCAGTAGTCTGTTCAACATCCTATATGTATTCTTTCGGTTTTGGCTGTATTTTTGTTTTTTAACCATAACTCATGAAGCGTAAGAATGGCTACCAGAATTAATGTTAAGCAGCTAGCAGCTACTTAGGGCTATAGTTTTTAGTTATGTTTTTACAGTATATATTTCCATCCTATGTTCTCATACTCTAGAAAATGTGAGATAAATGTAGGGCTATCCCTGTATGATTTTAGCCCCATGGAATCTTGAAATGAAGAATAGGTGTTGACCAGTTTTTAGAAACAGGGTAGGGGTCTTGTTCTTTCATCAAGGCTGGAGTGCAGTGTTCTAATCATAGCTCACTACAGCCTTGACCTCTTGGGCTCAAGCCATCTTCCCATCTTCCAAGTAGTTGGGATTACAGCCATGAGCCACCATGTTTGACTCCAATTTTCTTATTTGTTTGCCAAGTGGATTGTCATCTTTTCTGTTATTCAAACAAATAAATATGCAAAACAGCAAAAAAAATTTTGCAGACAAGGTGGAAATATCCAAGGAGTGTTTTTAAAGTATGGGGTTCAATTTACTACCTTCCGAATATACCTTAATTAATATTGAAATTGATCAATAGATTGGTGACATTTGTTAATGATCACAAGATAATTTTGCTGATTAGGATCAAATACAAAGTCTCCATGTAATGATTTGGAAGGCTGCTTAATGAAAGCTGCAATATTGGCTACACTGTTTTCGTGGACTTTGCTGGAAGCATCTTTGAAACTTAATGGGGACTTATTATTATATTCAATGGTCTAATAAGACAAATTCAGAAAAAATTTTGGCTGATCCTCTGATGTTTCATCATTTAAATAGTATAGGAAGTATTGGTGGATGTGTGATTTTATTCCCGGATCCTTAATAGGCTGTTAAGTAGGTGGCTCCACACACACCCACTTTACATTTCCCTTGTTACATGTGATTCGTTTTTATTCCACCTTTAAAAATCCTTCCGAGAAAAATATTAGATAATTTTCATTTCAAAGTCTAATAGTCCATGTGGCTGATATTATTTCCAAGGTCTCATCTCAATATTATATGCTACAGGATAAATTTATTTCTTTTGTTCTTTCCTTAGTGGACATAATAATAATTACTACTACTTTTTGGGCATTACTTCTCTGCTTGTGATACGGCTCCGATGAGTGGAGGAACACTAGGGCTCTTGTCTCACGTTGAATTAGATAAAACAACATGGACACACGCAGAGTGGTTTTAAGGAGCAGAAGGTTTAATAGTCAAGAAAGAAGGAAGAAGCTCCCCTGTACAGAGACAGAGGGAGGGCTCCAAAGCCAAGAGAAGGAACCCCAAGTGAAGCAGAAACCAGCCAGGTACATATAGAGGATGGAGGAGGTGGTGTCTGATTTGCACAGGGCTCAGGAGATTGGTTTGACCAGGCACGTGATTCACGTAGCCTGGGAAAAAGCTGGCCCTCCCACCCTAGCTTTTAATATGCAAATGCAGGGCACCATGATGTTCAACAGAAATTCTCTGCAGGCCGGGCGTGGTGGCTCAAGCCTGTAATCCCAGCACTTTGGGAGGCCGAGATGGGCGGATCACAAGGTCAGGAGATCGAGACCATCCTGGCTAACCCGGTGAAACCCCATCTCTACTAAAAAATACAAAAAACTAGCCGGGCGAGGTGGCGTGTGCCTGTAGTCCCAGCTACTCGCGTGGCTGAGGCAGGAGAATGGCGTGATCCCGGGAGGCGGAGCTTGCAGTGAGCTGAGATCCGGCCACTGCACTCCAGCCTGGGCGACAGAGCCAGACTCCAGCCAAAAAAAAAAAAAAAAAAAAGAAATTCTCTGCAATTCTCTACACACGTGGAGCTATGTGGGGGCGGCCATCTTGCCAGGCACATGTGGGGCAAGGGCAAGAAGCAACTCCTACAACACTTGTAAATATACACGTAAATATAATAATGCACATGAAAATTGTTACTAAACTGTAAAGTACTATTCAAAAATATTAACATTATTTATGGTAATATTATTAGCATGCTATCATGTTACCATATCATTGATTTTAAGAACTTTGGATAATAAAAATAATGAGAAAGTCTCTCTCTCTCTCTCTCTCTCTCTCAATCTCTGTCTGTCTTTTGGTGAGCAATGCGACTCTTCCCAATATCAGAAAGTAAAATAGAATTTCTTAAACTTTCCAGCTGAGCCCCAGAAAACCTTTCAGCAAAAGGTTTCATATACCAGTAGGCATGAAGATAAGGTGTTGGTGTGGCATCTTAAAGGGGATGTTTGAGAAATATGAGGAAAGAAACTAAACTAGAATCAATTATAATAGGCTGGTTTTCAGCAAATACACTTTTCAGAGGAACTTGGAGCGTCTCAAAGGAAGCCAGGAGTTTAGCAGAGTGTTCTGCATTCTTTTTCTACTGTGATAGACATAGACCTAAACGTTTCATGCCTCTTTTTCATTACCTGTGAAACTGGGGTCATAGTAGCTTTACCTTTCTTAAGAACTTGTTATAAAATACCACGTGTACCCCAATAACTTATGGAAAAATAAAATAAAAAAATTATAAAATCACAATACAACAAGGGACTTCTAACGCTTTGGTTTCTTCAAAAGGAAACTGTCTTAAGTGAATAAGTGATTTGTCCCAAGTCAGAAAACCTAGTCGGGCTATAATAAACTGGAAGTTTGTTGAATTGGAATAGATGTTTTAGTTATATAGTATTTAAATCTTTTTACTGAATCAGAAATTCTCTACAATCTCTCTGGCATTCATTTTGAGATCACTCCTTGTTAAGAAATTGACTGCATTTCAGGATGGAATGTATTATTGGACCACTTTAATTGTCTGGCAGTCATTGTTTATAATGTCAAGTCAAGTTCCTGTGACTTTATACCTTGACTCTTATCACAAGTGGGACACCCTAGAAAGAAGACACTTAGAAATTAGCAAGTTTATCACGGAGTGCTTTTGGTATCCATTCTGTGTAAAGGAAGAGAAAACAAACAAACAGCATTTGACAGAGAAAGAAGTGACTCTGTAGTGCAGTTTGAATACACTGCCTCAATAGATGCTGCAGGGAATTTATATGGAACAAACTTCAAGTCGTCTTGAGCTGAGATGACAGAACCAGGCCTTTAAACCTCTGTGTCTATCACTTACTGAAAGTAGGCTGCCCTGGGAAGGGGGCGTAACCTTGGGTGAAGCAGTTTTCTTCTGCTGAGGCAATTCCCAAATGGGGCTGACATCCTAGGGCTGTTCGTAGGCAGCTAAAGCTTTAATTCCTTTACTTCTGAAAAATAATAAAGGTGGTACCTCATAGCATTCACCACACATAATACATTTTTAGAATTAGTTTGTAAATTTCTACTAAAATATTCCTGCTGTCTTTAATTGGGATTGTGTTGTAGCTATAGATAAATTTAGGAAGAATTGATATATTAACAATTTTGAATCCTTAATCCATTAGTATGGTTTAATTATTTATTTGAGTCCTGTTTAATTTCTTTTGGTAATATTTTGCAGTTTGCAATGTATAAGCCACAAATATATTTGGATACATTTGTGTCTTGATGCTATTTTGAATGGCATATTCAAATTTCCATTTAAAAATATTTATCACTAGTATATAGAAGTATAATTACTGCTTTTTGTGCGCTGGTTTTATCTTCTGAAATCTTGTTAAGCTCATTTATTAGTCATAATAGATTTTTAAGTAAATTCCTTAGAATTTTCTATGTCCATGATCATACTGACTATGAAAAAAGCTTTATTTCTTTGTTTCCAATCTGTATGCCTTTTATTTAGTTTTATTGCCGTGTTGCAATGGTTAGGGCCTGTAGTACAATATGGAATACAAGAGCTGAGCATGTCATCCTTCTCTTGATCCTAGTCTAGTTCAATAACATTCAATCTTTTGTTGAGTATGATATTAGTAGATTATAGCAGGTGAATTAAAATTCTCGAGTAGCAGCATGAAAATGATGCAGTAAGGGTCCATTGCTTAGTAAAGTCATCCACTGTCTCAATTTAACTGCATTAATACTGGATACAACAGTAGCTGAAACAAATTGTAAATAATTATCTCCTTCCCAGCTTTGAAAGAGAGCACATTTTACATCCTTATGGAAAGTTTTTTTTTTAAAATGATGAAACAACCAATTCTGTAGCATATAGAAAATGCATAATGTCCTGCAAAAATAACTGTGTAGTGGAAAATTATTTTTTTCAGATATTCATCACTTACTGTTCACTGATTTTCATGCTGAGAGGTTCATCCTTTGCTACTCTTCAAACAAGTTTATCTGGTTGAAGTTTTTTGCCTGGCTCCCTTTGGACGGGAGGTTGACATTTTAATATTAAATTCATAAACATATCTTCTACTTATATAATATTCAAGAGCCAGCCACCGCTGCAGGAAAAACCATGAGGGTACTCATGGCCTAATTCTTTTACCACTTCCTCTCCATCTCCTCACTGCTTACATAGGAGCTCAGCTTCCTCTTAAAATCCCTTTCAGAGAACCCTGGAAATTTTCAGGATGTTTTGCTCAGGAACAAGGCTGCTCATGTTGTACTAATTCTGGCTTCTCATTTCCATCTCTTAGTTCTGGTTCTGCAGGAGCTGCCCTCCCTGAAAATGTGTGTTTCTGTAGTGGGGTACGATCCACTGATGTTCCTGAAGGAAGAGCAGTTCTTTAGGTGCCTGACTTGGTGAGGACCTTGTCATTGATGCCTTAAAGCATCAATGGTCATGATCAGAGCCTTGCATAGTCTTTCATGAAGTCAGCTCCTTCACCTGTCACCATCCCATTTTTCCCTCCCCAGGTGTCATGTGGGGAGGAAAGAAGGAAATTCCTTGCCATCCTCTTTATCATCTTTACCATTTCTTTGACCTTCTCCAACCAGTCATATCACAAACAAGCAAACAACGAAGCAAAACCCAAATATTTTCTTCTTTTAGTCAAAACACTAAAACTGATATGAATATTAATTCATGCAAATGAAAACCTGCAATGATCACCTACAAACCAGTCACAAATAAACAAATTTGGCCTCAGTTGGAAACCTGGCTACACAGCAATGCCTCCATTGACTAGAGTTGGTCAGTTGCATGTTTCTATTTTGCAAAATCAATCCAACAATCGTTTACTGAAGGCTCATAGAGTGTTGCTCTGGGGGGTATTGAAATGAATATAGATAGAAAGCAAAAATGTAATCTTCTTAATGTCTTCTGTTTAGAATAGCTTCTACTTCACAAGGCCTTTTTGTTGTGTCATTTATTTTCAAATTAATTAAAATACAGCTCATTATTTTCTAGGCACAAATATTTGCTCACTATATTTAAACATATAAATATTTAAACACATAAATGTCCACTGCTAATTGCCTGGCAATTAGCAGTGGACATTTGACTGCAAATGGAGTAGAGCTGATTGTAACATTATATGCAAATGAGGAGTGCTGAATCTAATCATGCATTGAGATTTCCAGACAGTAAAAAATTATACCCTCTCTAAAAACCCAAAGCTGTACATTCAAAGGTCTACCCAGGAATAAAGGCAGCAATGGATGTCACCACTTGTAGTTACTTACTTTAATCACCAATGCCAAAAATGATATTTAGGCGAAGATTGAGAACATTAGCATCTTGTAAATATCAAACGTGATTATTTCCTGTATGGTTCTTGAACCCCTCACTCTTAAGTCAAATATTTTCTTGTGTATCATTTTTAATAAATCGGAACGACAAAAGCTGAAATGAAGACGTCATCTTATTATTTAATCATTTAAAAAATAAACACAATGGTTATTACTCTTATACTTTATAATAGCCTGAGTATAATCATACCTACTTCTGGAGAGACAGATTTTCATTCATAAGACAGTTTTCTGAAATCCTCTTCTCATTTATCAAACTGGAATGATTGGCTAATAAAGCAGTCAACATTTAAAAATGTGTATTTAGTTTGCTTGAACTCTTTGTTTTAATTTAATGAGCTCATCTAGCTTAAAGCATATATAAACATGAATATGTGTGTTTCATTCTTCCACAACATTTTGGAAGCAATACAGACTTAAAAAGTTTAATTTATCCTATCTTTGCCACCTCAATTAGAGGTTTTAAGCCTGTTCCTTCAAGCTGCATGAGTCATATCCGAAAATATGAGAAATCAACATCCTGAAATAACTTGAACTGAGGTTGTTTAATGGTAGGATGGAGCAGTATCTCACAAAATGAAAACTTTTTGTTAATGCTGAAGAAAATACAACCATCATCAGGTGAGAAGATTATAATTGAGCTTGAGAAGGATAACTTTGCGGATGTTTCCACGCTGAGAAAAAATGTCTCTCCCCTGATCAAATCCTAGTGACCTGCTCATTTCCTGCATTTGCTATCACCAACACTTCAGTACCAATTTCCGATCTACTGATTGGTTTCATATCCTCTTCCCTCTTCTCTTCTTGTCAAAACTGGAGCCACTTTTCAAGGTCTAGCTCGGGATTTTGCTCTGAAACCCTTCCTGATCCTCCTGGTTTGATTTAATCACTCCTTCCTCTTCTTCTTAACAGCACTTCTAACCTGTACCAGTACTTTGACCGGGAATCATGTGCTACTTTATATGGTTCATTGCATTTTCAAGCCTATTTGTCTGATCTTAGCTAGATTAAAACGTCTTTGAGGGCAGGGGTTGTTTGTTTCTGTGCTTATGTATTCCAGTGGCTGTATAGGAGGAACAATGACATGTTGATGACCTCGACTCATCCTTTTGCTCCAGGATACATGGCTTCCTCAGGACGTGCCATGCATATGTGAGGTCTGTTTTAATTCGTAACATCCTAGATAGGGCTCCAGAGTCAGATAAACCTAAGTTTGAATCTTTGATCCACCACTTATTAAATGGGTTTTTGGGTACATTTCTTAATTTCTGGAAGCATTCATGTATTCATCTGGAAATAAAGGGAATAATAAAATTGTGAGGATGAAATTAGATAATGGCTAACAGTCACCTGGCATGGTTCCTGGCCGATAATTAGCACAACATAGTGGCAATTATTATTACTAAGGGTGTTGAAGCATGGTGGACCCTCAAGTGGCTCTGGTTAGTCGGGGAGGAGGATTGCTTGGGGAGTGCACAGAGTGCTGGACCTTATCAGCCGGTCGTCAAAATCGCAGGGCCAAACATAATGCAGTGAACTCACGCTTAGTGTAGGGCAGTGTCAGGAGAGAGGCAAAGTATGAATGAGAATCATGCCAACAAGAGTCCCTAATGGTAATAATACTAGAAATTAGGCATCTGGCAAGTATACTGTTTCGAGGTGGTCTTTTCAGTTTGGTTGAAGAGTTTGAGCAGCATCTAAGATTTCTGAAAACAGAACCAGTTTTTCTGAAAGGGAGACTAGGAAAAGGGTAGGCAGGGTTTTAGGTGCTTTGTCGAGTAGATGAGAGTTTGTTTTGTTTCATGTTAATGCCTTTTCTTCCAGCAACTGCCCAAAGCCCCTCCTCCTCATGTTGGGGCTCAGAAGTTGATACCCCAATATATGGTGCTTTGACATGTTGAGTTGAAGGAAAAGCCGCAGATATCTTTGGCCTTCCCCTCCACTCCCAATCTTCTGTCTTCCCCAAAACACAGGGTAAAGTTGTTCTCTGAAGTTCTTTGATCTGCCTAAAGTCTGGAACTGTCAAAGAATAAAACAATTACCTCTGTTCCCTTCCCTGAGTTTGTATTAATTGAAATCACTTTTAGGGAAGAAAGATTGAAGTCTGTTAACACACCTGGACAGACTTTTGTCATAAACCATTGTCTTCTGCTTCAGTCCCATTCAGTATTAAGTTGAATCATTTACCAGCCATTGTCTGCTCTATGGGCCTAACAGACTTTGTCCCAGGCCATCGTATATTCTTCAAGCCCATTGAATTCCCCTAAAAATAATTTACTACTCCCCCCATAAAATCATCCATATTTCCTCATCTCCCATTATCCTAAGAAGAAGTGTAGATAACTACTTGTACCCCAGTGGGTGTTGGGGTGATCACTGGGTGATTTCTCCCATTCATGTTAATAAGAATTTGTATGTCTTTTCTAGTATTAATCTGCCTTTTGTCAATTTTTTTGCAAACCTTTGGAGGGAAAAAGGGAAGTTTTCCCTTGATCCCTATACTACTTTTCTTCTTGTCTGTAGAGTCACCTATTCATTGTTACCATTTTCTCATCTCCATTCTCTTACCAACCCAATGCAATAGGGCTTCTCCTACACATCCTCTGAAATCACTCCAACTAAGGACATTAGTGTTTTTCTTGTTTCTGACTCTATGGATTCATTGTCATTTTGTCTCTCAACAGCATCCAAATCTATAGACCACTCTGTTATCCCTGAGTTTTTCTCTGTTTTTGTCTGCTGTCAGATCAATCATAATGACTTGGTATTCTTTCTTGGCTTCTCCTACTCACTTTTTCCCCTAGGTTCCTTTTTTTCCTGTCATTTAATTGTTAATATTCTTCACAATTCCCTCTTTGTCTCTGTTATAATGATACATGCTCTCCTTTAGTGATGTTTCTGACCCTACCAAGTAGTAAGCACTCAGCCGGGCATGGTGGTTCACACCTGTAATCCCAGCACTTTGGGAGGCTGAGGTGGGCAGATCACTTGAGGTCAGGAGTTTGAGATGAGCCTGGTCAACATGGCAAAACCCCGTCTCTACTAAAAATACAAAAATTATTTAGGCATGGTGGCACACAGTTGTAGTCCCATCTACTTGGGAGGCTGAAGCAGGAGAATTGCTTGAACCCGGGAGGTGAAGGTTGCGGTGAGCCAAGATGGCTCCACTGTACTCCAGCCTGGGTGACAGAGTGAGTGAGGTGAGACTCTGACACACACACACACACACACACACACACACACAAGTAGTAAGCACTCAGGAGTTCGATAACCACCTTTATGTTGATGGCTTCTAAATCTCTGATATCAGTCCAGATCTTTTTCTTGACCTCAACTACAGGGCCAAGTAACTGCTAGATTTCTCAAACACTACTAAGACAGAACTCTTCACCTCTCCCAGTTCTCCAAATTTGTTCTTCCTCTCCTTTTCCTTCTCTCAGGGAATGATACCATTATCCATCTTGTTGTTATTCAAGTAAAATAGACTCACATCCTTCTTGACATTTCATTTTTTTATATCCAATTAATCACCAAATTTCTACTTAAGCTTCCTGAACCTGTTTTCTTCTTCCGGGTAGATAGGTCTTGTTTGATAATTCATCTGCAAATGTATAGACTAGAGTGCTTACTTAAAAACTGCTCTCTTGTTTTTCTTTTCATCCACATGTTACCACATAACTTAATCAGTTTTGCCACATCCCTTTAAGTGTGGACTTAGAAAATATACCCCCAAAAGCTTCAGTTTCAGTTAGCTAGGTGTGGTGGCACGTGCCTGTAATCCCAGCTACTTGGGAGGCTGAGGCATGAGAATTGCTTGAGCCGGAGATGGAGGTTGCAGTGAACCGAGACTGGGCCATTGCTCTCCAGCGTGGGTGACAGAGTGAGACTTTGTCAAAACAAAAACAAAAATACGAAAAACAAATTTTAAAGAACCCAGTTTTAGTTTACAATCCCACCAACAGTGTAAAAGTGTTCCTATTTCTCCACATCCTCTCCAGCACCTGTTGTTTCCTGACTTTTTAATGATCGCCATTCTAACTGGTGTGAGATGGTATCTCATTGTGGTTTTGATTTGCATTTCTCTGATGGCCAGTGGTGATGAGCATTTTTTCATGTGTCTGTTGGCTGTATGAATGTCCTCTTTTGAGAAATGTCTATTCATATCCTTTGCCCACTTTTTGATGGGGTTGTTTGTTTTTTTCTTGTAAGTTTGTTTGAGTTCTTTTGAAAACAGTATGGCAATTCCTCAAGGATCTAGAACTAGAAGTACCATATGACCCAGCCATCCCATTACTGGGTATATACACAAAGGATTATAAATCATGCTGCTATAAATACACATGCACACGTATGTTTATTGCGGCACTATTCACAATAGCAAAGACTTGGAATCAACCCAAATGTCCATCAGTGACAGACTGGATTAAGAAAATGTGGCACATATACACCATGGAATACTATGCAGCCATAAAAAAAGATGAGTTTGTGTCCTTTGTAGGGACATGGATGCAGCTGGAATCCATCATTCTCAGCAAACTATCGCAAGAACAGAAAAGCAAACACCGCATGTTCTCACTCATAGGTGGGAACTGAACAATGAGATCACTTGGACTCGGGAAGGGGAACATCACACACCGGGGCCTATCACGGGGAGGGGGAAGTGGGGAGGGATTGCACTGGGAGTTATACCTGACGTAAATGACGAGTTGATGGGTGCTGACGAGTTGATGGGTGCAGGACACCAGCATGGCACAAGTATACATATGTAACAAACCTGCACGTTATGCACATGTACCCTAGAACTTAAAGTATTAAAAAAAAAAACAACCCAGTTTTTTGAAATTTTAGGATCAGAGATTCTAATTTTTTTCTATGATAGGCCAAATATATTGTTTGTTAATAATGGCAAATATTGTCCACAGTAAGCAGCATAATTTATTCTATAGAAACAAATGTGCATATGACTACAATCCTCATATAAATGGAGCTTATGCCAGTACTATTTGCAGTAGTACTACTTGAAATAATGCTCACAATAAATTGTATGCTTATTAAATAGTAATTATACATAATGTAGAAAGTCAAATAGTGCTACAGAACTTATAATAACAACACTCATTAACTTGACCCCCTTCCAGTTCTGATTTTTTACTTCTCCAAGGCAACCACTTTCAATTCTTTTAGTTACACTTTCAACACTTCTGTTGTTGTCCCCTGATTCCTAAATAAAATGCTTATACTGTGACTTCTTGATTTTAAAGTTTAGGTATTATTTATTGACTTCCCGCTTTGAGAATTTTGCTTTCTTATACCACTCCTCCCCCCGCCTTTCCCTTCGACTATTCCTCTCTCCATCTTCCTAATAGATTTACATGTAATTTCTATTTAACTTTAGAATTTTCATTACCATGACTATGGCTAGAGCTGAACCCTGTAGTGTACTACATGTAATAACATTTTTGTTTTACTACAAATGCTTTTGCTTTTCCTGGAGTTAAAATATTCTTATTTTAATGTGTTTTCTTAAATTTCTTTTTACCTATTACTAAATCAGTCATATGCTTTGCACAAGCACTATAAAAATCTCAGTATGGTCAGTTTTTTTTTTCTTTTTTCTTGGCAAATTCCTCCTAGAAATCTCTATCCAACTACTCTAATCTTAACTGGTTACATTCTAAGCCTGCTCCACAGCTGTTGTTTTAGACACTTACATTCACTCTTTTCTGGAAATTCCCTTTACTGTTCTCCTTGGTTCTTTGTAAGATTACTGGATTTCCTGAATACTGTTTCTTAGATTACATCTTATTTGGTAGAGCACATCCTCCAATAACTTCCTGAGAAAGGGGTTAGGGGAAATAATATTTTATAGAAACTTGCATGTCTGAAACTATGTGTTATATTGTCACATTTGATTAGCTGTTTTGCCAGACAGTGAATTTTAAATAAATTTTTTTTTCTGAAATTTTAAGCCACTTTTCCATTATTTTCTATTTTCAGAGTTGATCCTGAGAAGTCTAATAATGCGTGGACTTCTAGTTACTGTGTATAATTGACTTTTTTCTCTCTGAAGCTTTCAGGATCTTTCTCCTTGATACTCTAAAGTTTTGCAATGATGTACTATGGCTTGGGTCTTTCAAAATTATTTTTCTGGGCACTACTTGGATCATTTAAATCTGGAAACTCACATCCTTCATTTTGGAATCTATTCTTGTATTATTTATTCCAGAATTGTTTCTCCTTTGTTTTCTTCTCTTGATACTTTCATTCTATTTTCTGGGTGATTTCCTCAATTTTATTTTACAACTTGTCTATTAAATTTTTGCATTTGCTACCATATTTTCAATTTCAAAGACCTTTTTCTCATCATTCATTCATTCATTCAACAATATTTATTGAATAATTATGATATGCCAGGGACTAAGATAGATGCTGGAGATAGTCACAAACCCCTGCCCTTGAGGATCTTATCTTCTAATGGTTGAAGGCAGATATGGGATTGCAAGTACCAAAAGGTGGGTGATATTACTTTCTTTTTTTTGTTTTTTTTGAGATGGAGTCTCATTGTTGTTGGCCCGGCCTGGAATGCAATGGCAGGATCTCTGTTCATTGCAACCTCTGCCTCCTGGGTTCCAGGAATTCTCCTGCCTCAACCTTCCGAGTAGCTAAGATTACAGGCACCCGCCACCATGCCTGGCTAATTTTTGTATTTTTAGTAAAGACTGGGTTTCACCCAGTCAGGCTGGTCTGGAACTCCTGACCTCAGCTGATCCACCTGCCTCAGCTTCCCAAAGTACTGGGATTACAGGTGTGAGCCACCATACCTGGCTGATATTACATTTTAAAAAGGAGAGTCTGGATAGGCCTCATTGAGAATGTTTGATGCTGCTTGACTGCTCATCATATTTATAAATGAGGTATGAAAAAGTAATTGGAAGCACTTTGTAAATGTGTGGATGTGGGGGATGGGTTGTTTTGTGAACCGTTGGGCCTTACCATGGATTAATTGAGCATTTAGCCACTTCTTTGGGCCCTTTGTCTTGAACTGACTGCTTTCTCCAGGAGGAGCTTTATTCTCCTGTCTGAAACATATGTGCCAGACTGCTAGCATTCTGAAGCCAAGTCAATGTGTAGATCATCTCTCTTTTTATTTGAGACAAGGTCTGGCTCTGTCACCCAGGCTGGAGTGCAGTGGCATGATCTCAGCTCACTGCAGCCTCTGTCTCCCAGGCTCAAGCCATCCTCCCACCTCAGACTCCCAAGTAGCTGGGGCTCTAGGCACACACCACCATGCCCACATACTTTTTATATATTTTGTAGAGACAGGATTTCACCATGTTTTCCAGGCTGGTCTCAAACTCGTGAGCTCAAGTGATCCACCTTCCTCAGCCTCCCAAAGTGCTGGGATTACAGGCCTGAGCCACCGTGCCCAGTCAATATTTAGATCACCTGTTATCCTGTTTCTGGCAGGGACTCTACTTGAACCCTCAGTTGTGATTACTGTCCCTGAGGCAAGAGCCTCTTCAGCTTTATTTATCCTGGAGATTGAATCCCCTGTTTTATTCCAGAATAGGGAAGGGGCAGCTATTTGATAGTCTGGGCTTGGAAAGAAGACACAGATGTATAGCTGATTTATATATATATACTGACATTTGAACAGTCTTCTTATTGTAATCTCTGACCCGCACCCATTTTGAAAGTTATAGTTTCCTGGTGGCTCTACTCTCTGAACTCTCCAGGGTTCTGAACCATGAGAGGCATTGCTTCTCTCTGACAACCGCCATTTACCCCAAAACTGATAGTAGGCTTTTAACTTTCTCTTTTCTGTTAACTACTGCTCATCTACCCACACCATCTTACAAAATTGTATCAACATCTGTCACCCACTAGTATCTCTGAACTCATGTCTTTTGTTATCATGGGTTTATACCGATTTCCTTTGCTTTTATTTTTTATACCGATTTCCTTTGCTTTTATTTTAGTGGAGTTTGGGAGGAAGACACGATAAACCTGCCCTATTTAACAAGAAGTCCAAAATAAATGGCTTAATCCAAATTACTTGAAAACCTTTTTGAATATATGAAATAAAATCTTCATTCTTGCAGTGAGAATAGTCTTTCATTCTCTATGAATTCTCCAAATAATTTAGTGATTAAGAAAATAGATCTATTTTCTTAACATTCCATAAGCCTTTTGGTTAGATGCTAAAACAATGTATTAATATTCTTATAGGTAATCATATTTGAGTTGGTTCATTTGACTTTATTTTAATATTCTGAGTAATTTGGTTTTCTCTTATTAGAAAGTCTTTTGAATGGTAAGGCATAAGGAATTTTTAGTTGTGACTCCTAGGTCTAACATTTAAAAAATTCAAAACACACTGTCTTAGCAATGTTATTAGACTCAATCAAACACTAAAATTTTGTAAGCCTGACTCCATAGACCACAAAATACTGGAAAGATCACTTGCTATGAAGTCAATAAACTTGGAATGTAATCTCAACTATACCACTGGCTACATGACTTTAAATGAAACAAGCACTTTGACCTCAAGTTCTTAATCTTTAAAATGGGACTTAAACTAGTTGGCCTAATACTAATATTGAATGATTCGTTGATAGTTACATAGAAATAGATTGGATGTAGAAATAGAGATATGAATTGCATGGCACTTGCTCACTAGAATGTAGAAAACTGCAAAGGATGCATGAATATCAAGCAAAGAGAAAAAAGTCACATAGGTTGCCTGCCATTATTTAATGCTTTTTTTTCTTTCAATTTTTTCTTTTTAATAATCTTACTAAAGTGAAGCTGGGGCTGTTAGTGGTGGCATATCCATATGGGTATGCAGCACCCTTGTTTCTTGCCTCCTTAGAAGAAAGAATTCAATTGAGGGGCATTAGGCAGAGGGAGAAACTGAGGCAAGTTTTAGAGCAGGAGTGAAAGTTTATTTCAAAGCTTTAATGAAGTCATGGAAGGAAGTGAAGTACACTTGGAAGAAAGCCAAGCCAGTGACTTGAGAGATGAAGTGCACTGTTTGCTCTTTGTATGTTGGCATGTTTCCAAGGGGTTGTATCCCTTCTCCCCCGATTTTTCCCTTGGGATGGGCAGTCTACGTGAGCAGTAGCCTGTCAGCAATCGGGAGGGGAGCATGCAGTGTATGTACTGGTGTTGTGCGCATGCTCACTTGAGGCATTCTTCCTTTACCAGTCTAATGTTCCTAGGAGGTCATCTACCAGGTAAACTCACCATTTTGCCTCTTAGTGCACATGCTTGAGCTTGCCCAACTCCTGAGATCTTACTGGGAAGCTACTGATCACCAGTTTCATAGTTTTTTCTATCTATTGGGAGACTGCCTTTCCTTGGTGCCAGTTGTGACCAATTAGTATTTTAGAGGGGCAGTTTAGCCACCACCGGGCCATCACCTCATAGTTGCCTGACATTCCTGGTGGCTGGGGGGACCCTCACCTGCTCTGCTTATGTCTGCCCGACTGACTACTGTAACAGGACCAGGTCATTTTCTTGCTTAAAAATCTTACTATAGTCCATAGAATAAAGATCATCACTCCTTCTACTCATGACATATGCACAGCCATTGCCAGTGGTTTCATATTCCTCAAAAGCCTTATACAGCACAAAGGCTCAATGAATATTATTGATTTGAACTGAACAGTAAATAGATCAAGATGGTATAACTGCCTTTTAGTGCTCAGAGCCAATGTTCTAAAACATTATTCTCCTGATCTATTTTTTTGTCTGGCTGAAATATGGCTATGATTTCTTAAAAAAAACCCATAGTTTTCTGGCTCAGGAAGACACTTCACTGGTGGATCAGGTATGGAGATCACTGAGAATGAAGATTTTATTAGTAAAATGATGTAGATAATCTAAATATATGAACCCTTCTACTGCTAAATCAATTATAGTCTTTTCCCAATCCTTAGAGGGAAAAAAAAGTTAATAGATTTGCTGAATTTTAACTATTTCTCTCCTCTATTTTTCACACTTTTGGATATTTACTTGACTACCAGGGTTCAAGCAAATGATTCTAAATTTGCTTGAATCATTGTTTTAGATTTATTGTTTAGAATCATTGTTTTGGATTGTTTATTTCATGCTGCTTTCTGTGTGACTGCCCTAGGAATAAAGTCATTAGTAGAAGCTAGGTGGGCATGAAAGAAAAAGTACTGTGGCACCCACACTGAGAAGATGCTAAGCAGAGATGTGAGGAAACAAAATTGAGAATTGAGGGAAAGAGGTGGACTGGGAAATGGGTTCTCTTGGCCTGGAAAAGACAAGTCACCACAGAAAAAAATCTGGCTCCAGAGAACATTTTATTTTAATACGCCTCATTTTGCTATTTCATTAATTCAGAAATACTTGGCTTTTTTTCACTGTTACTATGGAGGCATAATAGGAAATGTAAACATACTGGTACAAACCAAGAAATAACTTATTTATATGGTAGGAAGACTAGAAAAATCGCAGCCGTTTTGTTCTTCTTACTATAAGCTCTAATTATCCATGATACTGCTCTATGTACAGGATCTTTATTAAGGAAAAACTGAGGTGATGATATTAAGTTGTCACATCGACATTTGAAATTAAATGATCAATGGGTGATATAAAAACGGCCAGCACATGGTACATTTTGTAATACTTTAAGTCACATTGTTGAGATCCTTGATAAGGATATGATTTGCTTTCAATCTGGCACCATCGTTTGTTTTGGGCAAAGCTAGAAAACAAATAGCATAATTTGCATAATGAAACCATTGAGAGAAAAATCACTGTCATTTGTCAGAGGTATCTGCATCATTTTGACTTACAGTTTAAATTCATTCAAGTTTATTTCTTTCCTTACCCCAACTAAACAATGCTTTTGATTTATTCTTGCCATTTAGTGTCATATAAAATAAAGTGTTCCACTAGGAGGAGAAATAATTTGTCAAGTAGAAACTATATTAAATGAAACATTCTCTCTGATATGTTTTTAATTTGTTTTATTCCCATTTTGCTATTGTAATTTTCCCACCTGCCAGTGGAGATAAGGGGCTGTTTCATTCTTACTCTTTTGGCTCACGAAGGCCACATGCTCGTTTTGTTAAGGAGAGTCCACCTATCACCAGGAGGGACAAAAGTCAGCTCAGGAAGGGAGACCCTGCCGGGGGACTCAGCCATGAGGTATGGCCAGCCATGAGTCCAAAGACAAGTATTCCTGAGCACCTGACCGCTATTTATCAAACATTGTTCTACGGGCTGTGGGGAATTGTAAGAGAAGTACAAGACAGTACTCTTGTCTGGGCTGATGAAACCTTATCCTAATTCAGGCTACGATGAATACTTTATGTGCATTCTGAATATTCCTATCCTTTCCTTGTTATATGGCAGGAGTTTTTAATATAGGGTCCATGGACCCACAAGAGGCCCTTGGATAGAATGCAAGCGGTAAAATTCCATCTTTTAAATAATTAACTACTAACTTCAATTATATATGTCGGCACAAACCACAGTAGTATTGAGTGTCTCTGACCTTGTCAGCAGTAGAAAACACTGGTATTTTGATATAATATCACAGTTGTTGCAGATATCTTGAAACATCATTTATGCTTTATCACTAGTTTTGAAAGTTATAGTAGTTATTAGACCTGCAGCTAGAGTTTGTTACTTAATGCATTAATATAGAAAGACATCATTAAATCACATTTTTCTAGATACTTTTATAATTGTATTTCAATGTAATTGGTGTCTTCCGTAATCCTACGTATTTTCTTTCATACATTCAAACACTCATCTGAGAAGTGGTCCACGGACCTTAACAGTTGGCCAAAGGTGCCAGCAATACAACAAAGGTAACGAATCCCTATCTGTGATTATCAGATTAGGTAATTTCTTTATTCACTTATACTTCTAATAGAAAAAGAAGAGAAAAAAATGAAAACAAGTAAAATTAGGGGTTTAATTTCAAATGTTTGGTGGGGTGGAGTTGTTGAAGTGGTTAACAGCATCGAGGCTTCTGAGTTAAGTAGAGGCTTAAAATTTTTCCTTTATATATTCATTATTTTTGATAATTGAGTTATTCAGTATCTGACCTTTACCGTCTTGGTAATACTTCTGTCTGTTGTTTCTTGCTAACCTTTTCTCGAATCTGTCAGCTTGTGACCTTGGAATGTTACTTTATACCCCCTGCCTTACTTTTCATCATTTTCTTGTTGGAGTTAATAATGCTTCGTTTGATGTTGTATTTTTGTGTGTGAGATCTTTTGTTTGTAAGATCTTAAAAGATATTGAGAGTATTTAATTGAATAAGAATATATTTGTAGGCATTTGAAACTCTAATGCCTTATACAAATATATCAATGCAATGATTTATTGTTACAGCTGTTATGCCATAGCATGTTGGGTTGCTGACAATTTTTTTTTTCTTTTTGAAACATAATTTTGCTCTTGTTGCTCGGGCTGGAGTGCAGTGGTGTGATCTTGGCTTACTGCAACCTCTGCCTCCTGGATTCAAGTGATTCTCCTGCCTCAGCCTCCCAAGTAGCTGGGATTATAGGTGCCTGCCACCATGCCCAGCTAATTTTTGTATTAATTTTTATTATTAATTTTGTATTTCACCGTGTTGGCCAGGCTGGTCTCGAACTCCTGACCTCAGGTGATCCACCCGCCTTAGCCTCCCAAAGTGATGGTATGACAGGCATGAGCCACCGCACCTGGCTGACAAATCTGTGTGTATGTATGTATGTATGTATGCATGTATTTATTTATTATTTTTGAGACAGGGTCTTGGCCCTATCACCCAGGCTGAAGTGCAGTGATGTAATCATGGCCCACTGCAGCCTTGACCTTCTGGGTTCAATCTTTACTTCTGCCTCAGCCTCC
This sequence comes from Papio anubis, assembly GCF_008728515.1. NCBI lineage: Eukaryota > Metazoa > Chordata > Mammalia > Primates > Cercopithecidae > Papio > Papio anubis. The sequence continues at coordinate 29,842,678 of NC_044983.1, forward strand.
TGAGTAACTTGGACAATTGGCATGTGCCACTGTGCCTAATTTACTTTTTGTAGAGACAGAGTCTCACTATGTTGCCCAGGTTGGTCTCAAACTCCTGACCTCAAGCAATCCTCCTGCCTCAGCCTCCCAAAGTCTTGAGATTACAGGTGTGACCCATCACACCCAGGCAACAATTTTTAAAAAGAAACTCTTATCTCTCAACTATATAATTGTTGGGTAAGGCATAAAACCTAAATAACATCAAAAGGGGGCACCTTGTGATTCTTTCTCATGGGGACATGGTGCTTGGAAATGTTATAGCTCTCAGTTTTGTAGGATATGATGTGCTGTCATCAATTTTTTTCTCAAACATGCCTCTCACATTGTTAATAGCACAGTGCATTTCCCGAGAGTTAGGGTGGATGGTGGAGTGAAGGAGCTTGTTAACATCATTTGGTGTACCCATAGTGATGCTCCCTTGACCATAGTTTCTTCTCAGTAGTTGAAGGAATTGCAAAATCATTTCCCCTTGCAGAGCTGGGAACATGTTATGCTGGTAGTGTTAAGGAACATGTTGGTCCACCCATCATCTTTGTTTTTGCAGACAGCATGTTTTTAATGTAACTGAGAGTCCAAAATATTTCAACAAGTAATAAATGTAAAGTTTTCTAACACCTTATATTACATACTGTGGCCAAAATACATTGAAGAAGTAGAGTACAAATTTTGAAAAGATGGCTGTAATGTGACACCTCTCCTCTCATTTAAATCAACATTGCAGCCAATATATATTAACTTTAGGTTGATGGTGATTAACCCAGCACCCTCCATGTGCCAGGTGTTTTATCCTGGCTTTTATTAGTTACTGCTTACCAACATCCATTGGTGGCGCTACTGTTCCCATCTGGATTTGTTTTGAGAACCTTGAATACGAGAAACAGACTCTCCAACCTGCTTTCTCTTACAAAGTCAGCAGGCTTGGGGAGCTATATTTAAAGAACAAAAAAACTTTGATGCAGACAGTAAATATTTCCTTCTCTCCAAGAAATTTCATGGCCAGCATCCTTATTTTTTTTTGTTAGCATCAACTGTGGCATTAATGCAGCATCCCCAGCTTCATGTCAGTGTTTGGAGCTCAATTGAACAACAGAGTAGGTGGAATTGGCTGTGATTTATGTGTATCAATAAGCTCCTAGGCCCCACTCTAGCTTATAGTCAAAATCCTATAATTAGTAACTGGTATGGTTTGGCTGTGTCTCCACCCAAATCTCATCTTGAATTGTAGTTTTCATAATCCCCACGTGTTATGGGAGGGACCTGGTGGGAGGTAATTGAATCATGGGGTTGGGTTTTTCCCATGTTGTTCTCCTGAGAGTGAATAAGTCTCATGGGATCTGATGGTTTTATAAAGGGCAGTTTCCCTGCTCACATTCTCTTGTCTGCCCCCATCTGAGATGTGCCTTTGTTGCTCCTTTGTTTTCTGCCATGATTGTGAGGCCTCCCCAGCCATGTGGAACTGTGAGTCCATTAAGCCTCTTTTTCTTTATAAATTACTCAGTCTCGGGTATTTCTTCATAGCAGTACGAAAATGGACTAATATAGTAACCATCTCTGGTGACGCCCTTATTACAGCCTTTGCAATTATAAGCTATTCCTTAAACCAAAGAAAGAAATGAAGAAAGAAAGAAAACAATTACCGCTTAGTTTAGTGACCTCATGCGTTGAGGACAGGCAAATGTTTTTATTGTAAAGCCACCTAAGACCCAGGAATTGGGAACAGGGCATGGTTAATAATAATTAACGCTAGGGAGGCAACTGACAACTTTGGCATTTAGAGGCTCATGGAAAGAAGAAAGCTCAAAATCATGAGTTAGCTTAAAAGAGTTGGGTTTTAACCTCCCACTGATTCTGTGCAATTTAGTGGCAGGATTTGAGAACACCAACAACACCGCTATCTTTGACATTCATGGAACAATAAAAAGTAAACCTCCAGAAGGTAACAAGCCTGGGAGATATTAACCGAGAGACCCCATGGTTTCTCACTTTCCCATTCTTCCATGAAGTCACTGTTTCACATAGCTTGGAGTCTGTGAACCATGCCAATGTATGTGTCTTTTTAACATGGTTCATTTTTAAGTACATCATTGGTTTGGAGAGATGACAATGAGAAGATGAGTTAACTTTTATTTGAGGCACCCCTATGGTTTAGATTTTCACTGCAACTTTGTTACAGGTGAGCGATATGCCCTTCATTTCACAGACTCTGTGGGCTGTCCGTCAGGACATGAGTAAAGATCTTCCTTTGGAGAGTAACCACTTTCTGACATTAACTGTGTCTTGATGGAGAACACAGCGTATGAGTTATGAGTTTTGGCCTGCGAGCTGTGAAAGATGACTCAGAAAATATAGCCTTGGAGAACTAACTGAGAAAACTCCTCTGGCAGCACTAAGCCATAAACAGACTCAGCTCATTTCTAATTTTGGCTCCTCCTCAGATGTCCAGAATGACACAAGCCAGCCGTCAAGCCCATTTCTAATTGCTCCTGTTGCAATGTGTTGACATCTCTTGTCTTCTTTGTGAAAACGTGTGGGATCATTTGGATGAAAGTAGAGATAGGAAAGGAAAAGGACTAGTTTGAGTCAACCTCTATGATAATGACCAGAAAGGGGAGCAAATTGAATGGAGTGGAGCAGGAAGGTAGTTGAGAAAGGGTATTAGTAGAAGGAAAGAATTTGGTGAAACTTGACATTATTTCTGAAGAGCTCTAGTAGTAAACACTTGATGAATATAGGAAAAGAAGACCAAGGTAGAAAATTCCCACAATGCAATAGAGATGGTAAAAAATAAATAGGGAAAAGAGCAGAAAACATGAAGTGTTTAAGATTAAGTGAACTAATAGTTGTATGTCAATGCTGATACTCATGTTGTTCTTCCATTATTTGCGTGTCTTTCTAGGAATAGGAAAAAAGAAAGTACATATCTAAGAAGGATTTTAAAATGTCAAGGAAAGAACAATGAGATGAGAAAGAATAAAGTCAGAGATGAGCACCAGGACTTAATTTTTTTTTTCTTGACAACAAGGTTATTCATAAAATGGAAAATGCCATCTTAAATGCTATGTTACAGAAATAATGATTGTGGGATTTATATATTTAGACCCACAGGCTATTAGAGCTGGAAAGAGCACTAAAAATCATTTAGTCTACTTCTCATTTTAGAGACAGGACGAAAGGCTTGGATTGTTATTCTCAAGGTCACAAAACCAACTAACAGCCACTCAGGAACTTAAGTATAGGTATTCTGGTTCTTAGTCTAGGACTAAGAACCACAGCAATTTCTTTCCTTTCTCAGTAAATGTGATTATTAAAAATAAAGGTCGTGTAGTTTATTGACTTGCTTGAGGGAAATCAACACATTAAAAGCAATCATATGACTAGAACAAGCATCTCTTGATTTTTGGATCAGAGCATAAATTTGCTTGACATGAAACTATCAATGGTTTCATAGGTTGGGTTTCCTGAAATGACATAAAGATTAGCGAGCAGGAGGCTTATTAGGGAATTCTCTTGGAAACAGCACTTATAGAATGGAAGGGGAGGAAGCAGAATTGGGAAGAGGGGAAAAGTGGGCTGTGATGCAGTCTAATCAAAGTCATAGATAATCCCGGAGGAAATCCTGAGACTGGATGGCTGTTGGGGATTGTCATGAGTTGGGGCAAAGGGGTCAGTCCTTTATAACCCTGAGATCAGTCTTTATTTGCTACACCCAGGGAGAAGCCATGACCTTGAGCAAGGATGTGCTTTTCAGCCAGGATATTTAACAAAGAGGGCTGACAGCTAAGGGCTGACAGCTGTCAGCACTTCCAGAAGCTGGTAAAGTAAGACTTTCATTCTTAAAGGGACATCTTGGCAGAATACCAGTGAGTATTCCAGTCTACTGCTTATACCACTCGGATACACATCTTCATATATATACTGAATATCAATCTTCCAGGATCTTAGTAGGTTTCCTTTGCTGGCGGAGTCTTGTAAGAATAAGGTTGATAGGATAAACTGGTACCCCTGCAGAAACAGCTAGTTGCAACATCTCAAATGATATTTATCATCTCCCTTCTTCACTGTCCACTCTAGATTTTCCTCATCATCTGCTGGTCTTGGTGGCTTCCCCAGTGGCATGGTGGTGACCACCCTGAGCCCCTGGCCACCCTGTCCTCTTCAGGCCATAGCTGTACTTGTCCATTTATCGTCAAATATAGACAAATAGACCACATGTGTGCCAAACATATTTCTTCCTGTCCCCCATTGTATATAAGAATCCCTGCTTTCTTTCAGGGTTAATTGCTACTGCCAAGATGGTGACTTTTTTTATTTTAAGCTGGTTACTTGCTATGAGGAACCTGAAATGCCCAGGTGCCAGCTAAAGCTTATATTACAACTAGAATTTTCCTATGTTGTCTGGTGGAAGCATTTCCTCTTTGGGAAGCAGAACTTCAAGACATGCAGCTCCAAGAGTTGCAGGTATGAGAAGTACAAATTACCTAAGTGGATCACTGTGAGTGGTGATAAGTGTGACCACCCTTGCTTCCGTATATCAGTTCCTGGATCCATGTATTCAAGCACTTGGGATACAATACTATATAAAGATCATTGATTTAGGGTGTACAGTGTATTTGGGAGGTTAGGGCCCCACATTGACAATGTGATCTTCAAGCTGGCACTTCAGCTGTCCCTTCAACAGGCCATTCCATTGCTCCGTCAGACCAGCAAATTTTGCTTTGTGTGGTATGTGGATAGAAATCAGTGATCCAGTGGTCAGGCACAAGATACCCACTCTTCAACCTCCTTTCTTTAATGCAAATCCCTTGATCTGATGCTCTATCATGTAGGACCCACACTGGTGAATCAAACCTCTGTAAGTCTTCAAGTAGTGGTGCTGGCTGAAGTGCTATGGGCAGAAAAAACCAAACCCATACCTAGAACATGTGTCTATTCCTTTAAAAATGAATTACTGCCTCTTCCAGGATGAAAGGTCCAATCACTAAGGGACTGTTTGGTCTCCTGTAGAGATGGTGCCATTCCAGAGAATTTGTGTCAGTCTCGGTTTCTAGCAGATTGCATATTTGGTTGGACCAGTCACTTATCAGCCTCAGTAAGTGGAGGGCTATCCTGCTGATCCTATGCAAAACTTCTATCCCTGAAAATATAGCTATTTTATTTATATGCATATTGTGCTAGCACTGGGAAGGCTAATGAGAAAGACTGACTGATGTGAACTGACCAACTCGTATCGTCTAGCTTGTTATTTCATGCCTCTTCCATGGTAGGTGCTTTCTGGTAGATGTTAACATTTGATACAAAAATCTGTATATTTCACTCCCATTCCTATAGGTCCATACAAATCCCTCTACCTCAGACCTTATTTTTCTGTCCTTTCAATTTTATTTTTTCTTACCCCTTAACCTCCCAGTCAAGCCATTTGCCATTGCTCATGAACCCATGCACATTCTAACTACAGGACCCTTCCTTTTCTATGTAAAGAGCTCACCACATACACTGCCATAACTCTACCTATTGACAGGATTTCTCCTTGTCACTGTTGTTAAGGGCTACCTCAAAGTCAGGCTGTGATAAAGCCTTCATCCATTTCCTGCTTGCACACACATACCAAGCCAACCCATCTCTAAACCAAATGTTTTCTTTTTGTTTTTGAAATTGATACATAATAATTATATGTGTTTATGGGGCACATGTGGTATTTTCATACATGCATGCAATGTGTAATGACCAAATCAGGATATCCATCACCTTAAACATTTATCATTTTTTTTTTTGTTTTGGAAACATTCCAAATTTTCTCTTCTAACTATTCTCAAATATACAATAAATTATTGTTAAGTATAGTCATCCTACTGTGCTATCAAACACTAGAACCTGTCCTTCTAACTGTATTTTTTTTTACCCATTTATCAGCCACTTTTCATGTCCCATTTCCCAATTTTTTCCAGCTTCTGGTCTATCATTCTACACTCTAGCTTCATGAGATCAGCATTTTTAACTCCCACATATGTGTGAGAACGTTTGATATTTGCCTTTCTGTGCCTGGGTTATTTCATTTAACACAATGTCTTCCAGGTAAATCCACGTTGCCACAAATGACAGAATTTTATTCCTTTTATGGCTGAACAATACTCCATTGTATATATTCCATTTTTTTACTGAGCATATTATTATAAATCTTATTTATTTTAAATTTAGCACATTGTGCTTTAAAATTATATCCAAGCAAAACCATATATTCAGTTCATTGTTGTTTCTGTATAGAAGTGTAAATACCACATTACTTTTTGTCACTAAGTGGCCTTAATAAGTCTTACAGGAAAAAAAATTGAATGAGAAAAGATGGCTTAAATTATATATGGCAGGCCTGTGAAACCATGCAATGGATACGGTATGTGTGTGTGTGTGTGTGTGTGTGTGTATATACACACACACATATATATACACATACACATATATATATGTATATTATTGATCTTGAGCATCTTTTCATATACCTGTTGGACATTTGTCTGTCTCCACATCCTCATCAGCATCTGTTATTTTTTGTCTTTTTGCTAATAGTCATTTTAACTGTAGTGAGGTATCTAATTGTGTTTTGATTTGCATATCCCTGATGATCACTGAACTTGAGCATCTTTTCATGTACCTGTTGGACATTTGCATGTCTTCTATTAAGAATGTCTATTCAGATCCTTTGCCCACTTTTTAATCAAATTGTTCCTATTTGTTGTTGAGTTGTTTGAGTTCCTTGTATATTCTATCAAGCTATTGCATCAGGCTATGCAGAAGCTTTTCAGCTTGATGTAATCCCATTTGTCTATTGCTTTTTTTGCCTGTGCTTTTGAGGTCTTACTCAAAAAACCTTTGCCAAAACCAATGTCCTGAAGCATGAAATTTGGATTTTTATCCTCTTTTGTTCATTGGCTAGAAGGGATCCTCGTCTATTTTGATAGGCATAAGATGATGGTCAAGAGCTACAGCATCAATAGTGGATGACTTCAGTGCCTAAGCCACCTGCTTGTGTTGTCTGTTTCTGTTAATGCTTAATCTTGAATGTACTACTTTTATCTCAGGATGTATAGGTCCAGGACCCACCTTGTGGACTGATATTACCCAGCTCAAAATGAGCAGTTCAGGCTTCATGGTGTCTTGGTGTCCATAATCAGGCACTACACTTCTACCAGGACCCAGTTGCAAACCAGGACCTGTTTTTCAAAAGATGTATCTGCTGCAGATGGCACAGCTTTACTCTACAACCCTAGGCATCTGCATTTTGATTCCCCCATTGGGCTTTCAATAAACACCACATGGCCCCTTTTCCCACCATAGATTAATGCTGTATCATACTGGTAGTTTATATCACTCAAGGGAAGGGTCACTTTCACCGCAGTCTGAATTTCTATAGATTCTTTTAATGCTTTGGTCTTTACTTAAATTTAGCAACCTTTCATGCTACCTGATGTATGATTTGGTGCTGTATTCCTGGCAATGGAATATGCTGCCTCCAGAACATGGAAACACCTACTAGGCAAGGTGCTTCCTTATTCATGATAGAAAGTGTAAATTGCAATAATTTGTCTTTTCTTTGGAAGGGATATCCCAAAATAGTCAAAACCATGGGACTTCTAAAAATATTACTAATATGTCAGACCCTGAATCTCTATAGAGTTTATCTCTCATCCTCTAGTGTGTATATATTTTGCCTAGGCCTACAATGTACTTGCCACTTTTTTTTCTAGTTGGTTCAATTGCCATGACATCCTAGATATAGTGGACTAATGAAGTTTTCTGTGATAGCCTAGTCATCAAGATCTCCTAGACTATAAAGGAACAGAACAGAAGAGTTAACATAGCCCTTGGACAAGATTGCAAATGTATATTCTTGTCCATTTCAAATGAATGAGAGTTCTTTCTGATTGCTTTTGGTGTGGTTAGAAAATAATGTATTTGACAGATGAATGGTCACATACCAGGTGCCTGAGGTCATTGTCATATATGCTAGCAAAGATGCCATATTTGAGCTAGTATTGCTTGGCTGAGTCTGTGGTATCCATTGTTATTCTCCAGGATACATCTTGTTTGTTTTTTTTTTTTTTGGTAGACGGGGGAGTGGGAGGTGAGTGGTTGAATTAATTGGTGATACAATGGGACTCATCCTCCTGCATCCATTAGGTCTTTCATGGAGGGCATTAAATTTCTGCCAAATTCCAGGAAGACCTGGAATATGACAGCTTATTAGAGAGTACCCTGGAAAAAATAGCCATGAAAGTGGAAAAAACGAAGGAAGCTTGGACAGAAGAAAAAGTTGGGCTGGAATACAATCTCAGTGAGTACCATAACTGATCCCTCGAGCGCTCTTGGTGTGGATTGGCCCTGCAGAATTGTCCTGAGCTAGGTGAGGGGACTGGGCCTTGATAGTCTTGTATTGACCAGTTCCTAGATGTGTGGTCAAGGCAGTTCTCTTCAACCAAGGCACTTCCAAAAGAGGTTGATAGCTGAGGACTCCGCTGGAAGCAGTTCCAGCAGTTGGGAGAAAAGGTCTTTCATTCTTAAAGATGAATCTGGACAGTGTGTCCACTACCAAATGAAATATGGGATCTCTTATATAATGTGACAGGAACCTCGAAATTGGAGTCATATATTTTATGTTTTTTCAAAGTAGAGACTTTCAGGAGCTTTTAGTGTGCTTGAAATGAAGGAAACAAAAAAGTGGGTGGGAAAGAGAAAACGAAATGGCCTGCCGTACTCTAATTACAGAAGAGTACCTCTAACTATTAGCATATTGAACAGACACCAAACACAGAGGAGAATGGTATTCGTAGACTGATAAATGAGTCTGGAATAAACTACTTCCCAGAAATTGCCTAAATGTAGCTCAGGCTAGTGTAAACTAGTCGCCCCAGGCTGGCTTTCTTGTTTCACTGAAAAACAAGTGGCATTTCATATTATGGAACTAACTGCAATTGGAGTGTATTCCAACATATTCCTGAGAGCCCCAGGTATACCTGTGAATTGGAATTCATTCATAATCAGTAATTATGCTCTTCTATTTAAATATTTGATCTTGGGCAAGATTTTATGCAATTAAAGGTATGAGTTTGGTGTATATTGTTATACTTAATGTGTTATTTAAAATATGAAAAAATGAATTTAATCAGAAATTTCAAAAATGATTCCTTATCTGAGAGGCCGTCTCTGATGTCGTTTAAGTAGCAACTTCCTTATGATTCTCTATCTCCTTACTCTTTTGTCTTTGCTTTTGTCACTAATACATAATATACAGTATATTTTTAATGGAATGACTATTTCTCCCATTTCTGTTCGGAATGTGTTTCATGAGAGCATGGAATTTGTCTACTTTGTTTATTGCAATGTTGCTAACATCTAGAAGAGTACCTGGTACATATAGTAAGTGCTCAAGAGATGGTGCCTAAAAGGATGGACCAAGTGTTGCACAAGTCATATTCTATTTGGTTAATACACTTCTCCACTTCTGAGAAACATATTGTTAAAATTAAGGTAGATTAATTATGTTAAGAATAAATGGGCTGGGCATGGTGGCTCGCTTGTAATCCCAATCCCAGCACTTTGGGAGACTGAGGTGGGTGGATCACTTGAAGTCAGTAGTTTGAGACCAACCTGGCCAACATGGCAAAACCCTGTCTCTACTAAAAATACAAAAATTAGCTGGGTGTGGTGGCACGCACCTGTAGTCCCAGCTACTCGGGAGGCTGAGGCAGGAGAAGAACTTGAACCTGGGAGGTGCAGGTTGCAGTAAGCAGAGATTGCGCCACTGCACTCTAACCTGGGCAACAGAGTAATACTCCATCAAAAAAAAAAAAAAAAAAAAAAAAAGCCCGGTTGCGGTGGCTCAAGCCTGTAATCCCAGCACTTTGGGAGGCCAAGACGGGCGGATCACGAGGTCAGGAGATCCAGACCATCCTGGCTAACATGGTGAAATCCTGTCTCTACTAAAAAAAAATACAAAAAACTAGCTGGGCGCGGTGGCGGGCGCCTGTAGTCCCAGCTACTCGGGAGGCTGAGGCAGGAGAATGGCGTAAACCCGGGAGGCGGAGCTTGCAGTGAGTTGAGATCGCGCCACTGCACTCCAGCCTGGGTGACAGAGCGAGACTCCGTTTCAAAGAAAAAAAAATACAAAAAACTAGCCGGGCGAGGTGGCTGGCGCCTGTAGTCCCAGCTACTCGGGAGGCTGAGGCAGGAGAATAGCGTAAACCCGGGAGGCGGAGCTTGCAGTGAGCTGACATCCGGCCACTGCACTCCAGTCTGGGTGACAGAGCGGGACTCCGTCTCAAAAAAAAAAAAAAAAAAAAAAAAAAAAAAAAAAAAGGATGCTTTTGGCGAATTCAGGACTAAAAATTGCTGTGACTTTTCCTCCATGAGTTTCTGAAGTTTGGGTCATAAGAGTTAAATATGGTTAATACTTCATTAAGTACTCTTTAACTTTAGCAACCTGAGACAATAGATGTCATCAATTGTTCTGACTTTGTGGCACCTGACAGCTACTATGCTACTGTGGCATTGATGATGTTGGTGGTGATGATAGTGATGATGATAATGGTAATGGTGGTGGTGGTGGTAATAGCAGGTTAATATTCACTGAGTGGTTTTTCACTAATTGTCACGCTGAATTTTGAATTCACTAACTTATGTAATGCTCATGAAGACATTATAAATACAGTTTACCATTTTAATGATAAGAAAACCGAGACATAGAGAATGTAACATTCAACCTGGCTGGTTGTGGAACCAGCATTTGAAATGGGGTGGGACTTACACCAAAGACTGCAGATCTTAACTATTCTGATACTCTGAGCAGTGAAGCAGAGAGAAGGGGGAGGGAAGTTATAAAATTCGAGGAAAATAAATCCCACACTCCTTTTCAAAATTGTGAGTGGAGTGTAGGGGGAAATGTTTGCGAGCAGTCCAGCAGTCCAGACACATCATTTAAAAGCAGGTAACTATAAGGCAGAAGGAACAATGGCAACATCAGAGCATAATACGAAGATTTATGGGAGCAGAGGAGAAGGAGACCCAGCCTTCTGGGAAAGAGAGTGTAGGAGTGGAGAGGAGGTTCTCTCTCAGCTGAGACTGAGGAGGGGAGGTAAGACCCACCAGAAAGAAGTACCAACAATGTAAACATATCATCAGAGGTATGGTGTGTAGTGTATCTAAGCAATGTAGTAAAAAGGTGTAGTGGTTAAACTTTACTCTCCTAGGATACTGCAGCATATTTTTATATTTGCTATATATAGTACATAGTAGTATACAGAATATGTGTATATGTATATGTTACTACATAATATACATATACTACTCTCCAAATAGTATACTGTATTACACTGCAAAAAGTAATACAACTCATGGGCCTAAAACAAGGGATTTGTCAATCAAAAATAGTGAAACAATAGTGGTGCTTCATTCCTCTCAACAACCCACATTCCTCATTTCTGTATATCCTTTACTTACGTAGATTCACCAACTGTTTACATTTTCCACATTTGTTTTATCACACATGTATATATATATAATTATTATAGCTAAATCACTAAAATGCTTGAGAGTTTCAGACTTAAACACTTTACCACAAAATATTTCACTGTGCATTTTCTAAGAACAAGGACATTCTTTTACCTAGCCACCATATAACTACTACATTCATACAATTTAGCATTGATAAAAATTACCTTTGAACATATAATCCATATTCAGATTTTACCAATTATCCCAATAACATTCTTTATAACAATTTCTCCTAGTCCAGGATCCAAGCCAGTATCACACATTGCATTGAATTCATATCACTTTAATCTTCTTTAATTTAGAAGATTTCCTCAGCCATTTTTGCTTTTATACATTAACATTTTGAAGTGTATAGGCCAATTGTTTTTTAAAAATGAAACTCAATTTGGATTTGCGTGTTTCCTCATGTAAATTCAGGTAGTTTGTTTTCCTTAGGAACTATGTACGTGATTTATATCCTCTGTGACATCAATGGTGTCACAGATATTGATGATGTTAACTTTGATCACTGGATTAAGGTGTTATCTGTTAGGATTCTCCATTGTAAACATGCCATTTTCCCTTTAAAGCCAAATAAACTGTGGTGTACTACCACTGAAAGTATGTAAATATCCCAAGAAATCTTCATTCAATGATTTCAGCACCCATTAATGATTCTTGTCTGAATCTATTATGACTATACGGTTGAAAATTTTTGTAATTTTTCATTCAATCCTTTCATATATTTTAGTTAGCATTTCTCTCATTGTTTTGTGAGCAATGTCTTACTTTTTGGCTCAGTAAAATATTCCAGGTTCCACTTGTAATTTCTCTTTCCATCTATAGAATGAGTCATTTCTTTAAATATCCCTGCTTCTTTCATCAGGTAATAGTATCTTGAAACCAAGTCTTGAGTGTTGGGGTGTGCTTTTTGCTACTAGGGTATTATTGCACATATAATATTCCCTCCTTAGCCATAGGGCTTACGTTTTAAGGTCCTCAATAGATGCCTGAAACCACAGATAGTACTGAACCTGATGTAATTGGTTGGAACATGTTCCTATTTATGCTTTTCACCAACAAACTTAATGCCTTTTCCATCTTAATTAAGCACTTATCATGCACTGTGCCCAATATTTTTGCAGTCTGAGGTGCGACAGCAGAACTGGCATGAATTTTGTTTTCCTTTTTCACAATTGCACAGGTAGAAGATTCATATTTTACTGCAAATTTTGACAGCCTCAGCGTAAGATTTTTCCTTTCCTTTTAAGTTGAGAATGTTCACATTTTCACTTAAAGGAAACACTTAATGGCTTCTCTTTGGCAGATCCAAATTACCAGCATCACTACTCTTGCATTCTGGGGCTATTATTAAGTGAAATAAGAGTGACTTGAATAGAAGCATAGTGATAATGCAACAGCAGATCTGATAACTGAGATGGCTTGTAAGTGACTCATGGGCAGAGAGTGGACTGGGCAAAAGCAGGATTCATGACCTGGGTGGGATGGAGCAGGATGGTGTGAGATTTCATCATGCTACTTACAGTGACATGCAGTTTAAAAGTTATGAGTTGCTTATTTCTGGAATTTTGCACTTAATATTCTTGTACTGCAGTTGACTGTGTGTAACTAAAGCCACCAAAAGTGAAACTCCAGAGAAGAGGAAAACTCTGTATATAGATGATATGATTTGGCCCTGTGTCCCCACACAAATCTCACCTTGATTTGTAGTAATCCCCATGTGTCATGGGAGAGACCTGGTGGGAGGTAATTTAATCATGGGGGCAGGTTTTTCCTGTGCTGTTCTCTTGATAGTGAATAAGTTGCATGAGATCAGATGGTTTATAACGGGGACTTCGCCTGAAATGCCCTTTTGCCTGCTGCCAGGTAAGACATCCTTTTGCTCTTCCTTCATCTTCCACTATGATTGTGAGGCCTCCCCAGCCATGTGGAACTGTGAGTCCATTAAAACTCTTTTCTTGATAAATTACCCAGTCTCAGGCATGTCTTTATTAGCAGCATGGGAACAGACTAATACAATACATTTGAATGCTGCTTAATGGGACATTTGTTATTGAACAACAAACAAGTGAATCTTTTAGGTATATCATTTTGGGAGTAGCCATCAGTTATACAAAGCTAAAATCTAGTTGAAATCATGGTTTTAAGAATCCTTATTGTAACTATGACAATAAAAGACTGCATTATCTTTTAAAATCTTCTTGAGATTAACAAGTCTCATGATCGATTGGTTGGTAACTCAAATTCTATAACCATGGATTTCTGAGCTTGTGTTCTTTATCCTATTGATTTGATAAGAATACTGAAACTCTGGGATGGCATCAAAGTTAACATTGCCATAACACTAGAAATATGTGAAGAAATATAGAAGTAACAAAGAAAATAAGTCAAACACATGTTGTTAATCTTCTAGAACAAGCTTAAGTCTGGATATAGTAACATATTTTCAAAACATTGTATTTTATATGTTTTGTCTACTAATGAAGGTGTTTGAGGCATTCAAAGGAATCACTAAATTCATTCTAAATCAGTAAGTCTATTCTAAACTGTTTAAAGAGATTTAATTATTAAGTTTGTAATAAGTGTTAAAATATCAAAGGAAAATTTGTTGGAAGTTTTACTGGCAGCATTCAAAAATACAGCAAAGAATGTGTTTTCCATGCACAAAAGCCCCTTGATATTGAAAAACCGAGGGGTGGATGGATGGGCTTTGAGGTAGGTTCTGGGCAGAGCATCACTGTATCCACTACAATTGTGATTTTATTTGACTTTCTCCTTATAAGATCAAATAAAATATTAGAATATATAGATTCATAGACTATCAACTCTGAGAGGGACCTTAAATATCACATATGTTATTATGGAACACAGCACAGACAATAAAATTCAAACATTCACCAAGTGTCACTTCATCAAGGTACCAAAACATAGGTTAAGCTACTTTACTATGTTTCAGATGCTCACACTGTATCTTTCTTCACAGTTTCATAATAAAGATTAAGGGGTTGTGTTTTAGATAGTCCATGTTGTGCTGTGAGTGTGCTACTAAGTTCCATACCAGATACTGCCTCTGAGAAGCCTCAGAAGAAGCAATGAATTATAAAGAATGCTAATGCATAGTAACCAGGGGTTACAGGTGGGAACATCACAGTCACTACCTAGGATAGCTGAAATTTCTAGAAGCAGGGAATTGAACCAGGAACCAAACAAGGTCCCTATCAGCTCTTCAGCTCTGGACTGACTTGAGAAAGTATTATTGTTTTTAATTGGTTCCCATTTGGCCTTATTAAGAGTTTAATTGTGCTTTTACTCTAACCTTTTATCCTCTTGACATTTTTTTCCTTAATTTTATAGGCCTTTTTGTCTCCCTTTATTGTAATTTTCTTCTTATATCATACTATATTTCCTTCTGGAAAAAGAAGTCTGTCTCTGCCATTTGTTAGAAGGACCAGCAGAAAAATACTCTTAAGAATAGAAATTGCCTTTATTAGCTGAATAAATGAAAGAATTATATGAGGCAATTATTTCCCACTTCTCTGAGATCTTGGCCATGGATTTTAACAATAATTGCTTGCAAGTGTATTTTCCTTTATATTGTATTTAATTTGTGAGGAAAGATACTTCTTTACCTCTTTGTTTCCCCAATACCTGGTATAGGTCCTGACATATGGTAAACTCTCAATAAATGTTTTTAAATGAATTAATAATTAATAATTGGTAACATGTTATAATTGCTTATTCAAATATCTATGTCTTTTACTAGACTGAATTTAATGAATAGGATAAAATCTTATTAACCTTTGTGCTGCTACTAGTTCCTTAATTAAGTGTTTATATAGTAGGTACTCAATACATTGCAGTGAATGAAGGAATGAAAAAAGAAATGAGATGGACTAGGAGGAACTCTGCATCTTTACTTTAAAGTTGTAGATGTAAAATTGTTTTTCTTCCATGCCTGTCATCGATGCAGGCAATTCCACGGTATGCTTATGTACTGCCTGCTGCTAAAAGAGCCTCTTGAAGTAAATCCAGAATTTAGTAAGAACTCAAGGTAATTTTTAGAAATGCAATTACTTCTTCACAGGGTAAGAGCACTGGCTACCTAAAGTGAAAGGAAATGATTTTGGTAGGCAAAGAACACTGAAAGGAGAAGGCTTTGCTACTCTCTTAATGTTTCCCTGGGTCATCCCCAGGTACTATGGAAAGACATTGAGACAGTCTAGCCTAATGTGTAAGTACTAAAATCAGAAAGAAAAGCATATGCAAAGGCATTTCTATAGGACCAAAGAGGAAAACAAGTGAAACAAGGCAAAGTGAAACAAGGCAAATGGACAAACGAAAAGCTTCAATAATTCATCAAAGAAACAGTCACAAATAGATTTAAGTGCTTACTGTGTCCTAGGAATTGTGATAGGTACTGTAGATATAGAAATAACTAGCAAATATTTTCTCTAGGCTAAAGAGTATACTAGCTTGTAGGGGATATTGATATTGAATGAATACCCTCATGAAATATGATATGTTTACAGTTGAAAAAGTGATATGAAGAAAAAAATCTGGTTTCATGTTGCATATGACAATGGGGCTACCCTAATCTGAAAGGTCAGCGACAACATTCCTGAGGAGGGGTCTTATAACACAAGAGGGCCAAAAAAAGACATTAGTAATGCAGAGAGAGAAGGAAAGGTATTCTAGATGCAAGTGAGAGTACATGAAAAGACCCCAAGACAGAACAAGCTTGAGCTTTCTTAGAACCAAAAGAAGATGGTTATAGTTGGAGCTTAGTGAGAAAGGGAAAGAATGGAGCAAATTACAGTGGGAGAGGAAAACAAAAGCATCAGGTAAGTTATATAATGCCTGAAGGCCAAGGAGCTAGGGTCTTATTTTAATAGGAAGATATTGACTAGTTTAATAGAATTTATGGAGGTATATCACCCAATTTATATTTTTGTAAAGAACGAATGTGGAAAATGGCAAACTAGGAAGCTCCAGGCTCTCTAGCTCCCAAGTAAACAACAACATACCAATCAAGGTAACTCTGTGAGAACGCTAGAAACCGGTAAGGATCTGCAACAACCTAACAAGTGCCCAACCAAGAAAAATCCACAGTCAAAATAGAAATTTTGTGATACTTTTTCAGATTTAACTCACTGTTTCCCTGATGCAGCAAGGAAGAAAAGCCAACCAATGACCGACTATTCTTTCAGGATAAAAAATAAAAAGAGTAAAGCTTGTTTGCAACATTCCGGCTTGTATAGGGGGCTGACCAATGGACTTGTTTCTATCTTGCCTGACTTGGAACATTGACAGAAATGATGGCAGAGTTTGGATGTCAAGTTGGGAGTTGCTGAAAACAGTTTAGTCATGATGGCATGAGAGGGCTTCAGGATAACTGCAGACCCACTGGTGCCTGGGGCAAGAGATTACAGGCAGAGGAATACAGTAGAACATCTAAGGCCCTGAGAAGGAGCAGAGGTGAGACTCTTCTGGAAATCAAGATTTTAAAAGCAAGGGAATTGGATAAAAAGCACATGCACAGGCCCAGGAAAGATGAATTCCAAGAAAAGTCCTGAGGAAACCTTAAGCTTTTACACTGGGCCAATTTGTGAAGGTCTTCCCCTGCATGGAGTCAGTTTCCAAAGACTATCTGTGGTGGCTATTTTATTCAAATGCCAAATTTTCAACAGAATATCATAAAGCATATAAAGAAAGAGAGATACATGGCCTCTTCACATTAACAAAGTAAATATACCAAAACTGACCTGAAAGAAACAGGCTTCAGACTTACTTGACAAAGATTCAAAAACAACTGTCTTAAATAGGCTCAATGAGATAAAAGAAGTACAAGGGCAGCAAACTAAAAGAAAAATAATATATGAAACAATGAGGATTTTAACAAACAGATATAAATTATGAAAAAGAACCAAACATAAATTCTTGACCTGAAAAATACAATAACTGAATTTAAAAATTCACTAGAGGGCTTCAGCAGCAGACTTGACTAGATAGAAAAAAGAATCAGCAAATATGAAGCTAGGTCATTTGAAATTATGAAGTCTGAGGACCAAAAAAGAGAAGTATGAAGAAAAGTGAACAGAGCCTAAGAAATTTATGGAATAACAGTTAAGTTATATTGGTAAGTGTACCAATATACATATTACATGAGTCCTAGAAGGGGAAGAAAGGGAGAAAGGGGGAAAAAGTTTATTTGGAGAAATAATAGCTGAAAAAATTCTCGAATTTGAGGAAAAACATGGAAATACTTTTCAAGAGGCTCAATACATTATAGGATAAACCCAAAGAGACCTACACTAAGACACATTAAAATGAAACTGGAAGGTGAAAGACAAAGAATATTGAAAGCAATAACAGAAAAGCAACTTTTCATGTATACAAGATCCTAAATAAGATTATCAGAAGATTTCTCCCCTGAAAGCTTGCAGGCTTCAAAGTAGTGGAATGACATATTTAAAGTGCTGGGGAAAAAGTCCTGTCCACTGAAAATTTGATAGTTGGCAAAAATCCTTCAAAAATGAAGAACAAATTAAGACATTTCCAGATAAACAAAAGCTGAAAGAGTTAATTGTCATTATGTCTGCCTACAAGAAATGCTAAAGAAAGTTCTTCAATTTGGAATGTAAGGACACTAGGCAGAAACTCAAAACCATAGTAAAATACAAAGTTCCCCAGTAAAGGTGAACATATGAACAAATTTAAAAACTATTGTTGTAATTATGATCAATAATTCAACTTTTTTTTGTTTTATAGGACTTAAAAGACAAAATAAAAAATTATAAATCTATGTTAATGAATACACAATATATAAAAGTTTACTTTGTAACATCAACAAAAACCATAAAGTGGGGAGTAGGCAGAGCAGTAAAGGAGTACCATTTTTTCTGTATTTGGTTAAAGTTGTCATTATTTTAAAATATATTGTTACAACTTTAGGGCATTATATAATCCCCATGGTAATCACATAGAAAATATCTATAGAATATATACAAAAGGAAATGAGAAGGAAATCAAGACATGTCGTTACAAAAACTCAATCAAACACAAAAAAAAAGCAGTAAGGGAGGAAAAGAGGGATAACAAAGCCACAAGATACATAGATAGCAAATAACAAAATGGTAATAGTAAATACTTTCATATCAGTAATTACTTTCAAGTCATGTAAATAGATTATATTCCCCAGTCAAAAGACATAGATTGGTAGATTGGCAGCATGGAAAAAGAAATCAAACTATCCAACTATATACTGTGTACAAGAGCATATAGTTGGAAGTGAAAGATTAAAAAAAAAAAAAGATATTTCAAGCAGTGGCCAGAAGAGAGCAGAGGTGGCTATACTAATATCATACAAAATAGACTTTAAGTAAAAAACTATTACAAGAGACAAAGAAGGACATCATAGAATGATAAAAGGGTCAATTCATCAAGAAGATACAATAGTCATAAACATTTATGAATCAAATATCAGAGCTCCTAAATACAGAAATAAAAAATGGACAGAATTGAGGGGAGAAATTGACAGTGCTACAATATTAGTAATAAACTTTAGTACCCCACCTTTAATAATGAATAGAAAAAGAAGGCAGATCAATAAGGAAATAGAGAACCTGAACAGCACTATAGACAAATTGGACCCAATAGATACAGAATACTACACCCAACAGCAGCAGAATACATGTTTTCTCGAGTATGCATGGAACATTCTCTACAATAAATCACATGTTAAAATACAAAACAAGGCTTAATAAATTTTAAAAGATTAAAATCACAGAAAGTATCCTTTTTATTACAACTAGAAATCAACAGCAGAAGGAAACCTGGAAATTCAACAACTATGTGAATTAGACAACATGATATTCAACAATGAATGGGTCAAAAGTGAAATCACATCGGAAATTGTAAAATATCTTGAGGCAAATGAAAATAAAAACACCATGTGTTGAAATGTGCGGAATGTAAGAAAAACAGTATTAAGACAGAATTTTATAGTTGTAAATGCTTGCATTAAAAAATGCAAATAAATAACCTGAATTTACATCTTAAGAAAATAAAGAGGGAAAAAGCTAAGATAGCTGACTAGATGCAGCCAGGGAACACCTATCCCACAAAGAGAACTCAAAATATTGAGAAAGTCATCAGACTTCAAACAGATCTTTGAGAGAAAACACTTAAAATCAATGAACACGGAGACCCTGAGGTTGAAGAGGGAGGAAGCTGGGAAGCCTGCATAGAGTCATCGAGTAGCAGGACTGGCTTCTGGTCCTGAATAGGTCTCAAGGAAGGGGTGAGTGAAGGAACTATGGGGCACCACACCCCTGCCATGGACCTCTGGGATCCTAGCTACAAGAGAGCCCATGACCCCAACAGACATTTGAATTGGCAGAGGGAAGTGCCTGAAGAGTAGGCAGAGGTAGAGCTCAAACCTGCATGGAGCCCAGAAGGTTTTACAGTGCACAGGGCAGCTACAGCAAAATGCAACCATAAGTGCCCATCCCTCAAGACTCTCCATCTTTCTCTGAGTAACTGTAGCCCTTGCTGACTGTCAAGATAGGAGAGAGGAGAGTTACCTTTCTCATGAGACCAGGGCACATCTGATCCACATGCTGTCTTTTCTGCTGACCCCATGCTCCTTCAAAAGGGTATATACAGCACAGCCTCTATGAACCCACCTGAGTGTTTTGCCAGCTTCCTGGGAGCAGTTCATATCCCCAGTACTGCTGGTGCTTGACCCCAGGGAGCCAGAAGACAAAACTGCAGGCTGGTCCCAACCCCCCAGGGTTCAATCATACCACCCAAGGGTTTTGAGCTGAAATCTGTGTCCAGAGCTCAAGCAGGAAGGAGTCCCACTCTCAAAACACAGAGAAGAATGAGGCATGGGTTCCTGTGTCAGTGTGAGTGCTAGATGTTCCTCCCTCTGCAAAACTGATCAGGGCAGGGTGTAGTCTGTTGGCCAGTGATAGCTTCTGTTTGAGGGAGCCCTGGAAGAGCCCAGTGATCTGGGCACAGAAGGTTTTAGATGAATTTAGCTGGTCAGGCCTGCTCCTGTGGCAGACACTGGAGGGAGACCTGGTAGGGGGATGGTGAGCTGAGTGGACTCCACAGCCATGTGCTGGGCTAAAAGATCCCAGGGCAAGGGCACCACACAAACGGCACACCTGTGGCACCACAGCCCTACACGGGGATCCTCCACCCTTAACCCACTGTTATCACCAGACCACCACCAGACATATCCCACAACTTGGTGTGACTCTCCCAAACTCAGAGGACTAGCAAGTTCACAGAGTGTTGCAACTATCCTTGTGACCTAACCTTTGGCATGGGCCACCCCTAATGGAGGGCCGAGTGCAATCTACAAGGGCCCCTCTTGGGGCTAAGGAGGTGTAGATGTGATGCCAGTGATTGAACGGGGCTTCTCCAAGGTCTGGGAACAGACTTGGTAAGACGATCATCTCTTGCCCCATCTCCCCATCCCCAGAGCACTGTTGCGTAATCACTGAAATACAAAAGTGGTCCACAGCTCAGTAAGAGCCTGTCTTCTGGCCCATATTCTTAAGTGCTATCTACTGTATCTAAGCTTGAATTATACCACCAATCAAAAATAAATTTCTTCAGCATAGAAAGCCTGTGAAATTCAATGCAGGAAACTAGCCACAACTAAGGAACCCATACAGAACTTTGGCTCTCTCAAAGCACCCAGAAGAGAAGCCAGTGGATTATGCACTAGAAATACCACAGTCAGGCCCGGCGCAGTGGCTCATGCCTGTAATCCCAGCACTTTGGGAGGCCGAGGCGGGCAGATCACGAGGTCAGGAGATCAAGACCATCCTGGCTAACACGGTGAAACCCCATCTCTACTAAAAATACAAAAAACTTAGCCAGGCATGATGGCGGGTGCCTGTAATCCCAGCTACTGAGGAGGCTGAGGCAGGAGAATGGCGTGAACCCGGGAGGCGGAGCTCGCAGTGAGCTGAGATTATGCCACCGCACTCCAGCCTGGGCGACAGAGCAAGACTGTGTCTCAAAAAAAAAAAAAAAAAAAGGAAATACCACAGTCAAATCCTCAAGGGAAAAAAATATAAAAACAAAAAGCCCCATTCACACAACAGAAACTACAAAAAGAAAAATAAACATCAGCCCCCCAGATAAAACGTAATCAAGGAAGGAACTCCAGCAATTCATAAAGTCAGCATTTTCTTACTTCTGAAGGATTGCAATAGCTCCCCAGCAATGGATCTTAACCCAATTGAAATGTCTGAAATAGCAGACATAGAATTCAAAATCTGGATGGAAGGAAGCTCAGTGATATTCAAGAGAAAGTTGAAATCCAAGAAAGCCAGTAAATGATCTAAAAAGATGATATGGCCATTTTATGAAAGAACCAAAATGAACTTCTGGAATTAAAAAATTCACTACAGGAATTTCAAAATGCAATTTGAAGTGTTAACAGCAGACTGGAGCAAGGTGAAGAAAGAATTTCAGAGCTTGAAGACCAATCCTTTGAATCAACCAAGTCAGACAAAAATAAAGAAAAAAAGAATTTTAAAAAATGAACAAAGTCTTTAAGAAATATGGGATAATGTAAAGAGACTAAACCTGTGAGTCATTGCCATTCCTAAATGAGAAGGAAAGAGAATAAGCAACGTGAAAAATATATTTGAGAATATAGTCAATGAAAATTTTCCAATCTCTCTAGAGAGGTTGATATGCAAATCTGAGAAATACAGAGAAACTGCAATAGGTATTATGCAAGATGACCATCTCCAAGGCACAGTCATCGTTTTTCTCAAAGTCATTGTTTTTTTCTAAGAAATCCAAGAAACACAGAGAAACTGCATTAGATATTTTACAAGATGACCATCTCCAAGGAACATAATCATGATTCTTTCTAAAGTCAACACAAAAGAATAAAGTTTAAAGGCAGCTAGGAAGTAGGGACAAATCACTTACAAAAGGAACCCATCTAACTAAGAGATGACTTCTCAGCAGAAAACTTACAAATCAGGAGAGGGTTGGGGCCCATTTTTAGTGTTCTTAATATAAAAGAAATTCCAACCTAGAATTTTATAAATCACCAAACAAAGCTTCACAAGCAAAGAAGAAATCAAATATTTTCCAATCAATTGCTAAAGGAATTCGTTACCACTAGACCAGCCTTAGAAGATATCTGTAAGGGAATTCTAAACATGGAAACAAAAGAACAGTACCTGGTACCAATAAAAATCATACCTAAGTGCATAGCTCACAGAACCTATCAAGCAACAACCGAGAGTACAAAGAAACCAGCTAACAACACTATGACAAAATCAAAACCTCACCTATCAATATTAAGCTTGAATGTAAAAATACTCAGCCATCTGCTGTCTTCAAGAGACGCTTCTCACATCTAATGACACCAAGAGGCTCAAAGCAAAGGAGTGGAGGAAGATCTATCATGCAAATGGAAAACATAGAAGAACAGGTATAGATGCTCTCATATCAGATAAAACAGATTTTAAACCAACAATGGTAGAAAGGACAAAGAAGAGTATTGCATAATGTTAAAGGGTTCAATTCAACAGGAGGACTTAACTATCCTAAATATATATGCACCCAACATGGGAGAACCAAGATTCATTAAAATGAATACTTCTAGTCTTATGAAAAGACTTAGACAGTCACACAGTAATCCTGGGGGACTTCAACACTCTGCTGGCAGCATTAGACAGATTGTTGAGGCAGAAAATTAACAAAGATATTCTGGATTTAAACTTGACACTTGACCAATTAGCCTAATAGATATCTGCAGACTACTCCACCCAACAGCCACAAAATGTATATTCTTCTAATCTGCACATGAAACATATTACAAGATTAATCACATGCTTGACCATAAAGAAAGTCTCAATAAATCAAAAAGATAAAATTATACCAACTATAGTCTTGGGCCATAGAAGAATAAAAATAGAAATGAATGCCAAGAAGATATCTCAAAACCAACAATTACATGTAAACTAAACAACATGCTCTAAAATGACTTTTGGCTAAACAACATAATTAAGGCAGAAATTAAAAAATTATTTGAAATAAATGAAAATAGATACATGCCATACCGAAACTTCTGGGATGCAGCAAAAGCAGCGGTAAGAGGAAAGTTTATAGTGCTAAATGCTTACACCAAGAAATTGGAAAGATCTCAAATGAACAATCTAACATCACACCTAAAGAAACTAGAAAAATAAGAACAAACTACCTCACAGATAGCAGAAGAAAAGAATAATGAAAATGAGAGCAAAACTGAATGAAATTGACACCCCCAAATCCATACAATTAACAAAACCAAAAATGAATTATTTGACAGGACAAATAAGAATGATAGCCTGCTAGCTATATTAGCAAAGATAAAAGGAGATCTAAAAAAGGACAATCATAAATGACAAAGGTGATGTTACAACTGGTCTCTCAGAAATACAAAAGATTATCAGAGACTATTATGAACAGCTCTGTAGACACAAACTAGAACGTTTAGAGAAAATAGAAAAACTCCTGGAAAAGTACAGCCTTCCAAGTTTGAATCAGGAAAAAACTGAAACCCAGAATAATGAATTCTGAAATTGAGTCAGTAATAAAGAATCTACTAATCAAAAAGAGCCCTGACCAGATGGATTCACAACCAAATTCTACCAGAAGTACAAAGAAGAGCTAGTAATTCTACTGAAACTAATCAAAAAAAAAAAAAAAAATCAAGGAGGAGGGATTCTTCCCTAACTCATTCTACAAAGTCAGTATTACTCTGATAGGAAAACCTGGAGAAGACACAATGAAAAAAGAAAACTATAGGCCAATATCCCAGATGAAAAGATGCTAAAATCCTGAAAAAATTACTAGCAAAGTGAATCCAGCTGTACATCAAAAAGATAATTCACCATAATCAAGTAGGCTTTATTCCTTATATGAAAGGATAGTTGAACATACATAAATAATACATGTCATTCACCACATAAACAGAATTAGAAACAAAATCATATGATCATCTCAATAGATGCAGAAAACGTTTTTGATTAAATCCAAAAGACGTTTATTATAAAAACGCTCAAGAAACTAGGTATTGAAGAAACATACCTCAAGATAATGAGACATCTCTGATAAACCCAGAGCGAACATCATACTGATTGGGTAAAGCTGGAAGCATTCTTCCTAAGAAATGGAACAAGACAAGGATGCCCTCTCTCACTATTCCTTTTCAGTATAAAACCAGAAATCTGGTCCGGTGCGGTGGCTCACGCCTGTAATCCCAGCACTTTGGGAGGCCGAGGCGGGTGGATCATGAGGTCAGGAGATAGAGACCATCCTGGCTAACACAGTGAAACCCCGTCTCTACTAAAAATACAAAACATTACCCGGGCGTGGTGGTGGGCGCCTGTAGTTCCAGCTACTCAGGAGGCTGAGGCAAGAGAATGGCGTGAACCTGGGAGGCGGAGCTTGCAGTGAGCCGAGATCCGTGTCACTGCACTCCAGCCTGGGCGACAGCAAGACTCTGTCTCAAAGAAAACAACAACAACAACAACAACAACAACAACAACAACAACTGGAAATCTTTCCCAGAATATTCAGGTAAGAGAAAGAAATAAAAGGCATCCAAGTAGGTAAAGAAAAAGTCAAACTATCTCCGTTCACTGATGACATGATTCTATACCTAGAAAACCCTAAAGCTTTGCCAAAAAGCTTCTAGAACTGATAAAAGAGTTTAAGTAAAGTTTCAGTATACAGAATCAATGTACAAAAATCAGTAATGTTTTTATATATATCAACAATGTTCAAGCTGAGAGACAAATGAGGAATGCAATCTCATTTACAATAGCCATAAAAATAAAATAAAATAAAATAAAATAAAATAAAATACATCTGACCAAAGAGGTGAAAGATCTGTACAAAGATAATTAAAAAACACTACCAAAAGAAATCAGAAATGACACAAATGGAAAAACATTCCACATTCATGGACTGGGAGAATCAGTATTTTAAAAATGGACATAGTGCTCAAAGCAATGTACAGATACAATACTATCATTGGTAGTTTCCTATCAAACTACCAATGTCATTTTTCATAGAATTAGAAAAAGCTATTATAAAATTTGTCTGGAAAAAAGAGTTCATATAGCGAAAGCAATCCTAAGCAAAACAACAACAACAACAATAAACAAAGCTAGAGGCATAATATTATCTAATTTTAAACTATACTATAACGTCACTGTAAGCATAACAACATTACAGGTACAAAACTGTGCACATAGACCAGTGGAACAAAATAACCTAGAAATAAAGTCACACACCTACAACCAACTGATCTTCAACAAAGTCAACAAAAATAAGCAGTGGGAAACAGGCTCCTTATTCAGTAAATGGTGCTGTGATAACTGGCTAGTTATCTGGACCCCAATTTATCACCATATATAAAACTTAAGGTGGATTAAACACTTAAGTATAGTACCTCAAAGTATAAAAATTCTAGAAGAAAACCTAGGATATATCCTTCTGGACATTGGCCTTGGCAAAGAATTTATGCCTAAGTCCTCAAAAGCAATTTTACAAAAATAGAAATCAACAAATGAGACCTAATTAAACTAAAGAGCTTCTGCACAGCAAAAGAAGCTATCAGTGGAATAAAAAGATAACCTAAAGAATGAGATAAAATATTCACAAACTATGTATCTGACGAAGATCTAATATCCAGAATTTATAAAGAACTAAATAATTCAATAAGCAAAAACAAATAATCCCATTTTAAAAAATGGGCAAAAGACATAAACACATCTCAGGAGAAGACATACAAATATCCAACAGATATATCAAAAAATACTCCATATCACTAATCATAACATAAATGAAATCAAAACCACAGTGAGATACCGTATTCATCTGTTCTCATGCTGCTAATAAAGACATAACCAAGACTGAGTAATTTATAAAGGAAAAAGGTTTAGTTGACCCACAGTTCAGCATGGTTTGGGAGGCCTCAGGAAACTTACAATCATGGCCGAAGTGGAAGCAAACATGTCCTTCTTTACATGGCAGCAGCAAGGAGAAGTGCTGAGCAAGAAGGGGAAAGCGTATTATAAAACCATCAGATCTCATGAGAACTCACTCACTATCATGAGAACAGCATGAGGGTAACCACCTCCATGATTAAATTATTTCCCACCAGGTGCCTCCCATGACATGTGGGGATTATGGGAACTATAATTCAAGATGAGATTTGGGTGGGGACACCACCAAACCTCATCACACACCATCTCACACCAGTCAGAATAGCTATTATTGAAAAGTCCAAAATAATAAATATTGGTGAGGCTGCAGAGAAAAGAGAACCCTTATGCACCATTGGTGGGAATGTAAATTAGTTCAACCATTGTTGGAAGCAGTTTGGGGTTTTCTCAAAGAACTAAAATACAGCTACCATTAGACCTAGCAATCCCATTACTGAATATATACCCAAAGAGAAATAAATTGTTCTACCCCAAAGATAGATGCACTCATATGTTCATTGCAGTACTATTCACAATAACAAAGATATGGAATCAACCTAGGTGCCCATCAACAGGATTGGATAAATAATATATGGTACATATACACTATGGAATACTATACATCCATAAGAAAGAATGAAATCATGTCCTTTGTATTATTATGGATGCAGCTGGGGGCCATTATCCTGAGTGAATTAACACAGAAACAAACCAAATACTGCATGCTCTCACTTATAAGCAGGAGCTAAGCACTGGGTACTTATGGACATAAAGATGGGAATAATAGACACTGGGGACTACTAGAGGAGGGAAAAAGGTAGAAGGGCAAAGGCTGATAAACTATCTATTGTGTACTATGCTTACTATCTGTGTGACAGGAGCAATCATATACCAAACCTCAGCATCATGCAATATACCTATGTAGCAAACCTGTATGTGTACCCCCAAATCTAAAATAAAAGTTAAAAAAAAGGAAAATAGAAAAAGATAAACAAACACAAGTTAGAAGAAAATAGAAAAAGCAATACAGAAAATTAATGAAATCAAGAGTTGTTTCTTCCAAAAGATCAACCAAATTGACAAACAAAACTTAGCTAGATGGACTAAGGAAAAAGGAGATACTATTCAAATAGCTAAAATTAGAAATGAAAGCAGGAACATTCCAACCAATTTTATGGAAATGAAAATGCTTATAAGTATTATGAACAAGGAGAACCTAGTTAAAATGGATATATTCCTAGAAAAAAATTCATCAAGTCTGAATCTCCAAGCAATAAAATCTCAACAGTATATAACTATTAAGGAGACTGAATTAGTAACCTAAAACCTCCCCACAAAGAAAAACTCAGGCACATATGGCTTGACTGGTGAATTCTCACAAACACTAAAAAAAAGGAACATCTGTCTCCCTCAGACTCTTCCAAAAAACATGTAAGTAGGAAAGACTTCCAAACTTATTCTGTGAGACCAACATTACCCTGAGGTCAAAGCCAGATGAAAACATTGCAAGACTAATATCCCTGATAAATACTGATCCAGAAACCCTCGACAAAATAATAGCAAACCAAAT
This sequence comes from Papio anubis, assembly GCF_008728515.1. NCBI lineage: Eukaryota > Metazoa > Chordata > Mammalia > Primates > Cercopithecidae > Papio > Papio anubis. The sequence continues at coordinate 29,870,845 of NC_044983.1, forward strand.
TCAACAGTACATTAAAAAGTTTCAAAACCCATGTTCAAAATATGAATATTGATTAATGTAATATGCCATATTAACAGAAGGAAGAAAAAAGTCACATAATTATCTCAATTGATGAGAAGAAACATTTGACAAAATTAACACACTTTTCATGATAATAACATGCAACAAGCTGGGAATAAGAGGAAATTAGCCAACATAATAAAGACCATATATGAAAAGCCCATAACTAATATCATACTCACTATTGAAAGATTGAAATCGTTTCCTTTAAGATTATGAACAAGATAAAAGTGCCACCTGTCACCATTTATATTCACCCCAGTGCTTGAAGTCCTAGTCAGACTATTAGGCAAGAGAATGAAATAAAAGACATTCAATTGTTATCTGTCTTTGCAGATGACATGATCGTATATGTAGAAAACCCTGAAGATTAACATACATACACAGAAACCTGTTAGAACTATTAAATGAATTCAGCAAAGTTCCGGGATACAAAATCAGCACACCAAAATTATTTTGTTTTGTATACACAGGCAATGAACAACTTCAAAAGGAAATTAAGAAAACAAATTCCACTTAAAATAGCATCGGGAATAATAAAACACTTATTAATTAACTTAGCCATGGAGATGAAAGGCTTATACACTGAAAATTACAAAATATTGCTGAAAACAAATAAATGGGAAATCATTCTGTGTTCATGGATTGGAAGACATATTACTGTTAAGATGTTGATACTACCCAGAGTAGTCTACAGATTCAATGCAATCCATATCAAAACCCCAAAACATTTTTGTAGAGATAGAGACAACCTGTTGAGTGAGAGAAAATATTTGCAAACTACTCATCCAACAAGGGACTAAGATGCAGACTATATGAGGACTCCAACAACTCAACACTTAAAAAAAAAAAAAAAAACCAAAAAAACAAAGAATCCCCTTAAAAAGTTGGCAAAAGACATGAACAGACATTTCTCAAAAGAAGACATACAAATGACCAACAGGTATACAAAGCAATGGTCATCATGACTAACTACTGGGGAACTGCAAACCAATACCACAGTGAGATACCATCTTACCCTAGTTAGAATGGCTATTATTAAAAAGACAAACCACAGATGCTGGGAAAGATGCAGAGGAAAAGAAAACTCTTACATACTGTTGGTGTGAATGTAAATTAGTGCAGCCACTATGAAAAACTGTATGGAGTTTTTTTCAAAAATCTAAAAATGGAATTACCATATGATCCAACAATCCCATTACCAAATATTCATCCAAAGGAAAAGAAATTGGTATGTCAAAGACATACCTGTACTTGGATGTTTATTGCAGCACTGTTCATAATAACAGTGTGGGGTCAACCTAAATGTCCATCATTGAATGAATGGATAAAGAAAATGTAGTATGCATACACACACACACACACACACACACACAAAGACACACACAATGGAATACTACCTAGCCACAAAAAAGAATGAAATTATGTCATTTGCAGCAACATGGATGAATAAATAAAGTGAAAAGACAAAAAAGGAAAGAAAAACCTATCCTAAACTTTATATGGAATCTTACAGGATCTGAATAATCAAAATAATCTTGAAAAGGGAGAACAAAGTATGAATTATCCCACTTTCCATTATCAAAACTTATTACAAAGCTCTAGTATTCAAAACAGAGTGGCATAAAGATAGATATATAAACCAAGAGACTAGAAGAGAGGGACCAGAAATAATCTCTCATATATGTGGTCAAGGGTGCCAAGACCATTCAATGGGGTAAACGACAGTCTTTTTTAACAAATGGTGGTATTGGGGGTGGGTACTGGATATCCACATACAAAAGAATAAAGTTTGATTCTTACCTTATACCATATGCAAAAATTAACTAAAAATGGATCCAAGTTCTAAATGTAAGACCTAGAACTATAAATCTTTTAAAAGAAAACAGGAGAAAAGCATTATGACATTGGATTTGGCAATGATTTCTTGAATAGGACACAAAAAGCACAGACAACAAAAGAAAAATCAATAGATAAACTACATCAAAATTAAAAACTGTGCATCGAAGGAACATTCAACAGGGTGCAAAGGTGCAAAGGCAGCACACAGAATGGGAGAAAATATTTGCAAATCACATATTTGATTAGGGGTTAACATCCAGAATATATAAAATAAGTCCTATAACTCAACAACAAAAAACAACCCAATTCAAAAACAGGCAAAATATTTGAATAGGAATTTCTTTAAAGAAGATATTCATGTCCAGCAAACCCATGAAAAGATGTTCAACATGACTAACATTAGGGAAATGCAAATCAAAACCACAGTGAGACAGCACCTCACACTCATTAGGATGGCTGCTATTCAAAACAAACAAGCAAAACAAACAAAAATTGAGCAGAAAATAACAAGTGTTGGCTAGCATGTGGAGAAATTAGAACCCTTGTTCACTGTTGGTGGGAGTGTAAAATGGTATAGCTACTATGGAAAACAGTATGGTGGTTCCTCAAAAAATTAGAAAATGATTACTGTATGATTCAGCAAGTCCACTTCTGGGTATATACTCCAAAGAATTGAAAGTAGGGTCTCGAGGAGATAGTTGAACACCTACGTTCATATTAACATTATTGACAACAGCTAAAGGGTGAAAGCAACCTAAATGTCCATTGATGGATAAATGGATAAACAAAATGTGGTATATGCCTATGATGGAATATTATTCAACCTTAGAAAGGAAGGAAATTCTGACATGTGCTACAAATATGGATGAACCTTGAGGATAGTATGCCAAGTGAAATTGGCCAGTCAGAAACAGAAATACTGTATGACTCTACTTATAAGAGGTACCCAGAGTACTGAAATTTATAAAGACAGAAAGTAGAATGGTGGTTTCCAGGGGCTGGAGGGAGGGGGAATGGGCAGTTAATGTTTAATGAGTACAGAGTTTCAGTTTTGCAAGATGATGAGTTCTGAAGATGGATGGCAGTGCTGGTTGCACAATATTAATGTACTCAATGTCACTTAACTGTACATTTAAAAATGATTAAGGTGGTGATATGGTTTGGCTGTGTCCCCACCCAAACCTCATCGTAAATTGTAGCTCCCATAATTCCCCATGTGTCCTGGGAGGGACCTGGTGGAAGGTAATTGAATCATGGGGGTGAGTGTTTTCCATGCTGTTCTCATGATTGTGAATAGGTCTCATGAAATCTAATGGTTTTATAAAAGGGAGTTCCCCTGCACACACTCTCTTGCCTGCTGCCATGTAAGACATGACTTGGCTCCTCCTTTGCTTTCTGCCATGATTATGAGGCCTTCTCAGTCATGTGGAACTATGAATCCACTAAACTTCTTTTTCTTTATAAATTACCCAGTCTTGGGTATGCCTTTATTAGCAGTGTGAAAATGGAATAATACAGGTGTTAAATTTCATGTTATGTGCATTTTACCACAATTAAAAATAATAAAAAGATGATCATGGGCTTCTAGTTCAATTATTCCATTTCTTCTCCAAATTATAATCTTACCATTAAAAAATACAAATGAGATTTAAACTGCCGAGAACAAGGGCAAGGTGAGGGTCTTTGGGCCTTGTAATTGATGAATATCTTGCCAAAGTAACATTACTTAAAGTTTCAAATTGTTGAATGATGATCAATGAATTTGAGAGGAGGAGGGGGATGAAAGAACACAGTGTCAGGGAACTAGTTCTTCTCTGTTTTATGGAAGGATGTTAATAATTTTCCTTCAAATTAATAAAATCAGGACAAGTAGTATATATTTTAATTTATTGAGATAACTATAGAAGAACTAAAACATAGTTGATTAAAAGTGATAATTTCAGCAAGCAAACCTGGGATAGTAGAAATAGATTAGGAAGGCCTAAATTTTCATATTGTACCCTTTATTATCATTTAAAGCATTTTTTATGCACATACATTGCTTTAGTTTTAATAATTCTAAAATTCTTACATAATACAGCAGAGTATAATGAGAAATATAATAAACACCTTTTTTCTTAATAGCTAGATTTTTCAAATCATTTTTACCATCTCTGCTTCAGATATTTGCTAAGAAAGAATATATTACAGATACATTTGAAGTTTCCACCTAATAATTCCTCTCCTTCCCCAGGGGAGGTTGGTGTTTGTTTTTCATATTATATTTATGATATATACACATTTTAAATCAATATATGTATCACATATTATATGAATGGTAAAGCACTAAATATTTTTCATATTTTAAAATTTATGTAAATAGCATTATACTTTCTATATTGTTCTGCAATTTTCTTTTATTGCTCAGTGTTCTGTTTAAGAGGAGTGGTTTTGAGGCCCTGAAGTAAAAATTATGATTTACTGCTTTTGTTATTTATGGGGATAAATAATTATGTAATAATATAATCCATAAGTATTCCTGCTATGTAACTCATATAGATAACATTTTATAATCAAACACATTTATAAACTTTGTATCAAAATGATAATTTTAGTCCTGTTTAGAGAACAAACTAAGAAAAACTTTGGCAGAAAGGAGAAACCCGTTTTTTTGAGAAATGATTTTGTTTTTGCTTTAAATTGGATAAGTTTTTCTGGACCATATCTAATGTCAATTTTCATAATAATATGCTGGTTGCATAACCCGTTTGCCAATTTGTCTTGGCTGGAGAAGTTACTGAAGGTGAATAAAATTGAGTTTTTCTCTCCTTGGGAACAGTTTCTGAGTTATTGAGAGAAAAGGAACCCAAGTACCTTAGTGATTGGGTCCTGGTGACCCCACACAATGTTGTAGGAACTGAGCTTTCATTAGAAATAGTGTTTGTCCCAGAATATTCTATGTGCCATTTTATTTAGTCTCTTCTACAGTCCTCAGAAATAGACATTATTTTCTCATTATTCAAATGAGGTAATTAGAGCACAGAGGTTTGCAAATCACCCAAGGTCACCCAGGTACATGGTATCATTGGGACTTAAAGCCAGTTCTTTTTTCCTCCAGTGTTCTTTCTATTCCTGCCAATGCATATAAACTTTTGAAAAAATGTAAAAGTCTGACTTAGGAAAAGGAATTTAGTTTATTTTACTTTCCAATTTATTCGTCTGATTTTCATAGAGAGTTTTTTGTTGTTGCTTGTGAATAGGTTTCTACGTATTTGTATTGGCCCTAGCTACGTGACTCTTCTCAAAACCTAAAAACCTAAATGTATTTTCAAACTGATAATGGTCACTTCTACCCAACATTATGAGCTTTGTCAACATGTTTCCTCATCTTCTGTCATACACATGCATGCTTATTTTATTTTTTACATGTTTATTTCTTATTTTCTCCCCCCCCAACTTCACCTCACTTGTCCAAATTCAATACAGCTATGGTATTGGCAATATCTACTTTGCATTCTTATGATGTGGTTATTTGTATCAAATGAAAAAACAAATGTTGTTTCAAAGTATGATGAGCTATACAAATTAAAGAGATCTAGAAACTGTACTTCAGTCTGAAGTTTAATGCCACTATTACTTATGCAAGTATAGGATTACCAGCGATGTCAGTGAACAGAAAAAGAGACACATTTTCCCACAGTTTTGTTCTTTGAAAACTATGTTTGTTTTGTTCTCTGTAAATAAAGGGGAAAGAATGATTGTGTAGATAATGATTGTATAGATAATGCCTTCATTTGCATGTAAGGCAGTAAATTTCAACAGACCTATTATAATCATGCATTTTTATTTTGGCAAACTTTTTTCTTGCCATTTAAAATTCATAAATTTTATTGTATATAACTTATATCTCAATAAAGTTGATTTTAGAAATCTTTAAAAGTTAAAAAAGAAAAACCCAAAGAATGTCACTATTTGCAACCACTTAAGATCTAAGTATTAACCGTCAGTGGCTGCTAACATCACAAAAAGAGGGACAACTAGACACTATGTGCCTTTTGCTGAAAGATCGTACCACTATGTAGGGTCATACCCAAAACAGACACTTGCCTCTGATCAACCATCTGGATCCAACAACGAGTTTACAAGTTACATAGCAGCCAGAAGATACATGGAACTACTCTATGGGAATTCAATCAGCAAAACCCAGACCATGAGAACATTTATAGAGAATCAACCTTCATCGAGTAAATTGTAAGGATAAAATAGAAGAGATAGAGTGGAAAATAGAAGAGATAGAGGGAAAACTTGTAAATTAAAAGAGATGTAGGTATCTATTACATTGAAGCGATTATAATTCCTCATCTTGTTGATGTTCGTGTATTTTGCTGCCTAATGTTACAGTACCCTTCCACCACAAGAGGGGTTACTTGCTCTACCCCTTGACGCTGGGCTCAGACACATCCAGTGTTTCCTATTATTAATATCTTATATTTGTATATGGTACATTTTTGTGATTAGCCAAATATTTATATATTATTATTAACAAAAGTTCATAATTCACTCAGATTTCCTTAGTTTTTACTTAATGTCCTCCCTTTTTTTTGTTCCAGGATTCCATCCAGGAAACTATATTACATGTATTCATCATTTCCTTGGTCTCCTCTTGGCTGTGGCACTTTCTCAGACATTCCTTGGTTTTGATAACCTTGATAGTTTTGAGGAGTACTGGTCAGGTATTTTATAGGATGTTTCTTAATTGGGATTTGTTTGATATTTTTCTCATTAGACTTGGTATAAGGATTTTTGGGAAGAAGACCTCATACTATCAACATGACATCACTGTTGATGTTGATCTTGCTCCCCTGACTGAGGTGATGTGGGTCAGTTTTCTCTACTCACAAGTTACTCCCTCTCTGCTTTTCCTACTGTACTCTTTAGAAAGAAATCACTATGCATGGCTAACATTTAAGGAGTAGGGAGTTATGCTCCTTCTGCTTGAAGGCAGAATGTCTGTATAAATTCTGCATGGGAGATTTGCCTCTTTTTCCCCATTAATTTATTCAATCATTGATTTATATTAGTATGGACTCATAGATATACTTTGGATTACAATTCAACACTGATTTATTTTCTTGTGTAAACTCTTCCATCTGATGATAGTTTATTTTGCTCTGCAGAAGCTCTTTAGTTTAATTAGATCCCATTTGTCAATTTTTGCTTTTGTTGCAATTGCTTTTGGCATTTTCATCATGAAATCTTTGCCCATGCTTATGTCCTGAATGGTATTGCTTTGATTTTCATCTAGAGTTTTACATTTAAGTTTTGAGTTTTACATTGAAGTCTTTAATCCACCTTGAGTTGATATTTGTGCATGGTTTAAGGAAGGGGCACAGTTTCAATTTTCTGCATACAGCTAGTCATTTCTCCCAGTACCATTTATTAAATAGGGAATTCTTTCCCCATTGCTTATTTTTGTCAGGGGTTGTAGAGATCAAACGGTTGTAGGTATATGGTCTTATTTCTGAGTTCTCTATTCTGATCCATTGGTCTATTGGTCTATTCTTGTACCAGTACCATGCTGTTTTGGTTACTGTAGCTTTGTAGTATACCTTGAAGTTGGGTACCATGATGCCTCCAGCTTTGTTCTTTTGCTTAGGATTGTCTTGGCTATTTGGGCTCTTTTTTGGTTCCATATGAATTTTAAAATAGTTTTTTTTTTCTAATTCTGTGAAGAATGTCAATGGTAGTTTCATGGAAATAGCATTGAATCTATAAATTACTTTGGGCAGTATGGCTGTTTTCACAATATTGATTCTTTCTATCCATGAGCATGGAATGTGTTTTCCTTTCGTTTGTGTCCTCTCTGATTTCTTTAAACCGTGGTTTGTAGTTCTCCTTGAAGAGGTCCTTTGCTTCCCTTGTTAGCTGTATTTCTAGTTAAACACAATCAGAATTGATAAGGAATATATCACACTGACTCCACAGAAATACAAACAACCATCAGAGAATACTATAAGTACCTCTATGTATATAAACTAGAATATCTAGAAGAAATGGATAAATTCCTGGACACATATACCCTCCCAAGACTGAACAAGGAAGAAATTGAATTGCTGAATAGACCAATAACAAGTTCACACCAACATGGCACATGCATACATATGTAACAAACCTGCACGTTGTGCACATGTACCCTAGAACTTAAAGTATAATTTTAAAAAAGTGGGTACATATAATTTCCATTGTAACTTATAATATACACTAAGGTGGTATATGATTTTCAACAAGATGAAAACAAATAATAAAAATTGTTTTTAGGTAAAATAAATAAATAAATAAATAAATAAATAAATAAATAAATAAAAAAATTGAGGCAGCAATACCTAGTCTACCAATCAAAAAAAGCCTAGGATCAGATGGATTCACAGCTGGAATCTACCAGAGGTACAAAGAAGATCTGGTACATTTCTACTGAAACTATTCCAAAAAATTGAAGGGGAGGGATCCCTCCCTAACTCATTCCATGAGGCCAGCATCATTCTAATACCAAAACCTGGCAGAGATACAATGATAACAACAACAAAACCTTCAATAGATGCAGAAAAGGCCTTTGATAAAACATAACATCCCTTTATGTTAAAAACTCTTAATAAATTAGGTATTGAAGAAACATACTTCAAAATAGTAAGAGCCATATATGACAAACCCACAGCCAGTATCATACTGAATGGGCAAAAGCTGGAAGCATTTTCCTTGGAAACTGGCACAAGACAAAGATGCCCTCTCTCACCATTTCTATTCAACATAGTATTGGGAGTTCTGGCCAGGACAAGCAGGCAAGAGAAAGAAATAAAGGGTATTCAAATAGGAACTGTCTCTGTTTGCAGATGACACAATCCTATATTTATAAAATCCCATCGTTTCAGCCCCAAAGCTTTGAAAGCTGATTAGCAACTTCAGCAAAGTCACAGAATACAATGTCAATATGCAAAAATCACTAGCATTCCTATACAGCAACAACAGGCAAGCAGAGAGCCAAATCTTAAAAGAACTTCCTTTCACAATTGCTACAAAATCGATAAACTTACCAATTTTTTTTCTCTCATAGATTTTGGTTTTGATGTTGTGTTAAAAACTTATCAAACTCAAGGTCTTGTAGATTTTCTCCTGTTTCCTTCTAGAAATGTCATAGTTTTACACTTTACACTTAGGTCTACACTCTATTTTCAGATAATTTTTGTAAAAGGTGTAAGACTTGTATCTGAGTTAATTTTTTCACATATGGACTTTTTTTTCAGCATTATTTTATAAAAAAACTTTTCTTTCTCTATTGATTTTTTTTGACATAACTCAGTTGACTGTATTTGTGTGTGTGTCTTTTTCTGGGGTCTCATTTCTGTTCAATTCATCTATATATCTATTCTTTTGCCAGTACAATCCTGCCTTGATTATGGTAGCTTTGTAGTAAATCTTGAAATCAGTAGTATGTCATCTAACTTGTTACATTTCTCCAGTATTATGTTGGCTATTGTAGGCCTTTTGACCTTCTATAGACTTCAGGATGAGTTTGTTGATATCTACAAAATAGATTCCTAGGAATTGGATTGGATTCCTTTGGCTCTATAGATAAAATTGGGAAAAATTGACATCTTGACAATATTGGGCATTCCAATCCATGAACATAATTTTTTTATTAATTAATTTATTTTTATATGTTCTTTTTTCATCAGAGCATTGTAGTTTTCCACTTATACGTATTTTGTTAGATTTATCCCGGAGTATTTCTTTTCTTTATTTTTTTTTCTCTTTCTATTTTTGGTGCAGTGGCAAATGGTATTATTTTAAAATTTCAAATTCCAATTGTTCATTGATGGTATGTAGGACAGCAATTTACTTTTAAATACTGACAATGTATCCTGGATCCACTTATTTCCAAATATATTTAGATTTCTCTTTAGATATCTTTCATGACTCATGGCTTATTCTAAAGTATGCTGCTTAATTCTCAAATATCTAGGGATTTTCCAGCTATTTTTCTGTTATTGATTTCTAGCTTAATTCCATTGTGGTCTAAAAACATACTTTGTGTGATTTTTATTCTTTTACCTATGTTAATGTGTGTTTTATAGCTCACAATGTAGTCTGTCTTGGTGAATGCTCCAAGTTTTAGAAGATTATGCATTCTGCTGTTGTACATTGGATGGAATATTCTATAAATATCAATTAGATCAAGTTGATTGATAATGATTGATACTTCAGATAATCTATAGTCTTATTGATTTTTCTCTCTGCTTTTCCTACTAATTACTGAATAGAAGTGTTGCAGTCTCTATAATGGAGTATTTGTCTATTTATCCTTTCAGGTTTTTCAGTTTTTGCCTTTCATGTTTTGATGCTCTGTTGTTAGGTGAATATACCTTCACAAAGACATTGGAGAACTGATTCCTTTATCATTATGCAGTGCTCCTTTTTACCCCTGCTTATTTTATTTGTTTTGAAATTTGCTTAGTCTGACATTAATATAGCTGCTCCAGCTTTCTATTGATACATGTCAGCATTGTATATGCTTCTTCATCCCTTTACTTTTAATCTGAGTCTTTTTAAATTTAAAGTGGATTGCTTATAGACAACATAGATTGTATCTTAATTTCTTATCAACCCTGAAAATCTCTTTTATCTGGTGTATTTAGACCAGTTTGTTACGCTTACAGTGATGGTTATTTATATATTTAGATTTACAGGTACCATGCTTATAACTGTTTTCTATCTGTTGCCGTTATTCTTTGTTTCTTCTTTCCCCTCTTTTTCTGCCTTCTATGTTTTTAACTGGGCATTTTATATGATTCCATTTTATCCTTTCTCTTAGCATATCAATTATACTTTTAAAGAATTTGAGATTGCTCTAGAGTTTACAATATATGTTTTAACTAATATAAGTCTAACTTCACGAAACAGTATGCCACTTCATGTAGAGTGTAGTTGCCTTATAATACAATATTATTTCCCATTCTTCCCTCCTGTCCCTTTTGATATTGTTGTCATTTATTTTACTGATCTATATGCTGTAATTACTTAATACGTTGCTATCATTAAACAGTCATCTATTAGTCCACTTAAGCATAAGAAAAATAAAATATCTTGTTTTACCTTAATTTATTCTCTCATTTCTCTCTCTTTCCTTGTAGATCCATGTTTCTGAACCACATCATTGTCCTTCTGCCTGAAGAACTTCTTTAAACATTTCTTACTAACTATGTCTGCAGGTGATGAATTACCTCAGTTTTTGTTTGTCTTATAAAGTGTTTATTTCTCTCCTAATTTTGAAGTGTCATTTTGCTAGATATAGAATTCTAAGTTGGTGGAATTTTTTTCTTTCAACACTTTAAATATTCACTCCATTTTTTTTCATTCAATTCTTTTCTTGCTTGCATGGTTTCTGAGAAGTCCACTGTAATTCTTATTTTTGTTCCTCTACAGGTAATATGTTTTTTCCTCTGGTTACTTTTAAGGTTTTCTCTGTTTTTGGTTTTCTGCAGTTTGAATATGATACGTGCAGGGGTGGTTTTTTGAAGGTGGGGGTGAGGGTTGCTATATTAGCCCATTTTCACGCTGCTGATAAAGACATACCTGAGACTGGGCAATTTACAAAAGAAAGGGGCTCAAATGGACTTACAGTTTCACATGGCTGGGGAAGCCTCACAATCATGTTGAAAGGCCAGGAGGAGCAAGTCACATCTTACATGGATGGCAGCAGGCAAAGAGAGAGCTCGTGCAGGAAAACTCCCCCTTATAATAGCCATCAGATCTTGTGAGACTTACTATCACGAGAACAGCATGGGAAAGACCTGCCTCCATGATGATTCGATTGCAGGTCCCTCCCACAGCATGTGGGAATTCAAGATGAAATTTGGATGGGAACACAGCCAAACCATATCAGTTACTTATGCTATTTGGTGTTCTCTGAGCTTTCTGGTTCTGTTTCAGTTTCTGTCATTATTTTTGGAAAGTTTTCAGCCATTATTACATCTAATACTTCTTCTGCTTCATTTTTTCCTTCTTCTACTGATGTTACACCTTTTGAAATTCTCCTATAGTTCTTGGATGTCCTGTTTTGTTGGGTTCATTTCCCTCTTTCTTTTTTTTATCTTTGCATTTCAGTTTGAGAAGTTTCTATTGCCTTATCATCAAGCTCACTGATTTTTTCCTTGGCTATGTCCTGCCTACTGATGACCTCATCAAGGGCACCCTTTACTTCTATTACTACGTTTTTGATTTCTAGCACCTCCTTTTGAGTCTTTCTTAGAGTTTCCATCTGTCTCCTTACATTACCCATTTTTTTTTTTTGAGGCGGAGTCTCACTCAGTCGCCCAGGCTGGAGTGCAGTGGCGCAATCTCTGCTCACTGCAAGCTCCGTCTCCTGGGTTTATGCCATTCTCCTACCTCAGCCTCCCACGTAGCTGGGACTACAGGCGCCCACCACCACGCCCGGCTAATTTTTTGCATTTTTTTAGTAGAGATGGAGTTTCACCGTGTTAGCCAGGATGGTCTTGATCTCCTGACCTCGTGATCTTCCCGCCTCGGCCTCCCAAAGTGTTGGGATTACAGGTGTGAGCCACCGCGCCTGGCCACATTACCCATTTTTATATGTTGTCTATCTTTTTCTGTTAGAACCCTTAACATACTAATCATAGTTATTTTAAATTCCCCATCTGATAATTCCCACATCTGTGTCACATCTGAGTCTGACTCTGATGATTGGTTTGTCTCTTCAGACTGTTTTGCTTGTCTTTTGGTATTCCTCATAGTATTGTATTGAAAACTAGACATTGTGTTATGTACTAGGGGCTGAGGTAAATATGTTTTCAGTGAGAAAATTTATGTTAATATGGGTTTAATGTTTGCTGTAGCTATAGCTGCCAGAGATTTCAGAACCCTTCAGTGTCCTTGTTTTTGCCTCTACCCTTGAGGGATTCCTACGTTCTCTTCTTCAGAGAAAGTCAGTGTCTTGTAGCTCTTTTGTATGTAATCAATTATTATTACACTGGAGCTCTGATGGTATGGTGGTAAAAGGTGGGGAAGAAGAGCAGTCTGTATATAATGTTAAAATTAAGTCTCAGTGTTTTGGTGAGGGGGAATGGTTTGTGTCTTTTGGCTATGACCATCAGCACTGTCTTCCCAGTGGTATAGCTTTTTTTCTTTTCTTTCTGCTCCCTTCTCCCTTCCTTGGATGCAGTCTTCCTAGTCCATTTCCTTAAAACCCTGGCTCCTGTTGATTATTTTTTCCTCTGAGGTGAGATAGGAAAGCTAGAAGGGCTTGGAGTGGGTGGAATGACCTTCCCCCATGTAACATAAGCTCAAAAAATGCCTCTTCTCTTAAATAGTAGGCCTTTATTTCAAAGAAGGGTCAGAGATTACTTTACAATTATTACTCTTTCCCTCTCCCTGCAGAGGCATGATGGGATGATTATCTGTTGGGGCTCCTGGAGATAAAGCTCCTGAATATTTAGGGGTCTGCCTCAGACCTCAGCCATCAAGGAGTTTCTCATGCTCATGCTAGTCCACACTCAGTCTCCAGCAATTCACTAAAATAATTACTTAAGTGTTCCTACCAGATGATGGCTCAAGAAGCTTAAGTTTCAGGTAAGTAGATCTTAGCTGTGCCTCTCTGTAAATGCCTGTCTCTCCAGATTTGGGGGTGTTGATTTACGCTGAAACTTCAATTTCCTTATGGGTCCAGGAAAAGTCATTGATTTACAAATTTTTCTTGCTGTAGACAGAAGTGATAATATCCAAGCCCTTTACCTGCAGCCGAACCTGGAAGTTTCTTTGTTTTTAAAGTTCTTCATACAGGTTTCACACATGATTTGCTAAGTTTACTCCTATATACTTATTCTCCTTGTTGCTATTGCAGATGAAGTTTTCTCTACCATTATAATCTTTAACAGGTTTGCTTGTTTAAATGAGGTTGCTGATTTCACCATATTATTTTTATATTCTGCAACTTCACTGAATCCTTTCATGGGTAATGCTTCTTTTATCATTGATTCTCTAAAGTTTTTTAGGCACACTAATAGGTTTGTTCAAAAGTAATTGTGGTTTTTGCTGTACTTTTAATTGCAAAAACCGCAATTACTTTTGCACCAACCAAATATCATCACCAGTAGCAATAATTTTACTCCTTCTTTACCAATTCTTGTACCTTTAATTGGTTTCTCTTCTCTAATTGCATTAGGTAATACCTCTGATACAATGGTGTATAGTCATAAGGATGGTGGTCATCTTGTCTTGTTTATAACCTTAATGAAAATGGTTCTGATATTTTCCAATTTAGTAAGATACTGGCTTAGGAAATCTGTCTAAATTATTATGTTAAGAAAGAAATTTTAAGTTTCTTTTTTTCAAATGTTTTCACCAGGAATCAGTATTGAATTTCCTCAGAGGATTTTTCATTATCTATGGAGATACATAAATATTTTTCTTTGATTAATAATGTGGATTATAATACCAATGGGTTATCCAATATTGGACCAACTTTGCATTCTGAAATAAATTCCACTTAGGCATGTTGTATTAATTTCACAATGTATAGGATTTTGTTTGCTAATGTTTTACTTGGTATTTTTACATCAATATCCATAAACATATTGCTCTGTAGGTTTTTTTGTATTTTTAAAAATTTAGACTTAGGTATTAGTGTAGTACTTGCTTCTTAAAAATTAGGAGCTTTTTCTTCATCTTTAATGTTCTAAAACACTCTATGAAATGTTGGAAATATCAAATCTTTGATGATTTGGTAGAATTTTCTTCTAAAGTTATCTGGGCAAAGTGCTTTTTTGGTGATGTAGTTTCTTAATAGCTTACTTTTTATCTTCTATGGAAAATGTTGTCTATCTATAACTGAGTCAAATATCATTTATTTTATTGCCCTAAGAAATTATCCATTTCCTGTGTTTTCAAAGCTATTTGCATAGAGGTCTGCAAAATAGTCACTTACGATGTTTTAAATTTTTGATTCAGTGGTTGTTTCCCATTGTCATCTTCTATTTTTTATTTTACAATTTCTCCCCTATTTTATTAATTTCTTCAAACCTACAGGAGTTTGATTTCCATGGCAAAAGATTTATAAAATCTGAAGAGAAACCAGAGTATAGGAGTTTGATTAATAAGTCTACTGTTTTTCTATTTTTAATTGATTAATTTCTACTTTTATCTTTATTTTGTGCTTCTTTGTGCTTTCTTTTTGCTTTTTTATTGTTTTTTGAGCTGGGTTTTTAATTTCTTAATTTCATTAAATTTTTTGATCAGAAATATTTAGTTTATTTAGTTCTATGAATTTTCCTCTAAATACTAATTTCAATACATCTTTCCATTATTTTTTTTTTCAGAAATTTTGTCATGTAAGTTTTTATTTTCCCTTTAGGTAGAATGTTTTGCAATAAACATTTTTTCTTAAAATTTGCATGGAAGAGTGTTTTTGCTCTTTGATTCTGTTAACAATTTCTAGTTTTTATTGCATTATGATATTTATTTGTTGTGATATTTCTACTTTATGAAATTTAATGATTTTTTTTGGTGACTTAACATTTGATTATGTTTTGTAAATGTTTTATTGCACTTGAGAAGAGGTGTATTATTTACCCTTGTATGGCTGTAAATTTCGTATATGCTTATAAAGTTTGGTATATGGTTATAAAATCTCCCTTGTACATGCTGTCTAGATCTTGTAACTCTTTAGTATTAAGTTGTGACTTTTAACTTTTTTGTTATATTTAATTTTTTTGGATTGAATTCTAGTTTGGCTGATAGCAGATCACATTTCCTGATTTCTTATTGTTTCCATTGACTTTAATATTTTGTTCATCTCTTAATTTTAGATTTTCTGATTCCCCTTGTTTTATATGTGTTCTTTGTATGTAGCATATAGTTACATCTTGCTCTGTGTACCAAACTGAAAATCCTTTGCTTTGTTTACCCCATTTTATTTATATTTATATTTAGCCCATTTATATTTATATTTATATGGTTGCAACTTTTATTTTAAACTCTGACACAGTAGTTTATAGTTATGTATATTTTATTTGCTATATTTCTTTCTCTCTCTCTGTATGATGAGTCTTTTTTGCCTTTTATCATTTTTCTAGGTGTGCTTTTTCTTACCACAAAACTGGCCAGCAGGGTAAGACCATGAGAAACCACGCATGGGGATTTGGTGTTTATTCTTTTTGTTACTTACAGTTATCATGAAGTTTGGGTATTCTCTATGTTCAGCTTATGCTGAGGACATAATTTGTGTAGTTTTGTTTTTCTTATTATTTCTCTTTATTGCTTTTGGTTGTAAACAGGAACCTGGATAGTTGCTGTTTTCCTCAATGACCTAGAATTCTGACTTCTAGAAATCATAATAATATTTCCCACTGTAGTCTGATGTGCCAAATGTAGCTGTAGCAGTAATTAAATTGGTGGGGGATGTTTGTAATTGGGTTTACAGCTTTTGGGAAATGACATGGGCTGGATTAAAGACCACAGGAAACCCAGAAGGTTTTTATGTTGCTATACTAGTAAAACTGCCATTAATTTGGACTGTTCAAAATTCTGAAAGCCATATGGAACCTCAACTTTCTACGGGCAAGAAACAGGCTGAGAAAGTTGTTCAAAGGGTATATTTTTTCATGTTCTCTTCAAAAATGGCCAAATAAGGTGATGGAAAAACAAGGATTCCAAGAACATGGAGCCAAGGGCTATGGAAAACAACTGACTGAGGAGCCACTCCCAGGAAGCTAAATCGGGGCATTATCAAGAAATATTCATCCTAAAAATAGACCCACCATCCAGTGGGATTGCAGAATTGCTATGTACCAGTGAGTACAATGTGCCTCCTATCTTTCCCCTTTGTGAATGGCTGTGTTTATTGTGACTATTTTGCCTGATTTCACCACTATATGATGATTTGTCTTTTAATTCATAGGCCTCTAGATCAAGATGAGCCATATCTATACTTGTGGTGGAGAGTGTGTTGTTCTGCCTAGATATCCCTCAGGAATGGAGGACTTATTTTCTCAGCTGCTGGAGTGCTCACGAAAGATAGTCCTTAGTTGTCATCCCTCTTTGGGCCTTTCCAATGGGTTATTTCCCAAGGTCATATATTCTTATAGGGACAGCTCTGATTCATGTTGGTCATGAAGTTCCAGCCCTTTATACCCAACTTAGCACAATTATGAGGGGTCACTGCAAGCTGTGGAATTTCTTTTGGGTTACCTGGGGCTTTCTTGGAACTGAACCAGAGATCAACATCTCCATCTGTCCTTCTTTTGTTGTTTTCTGCAAGAGTTTGTCTCAAGAGTACTCCCAAATAATTATAGTGTGTGCTAATTTCTTTCTCAGAATATACCTTCCAGGGAACCTAATCTGCATCAAGTCCTGATATATGTCTACCACAAGTTGCTGAATTTTAAACTTGATGCTCTATGGGATGAGATGTTTTGGAGAGTCTTGTGAGTGTCACCACTAGCAATGTATCTCAGCATGTATGGGGAAATGAATAATTGTCGTCATGAGTAAAGACTATGGTAGATGGTAAAAACGGCTCCATTTTTTTCACTGCTCCCTATGCTCATGTCTTTTGCCATTTTACTTTGCAGTGTTCCTCTATTCTGACTCAGTACATGGCCATGTAACTTGCTTTGTCCTAGGAGGAAGTAGAAGTGGCAGTGTGCTAATCCAAAACTAAGCCTCAGAATGTCTGATATATTTGCTTTTTGTTGTTGGCTTTTATTTTTTATTTTTTATTTTTTTTTTGCTTTTTCATTTTTGCACTTTAGCCTGCTGGGAACTGGGAAGCAGAAGGAATATAGCCAAGCCATCAAGATCATCCAAGCTGAGGCCAGCATCAAGGAGCTAGAAGCCTATAAATGCAGATATATGAGCAAGTTCTGCTAAGATCAGTAGGGCTCCCAACTGACTACTCCAGACATAATTAGAACTTACTGCTGTGTACTACTGTAATTCGTTTTGTGGTTATTACGCAGCATTATCATAGTAATAGACATGGGGTACAAGGGAAGAAAAAATTATGATGTGTGTGGATGCACCCTTGGTCTATAAAGGTATGAAGATACCTAGATGAGTAATATAAGGATCAGAGTATTGGTAACATTGAGGAGAGAGAGAGGATTGGTGTCTGGAACAAGGCTTATGAAGAGCTGCTCGAGTGGCTGAAAAAGTTATATTTCTTAAATTGGGTGGTGCTTACAAGGGTGGTAGTCATTCATTTAGCTACACATTTTTAAATGTATATTTTCTCTACTTATTTTATTTTATAGTGAAAAGGTTAAAATAATTTTTTTAAATTACACAATTCAAGGCTTTAACTTTATAGCAGGAGAAATACATATCCTAGAGAGGTTAAGAGGAACAAATGGAAGTTAGCAACAGAACAAGGATTAGCATCCAGACCAAACATTATGTGAATAAATGAGAAAAATAATATCAATAAAAGGAAGTGATATTTTCATAGAGAAGTATACAGGGTTGGATGTAGTGGCTGATATTTGTAATCTCAGCATTTTGGAAGGTTGAGGTGGGAGGATCACTTGAGGCCAAGAGTTTGAGACTAGACTGGGCCACATAGTGAGACCCTGTCTCTACAAAAAAAATTTTTTTTAAGTAGCTGGGTGTGGTGGCATGCAACTGTAGTGTTAGCTACTTGGGTGGCTAATACATGAGGATTGCTTGAACACAGGAATTTGAGGTTGTAGTAGGCTGTGATCATGCCACTGCCCTTCAGCCTGGGCAAACAGAACAACATCTTACGTCTACGGAAAGAGAGAGGGAAGGATACAGAAATAATGAGATATGG
Organism: Papio anubis; assembly: GCF_008728515.1. Lineage (NCBI taxonomy): Eukaryota > Metazoa > Chordata > Mammalia > Primates > Cercopithecidae > Papio > Papio anubis. The sequence goes on from NC_044983.1 coordinate 29,889,581, forward strand.
AAAATTGCAGACTACAGGTGTTAAAATGTTTTTTATCAGGGGAGCATATGAAATCTTTTTCTGAAATTTTCAAGAAAACCATGTTTTTGAAACGATAGAAGGTATCCCTTTTATCATTTTGAGAGTTTCTATTAGGAAATGGTTGTTAAGCATCACAATTCCATGTCTCCCTATCTAAACACTTTCTATACTTACCAAGTGGATAGATTCACATGATCCATGTATGCAGAATCTTATTGACAGAAATGGACTTTGACCTAGGAAATTTTCCATCTTCTTTGCCCAGGCTTCCAGGATCTGGACACCATGAATGATTCTTTTAGCCTTAGATGATGTATTCAGAAACCCCTCTTTTACATTATAAATGCATGGCTCATCTTAGAAAAATCCTTATAGTAAGCCTAGATTCTACCAGAACATGTATATCTTATTTGCTAACTGCAAATTGTATACTAGACAGTTGTTACCAGTGGTATTCTCAAGTCTGTCTAGTGAACACCTCAAATACATTTTATTAACAAATATCAGAAGTTACTGTACAAAATTGCAGAGCCATTTGGTTCTGCAATCTTTAAGATTCTTCTTTGGAAGAATCAAATATTTTACTTAAATTCTCCCCTACCTTCTATTCCCTTTCCATATATTTTTATATTTTGTTAGTATCAGGGTTGAATGATATCAATCAGGAGTATCTACTAAAATTATTAGTGATCCTAAATAATTAATGTGAATATACAAATTCAGAATGTTCAATTGGTATTTTTACAGTTTACCATGACTCAGGTTAAACATCACCAGGTGTGGACTCTTAGAGTCTATGTAGCTGGTCCATTTGCCCTATGTTAAAATGAAGGAAACAACTGGTACCCCCAAAATGTGGAAGGACTTGCCCAAGCTTGTTAGGGGTTCATCCAGACCTGGAAAGAAGCTACCTTATGATAGGCCAGTCCTCTTTTCAATTTACTAGTCAGGCTCTCATTAACTTTGAGAGAGAAGATGAGAAAATTTATCTTTACAATTAAAATGGTGTGTTAATAAAAACAGTGTGTTTCCAGAATTTCCCTTAGGGGAGGGTTGGGGAGAGAATATGGCAACGGAAGTGGCTTAGGTGCTTGTTTTGAAATTGCACTTGCAACGTAAGATAAGGTTTTTACTTAGATTGGGGGTGGGGTGGGGTGGAGTAGCAAAATACATCTTGGCTTCTGTACTGATTAAGATTTATTATTATTACTATTATTATTATTGTTACAGGGTCTTACTCTGTTTCCCAAGCTGAGTGCAGTGGCACAATCAGGGCTCACTGCAGCCTCAAACTCCCGGGCTCAAGCAATTCTTCTGCCTCAACCACCCGAGAAGCTGGACTACAGGTGTACACCATCACACTCAGCTAATATTTTTATTTTTTTTGCAGAGACAAGGTCTCACTCTGTTGTCCAGGCTGGTCTCGAACTCCTAGACTCAAGCAGTCCTCCTGCCTCAACCTCCCAAAGTGCTGGGATTATAGGCATGAGTCACCATGCCCGACCAAGAGTAATTATTTTTGGAACCTGTTTTAAAATGTGTTAGCATTCTCAATAATGTTTAGAATAGTTGTATAGACTATACATGAAGATTCAAAACATTCCTGAAAATATTCTATTTTTAGCCAGTTTGCATTTAAGTACTTTAAAAAGGGGGCATTTCATCACAGACAATGCTAGGCATATTTACCTTACTATATCCATGGCTCTATGTTTTTTAACACTGTGTAATTTACTCTTTTCTAATAGTATAGAAGGAGGCTATGACTCTTAAGTAGGCAGTTTGAGAAAAGAAAATATCTAAATGCTGCTCTTTAGGGATAAACTGATAATAACACCAAAGTGTTATTAAAGAAACCCAAAGAAGTTACATATATACCTGCTTTTTGTTCCTTTCCTTTCCTTTTCTTTTCTCCTTCCTTCCTTCCTTCCTTCCTTCCTTCCTTCCTTCCTTCCTTCCTTCCTTCCTTCCTTCCTTCCTTCCTTCCTTCCTTCCTTCCTTCCTTCCTTCCTTCCTTCCTTTCTTTCGTCTCGATCTGTTGCCAGGCTGGGGTGCAGTGGCAGGATCTTGGCTCACTGCAACCTCTGCCTCCTGGGTTCAAGCAATTCTCCAGCTTCAGCCTCCTCCCGAGTAGCTGGGATTAGAGGCACGCACCACCATGGCTGGCTAATTTTTGTATTTTTAGCAGAGACAGCGTTTCACCACGTCGGCCAGGCTGGTCTCAAACTCCTGACTTCGTGATCTGCCTGCCTTGGCCTCCCAAACTGTTGGAATTACAGGTGTGAGCCACCGCGCCCAGCCCCATGTACACTTGTTTTAAATCAACATTTCTCTGTGTGGATAAGATGGAAATTCAATGTGTATTCTCTGTGAAGCACACAAAAGGACAAGTCTTCAATTTAAAGGATCTAATAGCCCTCGAGTCTCTTGAGAATCTAGATTAATGGAGGTTACTCAGAAAATTGCAGAATATAGGAAATCCAGCTAGTGAACCTGTAACACTTGGATCCAAAAGCTAAAATCCTATCTCATGAGGAAAAGCAAACAAAGACAAATATCCACAGATGTAATAAAATATCAATGACATAAGTTTTTCCTGTTGTGTTTTTGGCCTCACAAATATAGTATGGGTTTATATATCTACCAATTATATAAACTTAAAGTATAGATTATGGAAAAAACCTACGTTAATTACCACCGTCCAACAGTTTCCATATTTCTGTATAATCCTGCTACCTGTAAGCATCAACATGCAAAGCTGGCTTCCACCCGTGGAAAGTCGTCCCTGAGAGTCATTATTTTCCTTTTAACATTGAAATCATACACTTTGACCTAACTTATGAATTAAAACACTGTCAGAGCAATCGTTGAAATTTTATAAGGTAAACTTCAGTTCTATCTTAGGAAGCTCAGGAATACTCATGTAGCCTCCATTTAGAGAAGAAGGAATCCAAGGTGCAGGAAGCGGAATGAGGTACCAGACATCACACAGCAATAAGTGGAAGGATTTTGATGAGGGTCCGTGCTTCTCTGAGTAAGTTGAGGCTGAAGAATCGAGGAGTCTCTGACAGCCCCAATTAACTCACTTCTTTGAATTCTATTGATGGAGATTGTTCTGGGAATATCTGAGATAAAATTTATCTTTGCAATAACTTATTTTTAAGGAAAATTTCATGAACAAACTAACAGTAAGTACAAGATTTTGGAGACTAACATAATGGGTGATTATTATGGCTACTTAAGCGAACAAACTTTTAAGATAGAACAACTATTTTGCATATAAATATTAAATCAAGTGTTTTCCATTCAATTCCTAATGAGGAAGCTTTCCTACTGGCCATAGCGGATGCCTAATGTCACTTATTTATTTATTTATTTTTTTTATTATACTTTAAGTTCTAGGGTACATGTGCATAACGTGCAGGTTTGTTACATATGTATACTTGTGCCATGTTGCTGTGCTGCACCCATCAACTCCTCAGCACCCATCAACTCGTCATTTACATCAGGTATAACTCCCAGTGCAATCCCTCCCCCCTCCCCCTCCCCATGATAGGCCCCGGTGTGTGATGTTCCCCTTCCCGAGTCCAAGTGATCTCATTGTTCAGTTCCCACCTATGAGTGAGAACATGCGGTGTTTGGTTTTCTGTTCTTGCGAAAACTGTTACTTTGTTACTGAACATGGCGGCAGGGGGCGTGGGGGGGGTGTCATGGGACTGCGGGCTTTCAGAAAGCTCAGCTTTTTGTATTTCATGTAACAGCAAAAGTTTACAGGCCTTGGAAGTTCATACAATATTTATATTGTGCCAAGTAGGGCTCTTAACAAGCAATTACTGTATACAAACACCTTCATTAAAAAAAATGAGAATTTTAGATGAGAGTCCTGTGTATCATTTCTTAAAGAAAATCTACAAGGAGTCAAAGGAGTTTCTCTAATTGGCCAACACAGAACAGCTGATGAATAAGTATATTTATAAGGAGAAACTGGCTGAAAAATAAAATACCAGTGCTTTGCGAAAGCAATGATGGAGGTGAGCAAATCCTAATCTTAAATGAGACATAAAAAGGACTGCAAATCAACTCAATCATTTAATTAGAGATATCTCTCAGAAGAAAAAGGGTTAATTTTTTCAAAATAAATGGTTCAATTTATGATAAGCCCTAGAGGCTTTATGCTAATTACAAGTTATTTTAAGGCATGCGTTTGTAAGCACAGTTTATAGTTACCTCTGTGAGAGCTGCTTGGATCATGAGAGCTCTACTTTATGCCTTGTTTTAGCTGCTTGAAATGAGATTTTGTTGTCAGTTGCAGGAACACTAATATAAAAAGCAGAATCTGTGTGTTTTGTTGGTACACATAGATCATAACTGTGGGCCATGAGAAATGTGCAGCTGCTCTTTCATTACACTGGGAAGGAAAATGTTTTGCTGTGTTACAAGTCTGTGTGCTTATACCTTCGTGACTTGCTCCTTTCAGAATAATTTCCCCAGAGTCAAATCCCAGCCAAGTGCAGCCTTTACATATTGCGGTGGGCAAAAATGCTCGCTCGAGGCTTTTTCTGAAGTTGTGAAAGGTTGACAGTACTTTACTGGTTGACTCAAGTAAGAAATTATGGAGGTTTTCATATCAGAACAGCTGCACTTAAATTTTCCATCCAAAACACTTACCAATTTATTCAAAATTAGGGGATAATTGAAAAGCAGTTTCATAAGATTCTGGCTTTCTAAAAGAAAATAAAATTGTTTTAAAACATGCAAATTATATTGTTAATTACTGAGTGTTTTCTTCTCTCATAGTAGCAGTTGTGCATTCTGTGTATGCCTGCTTGGATATTTATGTTGAGTAACTGTATTTGTTTTGTTTTCAGTTATAAAATGTTCTTTTACTTGAGTAAGAGCAAATTCTTCCCTTATTTATTTTTCCAGAGATGTCATGCTCATTATGTATGCATTTGGGTGTAACTACAACAAAACAAAATGGATTTTTTATAAATAAAATTTACATAGCTGAAAAGAGCACATTTTATCTTCAAGATAAACATTGCCGTCTTTTTTTCTGATTGTTGCTCTGTAATTCTTCTGAACAACAAAATGAAAATAAGTCAAAATGAGAAATCAATTCTGTCTCTTTATAAAATGTCAAATATATATGTCAAATTCCCTAAGAACTGTAAATGACTCTTCTTAGTATTTTTAAAAATCCCAGATGTAATTACATTAAGTAATCTGGTTTCCAAAGGAGTTGGAATAATTAAAGAGCACCTGCTGATTTTCTTCAGTAGACTAAAAAGTATTTTAATAATACACAAATAGCAGAAACTGAAAAAAGAAAAGACTTAAATAGAAGGATCATTTTAACTAACCAATTTATGAATTTTCAAGTTTCAAGCTTATGGTGTTTATACCAAGACATGCTACCTATTAGTTACAGGTAGATGACATTAGTAAGAAATCAGTTATACTGTTCGGCTTTTAAAATTTAACTCAATTCTAAAAGCTTTCCTCTCTCTTTACATGGCTGTTTCATAACCATATGGGAGACATGAACTCCAGTTGACTCTGGATTACCTATGGAATTGGGGTGAGTGTTAGTATGGATAAATGAAATCCACAGATAATCTTAAGACATTTTAGCTTTCATCTCCCCTGCCTCCAAATTATTTCAACCACTGAGATGCAGCAAAATGTACTATGTCCTTTTTAATTTTTTTCCTCTTATGTTTCCTAGTTTTTTTAATTACTTTAACAGAAGTTTAGGGAAAACTGAGTGGTCTGTGTGTAGGCATAAGGCAAAAGGCATTAAATTTAGATCCTCATCCTTAAATACGCGTGGCTGTATGAGCTGTGCTCTTCTCTTGCAAACCATTTTTTTTTTTCTTGCCCCTGACAAATTGTAACCTGCTTTCTCCAGTGAAAGTGGTTCTGATCCTTTTCCATCCCTAATAACTGCTTGGAACCTGACTAAGATAAAGGGTCCTGCTGCTGCAGACGCCAGCTTACAGGGCACAATCAGGGCTAGCATTGATTGGCAATGGTTCATTACCCATGGGGACAGCTGCCCTGTTTATCATCCTAACCTTTTTTGGACCCAGTGTTTTTTGTTTTTTCACTCACTCAGTGGTAGAGCTGAGGCTGGAGGAGGCTGTGCTTTGGTTCATCTTACCAGCTGGAAAGAATGAAAACATGACCAAACACCTGAAAACTTGCCACCTGGCCACACAATGACTTTAATGAGACTGGCTCTCATCTCCCTCTGGGACTACAATCATAACAAGACAATATTTGTTAGTTTTAAATGCAATAATCAGTCCTTTTGAAGGAAAACACTCTATGTAGGGTTAGGGGTGGCTGGATGGCTAAAAACAAACTTTTTTTTTTTTTTTTTTTAAATCAACTGCTGCTAAAAACCAATGTGTTCATTGTTTTTTTAAAGTCAGAACTATGATGTAAGTAGATATTGCTTTTATTTCTTTTGAAAAAGAAGGGGCTGATTCAAATCAAGAATCTCTCAGTTTATTTCTTTGTAATAATTTATACGTTTATAAATTCATTCATTTCTGTATTCTTACTGTGAAGAATTATAATTTATCTGGCTGTAGAGAAAAATAAGGACTTGGGTATCCAAGATTTAAACCTTCAGTATCTAAACACCAGGAGGTGCTCTAAGATAACATGAAAGAACACATTTCCCGGAGAATTAAGGATTCTAGTTACATGAAATTTACTAACAAAACTGTTTGCTCTGAGAGGCCTTAAATGTTCAAATTCTAAGGTATGCAGTGTAGTAGACCATCTTCTGGATCTAAAAGACTCTTTCAAAGGAGCCCTGTCAAGATTTCAGGGACACTAGTAAAAATTTGCAGAGAGATGTTTTCTACATGCCTATGACTTGGAACTATTTGTGGAAGGACAGTAAACAAAGAATGTTAATACTGAGTTTGTTTTGTGTTACACAGTTTAAAATGCAATGAGAAAGCCAAATGAGACTGTAAGATGAAATTCTGGAGCTGGTGTATTACTTCGTGCATGGGTAAGTACTGTATTTGTTCTTCCAAACCAGATATCAGGTAAAATTATGAAGACAACCTTTTCAGATATTATATAGAGAGAAATTAAAGATAAATTTCTTTGTATTTTTCTGGATAACCAATAGGATCCTATCCTGGGGAAAGCATTCTAATAAGTAATTAAAAAAAAATAAGCTTCATTGAGTTACAATTTACATAAAACAAAATTAATACAATGAATTTTACAATTCGAAATGCATAATTTGCTGAATTTTGGCAAATGTGGATAGTCATGTAACTACCACAAACGTCATGATATGGAACATTTCTATCATCCAAAAAGAGTTCATCCATGTTCCACGTTAATTAATGTCATTGCTCCATACCTTGGACCCTGGTAACTAATGATTTGTTTTCTATTGCTATAATTTTGCCTTTTCTGGAATTTTATATTCATTTTTTTGTGGCCAGCTTTTTAAACTTTTCATACTGCTTTTGAGATTCATCTATGTTGTGTGTATTAATAGCTTATTCCTTTTTATGACAAAGTATTATTCCATTGTATGGATGCATCGCAATGTGACTATACATTCACAACTTGATGAATATTTGAGATTTTTCCCAATTTTTTGATATTATGAATAAAGTTGCAATGAAGATCTACATGCAAGTCTTTGTATAGATAAGAGCTTTTCCTTTTCTCTTGGGAAAATACCTGGGAATGGGATGACTAGATCATATAGTGGGTATATTTTTAACTTTTTCAAGATACTATTATAGTATTTTTCAGAGCGTTTGTACCGTCTTACATTACTGCCATTAGGCTATGGAAGTTCCAAATTCTCTGCACCTCACCAACACTTGGTATGGTCAGTCTTTTTAATTTTAGCTATTCATAGTGGTTATAACTTGCATTTCCCTAAAGATACACGGAGCATCTTTTGTATGTGTTTGTTTTACATGCATACATTTTCTTTGAAGGAGTTTCATTCAAATATTTTGCCAAATTTTAATTGAGCTGTGTTTTCATATTATTGAAATTTGGGGATTCTTTATATATAAAAATACAAATGCCTTATCCAATGTAGGCTTTGCATATATTTTCTTCTAGTTCATGGCTTGTCTTCTAATTCGTTTTTTTTTAAAGAACGTAAGTTTTTAGTTTTGACGACATCTTCTTTATCATTATCTTTGATGAATCATGCTTTCTATGTTGTTGCTAAGAAATCTTGGCCTGATCCAAGGTTAGAGATGTTTTCTCTGAAGTTTTTCTCTAGTGGTTTTATAATTTTAGTTTTTACTTTAAGCCTATTGTTATTTGTGTTAATGTAATATATGGTGTAAGAAAGGATTAAAACTCATTTTCTTGCATATTAATATCAAATGTTTTCAGCATCATTTGTTAAAAAAGACTATAGTTTCCTCACTGAATTGCTTTTGCACATTTGTAATAAAAACCAGTTGTCCATATGTGTGTGCATTTATTTCTGGACACTGCAGTTAATCTAATGACCTATTTCTCCCATCCAAGTATTAGCCAGGCCTGACTCTGCTTAGCTTCTGGGATCACATGAGAGCAAGTACATTTAGGGTGATATGGCTGTAGACTACTGACCTATTTCTTTATCTTTACACCAGTACCACTCTGTCTTGATTCCTGTAGCTTGGGCCAACTACATAATTTTTGGGATCTAGGATAAAATTAAAATATGGGTTCCTTTGTTAAAAGTTAAGAATGTCAAGACAGTGACAAAGAGCATTAAACCAAGCACAGAGCTCTTCTGACAGTGGGACCTTGTGCAACTACACAGGCTGCACGGCCATGAAGCCAGCCCTGATCGTAGCATTATAATAAATCCTGAAATAGAAATCAGGCAGGGTTAGCATTTCCACTTTATTCTTCCTTTTCAAAGTTATTTTAACTAATCCAGGATTTTTGTATTTCCATATGAATTTTAGAGCTAGTCTATTTCTTTTCTTTTCTTTTCTTTTTTTAAACAAACTAGTGGAATTTTTATTAGGATTGCAGTAAATGTATAGTTCAACTTGAGAGGGATAGATTTCTTTACAATATTGTGTCATCAGACCAATGTAGGGCTATGTGAGTTATTTATCTTTTTTGAGTGAGTTTTGTAGTTGGTGTCTTTCAAGAAACTGGGCCATGTCATTAATGTTGTCAAATTTCTTGGCATAAAGTAGTGTCCTTCCTTATTTTTTCATATATGTAGAATCTTTGTAAATAGCACACTCTCATTACTGATATTGGTGATTTGTATATTCTCTTTTCTTGATGAATTTGACTAGAGTTTTATTAATGTTATTGATTTTCTCATAGAATCATTATTGGTTTCATGATTTTTTAAATTTAATTGATTTCTGCTCTTATTTCCTACTTACTTTTTATTTAATTTTCTCTTCTTTTCCTAGTTTCTTGAAGTGAAACTGAGGTTGATTTGAATCCTTTCTTATTTTCTTTTTCTTTTCTTTCTTTTCTTTTCTTTTTTTTTTTAATGACGGAGTCTCGCTCTGTCGCCCAGGCTGGAGTGCGGTGGCGCGATCTTAGCTCACTGCAAGCTCTGCCTCCTGGGGATTTGAACCCTTTCTTATTTTCTAATATGGATGTTTAGTGCTACAGTTTCTCCACTAGTTATTGTTGTAGTGGCAGCTACAAATTCTGATGGATTGTGTCTGCATTTTTATTTCATTTAAATGGTTTCTAATTTTTAAATTTCTTCTTTAATCTATAGGTTATTTAGAAGTGTGTTATTTAGTCTCTAAATATTTCAGGATTTTCCAAAGTTTTTTCCATTATTTATTTCTAATTTAATTCTATGTTGCTCAGAAAACATTTGTATAACTTAAATTCTTTTAATCTTATGGGGACTTGTTTTATTACCAAGACTCTGGTTTATTTTGGTAAATACTCCATATACACTTGAGAAGAATGTACATTCTGCTGTTCTTGTGTGGAGTGTTTTATCAATTTCATTTTGGGCAAGCTAGTTAATGTAGGTCAATGTTGGTCAAAACTTTTATGTCTTCACTGATATTCCAGCTACTTTTCAACCTGCTTTTGAGAGAAGGATACTGAAATATCCAACTGTAATTATGGATTTGTCTGCTTCTTATAATTCTATCAGTTTTTTCCTTACATATTTTGAAGTTGTGTTACCATGTGCAAAACTTTAGAATTGTTATGTCTCCTGATATTTGTTGAACTCTTTAACAACATGTGATGACTTCCTCTATTGTCAGTAATATTCTTTGCTCTAAAATATACTTTGTCTTATATTCATTCCGGTTTTTCTTTGATTTGTATTAGAATGGTATATATTTTTTCCATCACTTTACTTTTAACCTGTTTGTGTTTTACATTTAAAATATGTTTCCTGTGGGCTGCATATAGTTGTGCCTTGTTTTTAAATCCAATTTGACAATTTATTTTAATTGAGGATGTTTAGACCATTTACATTTAAAGTGATTATTAATACAGTTAAGTTTCAGTCTTTTTCCTTATCATTTGTTTTCTGGTCCTCTGTACTTTGTTTACCCTTTGCAAATTTCCTGTCTTCTTTGGGATTAATTTAACATTTCTTATGATTTTGTTTCATTTTCTTTGCAAGTTTACTAGCTATAACTTTTTGTTTTATTGTTATCAGTGGTTGCTTTAGAGTTTATTTTATACATATTCAAGATATCACAGTCTACTTTCAAGTGGTATTATATTACTAAATGTGTAGTACAAGAACCTTACAATAGTATTATTTGTATTTCTTTCCTTTTATTCTTTATATTATTGATGTCATGTATTTTATTATACATATGTTATAGGTATTATAATTCATTGTTATTATTTTTGTTTAAATAGTAAATTATCTTTTGTATTTTTTTTTTTTTTTAATTTTGAGACAGAGTCTTGCTGTGTTGCCTAGGCTGGGGTACAGTGACATGATCTCAGCTCACCACACACCTGGCCTCCCAGGTTCAGGTGATTCTTATGCCTCAGCCTCTCAAGTAGCTGGGATTATAGGTATGTACCACCACACCTGACTAATTTTTATATTTTTAGTAGAGATGGGGTTTTGCCATGTTGACCAGGCTGATCTCAAACTCCTGGTTTCAAGTGATCTGCCTGCCTTGGGCTCCTAAACTGCTGCAATTACAGGTGTCGCTGTGCCTGGCCAGTCAATTATCTTTTAAATATATTTAAATGAGAAAAATATCTCATACATTTACCCAGACAGTTACCGTTTCAAATATTCTTTCTTTAAAATAGATTCATATTTCCATCTGGCATTATTTTTCTTTTACCTGAAGGACTTCCTTTAATTTAAGGAATGTTTAAACATGTTTAACATATCTGTACTGTGGGTTTGCTGGTGATAAATTTTCTGTGCTTTTCTATAAATCTAAAAAATCATTATTTGTCTTTATTTTTAAAATTTATTTTTCTGTGTATAGAATTCTAGGTTGGCAATTTGATGTTTATTCATTCAGTACTTTACCAGCACTTCACTGGCATCACTCACTATAAGAAATTTGCTATTATTATTCTTTTTCCTATTTATGTATCATGCTATTTTATTCTGATGTGTTAAAACTTTCTCTTTATTATTAGTTTTGATAAATTTAATTATGATGTGCCTTCGTGTAGTTTTCTTCATGTTTTTTGTCCTTATAGCCACTGAGCTTCTTGAATCTGTGGAATTATAATTTTCATTAAGTTCAGAAAAATTTTAGCCATTTTTTTTTGTATCATGCCCTTCTTCTTTACTCTTTTTGAGAATTCAATTACATATATATGAGCTATTTGAAGTTGTCCCACAGGACAATACTATTCTTTTTATCCATTTCTTTCTCTGTGTCTTTCATTTTGGATAATTTCTACTGTGATGTATTTAAGTTCATTAATCTTTTCTTCTGCATTGTCAAATTTGTTGTGAATCTCAATGAATGTTGATTTTATCTTAGACACTCTATTTTCATCTAGAAATTTTATTGGGATTATTTTTATATCTTCCATAGTTTTGACTATTTGTATAGTTGATACAGTTATATTATCTGTTTTAATGTTCTTGTCTGTTAATTCTAACATCTGGGTGAGTTCAGGTCTGACTTTGAATGATTTTTCTTATCATCATGGTTCATATTTTCCTGCTTCTTTGCATGACTGGTCATCTTTGATTAGATGCTTGACATTGTAATTTTATATTACTGAGTGCTAGATATTTTTATATTTCTATCAATATTTTTGATCTTTGTTGTGGGATGCAGGTAAGTTGCTTAGAAACAGATCTTTTTGCATCTTGCTTTTCAGATGTGTAATGTAGGAACAGTACAGCAGTTTAGTCTAGAGCTACTTATTTCTCACCAATGAGGCAAAATCCTTCTGTGAACTCTATTTAATGCCCCTGAATTATGAGGTTTTAAAGTCAGGCTGGTGGCAACAAGAAATATCCAAGAACTGTGTACATGCCAGATTTCCTCTAATTTTTTTGAATGGCTCTCTGGACTCAGATAGTTTCCTCACATGCATGTACTGATCAGTACTCAAGGGAGACTCTCTGCAGACCTCCAAGATCTCTTTCTCCTCACCGTTTTCTTCTCCAGTACTCTTCCCTACAAAATCTAGCTACCTTAGGTATCCTTAGATTTTTAGTTCCACTTCTACTCAGGGAGTCCACTGGACTTTGCATGGGTTCTCCCTCTCTGTCCTGTGGTCCGGAAATTCTCTTGAGGCAATATATCTGGAACAATCATATGGCTTTCTTAATTGGTTTCTTGTTTCTCTGGCATTTCTGTCCTTCATTACCTGATGTTCAGTGTCTTGAAAACCATTGTAATGTATATTCTTGTCTGTTTTGTTTTGTTTCTTGTTATTTCAGCTTGGAGGTTAAATCTGGCCCTTCTTGACTAGAAGTAGAAGCAATTCCCTTACTCTTTTAAATTTTTTGATATTATTTATCAGTCTTTGACTTTGTTTAGATATCTATTTTCTCTCTCACTGGAGATCAGGTACTCTATTTTGTTCACTTTTTTTTGAACATTAGTGAATGAATAAATGAATGAACTATAATGATCTAAAATGACAATGAACATAGAAATCTTGAAACTTTCTGTAATTACCTACCAAGTTATCTTGCCTTATAATTGTTTTATGTTGATAATCAGTGGCTCTTTTCTAAAGAACTTGCAACTTTTTATTGATAATTTTCCACTGTTTCTAGTGGTAAGAAAAGAGTCCTTTCTTCTCAGTTTGCAGAATAAAAAGTAGAGCATTTAAAACTTTTTTAGAGTGTCAAGCAAAGGTTGTTTGCATTATAAAATCAATGAAAATACTGAAGCTTTTCATCTCTGAAAAATATTGAATATGTAAATTAGGGCACAAATTTTAGTTTGCTCTTAGGTAGTTTGATGATAATTATGAGAATTATATTATTTAAATTTAAGCTCTTGACAGTTCTTTCTTTTTTATATTTCTAAGACAGCCCAACCTTATGTTAATATACAAATTCTTTTTGAGTATTAGTGAATCAATAGTTTTCACAAATTATCTAACTCCTCATTATCCTCACTTTCCAGTATGAGAAATCTCATGTAATTTAAGATATGACAATATCTGTTAGTATAATAATTCAGTTCTGACAAATTTTCATTTTATTTTAAAATACTGGCACAAGGTAAAATCTCAAATATGAAATTCTCCTTTTGACTTTATCTATTTATCTTTTGGAACTCATGGTTTTCCACCTGCTTTTTTTCATTAACATATCTTGAAGATGTTTTCTCTATTAGCTTTTATAATTTTAACTTTTTCTTTTAATTGCTGTGAGTATTTCTCATGTACATGTATTATAATTTACATAATAAGTTTTCCATTGAAGTTTTAGATGTAATTCTTTATGCAACTAAGAATATTAATATCAACTATACCTTTTTATGTTTGATAGGAAACATCTGTGAACCTTTTAGGATTTGTATTTAATTTACTGAATTTTCTGGAATTTTTGGACCATTACACTGAGGACATTTAGATAATTTCTGGCCAAGATAAATTGTGAATGCTTTGAAAAGTCTACAAAAGCAACCTTTACAAAAGCTTCTCTTGGCAAAGCACAGCCTAGAACCAAGCCAACAGGTTTTTTCAGCTTCACTGCATTCATGGCTTTTGAGGCCATGAGGTGTCAGTATCCTTTCTGTAGATGTTTCAGAAGAATGCCTCAATTCAAATTTCACTTGTGGGATTTGGTAGTTTGGCATAAATGAACACTATCAATAGGTTCTAGTTTGGTGACCATATATTACAAAAATGGTTGGATTCATATTTATGTATATTTGTGAATTTCAGGTTTTTAAAAATTGATATCCAGCCTGTGAAATCAAGTGTAATGTATTCAAAAGCAAAGTTTAGGATTACTAACACATTTCAAATACTATTTTAAAATACGCTTGTTTATTAGTCTGTTCTCATACTGCTATAAAGGACTCCCTGAGACTGGGCAATTTATAAAGTAAAAAGGTTTAATTGACTAATAGTTCCACATGGCTAGGGAGGCCTCAGGAAACTTACAATTATGGCAGAATGGGAAGCAAACACATCCTTCTTCACATGATGACAGGAAGGAGAAGAATGAGAGCCAAGTGAAGGGGAAAGCCCCTTACAAAACCATCAGATCTTGTGAAAACTTCCTATCATGAGAATAGCATGGGGAAAACCACCCCCATCATTCAATTACCTCCACCTGGTCCCTTCCATGACCCGTGGGGATTATGGAAACTACAATTCAAGATAAGATTTGGGTGGAGACAAAGCCAAACCATATTCCATCCCTGGCCCCTCCCAAATCTCATGTCCTCACAATTCAAAACACAATCATGCCCTTTCAATAGTCCACCAAAGTGTTAACAAATTCTAGCATAACTCAAAAGTCCAAGTCCAAAGTCTCATCTGAGACAAGGTAAGCCCCTTCCACCTATGAACCTGTAAAATAAAATGCAAGTTAGTTACTTCCTAGATACAATGGGGGTACAGGCATTGGGTAAATACACCCATTCCAAATGGGAGAAGTTGGTCAAAACAAAGGGGCTGCAGGCCCCAGTAGGACAGTCATTAAATCTTAAATTTCCAAAATAATCTCCTTTGACTCCATGTCTCACATCCAGGGCACTCTGACGCAAGAGGTGGTGGCCTTGGGCAGCTCCACTCCTGTGGCTTTGCAGGGTACAGCCCATTCCTGGCTGTTTTCATGGGCTGGCGTTGAGTGTCTGTGGCATTGCCAGGTGCTTGGTGCAAGCTGTCAGTGGCTGTACCATTCTGGGGTTTGGAGGATGGCAGCCCTCCTCTCACAGCTCCACTAGACAGTGCCCCAGTGGGACTGTGTATGGACTCTGACTCCACATTTCTCTTCCACACTGCCCTAGCAGAGGTTCTTCATGTAGGCTCTGCCCCTGCAGCAAACTTCTGCCTGGACATCCAGGCATTTCCATATATCTTCTGAAATCTAGATGGAGATTTCCCAACCTCAGTTTTTGACTTCTGTGCACTCGCAGGCTCAACACCATGTGGGAGCTGTCAGTTTGGGGCTTACACCCTCTGAAGTCAAAACCTGAGCTGTACCTTGACCCCTTTTAGCCACTGCTGGAATGGCTGGGATGCAGGGCACCAAGTCTCCAGGCTGCACACAGTAGCAGGGGCCTGGACCCGCTATCAGGAAGCCGTTTTTTCTTCCTAGGCCTTCAGGCCTGTGATGGGAGGGGCCACCGCAAAGGTCTCTGACATGCCCTGGAGACATATTCTCCATTGTCTTGGTGATTAATATTTAGCTTCTTTTTACGTATGTAAACTTCTGCAGCAGGTTTGAGTTTCTCCCCTGTAGATGGGGTTTCCTTTTCTATTGCATCATCAGGCTGCAAATTTTCCAAACTTTTATGCTCTGCTTCCTCTTCAATGTTTTGCTGCTTAGAAATTTCTTCCACAAGATACCCTAAATCATCTCTCTCAAGTTCAAAGTTCCACAGATCTCTAGGGCAGGGGCAAAATGCCACCAGTCTCTTTGCTAAAGCATAACAAGAGTCACTGTTACTCCAGTTCCCAACAAATTCCTCATCTCCATCTGAAATCATCTCAGCCTAAACTTCATGGTCCTTATTACTATCAGCATTTTGGTCAAAGCCATTCAATACATGTCTAGGAAGTTCCAAACTTTCCCACATTTTCCTGTCTTCTTCTGAGCCCTCCAAACTGTTCCAACCTCTGCCTGTTGCCCAGTTCCAAAGCCACTCCCACATTTTTGGGCATACTTATTGCACCCCACTCCTGGCACCAATTATTGTATTAGTCCATTCTCATACTGCTATAAAGTACTAACTGAGATGGTAATTTATAAAGGCAAAAGATCTAATTTAATCACAGTTCAGCATGGCTGGAGAGGTCTCAGGAAACTTACAGTCATGGTTTAAGGAGAAGCAAGCATGTCTTTCTTGACATGATGGCAGAAAGGAGAAGAATAAGAGCTAAGCCAAGGGGGAAGTGCATTAGAAAACCATCAGATATCATAACATATTCACTATCATGAGAATGCCATGTGGAGAACCACCCCCATGAGGATTATGGAAACTACAATTCAAGATGAGATTTGGGTGGGGACACAGCCACACCATATAAGCTTGGAGAAATAAACTTTTTGGAAAAAAAAAATAAAGAAGAAAGGAAGATCATTTTGAAAATAACACAAACGTGCCATACATTTAATACTTTTTCTTCTAAAAGCTTGAGATGCTTCCTTAGATATTATCAAATTATATGTCACTGCAGTCCTGGAAGAAAGATCAGTGATAGGAATTGTAGGCATTTATGAGCTTCATGGTTTTGTTCAAGATAAAAAGAGGAACCACTATTTATTGCTCAAATCCTTTAGAAAAGTTACTTACCATACATTGTCTCTTGTTAGCCTCAGAAAATCAATGTAAGGGAGGTTCATTGACATTAAGAGTTTAAACAAGGCCATACACCTAGAAAGTGAAAGTGAGGGTTTGAACTCAGGTCTATCTTTTTTCAAATCTTGTACTTTTTCATCCAAAAGGAATATTTTTTTCCACTATAGGATACTATTTGTGTGTATGTGCACATGCATACATGTGTGTATGGAGAGTTGCTCGAGAATTCTCAAACATTTCTATATCCTAATGTAAATGGAAAAAATCCACATAGCCGATACTTGTTTTGAACAGGAGAGAAAATAAATTTTAATGTGGGCATGGGCCCACTACTTTGTACTTTCCATTATTTTATTTGTAAACATTGATAGGGGATGGAGTCCTTACTAAGAATTTGATTTTTGACAATTTAAAGAAAAACACATTTAAAAAAATATATATTCTTTCTTTGATTGTCACTGGAATTAGAAAAAACAGAATAATGTTCTCATGAGAGAAGGGTCCTAGCATAATAAAAGCAAAGCCTAAGAATGAATTGTTTAGTAGATTTCCTGTGGATAGGACTGGAGGCAAATTTTTTTGAACAGTACTGTCTGACATGTATTCAAAGATTTTTACTATTCTATGTGGTCATTATCCTCTCTGTCATTAAATCTTCAAATTGATTACATATAATATCCTTGTGTTTGTTTTAATTTGGGTATTGAGGGAGAAGATGATGGCCATGGTGGGCAAAATAAGAAAGGGCTGAGCAGTACAGAAGGCTTACCATGAACAGCAGTCAAGGATTAAGCAGAGGCAGCAATTTAAATGGGGAGGGAGAGGAGATTTCACTTCACTTCCAGATTTCCATTGTGTTCTTCTCAGAGAATCTGCAGTAATCTTAGAACACTAGACTTCTCATAGTAAGTGGAATGGGGACTAAAACCTAAAAGACTTGGGAATTCTGGGGAGTAGGGTGGAAGACCTGGGGATATTTGATTTAAATAACTTTCATAATCATTAGGCTTTCTTGTTTTACCATTTTGGGTAGCTATAAGATGCCTCACAAAAATATTCCTGTAGTTACCTTCAGTGTCTCTGCAGTGATAACTTATTAATAAAATTATCATTAGTGCCCTCATGAGACATAGAAAATGCTTGGTTGCATTCTCTCTTCCTTCATTTCCTGTTTCTTTTTGCATGTTTGGGGGGGTATGTGTCTACTCACAGATGGGTAGAATTTTTTAAATATAGCAAGTGGCTTCCTAACAAGGGGTTTAAAATTCGTAATGAACATGTTATAGGTTTTAGAAACAACCTCATTGTTAGTAAGGCTGAGAACTTGAGGCACAAAGAGTGTAACTCATTTTAGCAGAATGTGGAATATATGCACAAGAGCATGAGGTAAAACAAGCTGTAGTATTTGCTAGATTATATAGGCAGTCAGTACCATTGCCTTCATGTAATTTAATTCTCAGTTTTGATTTTCTGTTGAAGTAATTGATGGAAAGATCAACAAAAATTAAAGAGTGTTTTCATTTTTTCTTAAAGATAAGTAATACAACTCTGTTTTTTGAAAATATTATTTAAAATATCTGTTTTTAATGTAATGATTTAGTTATCTATTTTTTGAGTTTTCCTAAATTAAGTTTTGCTGTTAAAAATCCTTAACTAGATAAGCATCTGTTCCTTTTGCATGGTTGGAGTCTACCCTCTTCCTTAGAATAAACTCGTTTCAGTTATTTTTCTTAATAAAGCCTGCTCTAAGACTGCCATTTATGATTCTCAATTTGAGTGACCTTTTCTCAATGCCTGCAATTTAAGTACATAATATTTTATATTTTTTTTCTGCTTATTCAAGTAAATTACTGCAGTTGTCCCCTGGTCTACCTACTGTTTAAAATCTAAATTGACAATACAAAACAATTTGAATATTTGGAACAATATTTATCCTCTAACATAGGTCAGATATTAATAAATTCTTACAGAACCCCCATTAAGAGAGGTAGCTCTGTCATGGCTAAGAACATGGACTTTGAAGTGAAATGCCTGGATTTTAATCCAGGCTTCACCACTTACAGCTCTGTGAAACTGGACAAATTTTGAAATCTCTCTTTAAATGGTTACCACATCTGGAGAATCTCAATGAAGTAGCATATTTCTTATATGGTTGTTGCAACAAAATATATCTATATCTATATCTATATCCATATATATGTGTTAAACTACAGCAAAATCTATCCCATGGTATTTCATGTATTTTACGTTAAAAAAGGACACTAAGAAGCAAATTCATTTAATAGTCAAAATACCAACTAAAATCATCTCTAATGCAGTGGTATGTTGATTTAAATCATCCTTATGTCATCTGCAGTATCTCAGTTGTTAGAGGAGATTATTTAATCCGTGAATAATAATATATTATTGAAAGCACAAGTATATTGGCATCTGTCTTAGTCAGTCCTGGCTGCTGTAACAGAATACCATAGAGTGGGTAGCTTAAACAACATTTATTCCTGAGTTTTGGAGGCTGGGAAGTCCAAGTTCAGAGCACCAGCAGATCTCTAACTCTTGGTGTACATTAATACACCCAAGTCTCCTCTCCTTGAGTGTGGATGGAAACTGTGATTTGTTTCTTAACCAATAGAATATGATAAAGGTGATAGGATGTATGTGAATATGTGCATGTGATCATATAAGCTTGTAATGTGTGTGTTGTGAGAAGCCTTTCTTTTTTGTTGGCTTTGTAGAGGAAAGCTGCTGTGTTGTAAGAAGTCCACAGGGCAAGAAACTTAGGCCCTCAGTCTGTCAACCCATAAGATACTGAATATTCCTAGCAGTTACATGGGCAAAGAAGTGGACCTTTCTCCTCTCAAGCTTTAGAGAAACTACTAGGCTGACACATTGGTTGTAGCCTTGCGGAATACTCAGCTAAGCTGTACTCACACTCCTGACTCACAGAACCAGTGAGACAATAAAAGCATTTTCATGGTACTAAGTTTGTGGTAATAGGTAGGTAATTAACACAGAATCTTTGCTCTGTAGTGGCAGAAAGCTTAGCAAAATTGTCTCCTACAATTTATATGGAAAGAAGAATTTGTAAGTATCATGCACATAGTTATCTAGCTAAGGAGATTTTTGAGAAAAGTGTTGAATATTCTGCCTAATTTCTTCTTGCTGCTTATGGTAAGATGCAAGAGGAGAGTCATAAATTGAGAGAACTGTTAAACAAAAACAAACAAGGGCTGGATGACTTAGGAAATTCTTGGCCTCTCCAGAAACAAAAAACCCCATGACATTTGAGAAATGACTCTAGTCCCTGCCACAAATGAAGGTCTAAAGAAAAACATGAGGGTGTGATTGTACAACTTTTTGTTAAAAACCTCAGAAAAATCAAAGGACCAGAGTAGTCTTCAGTTACATAAAGTGCCCTTTCAAGAGACTGAAGTTGTACCTCATGGAACTTTTTGAGTAAATGATAGTATCTCTAAGAAGTTAAGTGTATTGTCCTTTTGTCTAATGGAGTGAACCTCAGTGAAATTCACAGGAGTCCCACAAAGTATTTGAGAAAATTGTTACAGCAAAAACAATGTTAACTGGAACTGAAAGTGGCAGAGAATAAAATGTGAAAGAGGCTTCTGGACCCTCAGATTTTACAGGCAGGAGCAGGCTGTTACAATTACTCAGCTGCAAACATGTACTCTCTCTCTCTCTCTCTCTCACACACACACACACACACACACACAGGCGTGAAGGATGATTCAGAGGGCAAAGCTGAGAGTCATGAAGAATTATCCTATGCTGAGAAACCTAGTTAAGAAAAATTTTAACATTTGCCAGGCTGGATTTCAGAATTGCTATGGACCAGTGACTTTTTTTGTACCTTCTATTTCCCCTATGTTGAACAAGAATGTCTGTATGTCTATAGATGTTTTCTTACGCCTGTTTAACCATTATATGTTGGGTGTGTGGGTGGGCAAATAACTTGTCTTTTTGGTTTGACAGATTGACAGATCAATTTAAACAGCCTTCATCAATGCATGGACCTGATGTAGATAATACATTTCTGGATATTGTGGAGATGCTATAAAAGGATGGGACTCTGAGGGACCCGGGAGAGGATGAATGTATTTTGCACATGAGAAGAATGTGAATCACTGGGGGCTAGAGGGTGAACTGTGGCAGATAGATTGTAGGGTGCCCCCATGGTCTCCACCTCCCAAGTATTTATGCCTTTATGCAGCCACTTTTCCTTAGTGTGAGTGTGATCCATGGCTCACTTCTAACCAATGGCAAAAGGGATGTATGTATGTAATTATATAAATGTGATTAAGTCACATATGATTGCAATTGTATCTTGCAAGCGGACTCTGTCTTTCCCTTGCTAACTTTGAAGAAGCAAGCTACCATGTTATAAGATACACATGAAGAGGGTCCCACGGCAAGAAACTGAGAGCAGCCTCTGGCCAATAGCCAATAAGGAACCAAGATCATCAGTCCAGTAACCTACAAGGAACTGACTGCTGCCAACAATCACAGGAGTAAGGAAGCAGATCCTTTCCTAATTGAGCCTTAGATAGGAAGCCCTGGCCTATACCTTGATTGTAACCTTGCAGAACAGCCAGCTAAGCTGTGCTTAGCCTCCTATAAACTATGAAATAATAACCATGTGTTTTTGTAAGGTACCAACTTTGGGGTAACATTGTTGCATAGCAGTCAACAATGAATACATAGAATTTACTAAAATGTAAGTTTCATGATCGTAAATAATTTTGTCATATACCTAGCTAGAAATGTATCTGGAATTTGGAGGTGTTTAGTAAATATTGGTGGGAAATAAAGAAGAAAGGAAGAAAGGAAGCAGAGGACAGACACTGAGACAACAGTGTGGTCTGGTGAGCCTACTACTGATGTGTCATGTGATTTGCTGGTACAAAGTAAGTTTGGTAGGATGTGCTGGATAAGTATTTTTCTGGATGATTTTGCATCTGTGTCAAACGAATATGGTTATTTATATATTGAGTTGAGGGATTTACATGTAGGTGTTTGGTCGGGAGGAAGAAATGACATGGATGTCAAGTTTACAATTTCTCAGTACTACCCTATTCCCTAATATTGTGATAAGAACTAGTTATAGCAGTCCAGTCTCAAGAAATAGCTCCACTACTTCTCACTTCTGAGAATATATCATAATTATATATTATAAATATATAATTATATGTATCAAATATATGTAATTATAATATATTTTATTATACATAATATGTAATACGACATATTATAATATATAATTATATATAATACATATATAATTATAATGTATTATATTCTCAGAGGTGATAAGTGGTTATTATATAATAGGTGGTTACATAATATATATTATATAATTACATATGATATATAGTATATTACATATATACTATATATACATATATAATACCTGCCAAGTAAATGGAATCATACAGTGTGTGATCTTTTGCATATTGCTTTTTCACTTACCATAATGTTTTTGAGGTTCATTCCTATTGTACTGTGTATCAGCAACCTCCTTTTTATTGCTGAATAATGTGCTGTTGTATGGTTGTGTCACATTTTGTTTAACAATTCACCAGTTGATGATGAACATTTGAATTGTTTCAACTTTTTGTTTAATGAAAACAATGCTGCCATAAGCATGGCTCATATCACATGAAAGTCTTTGTATGGTATATACTTTCGTTTCTCTTGGGTAAATTTCTAGGCGTAGAATTGCTGGGTTATATAACACATTTAAGTTAACTTTTGTCATGCTATCTTCAGGACAAGATTTAGAAAAACAAAACCTTGTAGTGCTTAACAATGCTCTTTATAAATAATATTTCTTAAAGCTCTTTTGACTTGATTTGCATGTTTGAAAAAAAAGGTGAAGGGCTGCTTATTTTATATAACAAGGAATATTAACCATATAAAAAAGCACACCTTTAAGTGTAAAGGATATGTAGTACTCTAGTCAACTACTGATATAAACTATATATACAGAGAGAGTGAGTAGGTATTACTTTAGAACCCCAATATTACCCCAAACGATTCACTTATAGGAATACTTGAACCTATATTAAATGAAGGTAATTAAAAAAATTAGATGCATGGCTCTAATTATCACACATTTTGAGGAAGGAAATATAAGAAGCCATTTCATGTACTTATTTATATAACATCTCTCAAGTGCAGAAACACAAAGCTAATTAGTGTAAATCAATGTACAAATAGAGAATTCATAGCAAATAAAATGAGAAACTATGCTAAGAAATGATTGCTTGTATTATAATGAACTGCAAAAGCCTTAGCATTTTCATTGGTTTGGTGAAAAGTTCATTGATCTGAACAAGGGGAATCATGAGTGTAATTGTAACTGTATTTTTTTTTTTCCCAGAAACAAGCATTACTACAGGCTTTATAGGATTAATAAAGCTTTCTAGGAATTAAGTACAAAATATCCAGAATAGCTTTCAACTCGTATGTTATGTGTATGATTCTTCTCACTTTAATATTAATTATTGGTGGAATTCTAAAACAAAAAGGCACTTAGTGAAGATTAAAAGTGTAGTCTTTGGAATAAATATAAAAGGAAAATAACATTGATTTAGTTTGTCTGCCTCATAGTCTGCAAGAGATTAAAAAATTTAACATGATTTAAGAAGGAAAGGCTTAAATTAGTGAATAGATGATGGGTCTGAAGAAAGTTATATAAGATGGTTGTATATGTTCCTGAGTGTTTTGGTTTGTTTATATGGAGGGCATCAATATTATCCCTGGAGACTTCTAGGTACCATTGTCAAAGAGAGAACAATCAGCTACAGTGGCCATGGGTGCAATACGGTGTGGTATTTCTTCTGTTCAAAGCTCTAGGTGTGAAAGGCTGGGCTATTCAAGAGACCAATAGTAAATGCATCACGATTATTTACAATACCAAGCTTTTTAAAAAGTCACCTTATTTTTTTTTTGGTGTCCAGATGTTATACACACATTTTGCAATGGTAAGAAACTTAAAAAAAAAAAAATCATGTGTACACATAAAAGATTGCATGAGAGTGTCTAAACTAGGACTAAAATTTGGGGAATTTGTAAGTCAATCTCAGCATGAGAAAATTAACTGGCAACTGGGTAACTAATGCTTTTTGAGTGATTACCATGTGCTAGGCACGGTTGTAATTGCTATATACGTGTGAACACATTTAATCTTCTTAACAGTCCTATGATGTGGGTGTTTATGGTCATTTCCATTTAGTGGATGAGGAACCCTGAGGCACTGGGAGTTAGGTAAATGGCCCAACATTACACAGCTTAGAAGTGCTGAGGTCAAGATTTGAACTCAGACAATCTGGCCCCAGATCTTGCATTCTAAACTAATATGCCCTATCATTCTCTTTAATGATTACACAGAGTAACTTCTTTGTAGAATGTAAGATATACCTATCTGAGTATTGCCCTGTTATCCTAAAATACATACTACAATAAAAATCTTTCATATTTACCCTATACTAATTGAATATTTATAATCATTTGAAAAAATATAATAAAGTTCCATGCTATTAATAATTATGTTGAGAAGAAACTATTTTGTAACTTTTTTGAAAATGGAAAAAGTACTTTTCTGTTTAATATATCTTTTAAATGGAAAATACTTTCTATAGTCATGATTATAAACTTTCCTTTAGTTTTAATTCTGTCTCAGGGTTTGTTGGTGGTGAGCTTGCCTGATTGAAAGTCTTGGGCAGGTTTGGGATATTCTCACTCTGATTTAAGAGTGCACGATGCATTTGAACTCCTCTGTCCTGGGCAAAGTCAGGATTGGTTCAAATAATTATTCATAAGATATAAAATGTAATGAGAAGAAACATTATAGGCAAATAGTCTTTTAGAACCTTGTTTTAAATTAAAACATGGTTTTAATTTACTTGGGCATTTTAATTAATGCTTAGGCATTTTCATGACAAAATTGATAGCGGCATCAACTAAATGAAAAATCATAATATATGTCTTTCAGTTAACCAAAAAGAGGTGGAAAGGTCTAGCAATTGATACCACAAAGATACTGAACTGTGCTTTAGCCGAGTAGGGGGCGTAGTTTCTGGGAGTGGAACAAGGTGCTTCTGAAGTATGAGTTTATAAACCTCAAAACAAGACTAGTGACAAACTTTGCTTTAATATATCTAAGTTAATATATAAAACAAGATTGCTGGTGGAGAGGTTTATAGATTTTTCAGTAAACAAGTTGTTTTTAAACACCTTTAAGCTGGAGAAGAAGCAACTGCCTACCTGTAAGTAATTGGTATGCTAACTGTAGGTAATTCTTTTCCAGGCATTAGCCAAACCTCATTAAAAAACACTATTATGGTAGTTATTTCATTGGTTTGAATTGTCTCAGGCACTTGCAATTTTTTCAAAGACTATATTTCTCTGAAAATATCCTATAACTTAACATTTTCACTCTTCTGGCTCTTCTTTGCCTGGTTACTTCAAGGGGTTTCTCTCAAGTACTACCGTAGCTTAGAGGATGAATGTTTTCTTATTCCTATCTGCAATTCTGTGAAAATAAAGCAATTGTTCAGTGGGTAGTAATATGAATGCAAAAATATGTCTCCGCAGAAGCATTAGCATAATTTACTGTACATTCAATGAAATTAAGGCAGCCAATAAGGAATGTAATTCTTATTTATTTTGAAATGATGGTAACAAATGACTTTGTTACCTTTAAGCTGCATACTGGCTTGAGCTCTTTTAAAATTCTATGGACTACATAAGCTACTCAATTTTAAGTTTTCATTTCTGAATTCAAGATTCTTTGGTTAGGCAAAGAATAAAAGTAACTACCATCAAGAAGAAAATATAATCATCTAATTTCTCCTGAACTCTGTATAACATTGGCCATTAATTTACTTCAATGTATGGTGAAGATACGTAAGCAGAATGTACAATGTATAAGACATGCATATATCAATGTAAAGTAGTTAGTAATGTTTATTTTAAATTCCACAGATCCATTTAGATTCCTTTAGTTTTATATTTGATATATTTTGTTACTGCCTCTATAATTCTGCTGATTTATTTCAAATTTTATAACATCTATTTCTCCTTTGAGAAAATGTAGACAACTGATATTGGGATAGTTTAAATTGTGAAAAATATTCAATTACAGTAAAAGAAATGCATTAGAACTAGAACTTGGGTGATTTTAAATTTTACTAGAAGTAGGTGTCAAGTTACCTAAGATGTCCAAGAGAGAGCTGATGGGTTATGAATTAAATTTTAGGTTCTACTTATCGTTTCTTAGAAATCAATTTAAGACATCAGTTTTCAATAGCTTTTTTATGTATAACTAAAACAGAGATATATGACATTTGGTAAAATAAAGATACATGGCTTCCAGTCTCTGGAGACATCTGTCTTCATGAAAGAGATGGAGAGTTCCCATTTCTACTTACAAGAATGAATATATGTCATAATAAAGACCAGCTATCATTTGTTATATACAAAATATGTGATTCTTTCTTTGACTTTTTTCTGGATCTAGACAACCACAGATGACATTTATGAGAAATGAACTGCACTGAATTCAACTGAGAAAGTAGAAGATTCTGTATCTCCATTAACTTGTGAGAGGCTCATCATTCCAAACCTTCTCCAGACAGCCCAGTGATCTTCACATTCTCTCAACTCCATGGTCTATGACCGTCATTTGTCAATTAATTGCGAACGGAGTTCATATAGAGTCTGTGTATGTTTCAGTACACATGTAGGAATATCTAGGGAGGTATTGTTGTTCTGGGCTCTTTGGAAACATACTCTGAGACCCTGAGATTTACATGAGGAAAGTTTATTGAGGAATACTTTTGAGAACTTGAGTGAGGAAAGCAGGGCAGAGGGAGAAGTTGAACTGTGATGCAGCTGCAACAGAATCCCTATCAATCCCACAGGAAAGGGGCCTCACTTTGGGTGAGGCAGCTCTTTTTGCCTGAGGGTGATTCCCAAGGAGGGGCTAAGCTCTGAACCACTGTCAACCAATGTTTCTGATAGCTGAAGAAATGAGAGCTTCACTCCCCAAGAGTGAAACTCCATCTCAAAAAAAAAAAAAAAAAGGGAAATGAGAGCCTCAGCCTCAGTCCTGAAGCTGGGATCTACCAGGTACACTATAGCATCCACTACGGTAGGTAATGTAATGAAGGTTAATAGCACAGTCCAAGAGACAGATACATTGGCTTGAAACTTGCTTCTATCACATACTGGTTATGTAGCCTTGGGCAAGTTACTTAACCTTTCTGTCCCTATGAAGTGGGGATAAAGATACTGCAGGTTATCTCACCGAGTTATTGTGAAAGTGGATGAGTTAACACATGTAAAGCTTATAGAAGTTCTTGGAATATCGTGAGAGCTCAACACTTGTCAGCCATTATTATTAGAGGCTGCTATAAAATAACAAAACTGGTTTTCACATGAACTTGCCTATATGAGTATTTGTTCCTGTTTAGGTCAGGTGGGCTAGTAACAAATACACTCCAAATCTCTAGTTGCTTCAAACAGCAAGAATTTATTTCTTGGCCATGCCACATGTATATCATGTGTTGACTGGTTTTTCCTCACTTTAGGACTCAACCTGACAGAGCAGCCACTAGCTGGAACATTGCCACTGCTGTGGTGGAGAAAAATATAGCATTTGAAATGCATGCTGACTCTTAACACTTCTACCTGCAAATGAAACATGCCATTTCTACTCACATTTCATTGGTCAAAATGAATCATGTAGGTAAATATAACTCTAAGGGTGGGAAGGAAAATGTAATCCCGCCCTCTTCCTGGAAGGAAAACCAGAAATACTTCAGGAACAGCACTAAGATTATGGCAATTTAAGTTTTAAAAGTTATCTGGGAAGATACTTAGTCTGAAAGCTAACTTTTCTTGAGCACTTAGTATCAGCTAGGCACTGTGACAATGAGCAATATTATGAAATAGATTCTATTGCAGTAATATCCCAATATTGTACATTTAGGAAAAAATCTGAGGCCGGGTACGGTGTCACACCCATAATCACAGTACTTTGGGAGGCCGAGGCAGGTGGATCACCTGAGATAAGGAGTTTGAGACCAGCCTGGCCAACATGGTGAAATCCCATTTCTACTAAAAATACAAAAATTAGCTGGGCGTAGTGGTTTGCACCTATAATCCCAGCTACTTGGGAGGCTGAGGCAGGAGAATGACTTGAACCCAGGAGGCAGAGGTTGCAGTGAGCTGAGATTGCATTACTGCATTCCAGCTTGGGAGACAGAGCAAGACTCTGTCTAAAACCAAACAAACAAACAATAAACTTACACTTACAGAAACTTGATCAGTACCATATATCTACAAGGTAGTGAACACAGGCTCTTACTCAGGCCTATCTGATTGCAAAACTCATACTCATAACTACCACTCTGCTTTCCCACAAGAATGTCAGTGTTGCCAGCATGACTTGAAAGTTTTTCCACATATGTTCTAAGTTTTTTTCCAGGAACTGCTTTCAGAGTCTATGGTTTAGAGGAATCTAATTCCCTAAATGTATGAAGTCTCACAGGTAGTAGAAACTTCTTTCTTGCTCCCGTGATGGTATCAGATGGGTAGACAGATCAGTAGAGTGGTCCTCTTCCATGGAGTGACAGACTGATGGACACTCCATCTTCTTTGGCACAAGGTATTCAGGGGTTATCTTCTTCCATATGGTCAGAAGGATGCCCGCGGGCCAGGCCTGGAAGTGATGCACATAACTTCTGCTTACTTTCTATTGGCTTGAAACTCAGTCATAGCGCTATACCTGACTATAAGGAAGGCTGGGAAATGTAGTTTAGCTGTGTTCCTAGTGAGTCTCACCTGTGATGCATGGACTGTGCTGTGTGTTTTCATGGGATTGAATAGAACTTAAAATTGGGTAAATATAATTGTGGACAGCAGGGAGTCTCTTAAAGTGACCTCATTGTTTGGCCTGCAATCCTCTCTCATTTCAGTATTCCAGAATATTGTCTGATTTGAGTTTATTCTGCTAACATTTAGTATCCTGCACTTCTTAACATGTTTTATATTTTGGCTTTGTGCTAATGGAAATTTTATGGTTAGAATTCTTTACCTTTCCTTTATTTTTTTTTTAGCATGGATACAGGCTGATACAGAGGACACTCTGATAATCATTAGTAAACAACCCTGCATTCTGACCCCAGAGAGGGTTTCACATGCTCCTTGGCCAGCACTGCATGCTTCAGGGGACCACAAGGCCACCAGATAACTCTGAGGTCTGGTGGGAAAGCAACATTTTCAGACTTAGCCCCCAGAGGGCTCCTAACAAGTTTTTAAGGAGCTTCATGGGGGATGGAGTGGGAGAGTGGACTGTTGAACTGGAAGGGAATTTTGAAAGCTATTGCAATGAATTGCAAAACTTAGCCTTTATTAATGTTTTAGAAACTTTCCTTTGTAGGTTGGGCTGGAGCTGTTTTATTGCCTACTCCCATAATTAATCATAAGGTTACTAAAGGTTGGGTTCTGTATCACACCATAATTCTAGTGTGCTCATCATTATTGGAAGCATGAGGAGTCCAGTAACATATATCACTTAAAAATTTTTAAATGTTTTCACCGGCACTATATTTTTTTCATTTTGTTCACTAGGGAGAGTCAGAGTCTATTCTCTTCTCCCTCTACTTTGTATTTCTAGACTAATCTGGGGTTTTTATATTTTGTTACATGCAACATGTATGCATAATGTCTCTAAAAGTTAATAAACAGATACCTGCAACATTATTTGGTGGAAGAAAAACAGGTTCAGCAAGGTTCTATTACTTTCCTCAGGTCATGTGGTTGGTAATAACATGTCAAATTTTGAAGCAAGTTCTTGTGACTTTTCATTGTTCTTCTCCCCAACTACGTTGCTTATCATATTTGTTAGAATGCACTCAAGAGAAGCAAATATTCACTCTTTGAGGATCAATTCCGGTTTTGAGAATAGCCAAAAGTTGCCCGGTATTAAAAGTTGGTGACTGAGTTAGATAACATTATTGTGGATAAATAATAAGGTATGTTTATAGACATATTTGAGGCTCATAAACTGGCACTAATACATATCCTTAAAATATTTGTTAGTTTCAATTGACAAAAATGCACAAATATTTAGAAAATGCATAAGCTGACTATGTATCCATGTGACTATTAATTATTTTAAGATCGGAACCAGATCTAAGGAAATTGAAAACAGAAACCAGTTGAAAGAAAACTTGGCAGAGTTCAAACGATAACCATGCCTAAAAACTGAACTTTTGTTTTCAGTGATTTCTTTTAATGAAGTCTAGTATGCAGCACTAAATGTGTGATTTGGCCTTCGAGAGGGGTTATTTATAAAGATGGAGGGGGAACGAGCAGTTATTCCTATCCATTATGTGTTAGGTGATTTATTTCATTTAATCCTTATATCTGTCTATGAAACAGATAATGCTTCTATTTTAATGATGAGGGAAAGGCTCCTGGTTTTCAGTAACTGATCAAAGGTCACACAGCTAGAATCACACAGTCACCATAGGAGGCAGAGCTTGAATTAGAATCCAAGTCCATCTGTTACGAAGCCAAGGTCTTTATTCCAAACAATGCTGCTGCTTTTCAAAGGGATAAGAAAGGATGGGGATGAAGTAGGTTGAATGGTGGCTTCATCCATGAATGGTTGTTCTGAGGGTCTTAGTCATTGCAATAAAGAACAACAACAAAAATAAAAATTATAAAGATTACAAAAGAAGAAGTAGAAGTGTTCCGTGTTATAGACTGTTCCCAAAGGAAATATGCAAGTCTCCAAATCAACTACATGAACTAATAAATGAATTCAGTAAAGGCACAGGAAACAGAGTTAATATAAAATAATCAACTGTTTCTTATGTAACAGCAGCAACAAGTGAAAAGTAAAATGATATAAAATCCCATTTATAGAGCACCAAAAATATGAAATATTTATGAATAAATTTAACCAAAAAAGTTCAAGACCACTACATTGAAAACAATAAGGCATTGCTGAGAGAAAAATAAAGAGGGCCAAAGTAAAGGTTCATGGATTAGAACACTCAGTATTGATGACAATTCTCCCCTAGTTGGTCATAGAGTCAATATGATCTGAATAAAAATTTCGGCACACATTTTTGTAGAAATTAAGAAGTTGATTATAAAATGTATATGAAACTACATTGCCAAAGAAATTTTTAAAAATAAGAATGGAATTGGGAGACTTATCTTACCTGATTTGAATACTTACGACAAAGCTACAGTAACAAAGACAGTATGGTTTTGGTGAAAGCACACCCATATAGTTCAGATCAGAACAGAGTCCAGAAATAGAGCCACAAGTACTTGATCAATGAGTTTTTGACAGAAGTGCTAAGGAAGGCAATATAATGGGAGAAATAAAGTCTTCAAAGAAAGGTCCAAGGTCAACTAAATACTCATGTGGAAACAAAATTAACATCTATCCTTACATCACCCCACATTCAAAAAGTATATTAAAATGAATCATAGACATTAAATGCAAAATCTGAGATTGTAAAACTTCTAGAAGAAAATATAGACAAATATCTTTGCAAACTAGAGATGGGAGAAATATTTTAGAAGGAAAATGCATGAAACATGGAGAAAACAATTGACAAATTGGATTTCATAAAAATAAAAAAAATTGATTTTTGAAAAGACACCACTAATAAGATATAAAGTCAAGCCACAGACTGGGAGAAATGATTCACAACACACATATCAAGAAAGTAACTTATATGTAGAATATGTAAGGAACTTTCATGACTCCATACATAATAAGACAAACACTAAATAAAAAAATAGGCAAAAGGTATGAATAGACTTCTCCAGAGAAGATAGATGGATGGCAAATAAGCACATTAAAAAAGTCACTAGGGAACTATTAATTATGATCACAATAAAATACCGCTATATACATACATATTAAATGACTATAAATGGTAAAAAATGACCATTCCAAATGTTGGCAAGGATCTGGAGGAAATAGAAATTTCATAAACTACTAGTTTGATTGTAAAATTGTACAACCACATTGGAAAATACTTTTTGGCAGTTTCTTTAAAAGTTTTATACATACACTGTGGCCGAGACATTCCACTTCTAGGCATTTACTCGAGGGAAACAAAAACATATGTTGACCTAAAGATAAGATACACATGTTTGTAGAGTTTTACTTATAATATCCCCAACTTGCAAACAACCCAAAGGTCCATCAGTGGATGTATAAATAAACAATTTGTGATATATCCATGCAATGGAATATTACTCAGCAACAGAAAGAAATGATCTGTTGATATGTGGAACAACATGTACAAATATCAAATTAATTATGCTGAGTAAACAAAGCCAGGTAAAACCAGGGTATATATTGCAGGGTTCATATTTCATGTTAATATTGTTAAATGTAAATTTATGTATAGGGATAGAAAGAAGATGAGTGATTGCTCAGGGAAGAGGTGAGGGAATGCATGGCTTATAAATAGGCACAAAGAAACTTTTAAGAGTGATGGACATATTTGGTGTTTTTATCATGATGACATGTGTATACATGTCAGGTTGCGGTTGCATGCCTTAAATACGTACATTTTCAAGCACTTAAGTTATACCTTAATAAGATTGAACAAATTAGCACTAATAGACAGGTCTGTAGATTTTCCAGCTGTGGAGCAAGTGAGCATCCATTCTTAAACCCTAGGTTAAATTCCAGATTCAGATGGCATAAATCTAATTTTATTTACTCCTGATACTCAACCAAATATGAATAAAGGAATTTTTTAAAAGCCACAGACCTTTAAGAAACAAGAATAGGGAAATGACAACAATAAAATTTTGAACGCTTGAATCAGACTGAAAAGTAGCAAATTACCTGAGAATACCAAATCTTCAACTGGGAATGAGTTAAGTCAAGAATCAACTTGCATAATGTTGCAAAAGGCTCAGGAATTATCAGCACTGAGTACTCTTGGAAGTTGGAATGAAAGGGTGTAGGTAAAAAAGAACTGTTTGCATCTGATTTAGAAGCATTAGATGCCTAGATTCCCCCTCACCTGCTCTATGATCCCATGCACTGCCCTTCTCTGTCCAGACATGGAACTGGAAGTTTATTCCTTGGGTCGAGTAAAACAGAGAGTCTCTGGACTGGAGATGCCTGGCAAAATTGAGAATAGCGGTATTATACTGACAATAAGGTGCTCAGAGAATATGTACACAATGAATACTGAGGCTCCTAGCCTACTTCCCTTATGGGCTTGAGAAACAATAGTAGGCAGACTTTTCCTTCTGGGCAGGAGATTGAATGCTCTATGGAATCTGACCAGCCCAAGAGGAAAATATCTAAAGAAACTGACATTGAAGGTTCCAGATGAACAGTCCACCCAGTTCTGTTGACTGTGAAATTCTTGGTACAAAAGCTGTGCCATTGGACTTGTAGCTTCTGTCAACGTTTTAGCTCCCTTTCCTAGATATGAGAAGACAACCAAGAATTACTAGATAGCTGATGAAATTTCTAAATGAGATATAACAACTAAAAAAGAAAAATCCAATTTGGTGGAAAGAATACTTTTCAAAAACTCTCAATATCTCCAGAAACAGAATTTAAAAATTACATACTTACAAAGAACAGGATGCTTCAAAATGAATATCCCAAAAAACCTTGGAAATTTAAATAAAGTGGAAAAAGAAATAAGATACTCAAAAAAATACTTGAGAAATTAAAGGAATTTCTTCCTGTGAGTACTGCAAAACCAGAACTCAAAGCAAAATAAAACAAACAAACAAACAAACAAAAAACAGAAATGGAAACTATGAAAAAAAAAATAAGAAAATCAGAAGACCAGCCCAAAGTCCAGGAGTTTCAGAAAGACATTCCAGAGAAGTGAAGGGGAGGAATTCATTAGCAAAAATAATTCAAGATTATTCCCCAAAACAGAAAGATGTGATTTTCTGGAATGAAAGGATGCTGCAAAGTCATTAAAAATTGATCTACTACCAAGGCTCATCATAATATTTCAGAGCACTGGGGATAAAGAGAAGATCCCATAAGCTTCCAGGGGAGGGGAAAACCAAGTTATATAAAAAGGAAAAGAAATTAGACCAGCTTCAGAGTTCATAAAAGTAATATTGGAAACTATAAAACAATGGAGCAATATCTTCTACATTCTAAGGGAAAATAATTTCCAACCTAGAAATCTATACTCAGCCAAATAGTCAATAAAATCCAAGGACAGTCTCAAAACGTTTACTCCCATGTACCCTTTCTTGGGAAGCTACTAAGGATACACTTTATTAAAACAAGTTTGTGAAACAAGAAAAAGGGAGAGATTGGATGGAGGAAACAGGAGATCCAACTCAGGAGACAAGCAAGCTCCCTTTGTTTGATGGTGAAAGGAAATCTTTGAATGAGAACTATCAGGCATTAAGGGGAATCACTGGAGTGTAAATGAGGTTATAATTTCAGAGAGAGAGATGTCTTCAAAAACACAAAGTTGATAGAATAGTTAAGGTAAAGAAATATATCAAGAGGGTATTTAGCGACATAGGGAAGAACTTGAAGCTGACTTAGGGATAAGTACACACAAAGTTAAGCAAATAGGAGAAAACCAGAAACAATGTTAGCTCCAGGGTAAGTAGGATATTGAGCAAGGAAGAATTTTAATCATAATTTATATTATGGCTCATTTTTGAATTATATACATAGATTTGATAATGAAAATACTGAATAATCAAAATTTTGACTTTACTAGAAAGGAATGGGGTATGGGGAGTGAACATTTACTTGGAGAGCAAAAAGAACTACACTTTTACTTTCTATAGTTAATACATAACACCTAAAACTGAAAAGAAATCTAGAAATAGCAATGTGATCATGTTCTTGGGGCAAATACTGAGACTCAGCTAAGAGTTGAAAATGATTATGGAAGGAGAAATGGAAAGTGGGGGTGTCTTGAGATTCCTGTTTGTATTAACAAGTCATAGAAGTAGCTTACTCTTGAACTATGTGCATGTATCACTTAGATAAGAAACACAAATTAAAAAATTGTCCTCAGTTCTAGAATTTTCAACCCTTAGAAGTTTCTATTCACTCTGATGTAAACCTTGAGAACTTCTAACACTCCTCCCAAATGTGTGATGAGATCGTGGATCTCATAAGCTCTTTGCTCCAGGGCAGTTTCAAGCATGGCTTACATCTGACACAGCCAACCTCCTGGTGAATGATAGACAAGTGAGAATATCCAGGTAATATTAGCCCTTAGAGAGGTGGAGAGTAACTAAATTTTGTTAAGTTGGGGAGAGAGACAAGAGGAGAGTAGTTCCACCATCAGCTAGTTTGTTAGCAGAATTTTAATGTTTGAAACAAAAATATTAACAGAAAAAAATGCCTCATTAGGTACGTGAGTGATATGGTCTGAATGTATGTGTGCCCCCCAAATTCATGTGTTAAGACATAATCCCCAAGGTGATGATATTAAAAAGTGGGGCCTTTGGAAGATGATTAGGTCATGAGGCTAAAGCTCTCATGAATGTGATTAGTAACCTTATAAAGGGGCTTGAAGGAGCCTGTTTGCCCCTCCTACCATGTGAGGACCCATAGAAAGTTCCATCTTTGGAGAAGAGAACAGACCCTCAGCAGACATCAAACCTGGCAGCACCTGGATCTTAGACTTCCCAGACTCCAGAACTGTGAGAAATAATTTTCTGTTATTTAAAAGTTACCCAGTCTAAGATATTTTGTTATAACGGCCTGAATGGACTAAGATAGTGGGAAAAGTAAAGATGATAAGAACAGATAAGTTCAGAGCAGATTCATTTATTGGATCACAAAGGAAGATCTTATTCTTCATTGGACCCATAATTAATTTCAAGGAGAAGTTTGCTGTTTTATATAAAATGGGAAATTCTGAAAATATTTCTAGATGAGGCACTATGGCACTATTACTCATTCAAAAAGGTGGAACTTTATAAGGAACCTTTTCCTTCTTTGATTTTATGTTATTTATAAAGAATGTAAGGTATCTCTTAGTGTTTCATGTCCTTTGTTTGGAATTCTGGAGGTAATTTCCTATGCAAACACTTGCAGGTGTTTGGGTCTACAATGCCAACCCTCTAATGACTCATTCATCTCTGGTTGCCACAAAGCACTGGACTAATTTTTCTATGGAAAAATTCAAATATGCCTTCATATTGGGCAGCCAGGAATACTTGTGACCTTATTTTGTAATGGAAATTAAAAAGTACTGACGATAGGTGGGATCAGGAATAGAGATGCTCTTTAAGGGCAGGAGAGTATTACTATTGGGAAAGGTACAGCTTAGAGCAGTGAAGATTTACAATTCTTCTTCCAGTGCCTCTTGGCAGAAAATACTGTGGTATCCAGACCCCATTCTGAATCTGATTTGATTTAGTTCTTGGGCTAGAAGAGAATAAACATGTAGTTAGGAGCATTTCTAGGCAATAATAGATTGAAGAGACAGGTAGAGTAGAATCTCAAGAAGAAAGAGGGAAAGAAGGAGATTTCCTTGGTCACATAATATTCTAGTTCTGGCTCAAGATATTTTATTTACATATATTTGTATATCTTCTGAGTTGGGTGCATGCACACATATGTTGAGCTCATATAAATCAAAAGCTGTCTGTACATCATTTTGGTATCTTGTCAATCTCACAAAAACTAGTATCAATGAATGTTGTGAAATTTCACAATTCATTAGAGAGTAACGAAGTCTAAATGGTAAGAATATAAACTCTTAAGTTAACATGCTTAATAATTAAGAACTTTTGCCTTGGAGCAGATGAAGAAACCCAAGAATTGTATATTAACTTAACGAAGAGAAAAATATCTATTTAAAGAACTGACCATTTTCTAAAATTTCAGAACAGTGCACATAATTGGTTGCTCATAACAACACAGAAAAGGATGCTCAGTCTATGAAATTCAATCTCAATCAGTTTTGCATTTTATCTGCATCTTTAATATCAGGATAAATATTATAACTAAATGCTTTGGTATTTTCCTGAATATTTCCTTTGGGAGGCTGAATTTTTTCATAGATAAAAGGGAGGTATACAGATATGTTCAATCCTATTTACCAGAATGAGTTTTTGGCTGATCTTTCATATTGTTTTACTGACTGCTAGGAAGAATTGTCCTCCTCCTCTTTTATTTCATAGAACATTTCTCTTTTCTTTCTTCTCTTTTTCTTACCCTTTTTCTCCTTCTCCTTCTCCTCCCCTACCCCTCCTTCTTTTTCTCCTTCTCCTCCTTGTTCTCCTCCTCCTCCCCCTCCTATTTCTTCTTCTTTTCCTTCCTCCTCCTCCTCCTCCTCTTCTTCTTCTTCTTCTTTCTTCTTTCTTCTGAAATGGCCTCACTCGGTTGCCCAGGCTGCAGTTCCTTAACACAATCATAGCTCACTGCAGCCTCGAGCTCTTAGGCTCAAGGGATCCTCCCACCTCAGCCTCCTGAGTAGCTGGGACCACAGGTGTTCACCACTGTGTCTGGCCCCTATTACATAGAACATTTTACTTAGTTTTCTCACTGATTTTGTGATGTTGCCCTAATTCCATGCCGGGCACAAAGATTATATAAGCAGTAGGGTACTTTGTGGACTCACGTGTGGCCAGGTTTGTCCTGGGATCTTCACCCTTTCACTCCCTTACTTGTGACTCACCCCAGCCTATACAGAGGGAAGAAACTGAGGTGAAGGGATTCACAGAGGTAATGAGCCCTTGGATTACTGAGGAGGGCTGTGGCAACATCCTCCAGCCCCCCAGCCCCCGCCACCTCAGGTAAAGGAAGCAGAGGTGAGAGGAGGCTCTTGTAACATGTCCTTTAAGCCAACCAAGGAGTTGGCTGCAAGGGTACTACTAGGAGACAGTGAGGGTACGTAGAATAAGAGGAAACTGGCCTTCTTGTCCCCAGCTAGAGACTTTCGGAAGTACAGAAGCCCTTTGCCTTTCCTGGGGCTGCCAGGGGAGTATAGAATGGGGAGTGAAACTTATCCTGAGTGAGTGCACAGTGCTCCTTGATGATTACGCCTCCGTAAATTCAGAGACTGGGGCTTACTGATTATCTGGGGAATTCTGAAGGCAAGAGGGCAGCTGGAACAGCCATAACGACAGCAAAATGAGGGGGTGTCTGAGAGTAGCCTGCTTTTTAAAATCCTTTGGTGTGGAAAGGATGTTTGAGTTTCCCACAGATTAAGAGGATGCTGTGAAAGGTACAAGCTACCTTAAAGGTTTCTTGCTCCAAAGGTGGCTTGCTAAGGCAAGAGAACACCCTAGTAATAGGTTGGGATGGGAGGAGATATACCACAATGGGTAGGTAAGGGAGAATGTCAAGAAGTGAGCACAAGCGTATGCTTTCAAAGCTTCTAAAGAAACTTCCTGTGTACCTCACTGAAGTGCTAGGATTTGGATGTCTGACCAACCCAGAGGTAACTCATGGCCAGCCAGTATTAACCAAAGGAGAGCTAAAATGCACAGTAATTGAAGCCAACAACAAAACATGTACCTTTCCTTTAGTCTTCTCTTCCTCTCTCCTGACCTTAGAGAAGCCAGAAGAGCAGGGGAAGGATAGGAAGGAAAAGAGAAGGAACAGGTCAGTTTCTTCTCCACCACTGCAGCCCTGAGTTAGGAGAGTAGAAGAGAAGCTTTGAATTGGATATGAAATTAAATTTTGATTTAGACTGGACCAGATATCTTTAATCCCTGCATGGATGTCACCATTGATGGAATGGGGCTTCTTTGTATACCTGAGAGAATGTGGCAGCTATGTGATCTGCCTGAGACAAGGACTGAGAGATGCATGTCCAACAGAGAATGCTTAAAAGCAGTGATTGGAGAGAAGTAAAGCCATTTCCCACTAAATTCGGACTGTTCAGTCAATTGATTATACTGAGAGAGATTATGCAGTAAAGTTATTTTGCTGACTGGTAAAGAGTCCCTTTGAGGATGGTATGCAACTACCACAGAAGTTGGTAGATTTCTTCTGTGAATAAAATCAATGTTTGGGGCTCAGTCTATTCGGAATGACTTATTACTAGTACTAAAATTTGTGTATGTGATTTACTAAGTCTTTAATATGGTCTTCATTTGTTGCTTCATTTATTCAAATGTTTATTAATTGCCTCTGTCTTACACATAGAAAAAAGTAATGCTAAGGCAGTTGTCACTGTGCTCAAGGAGAAAAATAAAATAACAGTAATTTATACATGCTAGTATGTGCTGGGAACTATTTTAAGTGTGTTATGCACATAAATCTAATGTAATTAATTTAATCCAAAAGGTAGTTCCTCTACAAATTATAATTGTTTAATAATGAGTGAAACTGAGTTGCAAAAAGGTTAAGTACTTTGCCTAAGATTATGTAGCTAGTAAGAGTTGAAGCTGGAATTTGAACCCAGGAACTCATGCTATGCTGCTTCTCATAATATAAGGTATTTCCTCTAATACAGAATTTAATTTAGACTATGATTAAGTTTAAAGACAAGATTACAAGGAGAAGGATTAATGTGACCTGAAAACATTGGATAAGACTTCAGACTCATATGTTCCAATGCTCTGGGAAGGCCAACCATAAATGCAAGGTATATCTTTAGGACTTGGAATGAAAGGACACATTAGTGTCATTTCCGAGTTTCAGCTGTTTGTAATATTTATTATAATATCTTTTTTGGTGTTATCACCCAGAGACGTGTTCTTTGCAATAAAATAGATAGCTTAATAGATTTCTTTAATATTATTTTGGAGTAGACATCGTAATTTCATTTAGACTTTAAGCCTTGGGAGATATCTATATATGTATCTATAACATCTATATCTATATTATCTGTAGTGTCTGTATCTGTTTGTATTTATATCTGATAATATTGGTGGGTCCTTTGTAGAGTTGTCCTTGAATTCTGGAACAAATCTCTTCTGATGCATTCTGTAAAATATGAGGAAAACGCCTTTAACTCTTTCATGTCCCAATTTGGGCCAAGGGAACTCATAGCTATAGAAAAATGACACACTCAATAAACAGGAACAATTAGAAGGCTATTGCTTGTTGTATTTTGGAAACAGCTTTTGAATGCTGGCTTTGTGGCACCTCTTATCTCAAAGTAATGTGGAATTATCTTATACATGAAGAATTTAGCATTCTAGCTGCTGAGAACTCAACATTTCTAAGTTGCTGAGATTATGGATCCTATCACTTCCAGAAATGGTTTTTGGAAAATAAGAGTCTAGGCATGCAACTTCTTAGGAAGGCTTAACACAGGGTTTTTAGTTATACTATTGTGGCTCCTAGGCAAAGTGCAGAAATGAGAGAGCCAATACCTGAGTTCTAAACCCCCTTCTGACAACAATCTGCTTAATGACCCTGGGAAAGGCAAGCCAGTTTCCAAAACCCTTTTTAAAATCATATATGAAATTAAGGGGTTTGGACTAGGTATCTAGGATTCTTTCCTGGTCTAACATTTGATGTGTTTCTCTATGGTTCAAAGCATAACCTAATGGGGAAGTTTATGCCATTCTAACTTGGCATGCTGGGTTAGGAGTGGATGATAAAATATTTATTTATACCACTCTTTCATTCAGTAAATACAGAAAAAACTGGTGTGAAACTTACCAGTAGGGCAGCAAGTTGATTACTTCTCTTGTTTTGATCTCTTTTATTACATGTCTTTGTTTTGCAGGCTTCTACACTTCAGTGCCCTCCTTGACGTAGCAATAAACTCTCCTCCACACTGAAGCCTTCACTGAAAACTTCAGAATAGAAGTTGGTATAAAGTATAGTAATTATGGCTTTCATGGAGTGACGTGTATGTTAAGGACTTCAAAGCATCCTACTATTCACATGTGTGGACTATGCTAAAGTAGAAGAATCTATAAAACCAAAGGAAAACAAAAGTGACAAAACTGGAGGACTTTTATCTTTATGGAGGCAGATGGGCAAAGTAAGGTAGGTTGAATGCCACTTCAGTTCTAAAAGTCTATTTATTTTCTCTTGGTCTGACTGGAAGTGCCATCAATATAGCCCAACACTTTCAAGGGAAGGATGACATTGGAGGCTGCGATGGCAAAGAAAATTGTCAAATTGTCAAAAATCGAGCTTTAGGATTCAACCTTTGAGACTCATAATTCATGATCTGCTTTCTTTGCCTTCTTTCTTTACTCAGCCATGGTGCATGTTACTTTAAATGTTTAGACAAAAAATTCTATCGTAAATATGACCATTTAATTTCCTACAAGGTTTTCAAAAGTTTCTTCTTGGGTTTATTCATCCCTGTGGAAAATTCCTTAGAAAGTTTTAAGAATCTTCAGTGAATACTTTTGGAATAAAGGGAAAGAAAGCAAAAATGCTGTTTTATCATTGAGAAAAATGAAACTCAAAACAAGCTTAACCATCAAACCTCTTCTTTATTCCAATTTGGCATA
Organism: Papio anubis; assembly: GCF_008728515.1. Classification (NCBI taxonomy): domain Eukaryota; kingdom Metazoa; phylum Chordata; class Mammalia; order Primates; family Cercopithecidae; genus Papio; species Papio anubis. The sequence continues at coordinate 29,931,004 of NC_044983.1, forward strand.
TTTGTAATAGCAACAAAAAGCTGTTCTTAGAAATAATGTGTTCTTAGAAATAAAATGCATATTTCTTACTCCTAAATACCACTGTACGATGGGATTTCCAAGTCAATTTTTGGGGGAAAATGTGTAACTTCTGTATAATGTATTTAGGATCTTAAGTGGCGTATTTCTGTTGGGTGGTTTATATGTTATCTGTAGATAGCACCTCACTACTAAGGCATAAGAAAGAAACTTGTGCTCAAAGAGGAGGGATACAATAAAAATAGAATTTGATTTCAACAAGTGGATTTGATCATTTGCAAAATGGTGATAATAATCCCTTCCGTACCTCACAGCATTGTTACGTTATTAGTTAATTATAATGTTAATAGTACTAATAGTCATCATCTCAGCATTCCCAAGAGAGTCCCAGGGAGGTCATATTAACATCAATTCTTATATTTTCCAGTTTGTTAGCTTACAAAGTGTAACTGCAGAGTCTTAACTTGATATTCACCTTCCCCCACCAGCTCTCCTCAGGTGTGCCCTAGTGGGAACTCAATCTGTTACCCTTTTTCTGTTCTTTTTCCTTAGGGGGTGCTGCCGTGAGAACACAGATCCCCTACTTCTCTGAAAAGTGCCGTGACATTCCCACTGCTGTGTTGTTCCCCCTTAGTTTCTTTAGGACACATCTACAATTTTCCTTCCTCCTAGAATTGGGAAAAGCTCTTTTATTCGCATGGACTTTTGCTTTTTCACCTGAGTTTGAAATCACCAGGCATGGTTGTGCCTTTAAGAAGTTTCACAATGTTCTTCATAAAAATAGTCTGAACTTTAGCATTTCTTTTTTCCCTGGGATGGAGTCTCGCTCTGTCACCCAGGCTGGAGTGCAGTGGCGCGATCTCGGCTCACTGCAAACTCCACCTCCCGGGTTAAAGCAGTTATCCTGTCTCAGACTCCTGAGTAGCTAGGATTACAGGTGCCCACCACACCCGGTTAATTTTTGTATTTTTAGTGGCAATGGGGTTTCACCATGTTGGTCAGGCTGGTCTTGAACTTCTGACCTCATGATCCGCCCACCTCGGCCTCTCAAAGTGCTATTACAGGTGTGAGCCACTGTGCCTGGCCTGAACTTCAGCTTTTACTTGTAGTCTCTCTCTCTCTGAGAATGAGCCCTTGTTTTGCTAAGCCAGCCTGCGGAATACAACCCATTCCACCCTCCATTTTTGATCATCCTTCTTCCTTTGTTTCTTCCTCAAGTCTCTCTTTTCTCCTTTAGAAAACAGACACAAACACATACACACACACACACACACACGGACAAGAGCAACAAACAAAGTATATCCACCCACACATACACAAAAAAATCCTCCAAACATCATTAATTCATGGAAATAGATGGGGAGAGACAAGATTGTCAGCCGCACACCAGCAATCACTGACTCAGTCTAAACAAAGAGTAACATAATAATGGTACACAACAGAGAATCACCATTTGAATTTTATGACCAGGTCTTTAATAAGTATCTTGCAGCCTGTTATAGAAAAGCACTTTTAAATAGTGTCATATGTCTCATAATGGGAAAAGCATCCCCCAGAAGTATTGAGCTTCCAGCAATAAAGGCATTTAAGTAGACATATTATATGATCAATTTTAAGAGGCATCCAATATCTGTTGTCCTCATTGCTGGATTGGAAGAAACCTGGGGGCAACATATCATTTATTTAGCATAACATTGTATTTTGCATAACACTAGAGTTTCTAAAGAATTTTCACATATACTAAGCTATTTTAATCCTTGCAAGCACCCTGTGAAATAAAGCAAGGATTGTGCTTATTTAATAAATAAGGAAAGAGGTTCAGTATGATTGATAAATTTTCCTGGAGTTTCAGGGCTGGCAAATAGCAGAATTGGAGTCTGATGGCAACCAATTATGTCCTTAAACTTTACATATATTGCCCAGTGTAAAAGTTCAACGAACGCTCATTTCTTTGTTGTCTGGAAAGGGCTGTTGAAAAAGCAAACCTGTGAGACTTTTTGATCGTCCATACCTGCCCCAAAGTTCCAAGAAGTTTTGAATCACGTAAAAACAATCAGAAAACCCTGTTGGTTTTATTCGTTTTTTTCCTCCATCCCAGCTAGACTAAAATATGCAAAAGCTATGGGATTTCATGTCATACCAACTGTACAAATTAGCGGCACAGTAGATGGTGAGTTTCTTCAGAGCAGGAACCTTTCATCTTTTTATATTTCCTCCTTATGCTACATAGTATTGACTTAAAAACACACCACCACACACATGTAATTAAAGAAATGGATAGATGGAGAGACGGATGGATAGGTGGGTAGGTGGAGGTGACTAGGGACCCTAGAGTCTGTGACATAAGGAACTAGGCCCAGTTCTTAAAGACTCATATTGCAGCTGGTCTTCTAAGAATCTCCCTAACTTTCTCGCTACCATTTGACAGACAGACATTCTGCTACATTTTCTCTCCTGGGTGACCTATAAGAGTTTACATTCACCAGTTCTTGTAACTTGTTCTTCACTCAAACCCAGCTTGCTGTTAATCTGCTGTGTCTAAATAGTAATGGATCCTGCACCTGCTCTAAGACAGGCTGTGAAGTGAGGCTTCTTTCAGAGCCTGCAAATTCAGGACTCCAGGAACTGCAGAATGGTTGTTTCATGATGTATAGCTGGAGGTGTGTACTTCTGTGTGTTGTTGGTCAATGATGATAAAGTAGGTATGAGTGCCTCTGTGAATTTTCTGTTGTCCTTTCAATAACCACCATTTAGGAGCATTTAATCAGGTATAAAGTGCTAGCGGTGGGAAAACCATTTCAGGTTGCCATTGCACTGTGGAGGCAATTGTGGCCTTTTTTTCCCCCCATATTTTCTAAACTACTAAAAATAGTGTTTCACATTTACCTGCATAATTTGATGTCTGCTCTTTCCCTGCTTGAGCAGATAACATGATGACAGCTGCTCTGATCCCTAATTTTCCTTTTATTTTCGACTTTGACCATGGAAACATGTTGAGCCCCAAGGAAGCACTCAGTTTTACTATCAACAGGTAGAGTTGCCCCCTTAACTGGTCATAATGTCTCCTAAATAGTATCAGGCCCTAGTAATCCAGGAGGCAATCCACATTCCCTTACTGAAATAGGGAAGGGGAAGATTCATGATAGAGGGGATATTGAATATTTGAATGTCGTGCGTAAGTATGCTTACAGGTTAGTATGCTGTGGATATTGATGCTTATAAATCTCAAGATTTTGGCAGTTCTCAAAGTACAGTCTCTATCACCAGCAGTATCAGTATCACCTGGGAATTTGTTAGAAATGCAAATTTGTGTCCACCCCCATCCCCAATCTACTAAATCAGAAAATCTGGGGGCAGGGCCAGCAATCTGTGCATTTGCACAGATGATTCTGATGCTCACTAAAAATTGAGAACCACTGGTTTTAGGATGTTTACAAAAGACTGAATCTTTTTTCTGTCTTTTTAAAACAGTGGTGTGGACAAATTAAATTGTCCCTTTTCTGAACAGCATTTAATCATACTGAACAATTATTCATACCTTTTCTCAGGCATATGTTAATCATATTAGAAATGCCATTCCCTTATCATGCAAAAGGGTAAAATCAGCAACATCCTTCCAGTGTGGGTGGGTAAATGAAGGCTCCGATACAAGAATTGAAATGAAATATGTATGCAAACAGTTCTTAGTACTGAACAGTTTAAAGAAGGCCTACCTTTGCACAGAAAATGTCTATAAGAATTACTCACTAATGCCGCTTAACAGAGAGAGGAAGAGTAGAAGATAATGTGGGAATAGGGTCTTTTTAAAAAGATACCATTTTAAAGAAGAAACTTATGTTTTATCATAGACAAAATGCTTTGTGTAGTACTAAGAGGGGCATATCTATGCCTTTAATGACACTCTAAGCCAGTGCTTTAAAATTTTATTGTTGTTTTTATTGCTTGGAATTCCATTTATCTATAAGAGTGTTGGGTTAATGTGTGGTAAGCACATTGCCACATCAGTCCATGATTAATTAGCTGACATTTATTGAGTACTTAATATTTGCCCCAAACTGGATGAAAATTGGGGAATATAGAAACTATCATCTCTGCTTTCTAACAAGTTTGCAATCTAGTTGGAGAGATGGGAGTAAAACTCCTGAAAAACTTGGGGTCAATAAGATAACATGATCAAGAATGAGAAGACATGACATAGACTGCAAATGCAGGGAAAGTGCACTTTGGGGAGTGGTCGTTCCAGTGTTTAGTATGTCAGAAAGTAGGCTTCATGGGGCAGATGGATCTCAAAGGATGTCTAAGATCAGCAGTGGATTGTTTGCAGAAATGGCCTAATTCTTCCCCTGCTTGTATCTCTGCTCTTTGGCATTGCAACTTTTCAGGTCTTTATGTGAAGATGTAGAGTCTACTCTTCTGCCCCTAGAATTTGAGCTGGACTTGTAATGGTGGCAATGTTGACATGCTAATTCTGAGCCTAGACCTCAAGAGACCTCACACATCTCTGGCCACTCTCTTGAAACACAATCAGCTGCCAAGAACAGGCCCAGGTTAAGTCTGTGGAAGGAAGAGACCACATACTTTATGAGATGAGATGTTTCAGCTGAAGCCATGGGAGACTAGATAGCCCTCAGCAGAGCCATCAATGAGATCAACAGAAGAACCCCCTAGCTGAATCCAGTCCAAATTGCCAACTTGCAGAATCTTGGGCTAAATGAACCAACAGGTCACCAAATTTTGAAGTGGTTTGTCATATAGTGACAGATAACTGATAGAAATCTGAAAGGTAGAGAAGAAGAAAGTGTTCTAGGCCAGAGCTGTACCTCCCAAAAAGTCAAGTCAGAAATATGTGAGGCCAGGCTAGAGAGAAGTAGAGAAACTAGTAGGATTGGATGTTTGAACCACTTTCTTTCAGTAAATCGCTAGAAGCACCAGGCAGGGTTCAAGCGAACATATGCTGGAGGCCAGACCTGCCCAGCTATGCTGCTAAATAGTGATCTTCTCCTGAAGTGCTCCATCAGGGAATGAGAAACAGGAATCTCCCCTTGCCGAGACACACAGGGAGCCTGATGACCCTGTCCCTCTAAACTGCACTTTGAGAGAACGGAACCTTGTTTTGTAGCCAACTATATTATGCCAAGAACAAAAAGATCTTTGTAGTTTACCGTCTGTTTTTATTTTTTATATAAAAATCTAAAGCTTCTATGACATACTTTCAAGAAACTGCCAGAGGCAACACGTAGAATCCCAGAGTAAAGATATCATGAAGTTAGAGTACTTTAAAATTCTTCAGTTCTCACAATGTGGATCTATCGCCCATTGAACAACAACTTTAACTGTTTTATGAGGTCACTGAATATATTTTTCACCATAAAAGAACATAAGAGGAAATATTTACCTTGAAGTGCTAAAAATGTGTTCCCTTTCTGTGGAATGGTATTTGTTTGAAAAGAATATCCCAGGAGAGGATGGATTCTTGTTTTAGAAATAGCTCTTTAAATTTGGCAGGACATGTGGGGATAGGGGGACAGATGGGGGTGGAGGTGGGGGAGCTTGGTATTCAGGTGGCACAATACCAGGTGGATGTTAAAGACCTACAACTCCTTATGCCTGGGATCTTTTGTTCCAGTAGCCATAGGAGCTTCTTTCATTTCATGTTTTATTTTTTTGCAAAACCATTACTTGACAAAGTGCCATAAACTTTATACAAAATGGCCTCGTTGAGCAAATATTTTATTCAAACTATGCTCCTATCAGCAGTACCACACATGTCATAAAGTCATGGTGAAGCAGGAATTTCAATAAAAGAAAAAGCGGGGGTCATGAAGACCGAAGGATCAAAGGAGCAAGGAGTAGAGGAGGCGTTACACCTGAAGTGGACACTGTGTGTGCGCGTTGCAAGGAGAGAGCGCGTTATAAAGTTGTTGTTTTAATCGCCGCTTGTCGCCTGCGAACATGTTGCTCCCTTTTAAGTGTCAAGCAAGCGGTTCACCCGAAACTTTTCTGCACCGAGGACCCGCACGCCCGGGGTCCCACCTGCCCCTCTCTGCCTGCCTCCCACCGGCGCCTGGGCATCCTGCGCCGGCTACAGGTCCTTGCTCACTGAAGCGTCACCTCTCACTCCCCAGTAAATCTCCGCAGCCCACTCGGACTGCAGCCTGTTTGCCGCCCGTCCTCCCATTGCAGCACTCGGGGCGACAGAGAGGGAGGAGGCGCGCGGGGACTGGGACGCCCAGGAGGACCCACTCGCGGGTCCGGCTCCGCTCTGGCAGCAGCATGGGGAAAGGACGCGCGGGCCGAGTTGGCACCACAGGTAAACAGACTGGCGAGGCGCAGGACGCTGTCGCCGCCGCGGCCACCCAGCGATTTCCAGGCACGCAACTCCGCCTCCAGGGCTCTCTCCCTCGCGCTCTCTCCCAGCCGCTTGCTCGCAGCCCCAGCAGCAGCCGCAGCACCACTTCACACAAAGGACTGTCACCCGCGGAGCAGCTCCTCCACCTCCACGTCCTCCTCCGGTGACAGCAGCCCCGACAGCAGGGCTCGGGCGCGGCGGCGGCAGCGGCGGCGCGGGGGGTGGGGGGACCTGTCACTCCCTGCAACCGAGGCGGCGGCAGCGGCTTTTTTGCCTTTTCTATTTTGCTTTTTTTTTTTTTTTGCCCTTATACCTCTTCTCCTTTCTGTGGCTCCATCCACTTCTTCCCCCCTCCTCCTCCCATAAACAACTCTCCTACCCCCGCACCCCCAATAAATAAATAATAGGAGGAGGGCAAGGGGGGAGGAGGAGGAGTGGTGCTGTGAGGGGAAGGAAAAGGGAGGCAGCGCGAGAGAGCCGGGCAGAGTCCGAACCGACAGCCAGAAGCCCGCACGCACCTCGCACCATGAGATGGCGACGCGCCCCGCGCCGCTCCGGCCGTCCCGGGCCCTGGGCCCAGCGCCCCGGCCCAGCCGCCCGCTCGCCGCCGCCGCTGCCGCTGCTGCCCCTACTGCTGCTGCTGGGGACCGCGGCCCTGGCGCCGGGGGCGGCGGCCGGCGACGAGGCGGCTCCCGCGGGGGCCTCGGTGTGCTACTCGTCCCCGCCCAGCGTGGGATCCGTGCAGGAGCTAGCTCAGCGCGCCGCGGTGGTGATCGAGGGAAAGGTGCACCCGCCGCGGCGGCAGCAGGGGGCACTCGACAGGAAGGCGGCGGCGGCGGGCGAGGCAGGGGCGTGGGGCGGCGATCGCGAGCCGCCAGCCGCGGGCCCACGGGCGCTGGGGCCGCCCGCCGAGGAGCCGCTGCTCGCCGCCAACGGGACCCTGCCCTTTTGGCCCACCGCCCCGGTGCCCAGCGCTGGCGAGCCCGGGGAGGAGGCACCCTATTTGGTGAAGGTGCACCAGGTGTGGGCGGTGAAAGCCGGGGGCTTGAAGAAGGACTCGCTGCTCACCGTGCGTCTGGGGACCTGGGGACACCCCGCCTTCCCCTCCTGCGGGAGGCTCAAGGAGGACAGCAGGTACATTTTCTTCATGGAGCCGGACGCCAACAGCACCAGCCGCGTGCCGGCCGCCTTCCGAGCCTCTTTCCCTCCTCTGGAGACGGGCCGGAACCTCAAGAAGGAGGTCAGCCGGGTGCTGTGCAAGCGGTGCGGTAAGTTCCTCGCCCTTGGGGGCGCGAACCCGCGGCGAGAAGGGCGCATTCCGAGCGCGCGGGCACCGGGGCTCGACGGCCCCCCGAGCAGAGCAGAGGCGCTCCGGGTCCCAGTTGTTGGTTTCAGGGTGGTGGGCTCTCAGCGATCCTCAGAGAGGGAGGTTTCGCCTTCTCCAGCTTCCCTTGTCTTAGGCTTTGCCACTGGGGAAAGCCCAAGTTTGGTCTTCCGTTGGGGCCGCCTGAAACTTTTTAATGCTCTGGGATTTGGCTCACCAAGTAGATGGGAAATGTGCCGGCTGCTTTCTTGCATGTGGGTGATATGAACTTGGTTTTGGTTAGGAGTTGCTGATTCTGGGCCTCCTTTGAAGGAGGAAGGGTGAGTCCCGCAGGATTTGAACGCTTTCCCATCACATGGAGTCCAGTGTGGAGATGGTTAGGGGTTTGCTTCTGTGTCTGAGAAGTCTCTGCAAGGAAGGGGCAGTGCACTGACATTCCCCGACAGATGAGGTAGAGCTTTTTGGCAACTCAATGTCCAACAGAGAGGTGCGGTCTGTACCTTGTGACTATGTGCAATAGGTGAGAAGTATAAAGTTGTTATTGGTGGGGTTTTTTTTTTTTGGCCAAATCATCTCAAGAAATTTTGTTTTCACAATATTTTGGTTTGGAGGATGTTTTTGCACTTCAGTGAATCAGAACAGATGAACGAAATTATGGAGTATCACATGTAGGCCCTGAAGAAGAATAATTTTGGAAGTTTAGCAGTTGATTTGCTACACCTTTTCCCACTCACCACTGAAAAGTATTCTTCCCGGGTCTGCTTCATATGATCAGGTTTGAGAAATTAGCTGATTATCTCATTATGTTGCCGAGGTAGCGTTATGTTTATGCCATTCATAAACTAATTTCTATGATCTAAATATCTGTATAATTTTCTGATTACCATATAATCACTAACACATAGCGGGGTTTCTTCTCAAACAGTAAATTAACACGATTACACATCACAAATTCCAACATGCATAATAGCTTTTCCCCCTGGTCTTTATGTATCCGTCTAATAGACATTTGGGTTAATTGAATTTTTATAAAACTCAGCACCATGCCATGCAGAGTCTGCCTGTGATGGAGAGTATGTCAGTTCTTTTAAATTTGTGTCTGGTGGGGGCCAATTATTTAAATTTCTAGTTGGCATTTGTGGTGCTTATGTCCTGCAGTTAATTAATACCTGATGATTTGGTTTTAATGACAGCAAAGATCATTGTTCACCCACCGTTCCCTTATCTGAACAATGTACTTTGTATGCCAGAGACCTGTTAGGATTGCACCACTCAGTGGACAGAAGCTGTTCAGTGAGAGTGGTGCTGAAGAAAGCTGAGTGGCATCGGGATTCCCCGAGACCCACTGATAGATGTCACTCTAAAGCATGGGAAATGCTCTGCTGGGAACTGTCTTATTAGGGAACAGAAAAGCTCAGCACCACTGTACTGCAGCATATTTTATTCTGTTATAGAATCGGAAACAAAACCTTTTAAGCAACACCACTGTCCAGTTTTCACATGTTTTATTGTGTATAATTCAGGAAGGATTTTCCCTTTATCCCAAGTCATATGAGTTTTGAATCTTTCACTCCACAAGGTGGGAAGTTGATATAAAGGGGTTCGTAGTCAGCTATGATGCCTAGCATTGGGGGTGCATTACCAGATTATCAATTGTGTTAGTTATGCCTTTTAACTAGAAAGAAATGTAAGACTTGAGAGGTAAAGTTACTATAAACATCCAGAGAATGTTTGGAAATGGAAAGCCCATGTTGTTTGGAGGAATCATATTCTGTTCTTGTGCTTCTAAGGAGGAAAAACTTCACTGAAGGTACTTAGTTTTGTCCCTCAGTTTGCCAGTCAAAAGAAACAACACATAGTTGTAAGTTGTGGCACATTTTTAAAAAGTGGGTTTTTAGTGAGCTGGAAATCTTTCTGCATGTAATCGAGTATATTAAGAAATCACAAAGTGACTGCCCTGGGTTTCTATCGTTATTGTGTGTGCTAGGTGATTTTAGTGTTATGTGATTTAAAGTAGGATATTGCTTTTAACCTCAACTAATAGATTTAGCTAAGTTCTAACTGAAATCGTGCTAAAAGTTTCTCCTCACATTTTTACAAACATAGTGTTTCTTGTAATACTGGAGGATAAAAGTAAATAATACCAGCTATTTTATATAATGCAAATTCAGTAAATCTGTACTTGGAATATTGAGTGTAAAAGTGTGTGTGTGTGTATGTGTGTAAGAGAGAGAGAGAGAGGGAGAATGAATGAATGTGTGACTTCATCCAGTTGTGTGGTCTAAGATAATGCCATTCAGAATCTGCCAGGCAAAGAAACACACAAAAGTGGAAAAGAGAGAGAGAGAAACGAGAGGAGAGAATAAGAATGAGAATGGGGACTGATTTGTCCTGGTTGAGCTGCTTCTGGTCAGAAGATTTCAGGGAGAGTGATGGAGCAGAAGGCCCTCATCTAACACCAAGCTGCCCTGGGGGCGTGATGGTTGTGTGCAGCCTTGAGCCATAATGCTAGGCTGGAGAACGAATAGAGCAAAGTCATTTTGTGATATCATACCCAGGGGAACAGTTTCCAGCTCTGCTGCTGTCAGCTGCAGTGTTGTTTCCTACAAGTTGTTTGCTAGTGTAGAAACTACACATGCAACAGATTAGCCTTAGGGTTGAGTTAATAAAAATCTTTCCTCTTGAAATTCCTTTTTCTCTTTCCCCCTCATCTAATATAAACTCCTGAATAATGTCGATAAAACAAGAAGCTCTTTGAAACATGGACCTTTGGAAACAGAAACTATTAGTGTATTTTAGAAGACAACATGGAAATTCGTAGCTTGTTTGCTTTGTAGTTGAAGTTTGTATAAATTACACTTCCTTTACAGTTATTTAAAGTTTTTGTAGTCTTCGCTTTTTCTGTTGCTCACTGAACGACCTAAGAAATATTCCTGGGTTTTATGTTCATCGGTATGCAGGATAATTTGCTGTTCAATTAAATCTCTATTATTCAAACAAGTCATTGTTTGATGTGCTACACTTTTAGCTTCCAAAGCATTGTGGTTATACAAGGCAGAAGCTGATTTCCAAAAAGGAGTACAAACACTGAGGTTGGATAACATCTACAACTGGGCCGTGTCAGATTTGTACATCAATTCTGATCTTACAAGCCGATCTAAGTATTTTATATCATATGATGGTAGAATGAAGACGTATGCATGTATTGATAATGTAAACATCTTTATCAAATATTTACGATACATAGCACTTGCTCTTTTTAATATGTTCAGTCACTATTTAATAAAGTGTGCTAACCTTGTGGTGTTTTGAAAATGAAAGAAAATGCTGCAGAGATTTTCCAGTCAGCATTTAAGAAAACTATTCTTAATAAAAGCTATATTAAGGAAACAGAACAGTAACAGATATAGCCCGACTGCTTGTATGTTGTAAATACACATGTAAATTTAATTTCCCAAGTGTTTGTGACTGCTCTTTTTAAACTTTGTAAATCTTGCTGTCAAAAATATATGCTGAATTTAAAATAGCTCCTTCTACTGAGTAGAGAAACTATATATATATTTGTTTATATTTATGTTAAAAATGAAACCAACATAGGTCATTTAGGAAAAGAACTCCTTAGAATAAAAATATTTTAAAAAGTGGATTTAAATATCTGAGTCAGAATATTTAACTAGCACCAGGGGATCGTTCTCATCAGTTCTGGAGTATCTATAGATCCTCCGAATCTAGGGAAAGTCTTACCATATGTCCTGATGTATTAAGTAAGACTAGGAGGTTTAGACAACAGAGAATTAAAACAGTGAGCTGTACTTCCTCTGGCTGGTATATTTATAGCAAATGAGAGCAAAAGACGTGATTGGGCGGGTTATTGCCCTTGTCAAATATAATCTATTCATTGTTCAGGAAATCTCCTTTGCTTCGATACCTATTTTCTTCCTGTTTTTTTTTTCTTAATTATAAACATAATGTCTTTTACAACCCTCTTGTACATTTTCATAACAATTTATGAACTGCTTAGATATCCAAAGATCTCTAAATCCCCCTAGCAATACTTAGCCTTTTATTTGTTTTTAATATGGTTGAATGATCTGAAAAAATGATCTCTTTTGATAGCTCTTAATGAATGGGTATTTTGATTAGCTTTATATAGATAAATGATAATGAAAACGAAAAGCATACAGTTAGGGTTCTTACTGATTCAAGCAATTTGTTACCACCCCAAAACAGTGTAACATGGCCTAGTGAAAGTCTTCATAAGAAAGCAAAAACTAATTTATTTCTAAATAAATTATTTCTAAATAAATTTCTAAATAAATTATTTCTAAATAAATTTATTTCTAAATAAGATCACATTTGTGTGATCTTATTTCTATATCACAGAAGTGGGCATTGTGGACAGTTTTCAACCCATATATGAATGCTCTAAGTTTGCACCTGCATATTGTTACTCTGCTTTTATGTTATAACACGTAAGTTAAAATTAGTGTTATGAAAGAATATATAACCTGGCTAGTTTACCCCCATCCTCTCCAGAATATCGGTCGCTTTCTAATACTTGAACGTTTGCTTACTGACACATTCTGTTGAAATCTAATGTTGAATTATTTGTGGATTTACAGAATGTACAAATTCACAAATAACTGTATGACTAAGACAAAACTTGGTCTTTTTAAGTTGAGGGATTGTCGTAGTTGAGAGGTTGTGTTTTCATATTGCCTAAGTTGTTGAGTGCTGTAGTGCACTTGAAGTAAATCTGTTTCTGAAGCCTTGCCCCCTGGATTTTCATCCCTAAATGCTCCATACAGGTTGAAGCAGATAAAATACAAGAAATTTTGGTAAAGTTGACGGTTAAAAATAGATCAACTAGCCTCTTCTTGGCATGGATACAATTATTAGGAAACAGTTCTGCCTAACATAGACTGGCCATCCCGGCATCCTAGAGAGAGATGCGTACGTGGTAATTTACTTTAATTTTTGGTCTTCTTCGGGAGAACCAGGCTATTTTTCCCTATGGAAAATAGTTTGTTAGGAAGTTCTTTCCTGGCCCTTGATTTACCTCATTTGGATCTAGTAAAAATTTATATCTTGTTTTAAATTATAACTAAAAAATCAAAAAGAAGAAATTTTACCTACAGTCTGGATGGATCATTGGAGACTGTCCTACTACTTTCTAACTCAGACTTCTGTTTTCTTTTTTTTTTTCTTCATCTTTATTTCCCCTATGAAGATACTACAGGGAAAGCCTTGGGTAAATGATGGGGCCCAGGAGTAGATTTTGGTGTGTGAGTATAGGATTGCTAGTCATTATCACGCGGACTAGCCTTCTCTTGAAACTTTGAAATTCGGCTGTCTGGGTCCAAGAAATGTTGGAAAATAGAGGTCTTAGATCACAAGACTGTGAATGCAAATGGTCTTTCTGTTTCTGATGGGCTCTTTGTCTATCCCATGAGGACGTGGATGGTAACCTGCATTGCATCTCTAGTTCAGAGGCTTTCTCTCCAAAGCCCAAGGCTCTGTCTTTGGACATGTGCCCTGGCTTGCTGGGAGCAAGAAAACAGCTCTGAGTGGTGCATGAATCCGGAGCTGGTAGCCAGATTCAGGAGGTAGCAATGGCCCAAGAGAACCTAGAGGAGGGAATTGTTTCCTTTTCTTTTGCTCTGCTGTGCCAGAATATGTGAGCTGAATCAAGCCCAGTGCGAGGGAACATACCTGATGAGGGCACTAGAGTCTCGGTACTGGGTATACCCAGGAGCCCAGGGGATGGACGAGGGATAAGAGATGTGAAGTACTGTCAGCTTTGCTAAATTTGGACAACCCATAGCAGTAATACTGTCATCCCAAATGGCTGTCTTTTATCTGGGAATTGCCATTAAGGCAAAGACACCTAAAAAATTGAGGGCATACTAAAACCACATAGTTGTAACTACCACTTATGGAGTTGGTATATTTTTTTGGCCTCTTTGATAGACACATAGAGTTTGATTTTTATGTGTAGATTAAATTCCTGTTAAATAATTAATGAATAAATGACTGAAGCACCCCAGCTGGTTGGATAGTTCTAGCCTAAATTTAGAAAGATAAAAACATACTTTTGATTTTTTTCTCTTCTGGTTTCTGGTATGGTGAGTTCGATACCAGAACACTGTTCTCTTCTCTTCCCATCCAGAGCCTTACTGTAATCTGGATCGACCTTTGGGGCTTCAGAGAAAGGTTATTTAATTTCCCAAAACTTTTCTCTCACTTATTTTTAGAACAGTATTTGTTCTGTGTAGCTTATAGCCCAGCAGGGGAAAAAAAAAAAAAAAAAAAAATCCAGTGTCGTAAATACTTAAAAGTACGGAAGAGTTTTGCAACAGTCTATGAACCCTTACCACTGTTTTCAGCAGAACCATTTGTAAATCATCCCAACTTATTTTGGGTGACAGATCTCAGCATTCAGAAATTTTATGTTCTCCTTGGATCTCTCCTCACAGGTGTTTAACCATCTCAGTACTATAAGTGATACTTTATATTGAAATCTGTTCTCATAATCGAAGATGGAAAAACACAGCTTATATCCCTAAGAAGTAATACAAAGAGATTTTAGATCAGTTCCTCTTCACTTACTTTTCTTGTTTCTAACATCACAAGAGCTCTTGGTTAGCCTGCAGGTGAGGTGGCACGTGCCCATTTGGGCTCTGATGAATAATGAGGTTCTTTGCCTTCACTTCCGTGGTCGGCCCTGGAGGCACTGTGGGAGACGATGTGTTATCAGTGAAGCAGCAGATGTGGTGGCAGCATTTTCCTCCACTGCAGGGAGCATCCCGGCTGTACCTCTGTACAGAGCAGGGGAGCTGTCTACTGAGAAGGAAATGGATGCTTCACATAGAATTTCTCATTAGCCTTGGGAAGTGGTTCTGGCAGTTGGGGCCACTTAGTGATTGCCAGGATGGAGAGGTTCTGCTCAGAGCCGGTGTGCGCATTGTCCTGTCATCAGCACGTAGGGCCACAACATTGAGATAACCTAGGCATGCTGCTGCTCTGCAAGCCTGGATACCTCCGAATGACCTTTTCCTCTGTTGTCTTCATTCTCATCCGTAGAGATGGGTTGCATCTTGTCCTCAGGAATACCAGCACCTTTCTTTTTGTTGGAGCAGAAATTTTATAAAACACCCTAGCATTTTGGAATATAGTTTTATTCCAATGAGCAGTTTAGAAAAATTTATGGTAACATAAAATTTATCATTTTAACCATTTTTAGGCGTGTAGTTCAGTGGTATTAAGTATTTGCATTGCTGTGCAACCCTCACTGCAATCCATCTCCAGATTTTTTTATCTTCCCAAAATGGAAACTCTGTATTTATTAAACACTAACACCCCATTCCCTTTCCTCCTTTTCCCCAACCACCGTTCTACTTTCTGTCTTTACACGTTTGACTACTCTAAGTACCTTTTTAAAGCGTAGAGTTCAGAAGTATTCAATACATTCATAATGTTGTACAACTGTCACCACCATTCATTGCCATACTCTTGACCTTGTTAAACCAAGACTCTATACCCATTAAACTACAACTTCTCATTTTCTCCTCCCCCAGCCACTGACAAACACTATTCTACTGTTTGCCTCTCTGATTTTTACTAAGTGCATCATTTAAGTGGAATCATATGGTATTTGTCTTTTTGTGAATGGCTTATTTCACTTACCATAATGTCCTCAAGGTTCATCATATTGTAGCATATGTCAGAATTGCCTTCTGTTGAAAGGCTCAATAGTATTCCATTGTATGTAAATACCACATTTTGTTGATTCATTCCTCCATCCATCAGTGGACACCTGGTTTACTTTCACATTTTGGCTATTGTAAATAATGCTGCTGTGAAATGTCTTCTCAAATCCCTGCTTTCAATTTTTTTGGGGTATGTATGCAGAAGCAGAATTGCTGAAACATATGGTAATTCTTTTTTTCTTTGAGATGGCGTCTCACTCTGTCACCCAAGCTGGAGTGCAGTGGCACAAGCTTGGTTCAGTGCAACCTCCACCTCCTGGGTTCAAGTGATTCTCCTGCCTCAGCCTCCTGAGTAGCTGGGAGTACAGGTGTGTGCCACCATGCCTAAGTTTTGTATTTTTTAGTAGAAATGGGGTTTCACTATGTTGGCCAGGCCGGTCTTGAACTCCTGACCTCAGGTGATCCGCCTGCCTTGGCCTCCCAAAATGCTGGGATTACAGGAGCGAGCCGTGGTGCCCGGCCTCATATGGTAATTCTAGGTTCACTTTTTGGAGGAACCATCACACTGTTTTCCATAGCAGCTGTACTATTTTACATTCCCATCAGCAGTACACAAGGGTTCCAGTTTCTCCACATCCTCCCTCACACATGTTATTTTCTACTGTTTTGATACCAGCCTTTCTAATGTACGTAGAATAGTGGTGAGCAGTTTTTATAGTGTTGTTGTTTTCTATACAAAGTTAGTGTCTCTAATTACACTGTCATTAATAAGAAGCAAAAGTTCTCAGAAAAGAGAGGTGTTCATCTATTCAACTTAGTTTAAATAGCATGTAAGATCCTGAATCTGAAGCTGTGAAATAAGGAAATTACAATGGATAACAGCTTAATAAAAACAATGATTTAAAGAGTAAGCTTAGAAATAAAAACAATGAAAGATGTAAAGAATAAGCTTAGAAAATGCACTTACAGAAAACAGTCCTCCAAGGCTATCATGAGAATGTTATATTTTTATTCATATTGCTGTCAGTGCAGTCCAGAAAGGAGCCTTATCATACTTTGATTAGTTTCAGAACCTTTTAATTGATTTAATGTATTCATTAATTGCCCCACCCCAGCAATTTCCCTGTCTATATTCCTGTCCATTACTCCAATCCCCTTCTAATCAGTACTGCAGAAGTGGCTGAGTCATTCTGAAATAATACTTTTTTGTTTGTTTGTTTGAGATAGGTTCTTTCTCTGTCATCCAGGCAGGAGTGCAGTAGGACGATCTTGGCTCACTGCAACCTCAACCTCGTGGGCTCAAGCAATCCTCCACTTCAGCCTCCCGAGTAGCTGGTATCACAGGCCCATGGCACCACACCTGGACAATTTTTTTTTTTTTTGTAGAGATGGGGTTTCGCCATGTTGCCCAGGCTGATCTTGAACTCCTAAGCTCAAGCAATCCCCCCCACCTCAGCCTCCTAAAGTGCTGGGATTACAGGCATGAGCCACTGCACTTGGCCTGAAATACTACTTTTCTTAAGCCATGTTCCCTACTCAAAGTTTCAATGGATGCACCATAGTTAACTCAAGATTTCAACATTCAATGTTCTCATTAGCCTCAATAAAGTCTTATCTTTCTCACCTTCCCATATGAACACTTTATCCACTCCGACTGCTCCCTGAGCAGGCCAGGCACTTTCCTAACCCTCCTGTTTTTACATATGCCATTTCCTCTGCCTCAATCTTCTTCCACCTTCATTTCTACCTGTGGAATTTCTGTTCTTCCTTCTAGGAACAGCTCAAATCCTACTGCTTCCGTAACGAAACTAGTAATGATTCCTACCTGAGATATGCACTCTAGAATTTGAACACAGAACTCCTCTTTCCTGTGTACTTTACACAAGGTACTGTTACAAACTTTTCCTCTGCCATATTGTGTTTGTTACAATGTATGGATTTTTAAAATTTTCTCTGTTTTTGTGTGTCTTGCCTCACTGGCAGCCAACGCTATTCTTGCATTTGGACACTAGCAGGGTCTTCAGCTTACTTGTCAGTGAAAAGTGCCCTGGCCTCAGATTCAGAAGAATCCTTTCCACTTTCAGCTTTGTAGTTAGTACCTGTGTGATTGTGGGACGCTGACTTTATTCACTTGTTTGGGTCTCAGTTTCCTAATATGCAAAATGAGAAGGTAAAATGCTTTTCAAGGTCCATTTAAACTGTATTTGGTCCTCAGAAATGACCCAAACATACAAACCTCCTTTCTCTAGAGCTTTTCTCTTCCTCTCCTCTTATTTAGTGTTGTTCTCAGGAGAATACATGGAGGAAAACAATTGTCAAACTTTTAGACACTCTAAGAGAAGAGAAAGAGAGCTGAATGAGAGGGAACCTTCAAGGGAAGGTGGCTTCTTCCTCCAAATCTTATCTCCATGGCCTTTCTGTGTCATTTTAAAAAATACTAACAGTTATTTGTATTCGCTGGTATCGTCTTTTCAAAAAGCAAATACCATTGCCTCTGCAAGCCTGTCTTTGAAATGATAAAGTATGATTAATCCACAACTGTATACTTTAGAATGAGAAAGTTCAGTCACTTGTGGTGCTAAAATGAAAAATAAAGATTTGAATGGTTTTACTATTTACTATGAATTTATTTTTACAATGTTGATGGGGCATTGTTTTAGGTTCTAATAATTAGCACTGTTGCTGAAATGGATGAGGTCGGCACAGGGAATGTGGAGACCTTGGTTTTCAGGGAGATGGCACCATTTCTGATGACTGCAGGGAGATGCCAGGGTTGGGTTCTTTCTCAAATTATGATTTTTATGGTTTCAGCAAGAAAAGGATGCATTTAAGCCCTTTTGTAAGTAAAATAAGCAATGCTTAAACAGTTGTCAAATGGGAATAGTTTGATCTGACTTCTTACATTTCTGCATGAAGAGGTATTGGCAGCTCCATGGCATTGGGGCAGGATGGGCAGGGCTTAGCTGGGCTAGGTCCATTTTTTTTTTTCTTTCAGTTTGATGTCTCCGACTCCTGGTGGATTCGCCTACTGCAGAACAGCCAATGCTGGTTATGAAGTATGTTTCCTCAATCTATATCTCTAGCCCAGACCTTTCTTTTTGGTTCTCGATCTGTACATCTAACTACTTACCTGGTAACCTATGTCCTACAAACACTTTATGTGAAATATTTTAACCAGTGCCTCATCTTCTCTGCCAGTCCCTCTGCACATTTGTATCCTAATAACGACTCTACCCTCACTGCTAGTATGAGCACAACAGTTATTCCCAGTGACTTCCTTGGTCAACTCTTATCTGGTGCCAGAGTAGTAGGTGCTGAGATAAATTCAGTTAACCCCTCACCATATGGCAGCATTAATATTTTTTAGTTACCTCAAACCAGAAACCTCTCCTGCCCCATACCAGATTAGTGACCACATCCCATTGATTCTATGTCCTTAACAAATCTCAGATTCATCCCTTCTTCCCTCACTTCATCTTCTCTGTAATAGATTCTTAAAGCAACTGTAACAACCTCTTTATGCATGGATTCTTTCCCTCTTTCATCCATTTTCTATACTGTTGCTAGAATGGTCTTTCTAAAGTAGAATAGATGGTACTGTGCTTTTACCTAAAGCTTTTTGGTTGACATCAGGATAAAACTCAGACCCCTTTGAATGGCATGTAAGGGCTTTTAGCTTTTGTCCCAAGTGTTCTTGTCCAGTTCCTTCTCCTCTCTGGAACCTTGTGCTACACTGATGACATTCTCTACATGCTCCAGGCAGCTTTAGGGCTCCATGGATTTGTACGTATTGTTCTCTTTTCCCAGAATAGTCTGCTTCTCTGTCTACCTGTTTGTTGTACTGTCACTACCTGTCATTTCAGATTGACTGTGCTTCCGTGGAATGGTTAAATAACACTGGATAACTCTATAACGGATTGTGCTATCGTCTTTACAAATCTTGTTTTAGGAGAAAATATGATGACTTAGAGATATGTTTATAGCACATTGTCAAGTGAAAAGTGTTGTATAATATATGTGTGATTGACTTTTCTCTTTCTTTTCTTTTCCTTTTCTTTTCTCTTTCTCTCTCTTTCTCTGTCTCCTTTTTTTCCCCTCTTCCTCCTTCCCTCCCTTTCTTCCTTTCTCCCTTCCCTTCCCTTCCCTTCCCTTCCCTTCTCTTTTCTTCCCATTGATCTTTCAATAAAAATAAAAGCCTAGAACTCTGTATAGCTAAATGTTAACAGTGTTTATCTCTGGGTATTGGGATTATTGATCTTTAGAATTATCTTCATTTTGTATGTTCTAAAGTTTCTATAACGAATGCACATTACTTTTTAACAAGAAGTAGTAAATGCTATTTTTAACAAAAAATAGTGACTTGTGGCAAGTACTATGTCTTACTTATCTTTGTCTTTTTAGAACATTGCCTTCCTCATGGAAGATGTATTAGTTAGGGTAGACTAACTGCTGTAACAAATGATACCCTTAATACATAATAAGTAAAATGCAATAGTTTATTTCTACCTATTGAATGAACAGAACACAAGATGTTCTGGTCCTGATTTTCCCCTGAATAAAATCTGCACTAACACCTGAGGCATAGCCAAACCTCACCTCCAGACCAAATTTGTTGAAATAGGCAGGGTTCCAATTTGTGATGGCCATTTATTTTTAATGGCCTTTCTATTCCCTGAAATGTAGACAAATTTGCCCTTTGCTGCCTCATTGCAGTGGAAGAGCCCCATGCCGGTGTGCAGAGCTGATGATGAAAGGCATCTATGTGTATTGTAGATAAATAGTGTATTAACTATGTGTAATTCCTTATGTTCAACTTAGTATTTTATGGGTGAGTTTTGCAATAAATCTTCAACATTTAATGCTCACTACGTCTTGTTTCATTTGATATCACTGAAAAATGCAGAGGGTCAGGCTACATTCACTCTGTCTCTCCCAGGCATGTTAGGTTGCCTTCTAGAGCTCTGTGTTTCACAAATCATTTTGATGTAGAGACTGTGGAGAAATATTCTCAGGCTTTATCACCGCTGACTTAATTGAGTTTCATGATGCACATTTTTTTTCATAGTAGGATAAATTAAAAATGGCTGATAAAGCTGCCTGTAAAAGCAGAATTGTTAGGTTAGACCTGCCTGGTGTATTAAATGTATTGATAAATAATTTGGCCACCATTTTTAATCACTTTTATTAACTCTCAAGTAGTTTTATTTCCAGTAACTTGCAAAGTAACTGTCATTATGGGCTCAGTCATATTTCTCTTTAAAATACTATTGAAAAGTCCATGAAAATGATTAAAGTGCCAATATCACCCGCCTACTTCCTGTTAGCAAGAATTGTTGGTGATTTTATGATGAGCTGGGTATATGGTTGTGCTTTCTTTGTGCAACCCAGGAGGAAACACAGCCAGTTCATCCCAGGTGAATGGAGATAATGAATGGGTTTGAAGCCGTGTAAAAGGAGTAGTCTTTTGTGCATCTGTTTCATGTATGTTATTGCTATGCTGTCTTTAAAGCATTTTATTAAATGTTGAGAAGACAAGATACTTGTGAATTATGTGTAAAGTATAAAGAATCATGATACATGTAATGTGCCTTTCAGTGTCATTTTTGCCATCAGCCATTTGGCTTTGTGAGGATCTTGAGTTCAAGGTCACTGAAGAACAGCTTAACACATTGTCTTGCTCACAGGTCAATAAGGAATGTATCTCTTCATTAAAATAGATGAGAAGTTTGTCATTACTCTACTGCTTTGGCTAGATATGGTGGCTCATGCCTATAATCCCAGTGCTTTGGGAGGTTGAAGCAGGAGAATTGCCTGAGGCCAGGAGTTTGAGACCAGCTTGGGAAACATGGTGAGACCCTGTCTGTACAAAAAAAAAAAAAATTACATTTGCTGGGCTTGGTGGTGTGCACCTTCAGTCCTAGCTACTCTGGAAGCTGAGTCAGGAGGATCCCTTGAACCCAGGAGTTTGAGTTGACAGTGAATTATGATTGCATCATTGCACTCCAGCCTGGATAACAGAATAAGACCCGTCTTTAAAAATAAAAAATAAAAAAGAATACCCTGTATTCTTTTCCAATCCATTTGCATAGCCTCCAAATCTTATTCCTTTCCACTCAGATTTAGGCATTCCCACCGTATGGGAGAAATTATTATAGGTGCCATTCTTAGCATGTTTCCTAAATAAATTACAAGAATCATGAGATTGCTAAACAAATGTAGGTGGCTAATAGAAAAAGAGAAGCAGCAAGCCTACTTTTTTCATTTACTTACTCAACAAATGTTTATCAGGCATCTATTATGTGATAGGCTTTGTACTGATTTTTGGCATGACAATGATGAAGAAATTAGACATGCCCCTTTCTGAGCTAAGAAGATAGAGAGGCAAAATGGTTACACAAATAATTATATAATTACAGTTGTGCTAAGCCTCGTGAGGGAAAAGTACAATGTCCTAGCCAGGTGAACATATAACAGAAGAATCTATCTTAGTCTGAAAGATACAAGAAGGACTTCTTGAGAAAGAAGCATTTCTGTTAGGGTAGGGAGGAGGAGGGGAAATAAGGAGAGGAAAGATTTGCATTTCCAATCTTGGGGCAGAGGGATGAGGAATAGCAGAAAGGACAGTCAGTGCAAAGGAAGAAAAATGGGGTCTGAGAGGTAAGGAACAGTCAGGTCATTCTAGACTTCCCAGGATTCCATATTTTATCTTTAAAACAGAGGAACCCAATGAAGGATTTTTAAGAAGAGGAGTTATATGGTTTTCATTTCAAAAACATCAGAACTGGTGATTGTAAGGAGAATGGACTGAAAGGGAATAAGAGTGCATTCCGGGAGCTGAGGTAGGGCTCCAGCTGAGACTGGATGTGTGCCTGGACTAGAGTGGGAGCCACAGAGGTGAAGAGAAGTAAAAGATTTGAGATGATTTTTGGAAGCTTCTTTTAGCCTTGACTGTGATGGGGCAATGCCTGCAAAGGGCGGTGGGGAGGATGGCCCCAAGTGTTCTGGCTTGAGCAAATTGTATGCGCAGTAGGTAATGTGATGGTGAATACTGCAGGAGAAGAAGGCCTTGTTTAGTGTATTGTTGATATATCCACATGGAAATACCAAGGAAGCATGTGCATGTTTGGAGCTGGAGGTCAGAAGAGAATTCCCGGTTGTCTTTTTGAGTGTGGTGGTTTTGGACAAAGACATGACATTTCTAGCTCCATGAAGTAGATAAGATTGCTTAGGGAAGGTGGGAGAGGGTAAGGAAAAGTGAAGAGAAAAGGAAGCATAAGGAACAGCCACCTTTAAAGGTGAGGCAGAGAAGGGGGCAGAGTGATGGGAAAGAAACAATTAGGGCAGTGAGAGGAAGACCCAAAAGGGATTCAGGAGGGAAGAAGTGGCTGCTGCATCTGAGTCCTTCGAACATCCTGATGGAAGAGGGCGAAGAGAGAGCCCAAACCAGGACTTTTGGATTGCTGAGTATTGCCACACATTTTAAATGTAAAAGTGCACATCGCAGTTAGGACCAGTGAGGACTTAGGACACAGTTCTGGCCAATGCCAGAGGTGGAGCCCAGACCAGGAGCAGACTGAAGTACTATTCGCCAACTTCCGGGTTAAGGTTGGGTTTTAGTAATATTTTTATTTATCTGGACATAAGTAGCACAAAGCTGTTTTAAGTACTCCAAGGCTTTCTGTGGTGGTGGGGTATAAGTCTGGGAAGAATGGCTAAATTGAGAGACCCAATGGATAGTTTGTATAAAGATAAGATTTTTCAAAAAATCATCAAAATTGATTGTTACTAACATGTTGCTGAAGGTCACTCTTTTATGTGTTTTTCCCCTGAGCTAAGAATTCTTTCCCTATGTACTACATAAGCCGCTTCAGGGACAAATTATTGTTCAAATTTTTCTTGGCACACTGACTTGAGAATTAAGTACCATTCATAGCTGGTACCCAGGTCCTACGAGAATACAATGCCTTGTCGCATAAATACTTGTAAAGTGACATCTATCAATCTAATTTAGAAAAATATTTGAGTCAAAAGGTCCTTGAACCATGTATTAGGTTGACACAGGAGCTCCCTTTATCTGAAGCTGTGACTGAGCATTTTAATGAATGGCAGTCAAAGAATTCAAAGTTGTTATTCTGACAGTAATTGCATGCATTTTTCCTGCCTATCTATATGCAGCCTTCTCATTGTCTAGGGGGCTGCTGATTTGATGCATTCATAGCTATTATTTGCATAGGGAGTTTGAACCACCATGGGAAGAATGATTTTGAATTTCCTGTTTCATTTATTTACTTTGAGTGCAATAATAGTGTTTTCATGGAAGGATATTTTATATTGGGTTTTTCCTAATTTTAATACAGAGTAAATAAGCTAAGTGCTATATTTCTGAAAACCACGCATTATACTTTTTCAAAAATGGGGGAAAAGATGAAAAGGAAATGAAAAAATGGGAAGACAAGTTCTGAAACCTCCGACCTTACCTGTGGGCTCCTCCCTCCAGTTGACCATGGAGAACCATAGATGACTTATTGGGCCAGACATTCTGATCTTGGACAGACTAGTGATGTGTAAAATGGGTTGTACATTATAGTTTGCAGATTCCTGGACTAGACTCCCAGAGATGATAATTCATGTGGCCCAGGGTTTGTCCTGAGAATCTGCATTTTTGAAAAGCTCTCCAGGTGATTTTTAGTGTGCACTTAAGTCTGGTAGCTCTTGGACTTGTTTTTTTTTTTTTAACTAATAAAGTTGAAGACACTCTGCACAAGATTAGAAGATGGATAAGAAAAGAGAGAATTAGAATTTACTGAGTTTCTATTATGGGCTGAACATGTTTACATATCTTACCTCATTTATTCCTTAACACCATCTTGCAAGGTATATCATTTTATTCCAATTTTGACCTGAGATTCAAAAAGGTTTACAGAACTTTAAAGGTCACACAGTTGCTGGGAGGCAGAACCTTTATTTGCCTCCAGGTCATCTGATCTGCTGTGTAGAACCACGATATGGCTGGAACAAGAAGATCTGGATAGAATTCTAGTCACACCATCACTTGGGTGAGGTCCTTTTGCCCTCTCTGCCATCGTGGGTACCTGTTGCTAAAGGTAGACTTTCCTGTTTATCTTCAAAGAGTGCATATGGGTAGATGAGTAGGAGAACTGCATACGTTTTGAGAGTAGTAAGATCAGATCCACTTGGACAAAACTGTCTTCAGTAGTCTACAATGAACATGCCATGTTATTGTGACCAGAATTGACATTGTATCTCTATCCTACGCTGACAAGTTCATTGTCTGAGTGAGGAAATAGCACACATCACACATTGATATTTCTCCAGGAAGGAAATGAGACATGGTAGAGTCTAGTGGGGAAAATCTGGCTTCAGGGTGGACTTAGGACATGAATTAAGGGTCAGGCCTTGGCTCCTACCTCTCCTTTGTCACTCATGACCTTGGGAACTCCGTGTTTCTAAACTTTTAATTTTCTCTTTGTAAAATGAGAATGATGTGTCTCTCTGAGATCGGTGAGTGCCAGCTGAGATCATGTCTGTAGAGCACTTAGGTCATTGTAAGTGCCTTCTTTCTGTCTTTGTTTTGAGACAGAGTCTTGCTCTGTTGCCCAGGCTGGAGTGCAGTGGTGCAATTACGGCTCACTACAACCTCCATCTCCCTGGATCAAGTGATTCTGGTGCCTCAGCTTCCTGAGTAGCTGGGATTACAGGCATGCACTACCATGCCTGGCTAATTTTTGTATTTTTTGTAGAGACAGGGTTTCACTATGTTGGCCAGGCTGGCCTTCAATTCCTAACCTCAAGCAATCTGCCCTCCTTGGTCTCCCAAAGTGCTGAGATGACTGGTGTAAGCCACCGCACCTGGCCACAGTAAGTACCTTCTTAATGCTAATCAGCAGAGAGAAGGGAGAGTGACTCTCTGCAGCAGGATTCAGTGGAGCTGGAGATCCAACTGGCAATAGCAGCAGAAACAAAATGAATCGCGACTACTTGATTGCTGCATTCTTCATTCTCTTAGGAACCCAGCGGTTCTCCTAACATGCATGCCAAAGGTCCTTTGACAGGGTGCTGTTCCAGTTGTGGTTTGTGGTTCAGCAGTATTGTACCACCCTGGTGCTCATTAGGACTGCAGATTCCCAGATCACCTTCAGATGTGCCACTCTCCAGGTGCTTCTCAGGCTCACTGCAGTTTGAGGAGCACTACTTTAACAGGCAACCTCCTTCGGGGTGAATCACGTCTGGAGAAGTTGCTTGGTCAGAGAGATACTTGTCCAGGCTCAGCCATGCTGGCTCTGCAGTGAGGGTTCCTTCATTAGAACACCATGCATTTGTGGTGGCAGCACAGGTAGAAGACACTGAGTGGAAACAAGAGGAGCGAGAGAGGGAGAGAGAAAGAAACAACTTTCCCGGAGAAGTTAAAATGATAGCATGACTTTTCTGAATGGACTTTAGGACATGGCACCAAGAATGAGCAATAATGAAATACCAAGGAAGGAGACTCCTTAGGAGAGCATCCGGGAACCATGCACCGTGCAACAAGAGGTGATGCAGGGAAGGGGGTGAGAGGGTGAACTGAGGCTCCCCCAGGGAGGAAGGGGGGATATCTCCTTTCTGAACCTCATGCTGAACCCAACCCTCACCAGCAACAGATTGGGGTGGGAGCTTTTGGGGAGGGGAATTGAAATGGCCTTGTTGGCAGAATGACTCTGAAGGGAACCTTTCAGCACACACAGGAAAAAAACAAAACAAACTCACCAATCTGCCAGACTCCACTTGCTCAACTGGAGGGCAGGGTGGTTGCTCAAACGTTTTGGGCTCGGGGCTTTGGAAAGATTTCTTGTCTTGCTGCATGCTCTGTGGAACCAGGCTGAGAGCAGGATTTTTGCATTTAGAATATCTTAGGGGAACTGGGCAAGTTGAAAACCAACCTTTTTGTAGCTACCAAAAGGTGGACACACTTCAGCTTTCTGTCTTCTCCCTACTGACTTGGGTGTATTTGGTATGCTTTCTCTGTGCTAGGACCTTCCTGTCTCTTATCTCACTAAATCTTGACAATAACCCCAGAGATTGGCATCATTATACTCGTTTTACAGATGAAACTGTCTCAGAGCGGTTATGGAATTTGCCCAAGACACACAAAGTGAGTGGTGAAGCTGAAATTCAGAACCAAGTTCAGCTTATTAGAAAGTATCCTTATATACTACATGCAGAAATGAAATGCAACATATGTGACAGCCATTATAATGTAAACAATAAAAGTAACAGGATTTTCTCCTTGCCCTCCCTAATTCAATATACTTGTTGATTATTTACTGCTTCTGGCATGCTATGATTGATTGCTGTTCTGTGGGATATGGAGAAGTTTGAGGAATTTATGATACAGCTGGGGAGAAAAGACGTATTCATGCTTGACCAGGATGAAGCCATCACATCTCACAGGTGTTTAGACAAAGGAGAAGGCACCTCTGCTGAGGCACATCAGGGAAATCTCTAGGGAAGATATTGATATGACATAGCACCTTCTGGGTGTATAGGATTGTTTCATTTTGTTTGCAGAGTGTGTTAAAACTGTTTGCAGGGTGTGTTAAGACAATTTGCAGAAAAATGTTGCATATATTATTCGTTTTGATTTGGAAAAACAATTAAAACAGGGAGAGTCTTAATTATTTGCCCCATCTTTGGATAACTTCTGGACTAACAAAATTCAGGCTCACCAGCCACTAGAGATAATAAAATTCTCACCAAAGAAATTGACTAAATGGAAGAGAATTTATTTCCGATTTCCTTTTGGATGTAAACGTGTATCAACACTTTTCCTTGGAAGAAGTGTAATTTCTCTTTCAGTAGAAGGAAATAGAATTATACTCTGGCTTAAATTCTATTATTATAAACATACTTTTGTTTTTATCTTGAGGTAAGGCGTTCCTATATACTGTTGGGAGTCTGTAGTGATATAGTCATTTTCTATATTATTTGGCCATCATTTATTCTTTTAAATTCATGTCTCCGGTCTCATTTATAATTGTTTTTGCATTTTTTATTGCTAACATTTAATAGTGACCACCCATTAAAGCTATTGCAGTACCTAAGTATATTATAAATTTTTCTGACATGTTATTGCTTCTGGATTATAAATTGGGAAATCATTA
Organism: Papio anubis; assembly: GCF_008728515.1. NCBI lineage: Eukaryota > Metazoa > Chordata > Mammalia > Primates > Cercopithecidae > Papio > Papio anubis. The sequence continues at coordinate 29,958,562 of NC_044983.1, forward strand.
AGATTCTTGTTCTTGTTGTAATGCTATTGTGGTGATGATTTAGTATTTCCCCAAACAGTTTATATAACTTGGTCTTTTTCCACATTTGTATGTTTCTTTATTTGCTGAACAGGATATTTTAATGGTTACATCTAAACAGAATAAACTCATAGAGTTGTTGATTTGAGAAATCCTTCTGTAATGCCATATTAATCTATTTAGCTCCCAGACCTTCCTTAGCAGATCAAAGGAATTTCCTGGCCACTCCCAGAGGTCCTATTGCCTTTTATCTGTCTTAATGAAGGTAATTAAAATTCCTCAGCTTATGAGGGTCCAGTCCTGGACCTAAGTGAACTAGTCCCCAGCAGAAACTGAAAGAGGACCATAAGCAAGCTGCATTTATTTATAAATCTTTAACCTTATATTTCCATTGATCCTGATTAAGGTAGTTCCTGCAGTGTGAGGGCAAACTTAGGTTGCCAATATTTTAGGGAAATATGGGTTCTTCTTTTTTAAACTCTGGTGATTATTCTGATTCCTGTATCGTTCATTTGAAATGAACCTGCAACACTTTGTGGGTACATAGGAATGAAGCAAATGCATCTCTAACCAATTAACCAGTTGTGCCATTGATTTCTACTGATAGTTGTATAGCAAATGACTTTACACAAAGTTATTAATTAAATGCTGTGTTCTGATATTGTCTAAACAAAGTCCTCTGGATGTCCACAGCTTAAATCCTCAACAAAATGTTAAAAGTCACAGAAAAAGTCTTTGACATAGCATGACTTAGGATCTCCATATTCATAGTTATTTGTTGAGTAAATATGCTTTGAGCACTTATGAGCCAAACACTGGGCTAGGTGTTACAGAGACAGTGCTGAACAAGGACCTCGCCAGTATGGTGCATATTCCCATTTTACAATCTGTCAGCTCAGCCAGTCTCTTAAAGGCCGTCTTTTCCTCAAAGTAGTTTCTGAAATGAAAAGGAAAGGAGTCATTTTAGGATTTAATCTGAGTTCCGGTCTTTACCCTGACCACACAATGGGCCTCAGGGAGAAGAAAGAACAATAAGACAAAACCTTACTAAAGCAAAATGACTTCCCATTATAGGACATGGTCTGGCACTTCCAAGATAAATGAAGCTGTAAAGTTAAATTGTACAATTAGGGACAGAGACAGGTAATTTGTGGGCGTGGAGGAGGTTTCCAAATATTCACAGCACCAAGTGATCAAATGCTCTAAGTAGCATTTGTGCACTTTTCTTCATACATTTAACATTAAGAAAAAAACCATAGGTTTTTATTAAGGTTGATATTAGGTTGATATTAAAGATTGATATTAAGGTTGATATGAAGCAGCTAACTGAAAATGAACTGTCCTTAAAAAGTAAATAAATAAAAAACAGTACTTTTCCCAATGAATGAAGAACTATGAAAAAGCTGTAATGGGCTTAGCCTATGTAGTTTCCAGCATTGTTTTAAAAAGATGAAGAAAAGAATGTTGAAGCCTTTGCATTTTCAATGCCTACCATGTGCACCTGCCCCTCCTGCATTTCTGGGTTTCACTTCTGTCCATTGCTAGCTCTCATTTGCTCTGCAAATGTTTCAGTATTTTCTGTGTTCCGGGAGCTGTTTATATGAGATAGATGCAATGGTAAATAAGTCAAGGTCTTCATATTTTAGGACCTTATCCTACCAACTTAATAGGTGCTAGCAGAGACTCGTTGTGTGTCTTGTATAGGGTAACCGAGTGAAAGTCCTCCTTAGGTAGGTTTCATCATCTCCACCTGGATGGAATAAATTCATGAATGTTCTTAGAAGCACTTATAGAATTGAGAAAAAGAAACACATACTAAGAACTTACTGTTGGGATGAGGAAGAGTAAACAGGAAAATTCTTTGGGTTCTTCTTCTCCTCACCCTCCTTACAACTCCTCCCTCAGATAAGATATTTAGTCCTATGATTGACCCAGACTGTCATTTTTTTGGGCCCTTCTCTCCATGCCTGTGGCCAAGCCCTGCCTGGGTTTGTATTCCCAGGGATGGCTCCACATGCTCCTTGCCTGCTATTCAACAGAAGGCCCACTTGTCTTCCCTGCTCACTGTGTGGATGGAACACCCAGGCGATGGGACACCAGGGGCCTGTGTGTGCTGCCTGTGCCAGTGTTCTGAGAAGCTCCATGAGACTGGTTTGGCATAAGGGCTGTCGGTCTGCTCCACAAACCCAGAATAAATTGGATTGGAAAAGTAGGAAAGCTCATTTAGCTTTTGTGCCTAAACTTTGTATACCCAAGCACTGTTTACCAAAAAAGTTCTGGATTTGGAAGTAGTTAAGTATTCAAAACATATTCAACTATTTACGAAAGTGATGCTTATTATTCTGTGTTTATTTATCTCACCAGGGAAGCCCAAAGAGTAGGGGAGATGAGGAGTAGGTTGTGGAATCAACACCCTTCCCACTGCCTCCAAACCACCAGCACTGCCCAAGGAGGGGCCCACTCTTTGTTGGGTGCCCATTATGTATTTAGCTGTGGATGAGGCCATATATGTGTCTTATATTCCTGCTTACGTTATGAATAGAAGATTGAAGGTCGCACTTTTGTGGGTGTCCCACTGTACCCAAAAGGGTATTTTTACATAAAGCATGAGTAATTGCACCTTTTTCCCCAAATGTAATATACTTTTATATAACATTTTGTAGAGTTAGGAGTCAGGCTTTCATGGGGCAGAGGGCTGGGTTATGTCCAGTTAATGGGCAGGCATGTAGATTATACTTTGCTTTTGATAGGTGAGGGACTCTTTCATGTACTATTCTACTTCCTCTGTGGTTAGTTTTTTTCCCCCTATTCTTTTATTCTTTTTCATCTTTGGGGCTGTAAATCAGGGGAGGAGGGTGCTGCAGGTCACGATTATAATGGGAAAAAATGAGAGAGAAAGCAAAGAGAGTAGGTAGTTGTACTCAGCTTTATTTATTTTATCCACACCTCAAGCTCTGATTAGGAAAGGGTGGGTTTTTCTTATAGAATAATTACTCGTATTCTCTGGTTGATTAGCTAAGAGAAAAGAGAGTCAGGGAGAAGTACTTTACTCTTTTCCTATGTTGTGTTCATTGGTTGTTTTTTTCTGTCTAGTACCAAACTTTTCACCAACCACATACCCTCTTCCTGGTTCCCCTCCTTCCTTCTCCAACAGGGAGAGGCAAGCATCGGTAGATTCCTTTGTAGTCAAGACTTAACCAAGAATTCTTCCTAAAGGAAGAAGCTATCAATTAGCTAATTATACTTCTCCCATCCCCAATTTGTTGGACTTCTTTGAAGACGGGATGATTTAAATGAGTGGAGAAGGCTTACCTGGGTGGAGGGAAGCAGGGAGTACTTACACTTAGAGTGGGAGGAAGGTTGGAAATATGAGTGAGAGAAGATATTGATAGTGAAAGGTTGCAGGGACGTTGTCTGAGAACTTATTCAGAGCCAGATGGAGGAATTGTCCTACTGATTCTCAAGAAGAATTGAGAGTTCTTCTTGCAGCAATTATTAATATCTGGTTTTGTAACTTCTCTATAACCTCTTATAAGAGTAGTTTCTCTTAGAAGGGTAGTCAGTATACCTGATACTTTAATTCCACTTACCATTATAATGAGAAAATAAATTGTTTCATTAGATTCTGTGCACCAAGGGGCAAGACCCAAAAACAGGATGGAATGGTGTGTAGCAGGGGTGGCAGTTGATCTGCAAAATCAGGCATGACAATTCTGAACTTTTACTGGAGCGCAAAAAGGAACAAACCACAGATAACTGGTAAAACTCAATCATGTTATAGGTTAATCAAGGCCATAGACTGTGTGCTTGGTACTGTGGAAGATAAAGTGATATGGAAAGCATGATCAATGACCAGTGGGCTTGTAATCTAAATGTAGAGGCACCTGGACCTTAGAAAATAACTATCCCATAGGATTATTTTTGGCAAAATGTCGAATGAACAGGTCATAGATAAATGATTTAAGAATTCAGAGGAGGTAGAGCTCACTTCTACCTGGAAGGGTAAGAAGCTTTTGTTGAGGGAGAGAGGTTGGAAGTGGACCTTCAAGGGTGAGTGGGACAGAGATTTGTCAGCAGACCTGAATATGGGGTGCTGGGTTGGATATTTTACACATCACAGTGTGGATACAACACCCTGGAAAAACCTTATCGCTCCCATTTTAGAGTAAGGAAGCATAGGCTCAAAAAGTATAAATATATGACCCAAACTTCCTCAACCATTGACAGGACAAGTTATAACTGAATTTCAAACTTAAGCCCTTTGGCTCCAAACCCATCCTATTCCAGTACCAGTTTGCCTTTATGACCTTCTATAGACAGAAATGCTCTGAGAACAAGAAAGCAAGTATTTTGCATCCAGGATGGAAACCACTTCATTCTGGTGAGGGTACAGGTCATTCGGGAAAAAATGAGTGATGAGTTTGGAACAGTGGTCTAGGGTTGGAAAAACAGTCTAGAACCATTGAAGGAATTTCAGGCAGAGAATGAGGTCAGCCAAACTATGTTTTAGAGAGAAGAACTGCAAAAGGAATGATTTTGTAGATATGTCAAAAGGTTTATTTAACTTGCAGCATTTTAAACTTGATTACTTTTAGCCTTGGTCTGCATCTGAAAATCGATAATTTACGTAGTCAACCTTTATGAAAGTTTACTTTGATTAGTCAATCTAGAAAAGCATAGGCTTTATTTTTTTTAATTTTTATTTCTCATGGTTGTGTTTTGTTGCATTGCGTTCATCCTGGATGCATTAATGACGTGGTGTGATAAGACCCAGGGCTCTCATCTGTTTAACTTTACTAATTTGCTCCATTTTCAAATGAGTTTCCTTGGCAGGAGCAGCAGCAGAGCATGAACTCTGCTGAAAGGGATTTCAGTTACACCTCTAGTGCCACCTCTGAGGCCCCTGGATAATTTTCTTATCGTCTTTTTGCCATTTGGGAACACAGCCACGTTGTTTACAATTGAAATATAGTTTTTAAATGTGCCTCCTACTGTGTTTTTATAGAAAGAGAGCCTCTTCTCCTGGAAAATAAAACACCATTGATTGAACCAACAGCCCTTTGAAAAGGTTTAATTATTGCATTAATTACAAACTTCAGGACAAACTAGGGCCGACTAGTAGTGAGCCATTGAGCAGATTTCTGAGCTGCTTTAAAGAAAATGTTAAAAGCCTTTTAGATGTAAGAGGCTGAAACTGAGAGAAGGAGGTGGGCATGTGAGAGATACTACCTTCTTCAATCTATAAGCTTTGCATTAAAAAAAATCCCTTTCCGTCTCTGATTTGTGTTTCCTGGGAAAGCTCCAATGACTCATTGCTCTAAGGCCTCAACCTTTTCTACCCTGACATAGATGAGAGATAGGAAAGTGGGGAGGTGGTCTAAATGTCATAGAGTAGAACTTCTCCAAAATATAGGTCACTGGGAAAAAAAAAGAAATACTCTTGGAATAATCCTTTAACATGATCATCTTCAAAATGCTCACTTTTTTTTTCTGAAGAAAAAGAAGAAAGAAAAAGGCAAGTAATTTCTTTCTCTGGCAAAACATTCACTGAGGTGTTTTCATTCAGTTACTTCGATGGTTGGCTGTCGGGCAAATTATCACAATGTGAATATGGGTTTGGGAACTACTAGAATTTTCTCAAAGTTGCTTTTAATGATCTCTTTCCCAGAGAAAATAAGTCATTAAATACTGAGGTGGCTAGATGAAATTGAATGCTGCACCTCAGTGATTTATTCAGAATGGGCTCTTCCATCTGACATCCTTTTGATAAATTCTACCACATGTGGCATTTCTGGCAGGTATGAGGGTAGGTTTCACATTCTAAAATGAAACTGGCAGTCACACGTTTCCCTGGTTTACAACATTTTAGCACTTACTATGTGCCAAATAGTGCTCTAAAGCTGTTGGCATGTTAACTCATTTAATCCTTACAACCATTTTGTGAGGCAGGAACTATTATAACTATTTAGCAGGTGAGGAAACTGAGCCTTAGCAAGGTCACAATGGAGAACAGGCTGTTCGGCTCCAGTGTCTACTTAATTCTAACAGAGTACTCTAGAAGACAAGACGTTCGTCTCAATTCATATCATCTTGAATATTCATTGACAGTTGATGATTGTTATTCTTAATTCCCTGCAAAGACTCACCCAGTCAAACAATTAATCAAATACTGATTTACCAGTGTTCTGGGCACAAGATTAGGAATTAGAATATGAGAAAAATCCCATTCCTACATTAGGAGTTCCCAATTTAATACAGAAGATGGATAAGCAAATAGGGTGCCAGAGGTTGGAGTTTTCTGGCTCAGATTTGGGAGGATTCATTTATCAATTCATTATTTTAACAAAGTGTAGTGCTAACATATGCCAAGCCCTGTGAGTGATTCCCCCATCCCCCCTACCCAGTGGTTACAGCCTGATTAGGGGAGATGAACAAGCAAGCACCATGTTGCATTTTGGTGTGATAATTGCTCTAATTATGGACAAGTACATGCAGGAGTACCACATTTGTAAATGTACCAAGGGAGGTAATGGTCTGTTCAGGAAACTGCACTGTGACTTAGCATGGCTGGAGGGTCCATTGTAAGCACAGAGAAAGAGGTGAGGCTGCAGAAGGCCCCGGAAAGGGTTGGGAGTCAAGGGCATCGTCTGCCCTTTTAGAGACTCTAGACTCTCTTAAGACATTGAGAATGTTACTTGGTATCCAGTATTAAGAGTTCCTTTTCCTCCAAGCTCTCAGGTCACTTTAATTAAAAAGTAGAAAAGCAGAATGAAAGAGTAACCTAAAACTAAGCAATGATAAGACATTGCAAATTTCAGAAGATTGGAAATTGCCACTTTTTTGTAGAGCTTATGGCTATTTTCTTGCTGGAGACAGACTAAAAAAGTGAGGTACATATCTGTGTCTATTTCTGGGATATTGGCTCAGCAATAAAGATGTTAGAAAATATAAAATGATGGGGTTAAAAATCAACGCATGTCACATTAATTTCTGATTCTTCTATTGGAAGAAGGATCACATTTCAAGGTCAAAATATGGAACAGTGAGATTTGTAGGGAGAAAATTTACGGGTGGATATTTGAAAATTTTCTATAAGTAAGCATTGAGAACATTACAAAACTACCAGATTTTGTAATTTTCAAAATTACAAGGAATGTAGTGGAATTGGATAATGGATTGTGGAACCTCTTATTCTTGGATCATTGGTTTAGATAGATCCCAGATTGGCAATAACGGAAATTTATTTCAATTTTATGTCTGCTCAGTGGCTGAAATGAAGTGGGTTAATAGGTGCAATTTTTCTTTTTGTGGGGGAATGCCGTAGTCACAGAAATCCCTAAAGCGACTGGCCTTTATATCTCCCCAGATGTTTTTCCAGGACAGGTAGTCACAGAGAGGGATATCTCTTTGTCTTGGATTTCCTTTATATTGTGTGTCAAAATGGACAGTATACCAAGAGTACTATTCAAAAGCATGAGACTAATCTCAGTTTATTGTGAAATTCAATGGATCACAAAGTACTGTGTCCCCAAACAAAAACAGATGATTGGAAAATTGAAGACTAGATACTTGGAATTGCCTGAGTGCTGGAGGGAAGGTGTGGGTAGGGGTGGAGGCCTGGCTTTCTGGCATGTAATCCTAAAGTCCTTTTTATCTTTAGTCTTGTCTTCTACCTGAGTAGTAGGTATTGTGAAAAGTATCTGTTTTCTCTGAGTTTACAGATACAGTTCCTGGCATAATGTATGGCATAGAGCAGGAATTCTGTAATCGTTGAAGGGGTTAATAAATGATATCATCAGCATAGAACAGTTTGGCTGCTTTATGTATAACCAGGCTACTACAGATTGGGTATCTCTTATGGGAAATTCTTAGGACCAGAAGTGTTTTGGATTTTGGATTTTTGTGGAATATTTGCTTATACATAATAAGATACAGAGGGGATGTGACCTGAGTCTAAACATGAAGTTCATTTACGTTTCATATACACCTTATACGCATAACCCAAAGGTAATTTTATATAATCTTTTTCTTTTTCTTTTCTTGAGACAAGGTCTCGCTGTGTCACCCCAGGCTGAAGTGTAGTGGTGCGATCATGGCTCACTGCAGAGTTGACCTTCTGTGCACAAGAGATCCTCCCACCTCAGTCTCCCTAGTAGATGGGATGGGTCTACAGGCCTGCGTCACCATGCCCAGCTAATTTTTGTATTCTTTTTTTTTTTTTTTAAATGAATCTCACTCTGTTGCCCAGGGTGGAGCACAATGGAGCAATCTCGGCTCACTGCAACCTCCGTTTCCCAGGTTCAAGTGATTCTCCTGCCTCAGCTTCCTGAGCAGCTGGTGTTACAGGTGTGTGCCACTATGCCCGGCTAATTTTTGCGTTTTTTTGTAGAGATGGGGTTTTCCCATATTTCCCAGGCTGGTCTCGAACTCCTGGGCTCAAGCAATACTTCCACCTTGGTCTCCCAAAGTTCTGGGATTACAGACATGAGACACTGCACTTAGCCTTATACAATATTTTTAATAATTTTGTGCATGAAATAAGGTTTGTGTACATTGAACCACGAGAAAGAAAAGGATCACTATCTCAGTCTCCCATGTGGACAATCTGTGTTTTTTTGGCATCACCATCACTCCTGACTCTGAATTTATATGCTACTGATAAGCTTTGTTCTTACACTTATTCACGCATAAGTACTTAGCAGTAAAAAATATGACATGCATATCTGGTGTGCACAGAAAAGATATATCACAGCTGAAGGAGGCTGGGAGGGCCTTTTTTCCCTTGGGGACATTGAACAAATTGTGTGTCTGCACCTATGTTTTGATTGCGACTAGTCACATCAGGGTTGGGTGTGGAATTTTCCATTTGTGGTGTCATGTTGGTGCTAAGAATTTTCAGATGTTGGGGTATCTCAGGTTTCAGATTATCAGATGAGGGATGCTCAACCCATATAGAGATAAGGAGTCTTGGTTTAACATGTGCTTTATAGAAAGGAAAATTTTAGGTCTCAGTTGTAGACTTAGAGAAATTCAGGACTAAGACATTTCTGTGCATTTAGTTCCTTTTCATTTTTACTTTCCTACCACCCTCCCTGAGCCAGCTTTCATCTTTTTCTCTCAAAGCCCTGCAAGTCATTGAAAAAATTTTCCATGTTATTTTTTTAGGATGAAAACTTACTAAAAGCCATCCATCCAGGACTGAGTCCTTACTCACAGGGGTCACCACTGCTGTGTTCTAGTTCCTTTGCTTTTGTTTTGTTCACTGGCCCCTCCTGTCCAATCCCTGAGCTCCTACACTGCAGGCCCTTCTTTTTATTTTATGTTTTACACTCTCCCAACCTGACTTGATCCTTTCAATCAAAGATCATTAATAAATCTTGTATTACCATTACCTCATAAAATAGGTATTTCATTTAATCACATTATCTATATATCTGAAATCAGGAAGATATCAAAAGGTGGTAAATAGGAAATGGGATTATTGGCAGAAATGCACTACTGTGCAGCTGAGAATTGTCATTCTCTTTGATTTTTTTTTTTTTTTGGTTGAAAATATACCTTCTGACAGAGATGATCAGAGAAAGGGATCCTAAGTGGTTTCATACGAATATCAAGATTGGCTCCCATTCCATTTTGGCACTCAGTGTTAAGTTTGTATCTCTCTGATCCTGATAGGTGGTGGTACTTGGTGGGCAGTGTCATGAAAACCAAGAGAACCAGGACCTTACATTTCTTTTATTTTAGCTTTTTTTTTTTTTTCTTTGCAACTTTTATTTTACGTTCAAGGGGGTGCATGTGCAGGTTTGTTACTTGGGTAAATTGCATGTTGCAGGGGTTTGGTTTACAGATAATTTTGTCACCCACGTAATCAACATAATACCCGATAGGTACTTTTTCAGTTCTCACCCTCCTCTCACCCTCAATCCACAAATAGGCCCCAGTGTCTATTGTTCCCATCTTTATATCCAAGTGTACTGAATATTTAGCTCCCACTTACAAGTGAGAACATGTGGTATTAGGTTTTCTGTTCCTGTGGTAATTCACCTAGGATTGTCGCCTTCACCTCCATCTGTGTTGCTTCAAAGGCCATGATCTCATTTTTTTTTTAAATTACTGTAAGGAACTCAAATCAACAAAGAAAATATAACTTGAGTTTTGAGAGGTGTTTTCTACTAGACACTTTCCTTTGAGCTTTGTATATGACTTTCTAGAGAGAAAGTGTGTTGAGGAAGTTCACTAGTCTATTCTGCAGTCAGAGAAGACAACAGGCTACCAGGGAAAACACAGAAGATCAAAACCTGTTTATTTATTTTTGTTTGTATTTAAAGTATCTGTTTCCATATGTATACTATCGTGCAACCAATTAGCTGGGGATAGCAGATTTTTATGTAGTTGGCAAACTTACCAGGGAGAAGAGAATCATCATGTATATTTCAGCAGCAATTTATGAACATGTTTGTTTCTAAAGGATGTGCATGTATTTTGGGTTTCACTCTTAGTTTCACTCTGGTTAATTTGTTTAATAAGTCTTCCTTCTTAAAGATAGAGCAGAGGCAAACACAAGTCAAGCATTTGTTCTAACCAGTAGATTTATGATTCATGACTTTTGTTGATTTAAGAAGCTTTCTGAACAATTCTTGGAATGCAGTGGTGGCATCATAAAAGGAGCATAGAGAACATTTTTGTGGGACATAAGTAAGATTTCAGGAGATGGAGGAGTTCACAGACTATTATTAATTTTACAGGAGGAGAAAAATCAGTGTCAGTAGGAAAAAAGATACGTACAAGAAGATGACTTCTGGATTTGAGGAACCATTCTCAACAGCAGAAAATAGAGCTGTTCTCAAGACATATGTTAGGTCTCTCACAATCTATCAGAAATAAAAAAGATAGCAATATAGAGATGAAAGAGAAAGAGAGAAGGATTAAGATCGGCTGTCAAAATGTTGCATACAAGAATGTATTGAATGTAACTATTATAAGAGGTCTTACTGTAATTAAATTTCTTGTCTATTTGGATTTGCTCATCTTAAACCTTTTTCAGTTGTCAGTGTGAGAAATGTTTCCTATCTAGGTGTTTTTTCCTCCCTGTAAAGTATCAGCACAGTGTAATTCACCATAGTTGGGTAGGGTGGTACTGAGAATGTTTCCTACCTCAGCAAGCTTAATGTGTATGATTGCTTTTTGTGAAGATTTTTTTTTCCATTTCTACCATTAACAAGGTGTTAGACACTAAGCTTGGTAGTAGACAAGCCATTAGATCAATATTCCCAGAACTAGAGAGTTCTGAAATTGGCAGAAATTACTTATTCCGTTAAAAAATGACATACTCATTTAACAAAGATGGAATGCAGATAGTTTCACCAAAGTCATGACTGTGATAAAGGCTATAGACAAAAGATTCCTGTGAAGTAACTGTCTGGACCAGTTTAGGTGTTAGGATTTCTGAGGTTCTTAACAAGAGCTATGCCTGCTAGCTCATGTTTTAGAACCTGTATGCAGGAAAATTGAGGTTGCGTTTAAAAAATATGGCTTGTAGCACAGGAAATATGTGTTTTCAGAGCAAATGATGACTTAATGTTAGCTCAATAATTTGTAAGAATACTGATTTTTTTGTCATATAACCTATATATTTTCTTGAGGAAGATAGGTTTGTAAGGAAAAATTGCAATAATTAAACTGAACATACCAACAAGGAAAAATAATTTAACTATTATGATGACTCATTTAGTTGGCATCCTCAGGTAATGAGGTGCTCTAGATTAATTTTCCTGAGAGCAGAAATATATCCCTTTAAATGATTAAGCATTTTATCTTCATCAATCTTTGAAGAATATATTTCCAAGATATATTTTACATTCCCTTGTGTTGTAAATATGTTTTACAATTTACAGGGCTAGAATCATAATTCTTTTTTTTTTTTAAAGAGTTTAAAGAAATACTGGAAGATCTTGGAAAATAATATTACCACATTGGAGTGCAACATTCTTGTCTCCGATATATGAGGTTTTGATTAGTTGGTCATCAAGGTTCCTTCTCTTTCTAACATTCTCTAAATAAACAGCCATCTATGGTTTAAATTATAGTATATACAAGAATCAGCTAGGGTTCTTGTTGAACATGCAGATACTCAGACGTCATCCCTAGAGGTTCTGATTTAGTAGATTTGGAGGAAGAGAAGAGAATCTGTATCATAAATAATCACCTAGAGCCATTATGATGACCTCATTTTGAGAAACACTGATTCTCTTTCCACTCGTGTACAGCAGACACCATTACTCTTGCTGGCCACATGGTCCTTGAAAAGATCATTGCTGCTTTACCCTCAGTGGCATTGAGTTGTGAGGGGCTGATGAGACTCTAATAACTATGGTTTGATAGTCTTTGCTTTCTGAACCTTTCCTCAGTATTACCTGTCACTTTGTTAATGTTAGCTACTGAGGAAAACCAGGTCATCAAGCTTATTAAATCAGATGCCCTGTACTTGTACATTTAATAAGTCATTGAGTTCTAATCTTAGGTCTGGGTAGAGGTAAGGGAAGGACTTTCTATTTTCTCCTGTAGTCTAAAGTGCATACATTTAGCAGTGAAGATTATATTCCCTGTTTGGAGGTCTTTTACTCTTTTGTCATATTCTGGTCGTTTTAAGAAAGTGAAGTTTTCTGGAAACGTGACATCAGAATAAGTGGCACATTACTCTATAAATATCTTAATTTTCATGGTGAGATTCATAGTCAGGGTTGTCTATGACTTTAAAAAAATAAAAATTTAAATATACTATAAAATTCTCCTTTAAAGTATACAGTTCAATGATTTTTAGTAAAATCAGTAAATTTAGAGTTATGTGAAGCTATCACCATAATCTAAATTTAGAACATTTCCATCATCCCCCAAAAGAAATCAGGTAACTTCTGTTCCCATTCCTAAATCCATTCAATCAATAATTTACTTCTTATCTCTATAGATATACCTTTTCTAGACATTTCATATGAATGAGATCATACAGTATGTACCCTTTTGTGTCTGGTGTCTTCCAGTTAGCATAAAGTTATTGAGGTTCATTCATGTTTTAGCATGAATCAGATTGACAAATAATATTCTGTTGTATGGAGTTACCACATTTTATTTATCCATTTACCAGTTAACGGACATTTGGATTGTTTCCACTTTTTGACTATTATGGCTAATGTGTTCAAATCTTTGTGCAGACATATATTTTAATTCTACTTGAGTAGTTTTAGCTAGGAGCAGACCTTCTGGGTCATATGGTAAATCTGTGTTTCAAGGTAGCAGTTTCAAATGTTACAGTTCTACCCGCAATGTATAAGGGTTTCACTTTCTCTACATCCTTGCCAATGCTTATTATTATTATTGGATACAAGTCCCTTGTTGGATATATGATTTTCAAATATTTTCTCCTAGTCAGTGACTTACCTTTTTACTTTCTGAATTATGTCCTCTGAAACACTGTATATTTTATTTTGATGGAGCCCAGTTTATTTTTCATCAATGCATCTGGGTACTTTTTTTTTTAAGAAGAATCTTTAACCCAATACACATGCCTTCTTGAGGCTTACTCAAGATCTTGTAAGCTTTGTTTAGTATGAAATCCCTAGTGACACCTAGCATATAGCACCTAGTTTAAACAGATTAAAGATGAATATTCAAAGTTTTTGACCTGAATTTACTGTAAAGTCAACAGTTACTCTAAAGCCTAAAGCCTTAAAGATTACCAAAGCCATGATAGACTCAGCCACCATCATGCAATGGCTATGGCCTTCTTAGCATCCTTTCTTCTCATTCGTCTTTGCTTTCAGCATATAAAGGGGAATGTAGGTCTTTAATTTACCTTATACTGTGGGATAGCACTATCCTTTTCTTACTTCATTTTCAGGTCCTTGGTTGTAGGACCCTTCTCGGAGGCCCCGCAAAGGTGGAGGCCCAGCCTGAGCTTTTACAGGTTTTAGAGTAAGATGTCAGGACAGCAATTCACATTCACCCACATCTCCATTAAAAGAAATAAAAAAGTGGCTGGGTGCAGTGACTCATGCCTGTAATCCCAGCACTTTGGGAGGCCAAGGTGGGCAGATCACTTGAGGTCAGGATTTCAAGACCAGCCTGGCCCACATGGTGAAACCCTATCTCTATTAAAAATACAGAATTAGCCGGGTGTGGTGGTGGACTCCTGTAATCCCAGTTACTCGGGAGGCTGAGGCAGGAGAATCACTTGAACCTGGGAGGTGGATGTTGCAGTGAGCTGAGATCGTGCCATTGCACTCCAGCCTGGGTGACAAGAGCATAACTCTGTCTCAAAAGAAAAAAGTTACAGCCGTAGAGTTTTGTCATAAGAACATGCTGGTTGCAGTGTCCATAGGCAAAGATGAAGCTTTACTGAGGGTTAATATACTCAGTACTTCTGCCCAGTCCACTTGAGTCTGTCTTTGCCTAAATACTAAATTGTTCGAATTCTCCTTTAGTTTTAGATTTTCTCCACTGAATTGACATGGAGAAATGTTATCAGGTCCCATTTGCAACAATGCTGGATTTCCACTTGGAGCTTTTGTTTTCTTGGGCCTAGAAGGCATCTCTTGTTTGTAAATAAACACTGGGCATCATTGTATATAAGAAACCTAAAGACAGTGCACATCTCGTAGCAGCTGATACACAGTGTATTATTCCTAAATGTAGTAATAATAGCTTACAATTGGAAAAAAAATGAGTTACAGATGACCAAATGCTTCCATAAATATGATCGCATTTGGTCCTCCAATCTCTGTGAAGAATTATTATTCCTTTTTTATGGGTGAAGAAAATGACTTGTCAGAAGTCATTTATTTCCAAATATAGGACTTCTGATACCAAATTTTGTGCCTTTTCTGTAGTGCCATGCTTCCTCTCCAAAGTAATAAAGTTGAATTTCTGCAGTTTTAAGAAAATCATATATGTCTTGTTATATTAGACCTGTGGCTAATCTAAAAGCAGTCATTTATATTTTAAATGAAATCCATTAATGATATATTCGCTTTCGAGGGCTTATTTCCGTCTCAAGCTTCCATTTCTGATTGTGATGTGAAATGTTGCATTTCCTGTGAAAGGAATTCCAGGCGTTGGATTGTAGGTGGGTAAGATTAGTGGTGGGTCTTAGAGAGTGGGGAGATCCTGAGCATGGGAACTGCCTTTTGCCCCTAAGTTTATACTGTGCTCAAAGCCAGTCTGAATAGTTTTAGGCTGTCTGGGGTCCCAAGAAGACTTTATGCCCCCCATAGTAAATTTTGGGTCCCCAAAGGCCCAAGAATATTTCCATGTGATCATAGCTTGACCCCAGTTTATAGATGCTTCCTTCCTTTCTTCTTTAATCCTTGACAACTTTCTTCACCAAGATTTCCTCTAGTCAGGGACCCAGAGGCCATTCTTACTATGATCTCTTTCTTTCCCATTTCATTCCCTATGGTTTAGACCATTTAGGTGGGGCATTGGTTCTCACAGTGTGAACCACTCATCAGCAGCAATAGCTTGTTAAAAATGCAAACTCAGGACCCACCCCATATCTGCTTTATCAGAAAGGCCTGGGAGGTTGAGCCCTGCAGTCCGTGTTTGATATACCTTCCAGGGGGTCTGGTGCATGCTCACATGTGAGATCCACTTGTGCAGTGGTTAAGGGCAAGGATTCTGGAATCAGCAGCCAGGTTTCAAATTTTAGCTCTGCCATTCAGCAGCTCCACTTTCTGCCATCCATTTACCTGTATGATCTTTGGAGAAGTTACTTTCCTCTCTCGACTTTAATTTCCTAATCTGTAAACTTGTGGAATAAAATATGAATTACTTACATGGGAAGTTGTGGAAATGAAATAAGGTAATGTATACCAAGTGTCTCACGTGGTGTCTGGCATCCTGCAAGCATCCCTGAATGGGAGCTTTCATGGTTGATATGGACTCTGACCCTAGTCATTGCTTGCACAGTGCTTGATGACCTTCCCTTGCTTATCTCTAGCAACTTGGCATTTAACTACTCAATTCTAAACCTGAATGTTTGCCATGTGGTCCACTTTCAGTAGTATGAAAACGAGACTAGTTTTCTCGCTAAAATCCCTATATGAAATATATTTGAAAATTTGCTGAGGTCTTCCTTTTGTTTTCTGCCACCAAACCAGTTTCCTATCTGGGATAGGACATCTCTTTTGATAATAATTCAATATTTAAAGACTTTGTTTAAGAATGTGTCTTAAGACATGTTTAAAAGTCCAAATAAACATATCCTGTCTCAATTTATCTACCACTTAAAAAAATTTCAGGTGTTTTATATCTATCTATATCTATTGATATAGAATCTATGTATGGATACAGAATCTATGGATTCTATGTAGATTCTATATAGATATTGATAGGTTTGATATCCCTATCTGTGGCTTTTCTCCTATAACATTTTTCTAACTTCATTGTCAGAATCTGTTCTCTAGGAGAAAATCCACTGATGTCAGAGGATCACTTGAGCCTGGAAAGTTGAGGCTGCAGTGAGCTGAGATCATGCCACTGTACTCCAGCCTGAGTTACAGAGAGACCCTGTCTCAAAAAGTTCATCGACATACACTATACTTCCAACAAATCCACAGTAAAATTTAATTTATTGGATCATTTTCAGAGTCGCAGCAACCAGTCTTTGGGCTATTTGTATGAGTCTTTATGTATCTTTGACTACAAATTCGAAGTTGTCCTCAAATCCACTAGAACTACTGGTTGGATACCATTCAATCCTGGTGATTTATTTTACTTTTATTTGTCAGTTAGGTCTAGTACATCCCTTGCATTTATTTTTCCTGAAGTTAGCATATTTAGACTGCTTACTTCAGAAGAGAATTTGTTTTCAAATATTCTCTTTGGTAAAATATACCTCAGAAGTTGGATTTATTCCTTTTCCTATCTTTTATTCATCTATGTACTGCACTCATTTTTACAAGTTCATTTGATTCTTCAGCTGGCTTTATGCCAATGATAAATTAAAAGGAAAACTTACACAGAAAGAAACAAAACCAACAACCAGAAAACCCTTTTAACTTGTTATTCATTCATTTCTTTTGTTGTTAGCAACCTTTAAACTCTTTGAATTATGTCATGAATTTCCTCTGACCTGTGAGCTCACAGGGCAGCATTTTCTAATAGTGTTTTGTTTTTGCCTGAAATAAAAGGTTCCATGGTCAAGTCAGCATAGGAAAGGCTACATACTTATGCATACTTATTCTATGCCCCTTTATCCCCTACCCTCTGAAGCAGTTTAGTAATTCATAATTCACGGTAGCATTTGAAACACTCTGAGATGTCCTGCATAAACAAACCAGATTAACTTTGTTTGACCTAATTTCCCCCCCAACATAAACACTTATTAACATTCCACGAACTAGTGTTCCATAGACCACCTTTGTGTCCATTGAATTTAGAAGTTTTCTTATTCTCATTTGGCGTATCTTGATGTTTTTAGATGTGCTTTAGTTTTTTCCTCTTTACCTATTTGTTTCTATTTGGTTTCTTCACTTATGCTTTTCCCGTATATACTTTTTGACGAGTCCGTGTGACCCAATTTAAACTTTTCTGATGACATTTACTTTGAATTAAAAAACGATTTTTTGTTTATTACTTATCTTCCTGTATTCTATATTGAAATGATTATGTTAATATTTAATGTTATAGCATATTAAATTATTAAAGTATCAATAATATTTATATTATTAAATATATTTTAAGTTAAATAATTAAATAATATTGATATTAAATATTTAAATAATGTTTATATTAAATAAATAAGATTTAATTTTAATTTTATATTGATATAAAATTATTTTAGCATTGATAAGGATATTACTTCGGTAGTACTAGTGGTTATAATGTTTTTAACTGTCTTTCTTATTCACTGCATATATTCACTGACTATTTCATGAGAGGGTTTTAAGCTTTATTGCTTTTATTAGGGAATAAATGACTAAAGTTATATATTAACATTTACATTTCTAAGTTAATCTGTTCCATAGGTAATTTTTCCTTTTTAAAATTTGTTGCAGCACTCTATATTGCCTTGCAATACTTTCTGTCTTTGCACATGCTGCTTCTTTTGCATGAAGGCTCTTGTTCCAGATACCCATGTGTCTGTTTCCTCTCCTCCCTCAGTTCTCTTTTCACCTGTTATCTTCTCAACGAGGCTCATTTTTGCCGCTACAGTTGTTTTTAGATGTATTTGTAAACATCTAGACACCCTACCCCAACACTACCTATTCCCCTTCTTGACTTCATTTTTATTTTTTGTGTTGATCAATATGTAAAATACTACGTATTTCACGTATTCATTGCATTTGTTCTTTCTTAATAGAAAATAAACCTCCCAAGATCAAGGATTTTTGTCTGTTTTGTCACTGCTTTGTCTCTGCTGTCTAGAACAGTGGGACACATTTTAGGTGCTCAGTAAATTTTCAATTGAATGAATAAATACAATAATCTCAGTAGATGTAAAAACTGCATTCCATAAAATTCAAAATCCATTCATGGTACAAAATCAGTGAACTATGATTAAAAGGTAAAAACACTGAGCAAACGTGATATTTAATGGTGAAATATTGAAAGTATTCTTTTTTAAGATTACAAACAAGTTAATACATCTTTAATCAGCAAGATAACATTTCTATGCAGCATTATTATATAGGAAATTCTAGCTAAAACAATACAATAAGAAAAAGAAGTCAGACTTATTAGTATTGAAGAGGAAGAAACAATGCTATCACTAGTCTTAGAGGATATTTTGTCTGCATAGTAACCACCCAAAAAATATGCAGATTAAGTATTAGAATGAATAAAAGAGGTTACCAAATATGCCACAAACAAAATCGATGTACAAAATCAATTGCATTTCTGTACTTGGCAACAAATGTTTGGAAAAGGTAATAAAATACCCTTTATAGTAGTATACAAAATATAAAGTACCTAGGAAAAACTCTTAGAGAAACAGGAAAGACCTGTGTGGAGAAGATGATAAAACTAAGATCCTTGAGAAAACCTAAATGAATGGTAAAATAGATCATATTTCTGGGTAGAAAA
Source organism: Papio anubis (assembly GCF_008728515.1). NCBI lineage: Eukaryota > Metazoa > Chordata > Mammalia > Primates > Cercopithecidae > Papio > Papio anubis. The sequence continues at coordinate 29,977,657 of NC_044983.1, forward strand.
ATATCAATCTGCGAAAGATATGATTCTCCTCAAATTGTTTTAGAAATTTTATGGAATAAAAATATAAAAATTCCTGCACTTTTTTACCCACCACGGAACATGCAAGCTCATTCCTGATTGCACATAGAACAGCAAATGGGGAGTTTTGCCCTCCCAGATATTAAAATTGTGTAGTGCTATAAAACTAGCAATGAAGACAGTATAGTATTGAGTAGAAAAAGAAAATAATAGATGATTTCAGAGAGACTAGAGGACCCAGGAGGAGACCCACACATTTATGTAAAATTCTTTATAAAGACTTGGCTCTTAAGACAGGTAAATGCAATAAATGCTACATGACAATTGGTTAACTATGTGGAGAAAAAAAAAAAAAAGGATACTACCTCACATCACATATAAAAAATCAATTCTGGCTGAAAGACAAATCTAAGAAATTGTTAGAAAAATACATATATAGGAAGATAGTTTTATGATCCTAGATAAAGAAGAATTTTAAAAACAAGATACAAAAAGCATGAGCTATATGGGAAAAGATTTAGTTTTACTACATTACTACTCTATTTATCCATGTTAAAACATTTAGTAGCTCCAAATACAATGGAAAAAAGACTGGGACCAGTATCTCATAAAAGAGAAAACACAAATGGCTAAAACTAATATGAGAAGATACACAACCTCATTAACAACTAAAGAAGCTTGCATTTAAATGACTATGACATACCAAGTTCCAGCCAGTATATTGGAGAAGCTAAAATGAGTAATAGCAAGAGCTGCAGAGGTGTGGGAGAAACAGAACATTGTTGGAAAGGAAGCAGGTTGTTAGAACTAATTTGCAAAGTACTTTGGGTTTATCTTAACAAGTTTAAGATACCTTAAATCCCACCAATTCCATTCCCATGTATAGACTCTGGAGAATATTTTATATTTATATATACTTATGTTTATTATATATTATATAATAAATTATATATACATACATATACACATACACACATGAGATGACCATAATATTCACAGAATACTTGTTTGGAAAATTTTAGTAGACTATTTTTAGAGCAGGTTTAGGTTCACGGCAATATAGGGCAGAAAATAGAGTTCCCATATAGCCTTCATCCCCACAAAAGGGCAACCTCTCCACCATTGACATCCCAAACCACAATCGTGTACTTGCTGCAATTAATGAACCTATACTGCTGCATTAGTATTACCCAAAGTCCATAGTTTACATTAGGGTCTGCTCTTAGTGCTGTGCATTCTATGAGTTTTGACAAACCTTTAATGACATGTATATGTCATTGTAGAATCCTATAGAAGAGTTTCACTTCCCTAAAGAGCCTATGTGCTCTGCCTATTCATCCCTCTTTTCCCACTAACCCCTGGCAAACACTAATCTTTTCAATGGCTTCATAGTTTTGCCTTTTCCAGGATGTCATATAGTGGCAGTCATACAGTAGGTAAACTTGTCAGATTGGCTTCTTTTGCTTAGTAATATACAACTAAGGTTCCCACCAGCTCTGAATTCCCAACAGCAATGAATGAGAGTTTCTGTTTCTCCACATCCTTGCCATTATGTGGTGGTGTCGCCATTTGGATTTCCACCATTCCAATCTGTAGAATCATTGTTATTAATTGGGGGGAAAGACAACCAACAAATAAAGGAAATAACTCAGAGGTTCGTTAACAGAATGATTTTAAAAATTGAGGGCTGCCGGGCGCGGTGGCTCAAGCCTGTAATCCCAGCACTTTGGGAGGCCGAGACGGGCGGATCACGAGGTCAGGAGATCGAGACCATCCTGGCTAACACGGTGAAACCCCGTCTCTACTAAAAAATACAAAAAAACTAGCCTGGTGAGGTGGCGGGCGCATGTAGTCCCAGCTACTCGGGAGGCTGAGGCAGGAGAATGGCGTGAACCCGGGAGGCAGAGCTTGCAGTGAGCTGAGATCCGGCCACTGCACTCCAGCCTGGGAGACAGAGCCAGACTCCGTCTCAAAAAAAAAAAAAAAAAAATTGAGGGCTGTGCATATAATAAAATGACGTCAAACTATACACACACATTGTACTAAACTCAATTTACTGTTTTGATATCATACTATAATCAGGTAAGATGCAAGCACTGGGGAAACTGGGTGAAGGGTACATGAAGCTTCTCCATACTATTTCTCCAACTTTCCGTATGCCTATAATTTCTTTTCAAACCAAAAAGTTAAAAAAAAATTTGAATGTTGTTTTCTCATAGATAAAATACTGTCCAGCTATGGAAGCAATGAACCGCTGATAAAAACCACAGGGCTACATCTCACAAATGTGATATGGAATAAAAAAAAATGCAGTTGAGTAAAAACAGATACAGTATAATGCTCAAAACACACAAGCTAAATGATATATTACTTTAGGATACAACTATGATAAAACTCAGGAAAAACAAGTGAATGACAAGAAACAGAATTGGTTATAATGCTTATCTCGAGGGAACCCCCACGCTTTTGTGAGTTTTACATGCAGGAGAGTATCAGGTCCTCACAGTGAATATCAGAGAATAATTCAGGGGGATTGGAAAAGGAACATTTTGAAATATACCAGAGCATTCTGTGTATTCTTATTAACTAGACCTGCCCACAGGAGAAATGATTTTCCTAGAGCCTAAGCTGCTGGGGTTTTGTTAGAGCCTAACTTACCTGGCCTAAGAGAAAGGAAGGAGGTTTCACACAAAATGAAGCATTCTCTCACCACATGATCCAGCAATCACATTCCTTAGTATTTCTCCAAATAGTTGAAATGTCCACACAAAACATGCATGTGGATGTTTATAGCAGTTTTATTTATGATTGTCAAAACTTGGATGCAACCAAGATGCTCATTAGTGCTCATTAGTAGGTGCATAGAGAAATAAATTGTGGTACACCCAGACAATGGAATACTATTCAGTGCTAAGAAGAAATGAGCCATCACGCCGTGAAAAAACACATAGGAACCTTAAATTCATATTATTAAGTGAAATAAGCCAATCTGCAAAGGTTACGTACTGTATGGTTGCAATTATGTGATGTTCTGGAAAAGGCAAAACTATAGAGTCATTAAATAGATTGGTGCTTTAGTGGGGAGGGGAGGGTGAGTAGGCAGAGCATGTAGGATCTTCAGGGCGGTGAAACTATTCTTTATGATTCTGAAATGATGGATGTATGCCATTATACATTTGTCAACACCTATAAAATGTACAGCCCTGATAGCGAATCCTAATATGAGTTACGGACTTTGGGTGATAATAATGCATCAGTGTAGGTTCACTGATTGCAACAAAGGTACCACTGTGCTGGGAGATGTCCATCGTGAGGGAGGTTGTGCATGTAGGTTGGGGCAGGGGCTATAAGGGAACTGTCACTACTTTCTATTCAATGTTGCTGTGAACCTGAAACTGCTCTAAAGCTTATAAATTAAAAAAAAACCAAAAAAACAAAATTTGATGTTTAGCATTTTACAATATATTTTATTGTAAGGAACAAATAAAAGTTAGGATTAGGAGAATTAAACATTTTTCATGGAGCATATAAATATAGAGCATCTAAGAGAAGATTTGATTCTCATTTAAGTTTTGATCTGTCTCTAACTTCCGCTTCGCTGGTTTTAGTTGATGGTTTTTGAAGGATGGTCCCCAGACCAGCAGCATCAGTACCACTTGGATATCTGTTCGAAATTTGTAAATTCTCAGACCTCAACCCAAACCTATTGAATGAGAAACTCTGGGAGAGGGACTGCTATGGCATGAATATTTGTGTTCCCTACAAAATTCATGCTGAAGCTTAATCTCCAATGTAACAGTATTAAGAGGTGGGTCTTTTAGGAGGTGATGATTAGGCAGTGAGGTCTCTGACCTCATGAAAGGGACTAGCACCTTATAAAAAGGCTGGAAGGAACTACATTGGCCTCTTTTGCCCATCAGTCTCTTCTGCCACATGAAAACATAGCATCAAGGTGCCATCTTGGAAGCAGCGCTCATCGGACATTGATTCTGCTGAGACCTTGATCTTGTACCTCTCATCTTCCAGAACTGCAGGAAATACATTTCTGTTGTTATAATTACAAAGTGTCAGGTATTTTGTTATGCAGAAGGAACAGACCAATACAGGGACTCAGCAGTTTGTTTTAGCACAAGTCTTCCAGGTGATTCTGATGTGCATAGACTTTTGAGAACCACTATTACTTTCAAACTTTTCATCTATAAAGTTATAGATAACACGAGATCACTTTTTTTCAGCATGTGATGTATATATTACTGACCATGTACAGGACAGTTTTAGGTGGCATAAATAAGAGCATTTTAAGTTTTACCAACTATGTATTTATCTTACACTTTGTTAGAAAAATATAAATAGCTTACCAAATCTATAAGTTTTCAAAGTTTTCACTGGTGTTATTGCCTCATATATGGCTAAGTTAAAAAAAAAAAAAGAAAACAAAAAGCAAATCAATGGAATCAATTTGAACTTGATGTAAATAGAAATAGTCAAAATAGTAAGGTGATAGGAGAATATCGCAAGATGCATGGAGTCATTTCTCAAATTTTGAGGCCTTAGTAACCCTGCACTGGATTAATCCCCTACATATTTTCATTCTAAAACTATGAGATTTCGTATGCTTGTTACAGATTTGCCTCCTTAATTTTCTTTTTAAAATTCAAGCTCACATATTAAAAATGTAGTCGATGCTGCTTGAGCTTGGAAGGGAAATGGCCTATTAGTGTGCTTTTTGTACTGGGGGATACTTATCTGAGATTCATATTTAACCATGATTGATGGACATGTGTATAATTTACATGCAAATCATCAAAATTAAATATATTAAGAAGAGATCTGTTCTGAAAACACCATTTAATTTTAGAAGCATTTTCTTCTTTTCACTACTTGAAGTATTTATAGTGGCATAGGCAGATGTTTTTATAAAAAGGAAATGAAATGACATTTGGGGACAGTAATAAACATATTTTACTTAATTAGGGATTTAGACTTTGTAAAAGTTTTCACATTATAAATAGCTACAACATAGCTGGCCTTTTTAAGTGGCATTCTTAACAGCTTTATTGAGATATAATTTACATTGTCCTAGAGTCCACCTACATGAAGTGTACAATTTAGTGGTTTTGTGTATTCACAGAGTTATACAGCCATCATCATGAGCAATTTTAGGACATGTTCATTATCCCAAAAAGAAACCCCGTGTTCATTATCAGTTACTCCCCATCCCCCATGTAGTTCCAACCCTAGGCAACTACTTATGTACTTTTTATTTCTACGGTTTTTCTCATTCTGGAGATTACATAGAAGTGGAATCATATATGAAGGGGCCTTTTGTGACTGGCTTCTTTGACTTAGCATGTTTTCAAGATTCATCCATGTTGTAGTGTGTGTGTGTCAGTATTTTATTCTAGAATAATATTCCATGGTATTGATATACCATGTTTGTCCATTCTTCAGTTGATGAATATTTGGGTTGTTTTTGCTATAAAATAATGGCGCTATGAACATTCAATTACAAGTTTTTGTGTGAACATATGATTTTATTTCTCTTAGGTATATACCTAGGAGTGAAATTGCTGGGTCAGATGGTAACTATATTTAATAATTCAAGAAATTGATTGGATATAAAGCACTCTTATTCAAAGTAAAATTACGATTTTATTTAAAACTAACTACACTTCTGTTTTAATAAGGTATGAATTTTGTTTGTCAAGGATTTTACATAAAATCTGTCTCCAGAATAGTGTTTGGCAAAAATCATTATTAAAAGACATGTTTTTGAACACAGCAGCTTACAAACTGCTATTCTACATCACAATTTATCGTCATTTATCAAAATTGTCATGTCCTCTGTGACATGTTTCTTTCTCTGAATATTTTATTGTTGCATGTGTCATTAAGCATTTAGGGAAAAAATGGCCTGGAATCTTCTTCCTGAACTGATGAAATTCATGATTTTTGCATATAGACATTTACAAATAAATTATGTGTTGTTAAGAAATTAATGGTAGTTTTTCTCCTTTAAAATTCTCATTTCAACATCAATAAATAATGTTACTGAAATGGAAAAATACCATTTTGATATCTAACTGCATCTGACACTTTAAGTTTTGCTGTCCCATTTATTATTAATATTTTAAAGTTTTAGGAAGGGCTACTTTTTATAAAATGAAATTTTATATTCCATAATTATTAATATTTAACTTTGTTTTACTTTGTCACAATGCTTCCACAAAGCTTTTCTGCCAAATTGGTTACCTTTAGATTCCTTTTTAGGAAAGGTCTTCAGAGTGGTCCCTTTTTTTCTTTTCTTTTCTTTTTTTTTTTTTTTTTGAGATGAAGTCTCTCTCTGTCGCCCAGGCTGGAGTGTAGTGGTGCAATCTCTGCTCACTGCAACCTCCGCTTCCTTGGTTCAATGATTCCTGTGTCCCAGCCTCCTGAGCCCACCACCACACCTGTGTGGGGAAAAGAAAGATCAGACTATAACTGTGTCTATATAGAAAGAAGTAGACATAAGAGACTCCATTTTGTTCTGTATTTGAGATGCTGTTAATCTGTGACCCTACCCCCAACCTTGTCCTTGCAAGAGACATGTGCTGTGGTGACTCAAGGTTTAAAGGATTTTGGGCTGTGCAGGGTGTGCTTTGTTAAACAAGTGCCTGAAGACAGTATGCTTGTGAAAAGTTATCACCATTCTCTTAATCTCAAGTACCCAGGGACACGTACACTGCCAAAGGTCGCAGCGACCTCTGCCTAGGAAAGCTAGGTATTGTCCAAGGGTTCTCCCCATGTGACAGTCTGAAATATGGCCTTGTGGGAAGGGAAAGACCTGATCGTCCCCCAGCCTGACACCCGTGAAGGGTCTGTGCTGAGGAGGACTATTATAAGAGGAAAGAAGGCCTCTTGACAGCTGAGATAGAGAAAAGCATCTGTCTCCCGCCTGTCCCTGGGCAATGGAACATCTCAGTGTAAAACTTGATTGTATGTTCTATTTACTAAGATGGGAGAAAACCACCTTAGGGCAAAAAGTGGGACTTGCTAGCTGCTGCTCTTTATGCACTAAAAAGGTTTATGAATATGTTTGCATATGTATATCAAGGCACAGCACTTTTCCTTAAACTTACTCATGTCACAGAGATCTTTATTCATATGTCTTACTGCTGACCTTCTTCCTACGATGATCCAATTATCCTGCCACTCCTCTTTTTCTAAGATGGTAAAGATAATGATCAATAAATACTGAGGGAACTCAGAGACCGGTGCCGGTGTGGGTCCTCTGTATGCTGAGCGCCGGTCACCTGGGCCCACTTTTTCTTTCTCCATACTTTGTCTCTGTCTCGTTTCTTTTCTCAAGTCTCTTGTTCCACCTAATGAGAAACGCCCACAGGTGTGGAGGGGCAGGCCACCCCTTCACACCTGGCTAATTTTTTTATATTTTTAGTAGAGATGGGGCTTCACCACATTGGCCAGGCTGGTCTCTAACTCCTGACCTCAAATGATCTGCCAACCTTGGCCTCCGAAAGTGCTGGGATTACAGGTATGAGCCTCTGCGCCCAGCCAGGATGGTCCCTTTTTGTAGCTCCTTAGGAAATTAGATTTTGGTACCTTGTTGTTAGAAGGGAATATTCCTGAAAAAAGGAAACAACTAAATGCATAGACTATCTGGGGTAATAGAAAGAGAAGTGATAGCATAGAAAAAAGATACCTCTTAGGGAGGAGAAAGAAACAAATATCAATTAGACTTGAATGGATTAGATTTCTTCATTGGTAAAGAAAGTTAAGCCACAATTTAACTTTCCTTGCCACACTAAAAGCAAACAAACAAACCCCAAAGAATAGTCAGGCAGCTGAGACATTCAGTGCCCTTGTAGACAAAACAAGACATATTCTTATTGTTGGAATATAGTTGTGTAGGGCCTGCAGACCCTTTCTTTTGACTGATTTGTTCCTTTTGGAATGAAAATATTTACTCAATGCCTGTACCTGATTTGCAGACTGATCAACTGAAATCATCATTGATTTTATTTCTGATAGGGAGAACTTGTCCTCCACATACCATGGTAGAGTAGTGGGTGTTTATAATGAAGATGCAAAGCTTTATAGTTTGGGTCATGTGTAAGGTAGACTCTGACACAGGGCTTAGAGTGTTTATTAGTGAGTGATGTTGGAAACAACCCAATGGAAGAGAAAAGAATCAGGATCAGACAGAGGAAGAGTCAAAGTGTTTCTTTGGCCAACAACATGGAAACTTTAGAACTGAAATGGTTAATCAGTTTAGTGTCATGTTTGGCCAAAGTGGCCAGGTCTTTGTAAATCACCTCCATTAGTAAATAGATGTGGCTGTCAACTCCCACCCATTAGGGCATGACCTTAGGTCAGGCATTCTCTGCAGCTCAGACTATTCCAGCTCTTAAAGGGGCTCACAGCTGGGATTGTCCTCTGACAACACTCCCCACACCTGGGCCAAGAAGTTCTTCCTTGAGGATGGGTCTTGGTGGTGTTTCTCCTATGTCTACTGCACTACATCAGTCATTGTCCCCTTAACTTTCACAAAAGCTTTTGAAAATATTTATATTTTTTGTTTATAAAAGTAGTACAATTAGACACCAATCTGCATTCAATAGGGCAATGGTTACATCCATTACTTTGGAGACTATGTGCGCTCTGGTTTGAATGTTTCTGTCTTCCCCAAATTTATATGTTGAAACCTGATCCCCAAGGTGATGGTAGTAAGAGGTAGGAACTGTGGAAGATGATTATTAGATCATGAGGGTGAGGCTCTCGTGATTGGATTAGCGCCCTTATATAAAACGGCCAAGGGAGCTTGTTTGTCCCTTCCAGGACATGAGAACACAGTGAGAAGGAACCATCTATGAGGAAGCGGGCCCTCACTGAATCTGTTGGTGCCTTGATCTTGGACTTCTCAGTCTCCAGAGCCATGAGAATTGAATTTCTGCTATTTATAAGCTACTCGTCAATGATATTTTCTTAGATCCGCCCAAATGGACTAAGACAATTTAGAATTAACATAATAAGGAAATCTGTGTGTACTGATACGAAAATATGTCTATCATGTCATAGACTTACAAAAACCCGTTAGCAGACTATATACACATACACACTATGATTCTATTTTTATTTACAAAAGCTATACATGTATGTAAAATACACAGACACATGTAGATTCACTAAAGCTTTAATCTTCTGAAGACCAGGTTGGAGGTAAACAAGAAGAGAGAATGATAGTTTTCAATTTTTGTTTTGTATGCTCAGTTGATGTGTTCATTTTTCTGTTGCTGATGTAACAAATTATCACACATTTGGCTTAAAACAACACAAATTGTTTATCTCACAGTTCTGGAGATCAAAAGTCTAAAGAGTGTCTTACTGGGCTAATATCAAAGTGTCAGGAGGGCTGTCTTCCTTTCTGGAGGTTCAGGGGACAATCTGTTTTCTTGCCTTTACCAGATTCTAGAGGCTGCCTTCATTCCTTGACTTGTGGCCTCTTCTTCCATCTTAAAAGCCAGCAGACTCACATCTTCAAATCTCTCTCTAACTCTCTCTTCTGCCTCCATCTTCCACTTCAAGAATCCTTGTAATTTCATTGGGCCCACCCAGATAATCCAGGATAATTTCCTTATTTTAAGGTCAGATGATTAATAGTCTAAATTCCATATGCACCTTACTTCCCACTTGCTGTGTAACATAACACACTCATAGGTTCTAGGGATTTGGATGTGAACGTCTTTGGTGGGTTGTTATTCTGAGTACTACAGTGGGTAAGTGAAACTACAGCTTTCTCACAGCCTATATGCTAGCTGTTCATGCTTCCTTTTCAGATAATACTAGGTAAATGAGAAAAGAGACACATTTATGGAGAAATAATTATAATTTAGTACATTATTATTATTTAATTTCTATAGTATTTATAATAAACTTCAATAAGAATTTATCTATGAGGAAGTGGGTTTTCTAAACAAGTGTAAAGCCACCTTGTTTAGGAAAAATGTCAGAGAGACTCTATACCTTCTCTTCTTGCCTGCTTTTCCCATGCTGGCCTTTGTTGTAGCTCTTACTTTTGAAATGTAATCATTGCTTCATTTCTTTATCTCTTTCCTAATTTACTTGGAGGTTCTTTAAGATGGGGGCTATGTACTTTAACTTACCAACCTATTCAATGAATATTCATTAAGTACCTGTTATGGCTATTTTTCTGAACATTTGGGATATTTAAATTGATACAAACCAATAAAAATTTCACTTCTTTAATGGAGGAAAGGCATCCTATATAGAGGGTGATGAATGGAAGGAAACTAAAACAGGTCAAGAAGAATCAGAAATGCCAGGGTTAGGGGTTGTTTGTAACTTTAAATAGGTTATTAGAATAGGCCTCATTAGGATGGTGATTGAGTAAAGGCTTTGATGTGGTTTGGGTGTGTTCCCATCCAAATCTCATCTTGAATTGTAGTTCCCATAATCCCCAGGTGTCATGGGAGGGACCCTGTGGGAGATAATTAAATCATGGGGGTGGTTACCTCCATGCTCTTCTCTTGATAATGAGTGAGTTCTGGAGATCTATAGTTTTCCAAGGGGCTTTTCCTCCTTTTACTCCACACTTCTCCTTCCTGCTGCCATGTGAATAAGGATGTGTTTGCTTCCCCTTCCACCATAATTGTAGGTTTCCTGAAGCCTCCCTAGCCATGCTGAACTGTGAGTCATTTAAACCTCTTTCCTCTATAAATTACCCAGTCTCGGGTATTTCTTCATAGCAGCATGAGAATGGACTAATACAGGCTTGGAGGAGTTTAAGGAGTTAGTCATGGGGTGTCAGAGTGGGCTTCATTAGGAAGATGCTATTTGAGTAAAGACTCTGAGGACTTCAAGGAGTTAGTCATGTGGGTAACTACACAACTGCGTTGGAGGCAGAGGGAACATTTACTCTAAAGTCCTTAAGGCAGGAAAATTCCAAGACTGATCAAGTAACAGCATGAGAGCATGTACAGATGTCTTGGGCCAAGATGTTGAATACAGACTGAAGGGAGTCAAGGGTGGGAGGTGATCCGAGAGTGATTTTTCTGGTGTGTATCAGGGTGGTAGTGATGAAAGTGATGTAAACTCATCAGATTGAGGATGCACTATACTTGGAAGATAGGGCAAGTAAGGTTTGTAGACACCTTGGTTGTGGGATATGAGAGAAAGAGGTTTCAAGGATGATTTCAAGGCTTATAGTTTCACTAATTGGAAGGATGAAGTTGCCATAAACTGAAATAAGGAAGGCTAGGATGAGCAGGTTTGGTAGAGAAGGTCAAGAGTTTGTGTTGGGCATATTATTAAGTTGAGATTCTATAAGACTTCCAAGGGTAGATGATGAGAAGTCAATATCCTGATATATCAATCTGGAGTTTAGGAAAGAGGTCTGGAATATGTGTAAATATGAGAGCCATTAGCACATAATAGGTGCTGAGTGAACAAAGAGACTGTCTAAGATTATCAAATGAGGCATAGATGGCTTGAGAATGAGACTGAGGTTGGAGTCCTGGGTCACTCTAGCAGAAACTAGGGTAAGAAGGGAAACCAACCAAAGAGACCAAGCTGGAACCCTCTGCACCCTTTTTGACAGCAGTAGGTAGTAGATGTTTATTTAGTGGATAAATGCACAAAGAGGAGGTAAAGTAGCAAAGGACAATGGGGAATTTTATCTGTCTATGCCGAATAAATTAAAAGGTGAAAAATAAGATCAACTGTATTTATCTCATCAGTGAATGGGTAGGGAGCAAGTCATGGAAATTAATATAAAAATAGATCTGTTTCTTTTTACTCTATAAATATATTTGTTTATAAAAAATAACCATTAATTTGAATAAGTTAAAGTGTTTTTTTCCTAATGCAATTACTTCTTTTTAATCTTCATGGTGCTTAATGTGCTGGTGTGGCTAATTCTTTGAAAAACGTATGTAAAAATATCCCTTCTCTACAGAGATGAATCTAGTTCTTCAGATTGGTTATTCCTGTACTTTTTACTTGTTTCTGTTTTTGTTTCAGAGACAGGGTCTTGCTCTGTTGCCCAGGCTGGGGTGTAATCACAGCTCACTGCAGTCTCGACCTCCTGGGCTCAAGGAATCCTCCTACCTCAGTCTCCTGAATAACTACAGGGGCACACCACCACATTCAACTTACTTATTTTTTGTAGAGATGAGGTCTTGCTATGTTGCCCAGGCCAGTCTCGAACTTCTGGGCTCAAGCAATCCCCCTGCCTAGGCATCCCAAATTGTTGGGATTACAGGTGTGAGCCACCATGCTCAACCATGTGAATATGAATATACTTGAGAATAGCAACACTAAGTAGTTGAAACTCATTTTAGAAATTACCCCATGAACATATCTAAATTCTTCATAAAGAATTATAGAAGAATTTCTAAGTCAACTTGGTAAAACTTACTGATGATTTTCATTGAAAAAGCATGATTTTGCTTCCATATATTTGATAATTTGCGTAACTTTAAACTTTCACTGTGGTCTTAACTGGTATTAAAGGTGATTTGGAAATTGTATTGATCATGTATCTTGCTATAGTATAAAAGAAGTAGACATTTTCCTTAAGAACTTTATATTCTAGGTTAAACAGTTAAGACACTTATATAAATGTACATATAAACAATTTAGTTGAGAAAATATAAGATGATGTAATTTCAGGTCTGTCTGACTCCCACCTGTCCCTTTGGAGAGAGGAATTTATAAAAGAATAGACTGAAAAAGTGGCAATAACTATAAACTTGTATTTTGACAGAAAGGAAGAGGAATAGAAAAGGAAGCAGAATCAGTTGCCTTGATATGGATACAAGTTCTACAAATAGGACAGCAACTATGCTTGAATAGTAGTTCACATACTTTACAAAGTAAATTAAATTTGGTTATATTGGGCCTGACCTGTTGGTGAGAAGTGGATGTCTCAGCATGGGGAGGTGTGTAAGTTTTCTCAGGAACAAAGAGAGCCCTAGGTAGTGAAATCTTTGTGAGGATTTGGAACCTGAATAGGAAATAGCATTTTAACAATGCTCATCTTACCACAAACCCCAGTTTTTCTTTTTTATGAGTGTATTAGTCTCTGAAGATACAACCTGAGTTGGACAATTACTCAAGATCTGTTACATATTTAGCATCAGGGAAGTTATGCAAAGCATATTATTATTTCTTATGTTTATTTTGGGTGCAGACCTTTAGAAAGGCCTTAACTAATCTCCAGGTCAAAGCCTATAGTGACCACCCTTGCTGCCGCTGCCTGCCACACCTCCCTCTCTGTGCTTTCTTGTTGCATTCAGGGACTTTGTTGTCATAGTTCCTCTCTTACTGCAGAGGGATTCCAAAGCTCTTGGAAAACAGGAAGTAGCTCATCCTTTCCTATGGGCTGAGGGGAGCAGTCCTTGATTTACAATACGAAAATTCTATAATCTTTGTACCTTTGATAGAGGTGACAAATATAGAGATCTTTCTTGGAATAGAATTTGTCTCAAACTATTTTGAGAAAGCACACAAGGCATTAACATTTACATTTTCAATTAAAGCATAGGGAAACTGTTTACAACAAGGGGACAGAAGTTGATGCTGTTGTTTATTGTGTTATATGCTGGTTATAGACCCTCATTTTACAGTTATTTCTCTAAAATGCAGTAAAAAAAATGCCTAGCACTATAGCAACCTCTATGAAATGAGGCATATGCTGTTTCTAAGACTCACAATATGTTTTTCTGAACTCTTTGCTCATAAACATGTTTATTGTAGGTGCTGCCTGGGCAGGGGCTGCTTTCCTGTAGAAATCCTGTCTTGAATACACTAGGTTCTGGTTCCTCTTGTGGAAGAATGAAGCTCTTTTTGACTGCCTTGGAAAATTTGATACTTTCAGGTATTTATGACATAATCAATGGCTGATATGTGTCTTCAGGATTTATGACTGTCCTGTCATAAATTGCCCTAGTTTCAGAGTGCATACACCATCATTGTCTTTTTATTACTGTTATTATTGGAGATAGGCTCTCTGTTGCCCAGGCTGGAGGGCAGTGGCGAGGTCTTGGCTTATTGTAACCTCCTCCTCGCCAGCTCAAGTCATCCTCCCACCTTAGACTCTTGAGTAGCTGGGACTATAGGAGTGTGCCACCATGCCTTGCTAATTTTTTTTAAAAAAAATTTTTGTAGAGATGAAGTTTTACCATGTTGCCAAGGCTGGTCTCAAACTCCTGAGCTCAAGGGATCCACCCACCTCAGCCTCCCAAAGTACTGGGATTACAGGTGTAAACCATTGTGCCCAGCCCACTCTGTCTTTGAGGTGGGGGGAAGGTGAGATGTAGTGACAGAGATATTCCGTGTACCATAGTGATACCTTATTTATGAATCATCTTGCTCTCTCTCTTAAAGTCTCTCTATGCCAGAAACATCATTTGATGTGGTATTCGACATGGGTTCACCTTCTGGTTTTGTCACTAAATGCTTTATGACTTTGGTCTCAACCCTTCTCTGTGTCTAGAGAATTGTTAAATTGCTAAATTAAGATGAATTTTTGAGAGTGTTTTGATGTCACGAAATGTAATAGCTGCTGAGTGCCCAAGTATATATCAAGTTTTCTTTAGTGAAGAAGACTCATAAGTGGTAAGGGAGAGGCTGCTTTTGGAGAGGGCAGAGTGAGAGGAGATGGAAGTTTGGAAATATGTCTTATAAGGAATGCCAATGAGGAGGCAATCATTCTGTAACATGTACTTGTGATCTAGTAAAGCTTGTGTTTTGTATAGAAGGCTATGTAGGCTTTTATGATGGGGAACATGTGAAAATAATGACGTAGAGCCAATGGGGCCTAGGGACCTTTGCAGCGTCTAACCCAGGTCTGTTTCATTCCCAGGCTAGGGGGCTACAATTCTCTTCTGAAAGTTACCTGGCATGATTATGTTGCTGCTCTTAAAGCAAAATAGCCCAAATTTTGTTGAAGAAATGTTTTAGAGAAATGATTGCCTCACATCTCACATTTCTAACACCATTCTTGATTATTTGTTTATTAAATAACTTTTCATTGGGGGAAAAGTGTATGGAAATTTAAGCTGGGGAAATTACTTGGGAGAATTTCTTAATGTATGAGTCCATTCTTGCACTGCTATGAAGAATTACTTGAGACTGAGTAATTTATGAAGCAAAGAGGCTTAATTGACTCACAGTTCTGCAGGCTGTACAGGAAGCATGGTTGGGGAGCCCTCAGGAAACTTACAAGCATGGCAGAAGGGTGAAGAGAAAGCAAGCACCTTCTTCACGTGGCAGAACAGGAGGAAGAAAGCAAAGAGGGAAGTGCTACACACTTTTATTTATTTATATTTTGAGGCAGAGTCTCACTCTGTCACCCAGGCTGCAGTGCAGTGGTGCAATCTTGGCTCACTGCACCCTCTGCCTCCCAGGTTCAAGTGATTCTTATGCCTCAGCCTCTCGAGTAGGTGGGATTATAGGCGTGCACCACCACGCCAGGCTAATGTTTATATTGTTAGTAAATATGGGATTTCGTCTTGTTGGCCAGGCTGATTTCAAACTCCTGGCCTTAAGTGATCTGCCTGCTGTGGCCTCCCAAAGTGCTGGAATTGCAAGCGTGAGCCACCATGCTCGGCCTGCACACTTTTAAATAACCAGATCTCATGAGAACTCACTCACTGTCCCAAGAACAGCAAGGGAGAAATCCACTCCCATGACCGTATCACCTCCCACCAGGTCCCTCTCCCAACACTGGGGATTACAATTCAACATGAGATTTG
Organism: Papio anubis; assembly: GCF_008728515.1. Lineage (NCBI taxonomy): Eukaryota > Metazoa > Chordata > Mammalia > Primates > Cercopithecidae > Papio > Papio anubis. The sequence continues at coordinate 29,993,448 of NC_044983.1, forward strand.
GGTAGGGACACGGAGCCAAACCATATTACTGAGGAACAACTTAATGTGGATAGTTTCTGTGTATGTGTGAGAATACAGTTTTCTCATAAACCATTCTATTTTTTAAGCTCAACTATTTTATCTTCCTTAAAGATAGGGGGGTTGAAAGTTGATTTTATAGTTTGAGCTCTTGTTATTTTTCAACCATTAGCCAATACATATAAGTGGTGATTATTTAAGAAGAATAACATAATAATCAAATACTGGGAACTATAAAAAGCTTAGCAGTGTGGAGTTGGAAGGGACAAGCACCTGAATTTATAGTCAGCATTTATATAATTGTTCTGCCCTCCTTAACTGTAAAATGGCAAAAGTAATACTTGATCCATAGATTTATTTTAAGGATTAAAAGATAATGTATTCATTCAAAAATATTTATTAAGTGTTTTGTTTGTTTGTTTTGTTTTTTCAAGACAAAGTCTCATTCTGTCACCCAGGCTGGAGTGCAGTGGTGCTATCTCGGCTCACTGCAACCTCCGCCTCACTGGTTCAAGCATTCTCCTGCCTCAGCCTCCCGAGTAGCTGGGATTACAGGCATGTGCCATCATGTCCAGCTAATTTTTGCATTTTTAGTAGAGACAGGGTTTCGCTATGTTGGCCAGGCTGGTCTCGAACTCCTGACCTCAAGTGATCTGCCGGCCTCGGTCTCCCAAAGTGCTGGGATTACAGGTGTGAGCCACAGCACTTGGCCTATTGAGTGTTTAGTATGTGCCAAGGCATTTGCTCGTTCAGAGGATATATCTATGTACTAGAAAGAAGATCCTGGCTTTACTAACTAGAAGGGAAAATAACTTTATCCGGTGATGACAAAGGTGATAAGTACTTCCACAGTGCTCACTGGGACAAAGTGTCAGACCTTACACAGTACCTGATAGTAGGGGAGAAAGGGATAGACCTGATGTGTCTTGGGTGTAAAGTATACCCATTATTTAATCCTAACAACAATTCTGTAAACTTGGTCTTATTTTCCTTCCTTTTACAGATGAGCAAACTTGTGTTCTTGTAGGTCTGTGTCAAGTAATGTTTGTTAAATAAGTTAATGTGTAAACGGAAACGTGGAACAGTTGTGCAGCTTGCCCCGGTTCTTCAGCAAGTTAGTGACAGCTGGGACCAGAGCTGTTTCTGACTTCAGCCCAGGGGTCCTTTCATTATTCTATACTGCCTCTCAGAGTGTGCATACGGGTGTGTGTGTGTGTGTGTGTGTATGCATGGGAGATATGAAAGTTGCAGTCTTATATATGTTACACTTATCGATATAAAAATTATTTCACAAAACACAAATAATAGTGAAGTCAGGGCTCCTAGTTTAATCCATTTTAGTGCCTATCACTAGTTACTGGTATATTCAATTATCCAGATAGATTGACTTTGTGCTGTGGATTTAGTGTACTAAATAACAGGATCCAGATCTGTAAAGTTTTCTTTTTCTGGAAAACTACTGAATGTGAAGCAATTTAAGCCAGAATTCAAGGCCATTCATCCAAAATGTAAGGTGTTCTGAAATAGAAGGTGTATATATCACTTTATCTAATGTGTGGGTTGTGTGGGAGACTTTTCTTTGCAAATTGAATCATTGGAGACCAATGATCCTATAACTGCATTTGAAATCCTTCAGCTGGCAAACCTTTGGTAGTTTTAATTTCTTTCTCAAAGAAAACATCTGTTATAGGTGTCTGTAGTCTAGTTGTGTGTGGGCTACCATTTTAATTAGTAAAGCTATAATGACAGTCTTGGGATTTTGTAGAAACTCTGGTAATAGATAGAAGTGAGCATTTCTAATCCTTTATTATCCCATTATCAATTTCAAGTCAGTTTCTTCCCTATGCCATCTATCCACCAACTCCCAGCTGTCTTGAAAGAACATAAATAATATTTTTCTAACTTTATTTTTCAGGAATTACTGTAAGTTCGAGGGCCTCTTTCTTTTTGCTTGGAAGGGAAGCTGGGTCAGGAAAGCAGAGGAGTTAGTTTTGGAGGGCCCTCCTTTTGTGCATCATTTAGTTGCAGATAAGCAATGTCTTTAATCCCAAGGAAACGATACAGCACTCCTCCAGGGTTTTCGGAAGGTATTCACTAAACTACCTAACTATGTCCCTTCTGTAATTTATGTGGACTCTAAACATTGCTGTAATGTACTACTAGAGAAATACAAGATGTGTACATTTTTTCCTTCCTTCCTTCCTTCCTTCCTTCCTTCCTTCCTTCCTTCCTTCCTTCCTTCCTTCCTTCCTTCCTCCCTCCCTCCCTCCCTCCCTCCCTCCCTTCCTCCCTCCCTCCCTTCCTTCTCTCTCTGTTTCTTTATTTCTTTCTCTTTCTGTCTCTCTCTCTCTCTCTTTTTTTTTTTTTTTGACAGAGTTTCACTCTTTGTTGCCCAGGCTGGAGTGCAGTGGCACTTAAATGTCAACCTGACTTCCACTTCTCTCCAGTCTGCAATAGTCTGCCCAAATAATTAGAGTTTTAAGACTTTTAAGTTTTATTAGTCCTTCCAGTACAGAAAGGTGTTGCAGCCCCAAATAATGTGTATGTCGGTGCTATCACTGCAGCGCTTTGGGTTGACCAACCTCATCCTGATTTCTGATCTGGAGTCTACTGTTGTAGAAAGGTATAATAAGTTTATAATTTTTCTCCCCCAATATTTCTTTGCTTCTCCGTGTCAGTATTTCTCCACTAAACGCTTAGATATGTTTGATTTTACCCTTGCAGCTCTGTTATAAGGCAGACAAGCTTGAGCTGACACACACAGTTTCTCTCATGACAAGGACCAATTGTGATTTATGACCATTTACAGGATGCTAGTGATGTGGGGAAGGGTGTGTTTTTAGCCAGCAAGGCTATGTCCTTTCTCTTGGAAATAAAGAACATGTTAAAAATAGGTAGCAGGGTTAAAAAGAGGAAGCATCACTGTAATTTTCTGTTTAGTGAAGAGCCCTTAGGCTAAATTTCTATAATGTTCAGCTAATGTGTTTGTATCTACCAATAATCTTAACAAATATTTATTGACTGCCTGCTTCTTGCAAGGTGTTATGCTGGCTGAAATGAAAGTTTTCATGAAAATTCTAATGTATAGAATTAGGAAGTTAGAAAGGGGGGGTTATTAGCATGGGTCTTTGTCTGCTTTCGTTGAATAGAACCTGTTATGAAGTAATACATTTTCCTCCAAAAATTTGGTTTATTTAGCAAGCAACATATCAACTAAAGATGAAAGAAGTAGAAACATTTATTCACTTGTAATGTTAATACGAACCTTTGTTTTCATCAGAAATTCCTGAAAACCTAGATTATAGTATGTTACAGTACAGCCTTGGGTTTGGCTTTTAGCACCAAGGATAAACAAAGATTTATGAACACAAAAGATGCTGTGAAAGCTCAGATTCCTGCTACACTTTGAATGCCCTATAGTTCTCTAAACGGTCCTAAATGTGGAAAAATCAGGCTTCTCGTTGGTTAGGACCCACCGACTCCATCATTGTAATTACTGTGATATAACCTGTAGGGTATGAGTGATTAAATAATTTAATATCACTGGGAAAGTTACTTATTATTTGTTTGATTTGTATATTTGCAAGCAGTTCTTCATGTCTCATGACAGTTCTTGCATTCATCATTTACTGAAGTGTGGGGTTCTGAGTTAATAAGTTTTTTTTCCTCATTATAAAAATTCTCAGAACAAGTCAAGCTCTAATTAGACATCTTCATTTTATTAAATCGGACCTCTTTACAGAGCCTTTTTAGAAGCCCAGGTGACACTTGTTTTTATATATCATTGGCCCACCATAGTCACGTGACTATATCTTGATGCAAAGAAGATTCTGAAGATGTAATTTTTTAGCCTTGGCATATTAAAAAAAATCAGAATTCTGATAGTAAGAAAAACATATTGTTTAGTTGCCCAAGTTGTGCCTTTTTTTCCACCTCTGATTTCTTCCCAGTACTTTGATGAAGTACTCTCATGAAGTACTCCCAATACTCTGGCAATTTTCTGTTTCTTGCCCAATATAAAGTGTGGTGTTTGCACTTCATGCCTGAGTCTTTCTTTCCGAGAAAAATCTCCAAGTCTTTTGCAGCTTTCAACTACATTAATTTTACAGGTCTGTCCTTGAAGTATAACTTTAAAAAGGTATTTTATGCTTTTTTTCTTTTTTTTTTTTTTTTTAAATTTCACCTTTTAATTGTCAATTCTAATTATCTGTACAAACGGATTCAGGCAGAAACATACAATGCTGAGAGAAGAAGGGACCTTGGGACTGAGAACTTAGGTTTACTGACTGAGAGAGGCAGAGGTGCTTCCCAAATAGAAACTGTGGCTGTTACCAGAAGAAGGGAACATGGATGCCGGAAAAAGAGAGGACACACATCCAGTTCTGGAAGGTTTATTTGGTTTTCATTAATAAAAATACGAAAACATTTTCCTGGTTTTCTGCTCTTAATCTTCCTTTAAATACATCAGCTAGACATCGTCGATATAGGTGGTTCTTGTAAGATAAAACCTCTGTGGCCCCATGCGGGTTCTCTCCTGGTATTTATACACAAAATTGCCCATGTCTCTTAAAAAAGAGAACATCTGATTTGCCTTTAAGAAAAATGTGGGGTGGGAATGAGGGTGAGTGAGGGCTTTACGTTTCATGCAGTTGCAGACTTTTTGGAGGCAGCTTTTACTGTCTGGGTCATATTTTAATTCTTGATCCTGACGTGGAAGAGAATCCTGATGTTAGCGTCTGAATGGTATTCTTGATAGACTTTTAGTTGAATAAGTAAGGAAGGGTGCTCCCATGAGCAAACCTTATTCAGTGTCCCAGTTTCTGAGCAGCCCAAGGCGCCAAAGCCTAATCTAGGATGAGGATGGTTTGTGTGGAGCTAGTGAAACTACAGCTCCCAATCTCATCCAAGATTGTTGTTTTCCATTTGCTGCTGAACAGCTGGCTGTTTGGCTTTCCAGCAGCATGGATATGCCCACATAATCACAAACTCCTAGATACTGAGGCATCTTAATGAGAACATAGCCTGATTTTGGAAGGAATGGAATGAAGGAGGCCAAGTGAATTGCATCAGGGTAACTGGTAGAAAAACTGGCATTAGAACCTTGATTCTGTGCTCACTGTCCAGCACTCTGCTCCAGTACATGAAACTTGTCAGAGAAAATGAGATGAAGCGCCATGGTTTCCTATGCCCTCCATGTTTGTTCGTGGTATTTCAGCAACCTAAAATCTGCTCATGGATCTGTCAAGTTTTAGATTTAGTAACAGGCTCATTGACTATGGAAATAATTGGGCTGGGGGTGAGGTCTCTCTGGCAGATTGAAGTAACTAGAGCAATAGTATATGGGTTATTGTGGTGGAATGAGGGACACTGGCTAGTTTAAATCACATTTCTGCAGTTTGTGGTTGGCCTTGGAGCTCTTTTGTCTCTGTAGTTTATTAGCAGACAAGCTTTTCGCTGCTGGAGCAAAAAGCTACCTACAATAGTGTGAATCAGCAAGTAGGAAGTATTAGTCATGTGAACTCAGATACTACCTATTGCCAAAGGCATGATATATTCATATCTTACATTTTATCTTCTCTGTGACCATTCGTTACATGCAGCGACAGCATACTTAGTCTTCTGTGTGGCTCAATTGGGGGCATATTTGGTCTAGTCCAAGTAATTATATGTAACATAAAATTACATACAGCACAGTCAGCAAAGAAGCTGTCCTTCCTTCCCCTATCACTAAGATCTAGGGTGACTCTGGAATGCCACTGTGTGAACATTTCTCACTCTTGTTGTGAGTATGTTTCTAAATCCCAAATCAATCTGACAAAGGATTTTCTGTGAATTTCTTGTTAATTTCTTGACATAAAAGCTCTTATGAACATACGTAATCCAAACTTAATTCTTTGTTTGAACCAAAATCATTTTTTATTCAAGAGGGAACAATTATATGAATCTAGATTTTCCCAGTAAATCCATAACATACAGAGCTGAAGTTAAAGTGGAACCCGAGGTAATGTGAGCCCTGGGTAAGGTAGAATAAGAATGGAGAGGTAATAGGTCAAGAAAGGAGAGAATGATTCATTTCTTGAGAAAGATGAACAAGGTGGTCAAATAGATTTGCTTCTCAACAAAGGGTGTAATTTAAGCACTTAGTTTTAGTTTCTTTTGAAGCTGCCTTCCCTCTTTCCCATCTCTCTATTCCAACATAGCAGAGTAAGAAGGAAAAAAAAAATCAATACAAAACAACCATTTACTTATTTCCTAGAGTAATACTTCTCAAATTTTAACAACGTGCATACAAATCACCTGGAAATCTTGTAAAATGCAGATTCTGATTCAGTAGTGGTCAGTGATTCTCAAAGAGTGTTCCTTGGAGCAGCCATGTTGGAACCACTGTGTGCTTATTTAGAACTGAATTTATGAGCCCCACCTAACCTATTGAATTAAAATTTTATTAGATGGGCCCAAAAACTGTTTTAGGAAGCTTACCAGGTAATTCTTATTCACCTGAAAGTTTGAGAATCACTGACAGAGAGGAGATTTTCTGGAGTTTTTCTGAGGACTCTGGTATTTCCTACTGTCATTGGGCTTACAGTATACAGTTGATCTTCAGCAATGGAAACAGTTGGACAGAGATCTTTATTTAGGCTCCTGAATGGCTGTCGGCACCTTGAAACTTAACTGGCTTCATTAAAGTCTGTATTTCTTGGTCCTTTGACATCTATTATGATAACCCTGATATTTCTAAAGCAGACATGTCACTTCATGGAATCACAGACCTCATAGAATTCCATGCACTTCATGGATTCATGCACGTTAGCACAGCTAGACACCTTTATGTGGCAATTGGGTAATACTTACTTCAAAAGATAGGATAAAGCAAAAACTACCTAAAATTTCCCATAACAAATTTTTTTTTGCAGCGTTTTCAGGGGTATGGATACTATATGGACTTTATATCTTTATGTCAGCTTAGTCCCAGTTAATTGCCATTTTCAATCATATTAACGGCCATTGGTCATTGCTATCCAGTCTACGACTGGCTGGTTCTAATGGCTACAAGCATGCTTAGCAGTGCCCTCATGAATGTTGCCATTATTGTTGAAAGAGGAAAACATTTTAATAATAGGAATTGGATTTTCTCAGTATTCAGTATTTGCAAAAGGTGGATGTAACCTCTTATGACGTCTCAACAGCTATTACTTTATTTTTTAATTTATTTTTTAAAATCTTATTTTCACACCCCATGATTCTGGAGCAGCTATAATTTTAATTTCTGAAAGTTTTGATGATTTCCTCCAAGGCTATAGCTGGAGAAATGCACATTGTCTATTATTAGTAGCATTTCTCAAATTATTTACAAGGCCTGTAATATAGATGGGCCGAGACTGTGTTTATGCTTTTTCATTGAGAAATTTTGGTCTTGCAGAAAGAATCCATTTGTTCTGTAAATCTATATAAAGCAAAGAGAAGAGTTCAAAATTTATGAGGGAGCCCAACAAGTGTTCCAAAGAAGGTTATTTAAGTACTACATTTAGGTGCTCATCTAGTATGTTCTTTCTACCAATACATAGCTTAAATACAAATAGATCTAAGAACCTTAGTTAAAATGAAAGGGTAGTGCATACCATACTATAAAATCTCTCATATGGAATTCACATAAAGTGTCTGCTGCAATTTTGTAATCTTTCAAAAGCAATATAGTGTGTCTACAGCCCTCATTTACAACTTATAGAAATTTACTCATTTTATGCAGAAAATTGGAAAGGAGCAGATGTTTATTCCTAAGCTAGAATTTTGAAGGCCAGCAATTACAATAAACATGTCTCTGCCAAAACTTGAACTAAATTAAAAAATTTAGCATATAAATTAAAGCTCACTTAAAACTAAATTTATCAAGGAAATACATTTGTTTTGCATTGCTGGTTTCAATTATTCTGAAAAGGCTTTTATTTTTATGGAACACTGAAGATTTTTAAAAGTTTCAAACAATTTATCGGACAATTGCACCATTTAAAATGAGTTACAAATGTCTTGCTTAAGTGTGTGAGCTATTAGCACATATGACCTTATAGAGAGACATTAAAGCAACCATATCCTCAAGTTTATGTCTATATTCCCAGGGGAGTACAAGAAACTGGTCTGTAGACTTGAAATAGATAAAGCTGTGGGCTGAGGATAATGCAGCACTCTCTTCTATTCATTTGTTCCTTTGGTCAGGAATCTGAATGTTGAGACATCTTCAATAAATTATGCATACTCAAATATTTGTGCTCTTAGCTTATTGCCACAGAGGAAAGGAGGTTATTTCCTACTTTTTTAGTATCTCTCTGTTTTCGTCTGATTTGTACAATGTTGCCTAATTAATTTTTCTTAAACACTTTGCCTTCCACACATTTTGCCTAAAACCTTCATTGGCTCTTGTAAGATGTGCTAGCATTCTAGGGTCTCAGTTTACTGTTGCTACCCTACTTAAATGAATCTCCAATGCTTCCTAATTGTTACTGCTCGACTTCAACCAATCCAATGACTTTCCTTTCTCTGACACACATCAGGTTTATGCAAAGTAGTTTCTTGGCTTAATTTGGCCTATATTTCTACAAAGGTCCTCTCAGATCATCAGATGTGACTGTCTCTACATATGGGCCTGAAATCTAGTTTAGGAATTCTATGCTGTAAATGTTTTAGCTTAAAACTCTAAAATTTAACCAGTTTTTTGAATTCTATTATATTACATGCTTCTGGAATAAATCTAAACACAATGAAATCCTTTCTTGAAAATTTAGGGTGATGTTATACACAATATAAATAAGTTGTAAGACAGTGATTTCTACTAGACAGTTTAAGTATTAAGGACTATTTGCCCTTCTATTAAATTGACCCAGGCTATGCCTTTCTAGTGCTTTTGTATACTCTGATTTTTTAGCGGCTTTTATGTTTTCCTAATTGTTTTCAGTGTCTGTCTTTTCTGCTGTACCTGTATCCATATAGAAGTACTTATCTTTCTAATGTCATTTTTCAGTTTGTTGTAGGTTAATAAATTTAGAATTTTTAGCTTAAGTAAAAATAAATAGACTTTGAATAAGATCTCATAAATGAAGTACTTGACTTGGAACTTTTTTTTTTTCTTTTTTGTTTGGATACCTTTATTATTGGCTGACTTCTGACTTCTTATCTATTATCTATATAATACAGAATGTTACTAAATAACCTCCAAGCAAGTAGAGCATTACTGTAATTTAAATGGTAAGGGTGTGGGAAGCTGGGTGGTGATTTGGTATTTTCAGGTAATATATACTCAAATATTGATTTATTGACCTTCTACTCGAAGTCTCCCACAAATCTCAAATCTTCATTTATTTTTTTTTTGAGACAGAGTCCTCTGTCACCCAGGGTGGATTGCAGTGGTGCCATCTCAGCTTACTATAGCCTCTGCCTCCTGAGTTCAAGAGATTCTCCCACCTCAGCCTCCTGAGTTGCTGGAATTACAGGCAGGTGCCACCACACCCGGCTAATTTTTGTACTTTGAGTAGAGACACGGTTTCACCATGTTGACCAGGCTGGTCTCCCACTCTTGACCTCAAGTGATCTGCCCACCTCGGCCTCCCAAAGTGCTGGGATTACAGATGTGGGCCACCACGCCTGGTCTTGCAGCAAATCCTGAAAGCTCACTATTAAGACTCATGATTTTTTGGGGGGTTAGAAAAATTACTATGATTCAGGGCCAGGCGCGGTGGCTCACGCCTGCAATCCCAGCACTTTGGGAGGCCGAGATGGGAGGATCACGAGGTCAGGAGATCGAGACCATCCTGGCTAACACTGTGAAACTCTGTCTCTAGGAAAAAATACAAAAAATTGTGGCGGGCGCCTGTGGTCCCAGCTACTCAGGAGGCTGAGGCAGGAGAATGGCGTGAACCCGGGAGGCGGAGGTTGCAATGAGCCGAGATCACACCACTGCCCTCCAGCCTGGGCAACAGAGCAAGACTCTGTCTCAAAAAAAAAAAAAAAAAAGAAAAAAAGAAAAAATTGCTATGATCCCCTCTCTCAAATAAAATTCTGGTGACTTTTCTTTAACTCACCAAAAGTAGATACATACATTTTTCTGATTCATTGTTTGAAGACAAGCCTTAAGATATTTTGAAGTAAAATTCCACAAACATTACACAGAACTTGTAGTTACATGAGGAGAGCAAGATTTTTTTTTTAATCTTATTTTTTTAAATTATTTATTTATTAATTTTTTTTTTCAGACGGATTCTCTCTCTGTCGGTAGGCTGGAATGCAGTGGGATGATCTAGGCTCACTGCAGTCTCCGCCCTGCCGGGTTCAAGCAATTCTCATGCCTCAGCCTCCTGAGTAGCTGGGACTACAGGCGTGCGTCACTACACCCAGCTATTTTTTTTTTTCTCTATTTTTAGTAGAGATGGGGTTTCACCATGTTGGCCAGGATGGTCTCCATCTCCTCACCTCGTGATCCACCTGCCTTGGCCTCCCAAAGTGCTGGGATTACAGGCGTGAGCCACCGCGCCCAGCCTGTTTTTGTTTTTATTTTGTAAAACGGCCTTCTCCACGCTGAAAATCTCTCTCTTTTGCTCTTTTATCTGTCATCTCCTCCCCACTCCCACACCCCGTACTCCTTACCCTATCTTGCCACTGCAGGACATGAGATAGGATGAAAGTTGGAAAATAATAATTTATGGAGAAAGCCTGTGTTCCCTGCTTTATCAAAGTAAATTGTAGAAAATTAATGTTGTGACAAGATGATTCTATTTTGATGAATAAAATCATTGAAAAGCTATCAAGACTCACTGTTTCTCTGCTGAGAGAACTTTTTTTCCTCTCTATTCTGCATTCGTATTCTTGGCTTTCTTCCCAATTAGTCTCTGCTAAAGAGTGATAATTAGGGAGCTAGGATTTTCACCTACCTTGTGAACAGTAAAAATACCCATTTTTCCACCACTGAAGCTATGTATATTAATACTCTATGCTTTCAGAAAGAGAATCCCACACTGCTGTGATTCCTGCTTAAAAAAGGAGGTAATCTAATGCCAAAATAAAAACAATTTTACGGTAGTTTTACGAGCTCCCGGGAACAATGGCCACATGATGTTCAGTTGCTTGTTTCGTGTCTGATGACTGAGTTCAAGTACATCTTAGAGGCTAAATTTGGTTTAACATATTTTACATCTTCTCAAACTCCTTATAACAAGAGCAGTAAATTAAAATTAAATTTCGACCTTAAGTGGATTGCATGTTTTGCATAGGTAATATATTCATATGGTTCAAAAATCCGAAAGAGTAAATGAGTACATAGTAAGAGATTTCCTTCCTACATCCCCATCTTTCCAGCTCCTTTTACTCCCCCTCCCTTCCCCATGAGATCTATTGTTACTTGTTTTTTATGTGTCCTTTCAGAGTTTTTTCTGCATATACAAACCTAAAATAAATATAGATTCTTATTCTCCTACTTTTTATAAAAAATGTAGCACATTTTATGAATATTTTGCCTCTTGATTTTTTTTCTTGCTTAACATAATATAGAGTTATTTCTATATACATACATAGGGACGTTTCTTAATTTTTTATAGCTGCATATCATTTCCTTGCACTGAAGTACCATAATATATGCATATTTCACAATTCCCTTATTCATGTATATTTGACTAGTTTCAAATCTTTTGATATTATAAACAATACTGCAAACAATATTATATATGCACAGTTTTATATGGTAGGATAATTTCCCAGCATTGGAATTGCTAGGTTAGAGTATGAGTATTTGAATGTTGATCAACATTATCAAATCACCCTCATATAGGCATTGTGCTTGCTTATGCTCTTACCAGGCTTATATGACATTGTTCCTTTCTCCTCAGCCTTACCAATAGAGCATGTTGTCAGCCTTTGGCATTTTGCCAATGTGATCAATACAAAATAACACATTAGCAAATTTTTAACCTGTGTTTTTCTTATTATGAGTGAAGTAAAATATATTTTCATGTATTTGAGTAATGTTCCTCTTTCTATACACGATTCGTATCTTTTACTTTTTTCAACGTTCCAATATTTTGTTGATCTTTTTATTATTTATTTCTATAGGCTTTGTCTAAATTGCACCTTTTCCTGTGATATAAAGTAAAAAATGTTTCAGAATTATATCATTTGTGTTTTGAGTATCATCTTTTCTATTTTTGTTTTTGTTTGTTTGTTATTTTCTGAAGAATTGGTTGAATTTCTCTAGTTCATTTTTCTTCGTGACTTCTGGATTTTTAGTCATAATTAGAAAAAGCTTCCCCATTCCAAGATTATAAAGGAAATCTCCTGGGATTTTTTGTACTTTTGTGTTATCTTTAGTATCACATAAATCTCTGATTCATCTGGAATTGGCTTGTAGTAAGAAGCTTATTTTTTCTTTATATGACTTAATTATTGAATGGACTGTCTTTTCCCCACTGATGTAAGATACTACCCTTATTATACACTAAATTCTTCTCTATATTGAGCAGTACTTTTGGATTTTCTATTCAATCTCATTTATCTGTTTATTTATGTGTCAGTGTTCAGGGACTATATGTCTTAACATCTAGAATTTCTAAACTACCTTTAATAACTGAAATTGCTAAGCTGTCTGTTTTCCTATTTAAAAGTTTTTAAGAATATTCTTCTTTTCTTCTTTTTTCTTTATAAACTTCCAGATTAACTTGTTTTATTCAAACAGCTGGTGTTTTAAAAATAGGATTTTATTACATTTTCAAATTAAATTGCTGTCTTTATGATGTTGAAATTTATTTTGAAAATTATATTACCTTTTCAGTTGTGTAATTCCCTTTGTTTCCTCTAATGGTGCTTCAAATCATCATATAAATCTTGCACATCAACTTTATCAACTTTGTCTTTTAGTATTCTATCTTTTTCATCACCATTGTTAGTGATTTCTATATGTTGATTTTGAATTCTATTTTACCCATCTTTTATTGCTTGTAGTTGTTTTTCAGTTAATTATCTTTTATCTTCCAGGTGTATAATCATAGCCTCTGTAGTAAATAATTCCTTTGTTTTCCTCTTTCCAAATTTGTATAGATCTGATTTGGTTGTGACTCGTCTAATTGCTTTGGATCGTACCTAGGGATCAGCTTTAAATATTATCGGTGATCATCTTTTTCTTGTTTCTGACTTCTGGGATTCTAAAATTTTATCATAAAGCGTGATGATGGTTTTTGGTCTGAGTTGGATGTATTTTATTATGTTAATGAAGTATCCATTTGTACAGCCCTAGAGTTGTAGCTGGACATGTGAACACCTCCTTAAGACATGCGTTTCTCAGCCCAGCTGGTATTTAAGCATCCCGTTGTGATTCATGTGTGCCCATGTTCTTGCCATTGTAACGTAGGTTAAAGTGACACATGCCATTTCTTCCACATCCTTTCTTTTCCCTTCTTGCTGGCAGGAAACCAGAAGTGATGGCAACTCAGCCTCAACTATGTAAAGGACAACAAGGCTCTCAGGGATGGCAAACCACGAGATGGAGGGAACCTGGGTCCCAGAATCACTTTGTGGAACAGACTAGTCCCCTGGAACAACTTCCAATTGTTAATTGCGAAAGAAAAACAAACATAATTGTTTTTAAAGCCATTTTATTGTTGAGTCTTTTGTTACACATAGCCCTTTTATTACCATGAATCCACATTTATAGTTGACCCTTGAACAATGGGGTTGGAGGGTTAGGGGCACCGACCCCCAGTGCAGTTGAAAATCTGCATATAATTTTTCACTCACCAGAAACTTAAGTACTAATAGTCTAATATTGACTGGAAGCCTTACTGATAACCTAAATAGTCAATCAACACACATATTTCATGTATTCATGACACGTTTTTCTTAATTTTTTCTGTATTTCTAGTCTGCACAGCTCCAAGCAATTTTTATGTATATTTATTTTTTAAAATCTGCATGTAAGATTTTTGGAGTTCAGACCCATATTGTTCGAGGTTCAACTGTAGTCCTTTTTTCATTTTAGGTTATTTTTTAAAATCAAGTGATTTTTTTTTTTTTTTTTGGTCAAAGACCTTTTTTGTCTATGGAAATTATGATGTGCTGTGTGTCTCTAGATATATTAATATAAATTACATTAATGGTTTTACAATATTTGACCATTCTTGCTTTCCCTGGAATAAGTCACATTTCATATAATGAATTATTTGTTCAAGTGCTTCTGGGAATGTTTCATGATATTCATACCTAAGATCTGTCAGCTGTTTTTGTTTTGTGCAGTCTTTATAAAGTTTTGGTATTAGTGTTTTAGTGTTACTCTCTTTTGTAGAGGAAAGAAGAGTTTTTTTTTTTTTTTTTAATTTTGTTTTTCTTTGTTCTGGGGCTATTTTAAAACACTGGAACTCACTGTTCTTTAAAAATGTGGTAGAATTTTCCTAGAAAACTTCCAAGGCCTAGAGTTTTGGAATATTAATATTTGGCACATTTCTCTAACTCATTTGTTGAAATCAGATTATTTAGAGTTTCTATATCCTCTGGGATCAGTTTTGGTGAATTATACATTACTAGAAAATTACATATCTCATCCAGGTTAAATTTATTTTGGCATAGAGTTGAATAAAATAGTCTCTTTTGGTTCTTGTATTTTTCTTTGTTTTTGTGGCTTTTAAAATTCTTATTTTCATGTTTGTAGTTTGTTCATATTTCCTTGAATAATTTAGCTATGCTTCATACATTAAATATTTTTCTTAAAAAACAATTTTTAAAATTTATTCTGTTTTTTCCCTAACTCCATAAATATTAACTACCCTTTTCTCCTTTTCCATTGTTTTTTATTCTTTTCTATAAATTTGATTCAGAAGCTCAATTCCCTTCTTTTCATTATTCTTTTAAATTTTTTAATAAAAATTAAATGCTCTGAGTTTTCCTTTGGGAAGTGCTTTAGCTATAGCTCATGAATTCAGGTATGATGTTTCCATTAATAGTATATATTCAGATATATCAGTTTGCATAACTCTTTGAAGAGGGAATTGTTTTGGAGGGGGTTTTAAAACTTCCATGTGAGAAAATTTTTATTTTTCTCCAGTTTTATCAATTTCTATATTTAGTATATTATATTAAGAGTATGTTTTCTCTGTTATTTCTAGAATTTTCCTATTTCTGAAATTTTCTTTATAGCCTCATATGTTATCAATTTTAATAAATATTCCATATATCCATAAATATGGATTGTTGAAAAGAAGATAGGTCTTTTCTATTTCTAATATAAAGTATTTTTGATGTATCAAACATCCGTAACACATTAATGATGCTACTCTGTTCTCATAGCTTGAAACAAGAGAATTACTCTCCTCTCACTAGTGTGTTTCTGTCTCTTGTTTCCTGTAATTTCAGGTTTGTGCATACTTTGCTATTCATAACAATTTTTTGTGAATTACATCCTCTTGAGTTATACAATGTTGTTTTTTGCATCATTTTGGGCCTAAATTCTTGCTTGTCTAATATGAAAAATAAGTCCATTTCTTTGGATTATTTTCCATTTTGCCAGTATATCTTTGTCCACATTTTAATTTTAATTATTGTGAATCAATAATTGTAAAAACTATTCCTTTAAACAGTATTGAGCTTGGTTTTACTTTCTCATTCAATCTAAATATATTTGATTTTAACAAGTAAGTTTAATCTATTGATACTGATATAGTTGGTATATTTGTTCTGAGTGCTGCCATATATTAAATTTCTTGCTTTCACGTTTGCTTTATGTTCTTTAATCGTCTTTCATTATGTTGTCTGTATACTTTCCTTTGTTTTAAGTATACTTCTGATATGTGTGAAGGTGACACATTTATTCTATTGGCTATCTTTATAATTTTGTTGTTAACCTTTTGTAAAATATGTTTGTACTTCTGTCAGTTTTTTTGATCTGCTTTAATAATATTACTTGATTTCCAGGAATTTTAGTAAAATAATCAACAAACATTTTCAACTTCCTAATTTCTTTTCCCCTCCTTCCCATTTTTTTAAATTGTACCGGTTCTACTTGGTGGAGCACATAATACTAACATTCTTTTTTGGTCATTCCAACCCTCAAATCTTTTCTATTATTTCCCCAGTCATATTTATTTGGCTGAAGACCACCTACTATTGTCATCAAGAAAGATTAAATCTTTTTTGTATGTAAAAGCTGTTTTTTTTTGCCTTTATTCCTAAAGGACAACTTGACTCAAACTTTCTTTTTCTGAGGATCTTGTAGATGGTGCTGTTAATACATGTTGCATGGTGTTAAATGCAACTGTAGAGAAATCTGATTTTCATCCTTATAAATAATTTGCTGTTTTTGCTGGGCTGCCTTACATATTCTTTGTTTATCGTTGGAAGTTCAATAACTATCTGGGTTGTCTATACTGGGTTAGTTTTTCCTTGCCCCCAGTGTGCCTTTCAATATGTATAGTATTCTTTTATTTCAAAGAATTTTGGGGAGCTTATATCTTTAAATTGTCTTTATGTCTCTCTGTTTTTCCTTTTTAAGTACTCTGTCTTTGTCTGTTAAGGCTGCTATCACAAATTATCAAAATCTAAGTGGCTTATGAACAACAGAAATTTATTTCTTATAGTTCTGGAGGCTGAGAAGTCCAAGATCAAGGCACTGGCAGATTCTGTGTCTGGTGAGGGCTGCTTCCTGGTTTATAGATTCTGTCTTTTCACTATATCCTCACGTAATGGAAGGAGCAAGGAAACTTTTGGGGGGCTCTGCCCACATAACCTAATCACCTCCCAAAGTTCCCATCTCCTAATACCATGGCCTTGGAAGTTAGGATTTAACATATGAATTTTAGAGGGACATAAATAACACACTCCAAATATGTTTGTTGTGTTTACTTTGCCTGTCTTCTATAACTGTCATCTAGTCTCTCATTCTTTTCAAGTCTTTATTTATTTTCATTTTATTTTGTTCTCCTTTTTTTTTCTATTAGCCTTTATGTTCCTTATTCTATTTTCTGTAGTTTTTTTTTTTTTTTTTAATCATTTCCGCAATTTCACCTTATTATTTCTTGAGCTCTGATGGGTTGTATTTGAGTGTTTCCTCTGGACTTCCTGTTTCTTCTTCATGATCTTCCTTTTTTTTTTTTTTCCTTTGGTGGAGTCTCACTCTGACGCCCAGGTTGTAGTGCAGTGGCATGATCTCAGCAGCTCACTGCAACCTCTGCCTCCCAGGTTCAAGCAATTCTCCTGCCTCAGCCTCCCAAGTAGCTGGGACTACAGGCGCATACCACCAGGTCTGGCTAATTTTTTGTATTTTTAGTAGAGATGGGGTTTCACCATATTTGCCACCATGGGTCTTGATCTCCTGACCTCGTAATCCACCTACCTCGGCCTCCCAAAGTGCTGGGACCACAGGTGTGAGCCACTGCGCCTGGCCCATGATCTTTCTTTTAAAGGCAGTTGCTTCATTTATTTTACAAAACTAATGACAAAAATTTTGGTTAGACTTTTCATTCTGTCATTGAGGAAATTCTTGTGCTCTTGTCTGTTGGTAAGCGTTACTGCTCTTTCTCCAATTTTTTTCTTATAGTGACCTTGTATCAATGTTGTTCCATCTTCTTTGCTAATACTCAATACTGAATGAATTGGGTCTTCAGAGCCTTAAGTATATTAGCAGAGGTGTTTGTGAGATGGGAAGATTCAGGCAGCTTTCTAAACTTCACATCTTAAAGGTGCTCTCATTAGGTGCTTCCACAGAGACAGTGTCCTTCTGCTAATATGGCCCCTTGTTCAATCTGTCTGTCTATTAATCAATCAATCAATCAATCAATCATCTCTCCATCCATCCATCCATCCATCCATGCATCCATCCATCCTTCTTTCTTTTCTGCCTCTCTACTTTAAACTGTATTTAGGAGGCTTCAGCAGCCAGTCATACTCACTGCTATACTCCTATTTTTTTTGTTTTTTTTTTTTGAGATGGAGTCTTGCTGTGTCACTCAGGCTGGAGTACAGTGGTGCAATCTCGGCTGACCGCAAGCTCCACCTCTCGGGTTCACGCCATTCTCCTGCCTCTGCCACCTGAGTAGCTGGGACTACAGGCACGTGCCACCACGCCTGGCTAATTTTTTTTGTATTTTTAGTGGAGACGGGGTATCACCATGTTAGCCAGGATGGTCTCAATTTATTGACTTTGTGATCCACCTGCCTTGGCCTCCCAAAGTGCTGGGATTACAGACTTGAGCTACCACGCCCGGCTAGTCCTTCTAATTTTTAACACATGGTGAGGTACAGAAGCAGAAGAAGATACCAATAGTATCTTCTACTGCTATTGTAACTTCTTTTCCATGGTGGTGTATTTTTTTTTTTGGTATTTTCTGAGAACTGTTCCTGGTAAGCTACTTAACCTCACTTTTCACTTCATTTTCTCCTTAATTTCTTTCCTTTTGCTTCTATCAGACCTTTGCCCTATTGGCAGGATAGTTTAGTATACCAAAAATACAGTTTTAGCATTTCAGGGTGCAACACATGTTGAGAAAATATTTCTGCCAATATCTTTGGAAATTTGCCCTTGGAGAACCAACTATTCTCTGTTTCTTTATAATGGTTTTTCTCTACAATATCAGTTGCTTTTGGGAGCCTATACATGCTTGGAAGTTTGAACATTATATCTGTTCTAAGTTTTATGCTTAAGGAGTTTTTTTTTTCCCCTCATTTTATCTTTTCTTTTTTGCTTTTGTATAATACCCAGCAAGTGGAAGTTTCTTTATTCTGATGCCTTGTTCATACTGGAATTTGAAAACTGACATTTTGGGATTAATTTTGTTTATTTTATTAGGATTTTTTTTTGTATTGGTGGTCATGTATGTAGTTTAAAAGGACGTGTGGATTTTTAGGCTATAAAATTAGCCAGGGTTTAGAATGGTATGGTGGGTAAAGCATGTTTACTTTTTTTCCTCCATTTTCCCTTTTGAATCCTGAAGATTGTTATCTAGTTTTCATTTTTGGTAAGTTCTCCGCATTCATGGACTGCTTTGTTACCGCTGTGATCATAAAATGCTTGAATTTAGAGTTCTATGTGAGAAAAGTGATCCTCGTTGTGCTGTTATGACTAAGCATACTGTGTACCACAGTTAGGAAGTAAAACACACTTTGCTTCCTGAGATAAATTCATCTATATGCATCTACCCATATATCTATCAATTCATCTGTCAATTCATCTATCTATCTGTCTGTCTATCTATCTATCTCCTGTTTATCACCTTATCTAGCACTATTCCCTCAAATTAAGGAAGGCTTGAGCTCTTATAAGTTGCTAACTCTCTCATTGAAACAATTCGTTCCCTGAATTTTGCAAAACTAACATCTACACATTTGTGATGACTCTTGAAGATATGATTAAAAAATGAAGAAACTGTTCTACTATGAATAGGCTAATGGTAACTTTAGTAGCCTTGTGGGTTTTTTTCTCTAAATACCTGCTGTGCCCATTTGTCAAGGATCCTTGCAAATATTTAAATTTTGTAAATAAAAAATACCTTTCAAAGAATATTTTTATCTCTGCATTTTTCTTCTACCAGTGACATTTCACTTATCATAGAAATGAAACCCAGAATTATTGCTATATTTATGAAAGGATGAATATGTAATTGATTAAGGATGTCAATTTAATATAAAACTTATAATTATGGTCATGATAAAGTCTTGAATTGTAAATATTTGTTGTGTTTATTGAATAGAATACAATTAGAGAATAAAAACCTGTAAAAAATGTAATATTAGAGGTAGAAACAAGATAAAGTTACTTTGACAAAAAGGTGCATGTGCATAGATTTAGGTCAGAGATTGACGAATTCTTAAAAACAAAGAAAAGACCGGGTGCGGTGCCTCACACCTGTAATCCCAGCACTCTGGGAGGCCGAGGCGGGTGGATCATGGGGTCGGGCGATCAAGACGTGGTGGTGGGCACCTGTAGTCCCAGCTACTCGGGAGACTGAGGCAGGAGAATGGCGTGAACCAGGGAAGTGGAGCTTGCAGTGACGGATATCGCACCACTGCACTCTAGCCTGGGCGACAGAGCAGACTCCATCTCAAAAAAAAAAAAAAAAAGAAAAAAAAGAAAAATTGAATCAATTTAATTGAGATAAATGATCCATGATTAGGTTAAGAGGAAGTCTAGCTATTCAATTCAGAGTTCACTTGAATATATGGGCTGCTTTCAAGTTTTTAATAAAAGTACAGAGCAGCTTCCTAACAGAGGTGTGAATAATGATAAGTTTATATAAGTCTCTGAAACAATGTTAATATAATTGAATCAAAGAAATAAATATGTAATAGTCTTCTATTTAAATTTGTTCTTAACAGTACAATTTCTTATTTAACTTCTGTATTATGAATTTAATTATTTTTGTCAAGATTTAAAAAAATCATCATTATAACCAGTTGGCACCATAATTACTCTTAGGGAAGGAACTGTATTGAGTGCGGAGAACAAAACTTGGTAAGTCGCTTGGGATTAAAGGTGAGCGACTTTGAGGATAGAGCCTCCTAGCAGGGTAAGTCATTCTGCATGAGAAAATGGGAAGTGTTTATTTTGAACTACTACATGGGTTGGGATTGGAGGCTCAAGGCAATCTTCTAGGTATCAAAGGGCAGGGAGGTTTTACCTGACATATGAATTATTGTTTCATGTAAATATAGTTGAAAGTCATATATATTTAGAATTTTAATACATAGTTTTAAGACAGTGCTTTTAATTTTTAAAGAAAACATGTGTCATTTATTTTTCCCAAAGCTAGTGGAAGTTTCTTTGTGTCCTGATAGCAATAGCATGAATGAAATTGACATGAATAATACTTCCAGTTAGATTTTCATAACCTGACAGACAGTTTCATAAATACCCAATATGTAATGAGAGTCAGAGGGAGAAACTGTATTAAGTGTGTATGTCAGGAGAGATTGTCCTCTGGGGCATATACCAGCATCAGACAGCTGCTTTATGGAACCACCCACCAATTTCCTTGGGTTTTTGTTATTATTGTCTGTTTTTTTATATTTTGTTCAGTTTCTAGGGTACATTATTTTCTTTGTGTTTCTTTTTTATTTGCATGATGCTGACCAAGTCATGTTCATAAATCACATATGTTAATATCTACAGTGCTTTCATTGGACTTCAAACATTATCAGAGAAGGACAAAAAAAAAAAACCAGTAAGATTTACACTGTAAAATTAGCCTCCACTTACAGATTCTTTTATCAGCCAATCCTTACCTTAATAACATATATTACCTTTTTAAAAAGTAAATATGATGTCCCTCAGCTCTGGCTTTTTTCTGTGTATTTTTATGTACCTTTAGAAAGTTTCATTGAAATATTTAGAAGACTACTGTCGAAATACTGTTCTAATTGTTAAAAGGCATAATCTTTAGGGTAAAGTCTTGAAGACTGGCAACTTTAATCAAACGGTAATGCTATCAGATAAAGATCATAACTCTATAATTTAAAATAAGCTATGCCTGACATGTTCAGAAAATGTCAGAGCTAGAACATTTAGTACAGTCTCTATTTCATGGGTTAAAGAAAATAAAGCTTAGAACAGTGAAAATACTTCCTCAAGGTAATACTTACAGTTCGTGGCTGAACTGTTAATAAAAGTCACAACCAACTTTTTCATCTCTGCTTTCTTTTCTTCCTGTTCTATCATTTTAAGTTTCTTAAAGGAAAAGCTTGGAGAAAAATAAGTATTGATGATAGAGCAGATACAGGATTTTCGCCGGGTGCGGTGGCTCACACCTGTAATCCTAGCACATTGGGAGGCTGAGGCAGGTGGATCACTTGAAGTCAGGAGTTTGAGACCAGCCTGGCCAATGTGGTGAAACCCTGTCTCAACTAAAAATAGAAAAATTAGCTGCGTGTGGTGGTGCATGCCTGTAATCCCTGCTGCTTGGGAGGTTAAGCCAGGAGAATCACTGGAACCCAGGAGGTGGTGGCTGCAGTGAGCCAAGATCGCACTACTGCCCTCCAGCCTGGGCGGCAGAATGAGATTCCATCTCAAAAAAGAAAAAAAAAAAAAAAAAAAAGATTGTGTTAACATGGGGGTCTGGGTGAGAAGAGAAAATTTATTTATAGGAGGACATGTAGGAAGGGCACTGAAGATCACTGTTTACCATTTTGAATTGTCCCTCCTCCGATCTTACAAAGTGGGACATGCACTGAGTTTCCCATGAAACACTGAGTTTTCCATGAAAAGTGAATGGGGAAGCACATTCACTTCCCCAAGAACAAGCCGTATCATCCAATGCTATTTGCACAGAACTCACGGCTTTATATTTACTGTCCTAAAAGAAGTGATTTATAATCTTTTAAAATTTAAAACAGTAAGTTTAATTTTTGGTGATGCTTTTTTTTTTTTTTTTTTTTTTTTTGTCATTTTAATGCCCCCTCCAAAGTGTTGTAACCTAGCTGAATGAAAAGTGGCATTTTCGTTGTTATTGTCGGTGATGATACTTTTCATGGCAATCTTAGAGATACCTGGGAATATTCCAAGTTCCTGAAAAATCATGGTTGGGAATTACCACTCTGGAAACATATTGCCATGGTTACTGTGTTAATGCTGTGATTAATGTGTCTTTTAGTCTTGTATGTGTGTGTAGATATAGACATCATTTTATATTCCAGTTTGGTTAACATGTTTGATCTTTTTCTATCAGTCAGAGACATAAAAATGTCTTGACTCTCTTAAAAACAAGATAGTTCCCATTTTTTAACCTTATAGATATCTGTTGCTGAGGATCATTTTTTGTAAGGAGTTAAATACCCAGAAAACTAAAGTGGTCTAGAAGATAACTGCTAGTTCTACATATGTGTGTATGTGTGTGTGTGTGTGTGTGTGTGTGTGTGTGTGTGTGTATATTTATTTATTTATTTTTGCCTGAAGTTGTGTTCTAATTTACTTCCTTTAATCACTTAGTATTAACAGAACAGTGTGTCGATTATAAATAAGAATTCTACATCCCCTGTCTTTCCCTAAGTACCTGCTTCGAATAACGGGTGCAACTAGACTCAGTAGCTAGATGTAGTATGTGGAATGTGGATTCATTCGCATCAAGCATGCTTCTCATAGGAATCTTTTAATGCACTCAGTCAGTCACCCAGGGCAGTCAAAGACCTAAGCTGCTTTGTACTTTACAGCAGGAAACAGTCACTCCCATAAATACTGTGCACTCCCAAGTAAATCTGGAATGTTTGCAACGGGATTTGTGTACCATCCTCAACTCTCTGTTTTCTGTGATAAAGTCTTTGTACACAATTGTTTGATTGTCTTTATCTCTTGATACTCATAAATAATGCCACTGGAGAAATAAACCTAAGACATATCCAACTGGAACACTTTTTATATAGAGGTACAACATTTCAACAACAGAAGCCTTTCTTGTTGAGGGGATCCACATTCTGAATACTCTGGAATGATTATTTGAAATCAAGAAAAAGAGCCAATGAGAAACAGCAAAAGCAGAAATATCTCTAATAAGGAAAAATATTTCTACAATGAGATTTTTCTTACATAATATATGTGATGATTAAGAGCATTTGCTTATATTGTAGGTTCTTGTTACATCTGACAGTAAGTTGAGAAAACACTAATTATTACGGTAAAAGATGCTACGTGTGTATGTATGTATATGTGTATGTATATGTATACGTATATTATTTGGATATTCCAATCAGTAATACTTACTGCCTTGGTGAATGCATAATTGTCTTGAGAAAATGATTATGTGTATCAGTGTGATCTGGCTAAAACAACTCTCTCCAACTGATCACCTGGTTTTGTTTCATTTCCCCTGGTAATCTGGTAGGTGGCCATTTCTTTTCTTTCTAGTCTATATTCCCTTCTAAAGATAAAACTTGGTCAAACATATCTATTTATGGTAACCTGTCTTTAAGATAGTTTCAGGCATACCTTCTTCCTTTAATCTCATTTGGTTGATATGTTAGATCCTTTCCTATCAGCCAGAGAAATAAAAATGCCTTCAGGGTCTTAAACAAAATTGTTTACATTCTTTAATTAAATGGTCATTTAAAGGAGAGAAATGCTCAGAAAATTAAACTGAGTATAGAAGGTAACTGCTAATTCTTTTTTTTTAAATTTTTTTATTTTTTATTATTATTATACTTTAAGTTCTAGGGTACATGTGCATAATGTGCAGGTTTGTTACATATGTATACTTGTGCCATGTTGCTGTGCTGCACCCATCAACTCTTCAGCACCCAACTACTCGTCATTTACATCAGGTATAACTCCCAGTGCAATCCCTCCCCCCTCCCCCCTCCCCATGATAGGCCCCAGTGTGTGATGTCCCCGTTCCCGAGTCCAGGTGATCTCATATTTCAGTTCCCACCTATGAGTGAGAACATGCGGTGTTTGCTTTTCTGTTCTTGTGATAGTTTGCTAAGAATGATGGTTTCCAGCTGCATCCATGTCCCTACAAAGGACACAAACTCATCCTTTTTTATGGCTGCATAGTATTCCATGGTGTATATGTGCCACATTTTCTTAATCCAGTCTGTCACTGATGGACATTTGGGTTGATTCCAAGTCTTTGCTATGGTGAATAGTGCTAATTCCACATTTCTTTCCGGAAATTGTGTCTTCATTTGTTTTTTAAAAATCATTTAGAAGCTGTGTGGCCCCCAGAGAAGTTCTCAGGTTTGTGGAAAAGAAATAATTACATCCCAAAGTTAGGGGTAAGAGAATGGAGCTTTGCTGGTCAATTATATCTTAGAACACCTAAGTAATATGGATCTTTGAAAGCATCAAATTGCTGCGGTTACTTTAGAAAGGTCATTTTTTTAGAATGCTTATACTACTTTCCCCCCAATTTTGAAAGTCAATTGGGGTTTATTTTAAGTAAGTATTGATGTAAATGATGGCACACCCTCTTCTGGGGCATAAATGCTGGAGGATGAGCCATAGTCACGCATGATGTGTGTCAAGATAAGAAGAAATGGAAATTTATCTGCAGAGACTACCATATGATGTATGTGTAAATTTTCAGTCCCTGGGATTATGATTTTTTTTTTAGTAAAGACAAATGTTTTTTGTTAGTTAGATCCTGATTTTTGGCATGATTTAGTAGGAGAAAGGTTTTAGTTTAGACATAGCTTTTCTTACATCTTGTGCAAAATTGTCAGTTGTACGGAGGGTAAACACTGCACTCTGGAAAGGCCTTCTGGAATGTCCTTATTTCTGTGTGAGTGTGATGGAAAAAAATAACTTTGAAAAAATACATGTTTAATGAAAGATATTTCCAGTTTATTCCTTCTGGATTTTTATTTAACACTTGTTTGTATCTCTATGATATCATGTATGAAAATGTATTTTAATGATTTAATTATCTCTCCGTATTAGATGTTCTTGCTATCTTTGTCATATGACTTGTTTATTTTTCTATTCCTGGTGATAGGTGGAGTGACTGATACATTGCAGGTACATTGTATACATTTTTGAGTAGATATGTATATGATTAATTGACATTTTGCAAGTCTTTCTTTTCCAACTTTTATGTGCAGGATGTGCAGGTTTGTTACATAGGTAAACATGTGTCATGGTGGATTGCTGCACAGATCATCCCATCACCTAGGTGTTAAGCTCAGCATCTATTAGCTATTCTTCCTGATGCTCTCCCTCCCACCCCTCAACAGTGTGTGTTGTTTTGACAGGCCCCAGTATGTGTTGTTCCCACCATGTGTCCGTGTGTTCTCATCATTCGTCTCCCACTTATAAGTGAGAACATGCAGTATTTGGTTTTCTGTTCCTGCATTAGGCAGACCGTTTATTTTTTTATTTTTATTTTTTAAAGAAAAAAGAAAGACATGCTATGAAATGTCCTTGGACTTAATTCAAGAAATGAAAGAAAGGCAGAGATCAAGGAAGAAAGGAATGATGCGGAGTTTATGAAAGTTAGATGTTAAGATGACAGCTGAGGGTGCTTCTTTTCTCCTCACCCTTGTTTAGCCAGGTGCTTACTTGACAATTTGTAAATTAAATTATTCCTTGAACAATACTTTGCACAAGAGTAAAGGAATGTTTCATGGATAAAGAGAGGCAATACCTGGAGCTAATCTCTGTGGATAAATATGTTTATTTTGATTCCTGAAGCTGGGATGCAGAACTGATAGAAGGAAGCCAGGGGGGTTTTCTCTGCTCCACCAAATAAATCACATATGACTAGAAATTGCAACCAGACAGCAATCTGTGAAGCAAGCGATAGGAGCTCCACCGTCTGGTGCCTGCTGTGGATGTCTGGCACCCAGTGGTACCAGATTTGGTGTAAGTGGGGCTTCTGTTTGGGAAACTTTGCCAAGTTTTTTTTCTTGAAAAGTGGATTTTGGCTTTGTTTCTGCATTCTTGTATGGGAATAAAAAAATCTCATAATTGCAAATGTGTTTATTATGCCCCAAACATTAGATGTAGGCTATTATTTCCATAGGATGCTGTAATCCTGTGTGGGTACATTTGTTGCTGCGTTTGACACAGTAAAGTTGTGTTAATGTTTTTCATCCTGCTAGCTGTTAGAACTAAGATAGGCATAATTCCTAATTTATCTGTGCCCCCCCCACCTTATGCATATATTTAGATAGTCAAACATTGGGAGTTTCTATAGAATATTTTTAAAATTTATCCTTGGAATCTCTTATCCTTGGAAATGTTTTCACGTTCAAGAGTGTCACCTCCTATCAGATCATTCCGTTCCCTTGACCCTCTCCCTCTGACAATTTTCACATCTTTCTTCGCAGGAAAAAAGAAATAAACTAAAGCTATGTTATGGCTTTCTTCACTCCTCTTCATTTTGGTTTGAACATTTGAAGCAAGCATTGAATTTTTTCTTCCTTTTTCTTTCTTTTGCCAGAACCCGTGATGCTGTTCTCATGGGGCACATGTGAAACGCATGTTGCAGTTCCATCTCTCTTGACCTTTTCTGTGTTTGCTATGTAATATTGCATCTCCTCAGTTGTCCAGGTTATCACAAGAAGTTGTGCTGAATTTCTACTTGATCACCTTCTATTTCTTACTAAATATTCCTTGTTGCATCATGATCCCTTTCACCAGGGTTTCTCCTGTGTGAACTCATAGGTTACTATCTACATTGCTGCAAGAGACTCCCAAATTTTCCATCTTTCTCAGGTTTCTGCCCCTTCACTCACTCTTATATCTTTCCAAACATCCACCAAGTTCTCAGGCTTTCAGGCTGAAGTTGAAGCTCGTTAGTGTGACATACAAGGCTCTTAGGACCTGGTAGTCTCAGGCTCTGGCTGCTTCCCTAAAACACTGCCCACTGAGACCAGGTCTAGCTAGTTTTAGTTCCCTATGCCATGGTATACCACTGCAATTTTCCATGTGGGCTTACTTTACTCCCAGATCTCTCTATACTCTTCCTCTTCATGTAACTAATTTCTTCCTGGCTCTTTGACACTGGGTATCAGTGTCATGTCCCCAGTGTCTAATGTGGATGTCTTTCATCTATTCTCCCATAGGCTTGGATGCATCTCCTTCCTATCATCTCACTAGTATTGTTCACTGTCCTTCCACGGTGAGCACAGAGTCCCCAGGGTCTGTCATAGTATTGTTTGCAAATGTCTACTATGAGTAAATGAATCTAATAATTTTTTATTGCTTTTAAGTGCTCTCTTTTAATTCACTGCCTATCAAGCCTTGCTCTCTTTGAATTATATTTATATCTAAATGTTCATAATAGCATCAGATTTAATTAATTGTACCCTTATATTGACTCTCAAACATGACCAAGATTGTTATTATTGACTCTATGTTCAGACAAATAACCAGACACATAGGGTAAAAGATTTAACCCATAATCTACATGAAAAGAGCTTAGACAAGAGCCAAGGAGCAACAGGCTCAAATGTCAGATGTCTTTGCCATATTACCCCCATTTCTTTTTTTATAGTTAGTTAAAAATGTTAACTTTTTAAAGGTTAATGTGATGCTGCTAAGCCCTCTCTAGGGTGATTGATCAGCTTAAATGTAAACTATTTTGGTGACCGTGATATATAAAGTCATAGTGTTGAAAAAATTTAACAGTAGTTAGAATCATTTTGAGAAAACAACATTGATAGATGAAAATATTCACAATTGAGAAATCTTATATTGATGAACTTAGAGATTATACATTTTGGTCTTGAGGCGGAACTCGGTAAAACTGCTTAACAACTTAAACTTGAGCTTATAAAATAAGAAATAAAGATGATATTTTGTATTTTAAGATATTGAGTGTGATTTCCTCCTGGGATCTATCACTATGAAAAGTGATTATTGGTTTAGAGTGGTTTTCTTATTATTTTGGGTTTTGAAGGAACACAGTTCATCCTGTTGGTCTATGTTAACCAAGGGTAGGTAAAGAGGACAGAGGACACCTAACAAGGGCTCAGGTGTTATCTGCCTCAAGTGAGCAGTGTGAGAAAAGCCTTGTGTACCAAGAGGAAGTTTGTCATGGGTTTGCAGAACTTTCAAAAACAAGAAACATTATTTCCACTTTTCGTGTGGTTCCTCTCACTTTTTTTTTTTATATATAATTTTTTTTATTATACTTTAAGTTCTAGGGTACATATGCATAACGTGCAGGTTTGTTACATATGTATACTTGTGCCATGTTGGTGTGCTGCACCCATCAACTCGTCATTTACATCAGGTATAACTCCCAGTGTAATCCCTCCTCCCTCCCCCCTCCCCATAATAGGCCCTGGTGTGTGATGTTCCCCTTCCCGAGTCCAAGTGATCTCATTGTTCAGTTCCCACCTATGAGTGAGAACATGCAGTGTTTGGTTTTCTGTTCTTGTGATAGTTTGCTGAGAATGATGGTTTCTAGCTGCTTCCATGTCCCTACAAAGGACACAAACTCATCCTTTTTTATGGCTGCCTAGTATTCCATGGTGTATATGGTGTATATGTGCCACATTTTCTTAATCCAGTCTGTCACTGATGGACATTTGGGCTGATTCCAAGTCTTTGCTATTGTGAATAGTGCCACAGTGAGGGCGATCTGGCTGCGACATCTGTCACCCCATTGATCGCCAGGGTTGATTCGGCTGATCTGGCTGGCTAGGCGGGTGTCCCCTTCCTCCCTCACCGCTCCATGTGCATCCCTCCCGAAGCTGCGCGCTCGGTCGAAAAAGGCGACCATCCCCGCTAGAGGAGGACCGGTCTTCGGTCAAGCGTATACGAGTAGCTGCGCTCCCCTGCTAGAACCTCCAAACAAGCTCTCCTCTCACTTTTTAAGCCTCTTTTTTCTTTTCCTTCTTTTAGAGGTGGAGTCGTAATATGTTGTCCAGGCTGGAGTATAGTGGCTATTCACAGGCATAACCATTACATACTACAGCCTCTGAACTCCTGGCTCAAGTCATCCTCCCATCTCAATCTTGAGTAACTGGGACTGTAGATGTGTGCCATGGTGCCTGGCATAGCCTCTTCTTTAATTGTAATAGACCTGCTTATCATGCATGAAATGATCTACAAACACAAAGTACTCTATTATCATTATATCTTTGGAGTACTGTGTCCTTTAAATGTATTTTCTTACTGTAACTGACTACCTAGGCTGGAGGTCCTATCTCTAATTTAGAAATGAAGAAAGTCAGACCTACTTGGATTGAGTGAGCATTCAAAATACATTCAGAAGTGGAAATAATTTTAAAAATTTAAATGGCTTCCAGAGGTCAGGTAGTCTCTTTTCTCATATAGTGGAGAAAACAGACCTAGAGAAGTTCAAGATTTCCCCAAACTTACGTAGTTAATGGCCAAGCAGGAGCTAAATGTCATTCTTCCCGGAGTTTAGTCAATATTTGCTTGGTCACTTTTCTTAGTAGAGTTTTTTCTTCTCCTTGCATTCATAAACACTTAAAAAACTGAATTGATAGTGATTGTATATATTATACAATTGGGTAATATTAGCTGGGCAAAATGTTTCATGACTGTCATACTAGCTTCATATATTAGAAGAAAAGTACAAATTGTGTAGCTACTGAAGTGTAAAATGTAGAGAGAAAACCTAGAGAAGACATGAAACTCTCTTCTTGACTAGTTCAGGCTGGGGATACTATGAATAATGGTATGTTCAGAAAGAATGAACAAAATTGCTGTAGTAACTCAATTTCAGGAGAGTTTGACCCTGTCAGAATAATCTACTGTATTTGCATGAGAAATATGAAGGAGTCCACAGGAAAAATGATGTGTTCAGGGTTCTTTTCCACTGTACTGGAGCACCTGAGGAGCTGAAGAGAGAAACTTGTGTTTCTTCTTTGAGTGGCAAGTGTGTTAGTTAATATCATCAGGCAGAACATGATTTCCAAGAGTTTAGTTTGGTCCTTCACAAACTGAAATACTCTGAAGTGCCTGATTTTATGCAAATTACTTTTGGTTGTTGTATTGAGAAATGAAAGGATGCCAACTTTTTTTTTTTTTTTACAAACCAAATACTAATTAGCATTACCAAATTTATCTGTTGAGATACACCACTTATTTGTAAGAGAAGCTCTTTGACAAAATCAAAGAATTTGAGTAAATACTTCATATTGGCTATATGAGACCTTGGAATGCCATTGTCTTTTTTTTCTGTAGAATTTGTGTAATATCCTCCACTTCGTTGCATTGAATGAGATGCATGTAAAACAACCTTGTAAATTACAGCATTCTAGGTCAGAGGCTGGAAATATTTTCTGTAAAAGGCAAGAGAGAAATATTTTATGCTGTTGTGAACCATAGTTCTCTGTTGCATCTACTCAACTCTGCCATTGTGGTGTGAAAGCATCCATATATAGTACATAAACAAATGAGGGCTGCTCTGTTCCAGTAAAACTTTATTTATAGATACAGAAATTTGAATTTCATGTAATTTTCACCTATTGTGAAATGTTATTTTTCTCTTGATTTTTTTTTTAACCATTTCAAAATATAAAAAATGACTCTTAGCCCACAGGCTGTATAAAAACATGTAGATTTGGTCCAACGTCTGCAATTCACTAGCCTTTCTCCAGGTGATTGCCTCACTATAAAACAGTTCCAAATGTAAGGGGATTAGGAGGTGATGGTGGTGTTGGGATTGCATTTACTGAGCCATCCAGATGATTGACTCCAGGCTCTCTCTCTCTCTCTGACACTGAGAACATGCCTTGGCATATGTTCTCAGCTAACATATGAGAAAACTCATCATCGGAGGAATAATTTTCTGTTGTTTGTTTCTGGGAATTGGGCAGAATATCTAAGGTAGTGGAAGGAGGATACTGCGCCACACAACTCACAGAGCTGAATTGATACAGATAGGTGGTGTCAGCATTTCTGTGCAAAAACAAATGTTTTAAAGTTTTGAGGTCTCAGCACTTTTCCAGGCACAGCATTCTGGATCTTGGCACATGGACTCCCAGTTTCAATAGCAAATGCTCACCTTTCTTTTTGCTAGTTTTATTCCAGAGCCAATCTCTTTATATTAAAGAAAGCAACTGAAAATGGAAAACTCATTGAGCTTAAAGCAGCCAAAAGAAAAATATGTGCTCATTTTAAGTTTTTTCTTTTGCAACTGTTGGCCAAATAGGTTTATTTTTAAAGAATTTTCACAATTTACGAATGTTTGCCTTAGGACTTTGTGTAATGGCGTTGGTTTTATACAGCTATTACAGTTAGGATGAAGAGATTTTCTTCACAAAGATGGTTTTGGAAAATGTCTCATCACACAAGTGGTAAGTGTAGTTGCTGTAATTTTATTGAAGAAAAGAAATGACTACTAATGGGAATCACAAAATAGTGAAATTGATGATCATTTCTGTTTTTATTGCCTTTATTTTAAACATAATAGTGATAGAGTCTGAAACAAGATTTGGAGATTGCTGCGTATTTAAATATTTAATGCAACAAGCATCCCACTTTATTATAGGAGATAGAACATTGACTGTGCCTAACCTAAATTCCTTTTCCAAAGGAAAATAATTTCCAAATTATTTTCCTATTAAAAAAAGGGGAAAAAGAAAAGGAACAGTCTGACTGCTACAAAGTAGAGGTTACAGCTCCAGCTTTGTAATTACCTATTAATTGATATCTGTGTATATAAGTATAACAAACAAAGTTTTAAATAGTGAAAATTAGATGATAGATACTAAAGGAAACAATTTCCTGAGAAGTATTAGGTTAGATTGTACAGATGTAAAATATATGTCAACAACCTGGCAGCAAGTAGTCTTGAGACCTTGAAGTTCACTGGGAGTAGAAGAATTATCTGCTCTTTGAATAGTCACAAAAACTACCTAAGGCAAACTTTTGGCGTGTAACTTATGAAACTTAAATAGTTTCTCATGCTGTAAGACACTTTGATTTTACTAGATCTAGAATGAGGTCTGGGAATGTATATTTTTACAAATCTCCACTGGTGAGCTGGGTCAAGTTTTGCAATACAGAATTTGAGGCAGATAATATTACGTAGGAGGTAGGCGATTTACTGGGGAGTGCTAGAAGTACCAATACCAGTGGGGGAGTGGAAAAAATTACGTCTGTAGAGGAGAAAAAGCTGAACTGCAGAGCAGTTGCAATAGAGTCCCATCTGATCCTAAGGAGCCCTGGAGCTGGCATTCCAGGCCCTGGAGAGTTGTTCTGGAATGAGGCAAGAAACAACAAACAAGAAGTTGTTTCTTCCCCTTCACAGATGTTTTTCCATCTCCTCTAATTTCTGACCATTCTGTGATGAGACAACCAGAGTCTTTAAAAAATAAATACTTTGCTTTTCTGCGATTAAATGGTTTGATGAAAATTAAGCCCTAAGCATAAAGTGCTAAATAGAATAAACCCCTGGCACATAAAATGGGTAGGTCCTGATATCCTCTTTTAATTCTTCAAATGTATAGGTAGATCCTGATACCCTGTCTCACCTGTAGTCAATTACACTATATATTTTCCTCTATAAAATGTATCACTCGCTACATTCACTAACCCTCCATTACTGAATGGGGCAATGATTCAAGAACCCCCCAGTGAATGCCTGAAACTGCACATGATACCAAGCCCTACATATATTGTCTTTTTTCTATATGTACATACCTATGATGAAGTTTAATTTATAAATTAGGCATAGTAGGAGAATAATAGCAATAACTAATGTAATAATAAAACAATTATAACAGTATGCCAGCATCATTAATCTCGTACATTGAGACCATCATGAAGGAGAATAAAGGTGACTTGTACAAGAGCACTAGGATATTATGATAACCCAGACATCTCCTCGACGGGATCCACTGGACAAAGGGATGGTTCACGTTCCAGGTAGGAGGGGGAAGGACAGAGCGGGACAGAGGGAGGCTTCATCTTGCCACATAGAATAGTGGATACTTTAAAAATTATGAATTGTTTACTTCTGAAACTTTCGACATAATAGTTTCAAACCAAGGGTAACTGAAACCATGAAAAGTGAAACTGCAGATAAGGGAAGACTTCTACAGAAAATATTTGGGCCAGGTGCGGTGGCTCATGCCTGTAATCCCAACACTTTGGAAGGCTAAGGTGGATGGATCATCTGAGGTCAGGAGTTTGAGACCAGCCTGGCCAAAGTGATGAAACCCCGTCTCTACTAAACATACAAAAATTGGCTGGGCATGGTGGTGCACACCTGTAGTCCCAGTAATTTGGGAGGCTGAGGCAAGATAATTGCTTGAACCTAAGAGGCAGAGGTTGCAGTGAGCTGAGATCTAGCCACCGCACTCCAGCCTGGGTGACAGAGCAAGACTCCGTTTAAAAAAAGAAACAGAAAACATCGGTTACTCTTTTAGACCCATTAGGAATAAAAACCAAAAGTAATTGGTTATTTACTACATAAAAATATTACATAGTATTAATTCATATTTATGTTTGATTGCATCACTTTTTAAAAAACTTTTGGCTCAAATATTGGTAGTTTTCAAGGAACTTTTGTGCAGCATTATATAAATATGATGACAAGCGGAAAAACCAAAAGGGTGCATCAATGTACGAAAGCTGGTATGTTAAATTGTTATCGTCATTAACGATTCACTGCTCCTTGCTAAATTCATAGCTCACACAATTAAATTTATGCCTCATAAAATTACAAACTATTACAAGTCATGGACTTTAAGGCTGCTCACCAAGTTATCCAAAAGGTCAAAGGTAAATGCCAATGTACTATTCTATGCTAATTTTTCACAAATTCCATTGATTGATTCTTATTTATGATCCTATTTCATAAAACTCAGGGTCATATAATAATGTTCTATTTCAAAACATGTTAGTATATTTCAAGGTCTTAGAAAAGGTATTGAAGGTTTTTGGTGAGCCAAAGAGAACAGGAAAAATGATGTTTTGCCTGTAAATTCCATGTTGACTCCAAGTCAGAAGAGACTCTAAGGGTTATCTGGTTCTAGGCTGTTAGTTTTGAGGTAATAACATTTTCATTTACAAAAAGAACATTGGTAAAGTAGTAAAGGCTTATTTTTGTATATATACTTATTTACACACAGATTATACCCGTGAAAAATGGTGCCCAGGCAGTTTGCTTTCATTGATCTATGTTAGGCGAAGGTCAGGAATAATATTGACATAAGTAAATATTGGGGTAGAAGGCAAAACTTGGAGGTGGGATTTAAACAAATAAACAAAGTTATTTTTCCTTTTTATGCTACTTTGCAGGAAGGTCATGTCAAAATTAAAATATATTCTGTTTTCTGCCTTGGCAAGTAACATGTATTATGCCCATTCACATGTAGGTCTTGCCTGCTTTGGCAACTACTTACGGAAGAAAGTGTAATTTAGAAAGAGAAGAATGTAATGATATTAGACAAAATAGGGTCATAAAGTTTACAATTGGAAAGTGATTTGTAAGTTAATAAAATTACCTAGAGCCAGATTCTACTGTCTAAATATACCATTGAATGTAAACAAGCTTTTCCTGAGCTAGTATAGACAGGTTTGAAAGACTTGGTCTTCTCCAGTACTCACCTCTTACCAAGGAGGAAAAACGCCCAGAAAAAAAAAATCTAAAGAATATTTTTGTATCATTTACTTATGCCCCATCTTTTTCTAAAATATATTTAAGACAGTTTATCAGAATACATACTATGTGAGAAAATAACATAAATAAGGAAATCAAGACAGAATGTAAGGTTTTTGAAAATGAAGAAGAATCTGGGGAATCTGAGGATAAAGTTAACACAAAAAGTGCTTGAGGTTCTGTTCATCAGCTGAATGATGGATACAAATCTGTAAATATTCTGAGGGCCAACTCTAAGAGAAAAACACAGATATTTCAATGTTTATAGTTATCCTGGAGGAGCCCAATTCTTTCTCTAAGTGGGACCAGAGAAAAATTTCCCCTTTGTCATCAGAAAGAGTTCCTACAGAGTATAGGGTAATCGAGAACTCATGAAGCTGTGTGTCTGTAATGCCCCTTAAGTAGTTAGATGATTGCAGGCCAAGAGCAATACAGTCAAAATGATTTTACCAGAAAGAAAAAGCAGTCAGTCCAAAAACAACGTTCTTGTGGTTTGATTAATCCAAAATTGGTTAGATTATCCAGGAATGGAAATCTGCATAGACTTTAGGCAAACCTCAATAATTATTTCTATAACCAAGATTCTGATAATTGTTGAGAAGTAGTGAATTCAAGCTCATGCTCTCTGTGCTTCGTGACAAATCCCTGGAGTGCATCACTGCTATGTTTTTAGTGCATGTGGACCCATATGCCTTTGATATTTGCCAGGCTGGGGATATAAATGACATATAAAGATGTTCTAATGAGGGCTACTCACTCTCTTTTTTCTCTCACAGACACATTCACTCATGCCCATGTATATACAGATAATCATATTAATAGACATATATACACACACATAACTATTGAAGAATTTGTTGTTTAAAAACATGTTCCAAATTAATGGGGAAAGATAGATTGGCGAACAGATGGGCTTCAGACAATTTGCTATCAATTTGGCTAGAAATCAAGTTAGATTCCTACCTTACAAGATATGCAAAACATACAAGGATTATGAATTTAAATTAGAAAACAAAGTATTAGAAGAATATATGGAACATTTTTATACTCTTGCAGTAGGGAAAGATGCTCAAAGCAAACATGAAATCCAGATCCCATAAAATAAAAATACGAAGTACTTAGGCAAAACCAAGAAGAAATAACAAACTTTGGTAAGACACTAATGATAGTAAGTGTATAAAAGTTAATATATGTAAAATTAAAAGAGAAGTGATAAATTTGGAACATATATTTTAAACATACAACATGAAGAAGCTTAGTATCTATGATTTTTAAAGAATGTCAACATATTAATATACAGGAAAAACAGCAGAGTAGAAAAATGAGTATAGAAAATAGTTTTTTCTTTTTGAATTAATTGAATTTGAAACAGCGAGTTTTCTCCTTCAAGGAGTAGGACTTTTCACAAAGCTTCAGTGGATTCTTCTAAATACTGGAAATGATATGAAGAAGCATGTCTCATCTTTCTGGAAAGCAATTTGGCAATATGTATCAAACCTTCACATTACAAATGAGCAGACCCAACAAATGTTCATATAAAACTCACACCTAAAAATATACCAGACATAAAGGCAAAGCTATATATACAAAGGGTGTTTACAGAAATATTATTCTTATGTCAAGTGTGGAAAAGTCTAACTGACGTCTACATGTCCAACTGAAGAGGAATTATGGTTTAACAATTCAAGAAGATATCATGAAACTTAAATTATGTTTAATGTTAATTATATGGGAAAAGCCTTGATGTAAAGTTTTAAAAGTAGGATACAAAATTATGTTACACACACACACACACAGAGACACATTTTACAAAAGCCAAAATAGATGTATGATATGTATTTTTTACGTATGGAGAGATATAAGTATACACATTATAAATACAAGTTAATACTTTGTGGTCATACAGAATGTCTCTATTTTTTAAATATATTTTCAATAATTTTGACATTTTAAACCATAATATATATCAGTAGTGTTATTTGAAAAATAAACAGAACGTAACTCAATATATATGTAGTCAATAAATTTATAATTTTTAATGCAGAAAAGTGTAAATATTTAAGGAAATTCTGACCTAAAACGCAGTTGAAAACTTCTAAGGCTCTACATCAATATGCAATTGCAATAATAAATAAAGATGTTAGCAGATAGCACAATAGTAGTTGGTATATTGGAACTAGAATTTCATCACATTATTTGTAAGACATCTAACATGAGTCGTTTGATTTCCCCAATATTTTCCTTGTCTTATTCTGGGATGATGATACCTCTGTCATGAGACTGTGTGAAGAGTCAGTAAGATGTAATCAGCCAGCGAATGTTAGGTGCTCAGTACATTTTAGTTCTTCATCCTCTTTCTCTTTTTCCTCTAAACACAGACACCAGATGTAAAAACGTTATTTATTATTTTTCCTAGCACTAGTAAGGAATTGAAAGCTTTGTTTTCCATACAAACAGTGCCCTGTTCTCGGTGATGACAGCAGGGGGACCTTTCTCACTCCTCTTCAGGGTGAAGGTCATTGGATTCGTTCCAGTTCATTGACTGGTTGTTCACAGCTGACGTTATCACGATTAGACAGTG
This sequence comes from Papio anubis, assembly GCF_008728515.1. Lineage (NCBI taxonomy): Eukaryota > Metazoa > Chordata > Mammalia > Primates > Cercopithecidae > Papio > Papio anubis. Next base: position 30,031,071 of record NC_044983.1, read on the forward strand.
CTTTGCCTTACCAATTATTTAACATAACTGTGCTTCTATCGTTGCTCATAAAAACTCTGGTTTGGATACTTCACTCACTGAAAGCAGCAGAGGCAAATCTGCAGGTATACACACAGCTTCAATGCCCAAGATATTAGGCTACTTTTGCTAGTTAGCCTGTGGTCCAGTAGCCGCCTTCACCCCCTCCCCCACCATCTATTTTTGGAACCTATATAAACGGAGAAAGGTACATTAGGTTCCTCCATTTTAATCTAGTTATTTTTTTTAAAAAAATCATGAGTATGAATTTTAGGCTATAAGTGTAATTTTGTTACATGGATAGATGGTGTAGTATTGAAGTCAGGACTTTTAGGGTAGTTATCATCCAAATAACATATATTGGCCAGGCACAGTGGCTCATGCCTGTAATCCCAGCACTTTGGGAAGCTGAGGCAGGTCGATGGCTTGAGGTCAGGAGTTCAAAACCAGCCTGGCTGGTCAACATGGTGAAACCCCATCTCTTCTAAAGATACAAAACTTAGCCAGGCGTAGTGGTGCACCCCTGTAATCCCAGCTACTCAGGAGGCTGAGGCAAGACAATCGCTTGAATCCAGGAGGCAGAGGTTGCAGTGAGCTGAGATTGCACCAGGCCACTGCATTCCAGCCTGGGTGAAGGAGTGAGACTCTGTCTCAAAAAACGAAAAACACATATATTGTGCCCGCTAAATAATTTCTCATTATTTATTCCCCTCCCATGCCTCCACCCTTCTGAGTCTCCATTGTCTATCTTTTTATACTTTATGTCCATGCATATGCATTATTTAGCTCCCACTTGTAAATGAGAACATGCAGCACTTATCTTTCTGTGACTGACTTGTTTCATTTAAGATAATGGCCTCCAGTTTCACCCATGTTGCTACAAAAGACATGACTTCATTGTTTTTTTTTTAATGGCTGAATAATATTCCATTGTGTACCTATTACATTTTTTTGTCCAGTCATGCACTGATGGACACTTAGGTTGATTCCATATTCTTTGCTGTTGTGAGTTGTGCTGTGTTAAGCATACAGGTGCAGGTATCTTTTTGATATAATGATTTCTTTTCCTTTAGGAAAACACCCAGTAGTGAGAGTGCAGGATCAAATGGTAGTTCTTTAAACTTTCTAAGAATCCTTACAAAATCCCGCCGCTGTAGGTATAAAACAGTATGTGGTCTCACTTAGAATAAAATGGAGACATTTTAAGAATGTGTTGTTTGAATCCTGGCCATGTTCTTTCCCAGAGGCTACAGTTTGATGTAGTTTGCTGGATGTGCCTGTGGACACTGAACTTGACTGGCTATTGGATTCCTGACTCCTGGAACATTTTGAGGAGTTGCCGCTCTTGTTTTCTTTCATCTCCCACCCATCTCCAGAAAAGTCCAGGTTATGCCTGTGGAAAGGTTACCAGCCAGAGGACAGAGTGTGAGGGCTTGCCTGGTACATGGTACATGGCAAACCCAGTTGCCACCCACGTGCCATACTTTGCACCATGCTCCTGACCTGTATGGGTTCCGTACATGTCATGATTTCTAAGAGTGAACCTCTCTGCCCCCCCGCCCACATGACCCTGCTGTCGGCTTTCCAAACAATGACAGGACAACTGCCTTTGAAAGATGCAAGTTTTCCATTCAGAAAGATGTAAATTTCTTGGTCCTGCAGAGGCTAGAAATATCTCTTGTTTGGGTCATTGGACTTGGGCTAAGTAATCTGCAAGATCTTACACAATGCTACTTGAATATTTCCTCTCTCTCCAGCCATTTCATGACTCCATCCTTTCCATGTGTGTGCCTTACCATCTTTTTAAGCAGAGCACTGGGCTGGGCACAGTGGCTCATGCATGTAACCCCAGGCTTTGAGAGGTTTGCATGAGATCAGGAGTTCAAGACTAGCCTGGGCAACATAGCAAGACCCCATATCTACAAAAAAATAAAAAAGTAGCCAGGCATAGTGGCGCGTCCCTGTAGCCCTAGCTGCTTGGGAGGCTGAGGCAGGAAGATCACTTGAGCCCAGGAGTTCAAGGCTGTAGTGGACCGTCATCGTACCACTGCACTCCAGCCTGGGTGACACAGTGAGACCTTTTCTCAAAAAAATAAAGAAAAAGGGTACAGATTGTAATGGCAACAGTGAGTCTATCTCCTCCCCTTTCTTGGGCATCAGAGATAAAATAATGACAATGACATTTGCTATAATTATTTTAAGTTTTTTAAAATCATATGGCCCACATATAGAAAACAATTGTCAGGTTATCTTCTAAAGGATTTGATTACTAAAAGAGATAACTGATGTCTTTCAAAAAGTGGAAACTTTTTTTTTTTTTTTTTTTTGGTTAACTGCATTTAAAATTTTAGGAACCAGTAGATTCTTCTTCAATCTTAAACTTCAGCACCTGCTAAAAATAAGGATTACATATGAAAAATACTATTTTCCCCCAATTTTCTCCGGATGTTACTGCAAAAATTTACTCACTCTCATTTGGGTCACAGGGACTGATAAATGTGTGTGTTTCCAGATGCTGCACCAGGACTGAACCTGTGGAGTAGGCAATGATTCTACCTTAGATACATATACCCTCCTCTCCTGTTTTTTTAATCTAAGCCCCCTAGCCTCTTAGGTTTTTGTTTGTTTGTATTACCCTCCCTCTTTCCTGCTTCCAGCCATCCCTATTATGACTCTAAGGGTCCCATGAAAGATTAGGTCATCTGTGATGCTGGCAGAGGTCTGGAGAAGTCCTCCACCTATGTGGGCGGCATGGACACCTGGACAGAAGCCAAACACTTCTTGAGCAACTTGGTAATGGCCTTCTGAAAAAAAATGCGCTCAGCCAATGTATTACTAATTCTACTGGGGGAATTTCCAAGTCAATTTCTAGGGACTGAGAGTGGTACAGAAGGATGAGAGTGTTTAGGTACACTTTAAATTCACAGTGTATGATGTGCCCTGACCACCTCCATCCTCCACACACCCACTACTTACTCCTAAAACAATTTTTTCTAAGCCAAAAGTGGTTTATGACAAATTGTATGTTTGCAGATTTGGAGTCTAAAGAGGAGCAGATTTATTTAAGGGGCATATTTAGTGTTAGTGAAAGCTACACTTACTATGCTAATTGCAACTTAAATTATAGAGCTTTACAAACTTTATCACCAAAAAACCCCACTGTCTTCCCTTGATGTTAAATTGTAGGAATTTAAAGTAATTTAAATTTCTATTTTTTCTACATTTCTGTTTTTTGTATCTGTACAATATGATTACACTTGTGAATGGTTAACAAAAACTGTATACTTAAATCTTTAAATGGAACCTCAGTGCAATATTTTGTAGGCATTAAAAATGATAAGCACTTTCATCAAGCTATTAGTTTTGATTTTGTTGATTTTGTTTGTTTAGTTCTTTGTGGTATACCCTGTAGTTATAACGAAATGATGTAAATCTGTATATTCGCCAACACATAGATGTATTTCTTTTTAACTACTTCAACTTTTTAGCATTATGCAGGAACTGCTGCTCACTCACTAATTATCCCACAACCCCCCCAAGATGGCACCTCCTGTTTTCTAGCAGATCAGAATCAAAACTTTGGAATCATTTCTGTTTCTCTTATACCTCATATCCAATCCATAAGAAATTTGCTGCATATATCTAGAATTTGGCACTTCTTACCACTTTAACTGCTACCATCCGCCATCTTTTTCCTGGATTATTAAAATAACCTCACATCTGTCCTTTTCTTGCCATTTTATCCTTTATTCATTAGCCAGAGTGAGCCTTCTAAGACTGTAGTCAAGTCATACAACTCCTTTGCTCAAACCCGCCATGGACTTCTGACCTCACTCAGCGTAAATTCCCAAGGTCCTTACCATGACCTTCAATGCCTTTTATCATCTGGCCTCTTAATGCCACCTGATCTCTTTTTCTACCACCGTCCTCAGCTCACTCTGCTCCAGACATAGGGGCATCACTGATGTTTCAGAGGTACTGCAGGACCCTTGCCCTAACTGATTCCAGTGCTAAGAACAAGCTTATTTTGTATATGCATGGCTTAATTCCTTACTTTCTTTAGGTTTCTGTCCACATGCCACTTTCTCATTGAAGCCTTCCCTGACTGCCCTGAATGAGTTAGAATCCACTCTGCACCTGGCAGTTCAGACATTTTTATCTTGGCTTATTCTCTATTATCCTAGAGATGTCTGTCTTCATCCCCAACACCTAGAACAGTGATGGACACATAGTAGCTACCTCGTGATTATATTTGAATGAATAAATCTTTATGCATCATTGGGTAGTAGACCAAATCTTGCACAGTCAGTCAAATAAACAAAACCAAAAACAAAAAACTTAGTTTCTATGTCAACCTGCCACTAACTAGGCATACTGCCTTTTGCAGGTGTTTAACATCTCTGAGTCTCAAATGTCTCAAGTATTAAAATAAAATAGATTGAACTAGACAATTTCAAAGGTTCCTCTTGCTCTAATAAAATACTTTACATGAAACTAATCACCATTCCACTAATATTTGTTCAACATTTTCTATGACAAGGCCATTCTTCATTATATATAACTCAAATAGATAAATAGCACTTGCTATTTGTCATATGTATGTATGTACACATACATGCACACACAATTCACCCTCTCTCACAATATTTCTGTGTTACACAATCCTCAGTCCTATTACCTCTGAGACCCAATGTACATAATTAAATACCTCAAAGCACAGACCTCTGAGACCCAATGGACGTAAATAAAATGTAAAATCTTTAGAGCATGTTGGACAAATACATGGTTTTTGTTCTTCCTCTTCCCAGGGGCAGACATCACTGTGAGATTATAGAACTCTTCCCCTGTAGGCCAAGACTAGGTCTAAGAATTCTTCTCAGACTTCTAGGAAAAATACCAAACTTAATAGAGTTGAAATTAGAGATGTAAGATAGTTTTTATTCCAGGTTTAGGGTATCTGAGAGCCTAGAAGTGGTATGCGATAAAGAATTTGATACACCTTCTCCAGTCTTTTTGCTTTGTTTTTCTTCAATTCATCCTTCCAAGCTCATTGTAGATGTCACTTCTCCTAGGATTTTCCCCGAAATCCAAGGCTGTGTTATGTGGCCCTTCTTATCTGATTATCTAGGGCCCTATTTTCAATTACAGAATTATGTTACATTGTAATTTCTTTTTAATTTTACCTTGACTGCATCATGTACCTGACTGTGTTCTCTATAGGTTCAGACCATGAGTTGCATTTTGAAGACTGAGAGCTGGGCCTGATTTATTAGGGACACAGTAAATGTTGACTTATCGAACAGATAAGTGAATGAGTGAATGACACCCAGGACAGAATCTTTGGTACTGCTCTCCTGCCTAGCACATTTCTCCAAGGAAAAATTATCTCCCATGTATGACAAAAATGTACCTTTCTCTTGGTTAAATCCAAGAGAATTAAAGGTAAGCTGTCTTTCAGAGAATTTGGGGTTAACCCACACTTTTAGAATAATGTAACTAACTTGGATGGGAGCAGGCTATATGCTTTAGATCAATTAGGCCACCTTCTCGTGCCTGAGGGAAATTGTCTCTTAAGGTCTGTTCTATGGCACCTAGTCCCCTAAGATTTGACAAGAAAGGGTTCCATGATTCAATATATTTGGAAAACATTGCTCACTGGCCTTTCCCCTTGGAATCTGGCCACGGACATCAGCTTATTAGAGATTCTGAGTCATTTAGTAAAGAACTCTGTTTAATTTTTTAAAGCCAGAATTTTTCATTTCTTTTGAACTTAAGGATAATATTCAACATTATATATATATATAAAATATTTATATATATTTATATATATATGTATAAACATACACACACATTCAACTGGACTAATGCTTTAGGAAACAGGGCTTTACACAAATAGAGGCCATTTAATAGCTTTAAATAACATTGTAGCAGCCATATGGCAGTGAGCAGATTGGATTTGGAAAGGGGTAAAACCAGTAGGGAGGATGTTGCAGAATCTAGATGGAAGAGGGTGAGGCCTATAACCAAAGTCCTCATAGCGGCCATGGAGAAATGAAAATGTTTATGCAAGAAAGAAACTGATCTCATTACTGAAAAGTCTTTTGCAAGAGTAACTAAGGTGGTTAGAGAACAGGAGGTCAGTACTGCAGCGCTTCCCCTCTTCTGCCTTTCAAAGGGAAGAGCTTGACTTCATTTTCAAGCCAGCAGGGGTTCTTACATAGCTGAGTGTCTATCGCTATTTAATGCATGTATAATGCCCTGTTGTACTGATATTCGTGATAAAAATCAAGGTATTTACAGTCATTTAAAATTTCTTATTCTCAAAGCATACAGTGATTTTTTTAAACTAGGCTTCTCTGAACCAGGTATGATAATGTACATTATTATCATACTACTAGTAGGCCTCTCTTTCCAGGTCTTTCAGTGAAATCTATGTGTATGTATGTACGCAATTCCTAAGGTGTTGTTGCAAAGAACCACAAACTGGGTGGTTTGAAAACAATAGAAACCGAAATCAAGGTGTTGGCAGGGTCATGCTCCCTGTGAGGTTCTGGCAGATTCTTCCTTGCCTCTCCCTGGTTTCTGGCCATGTCTGTCAATCCTTGGTATTCGCCGGCTTGTAGCTGCAATGCTCCAGTCTTCACCTCTGTCATCCGCTGGTGTCTCCCTGTATGTCTCTGTCTCTGCGTACCCATTTTCATCTTTTTGTAAGTTTACCAGCCAAATTGGATTAAGGGTCTAACCTACTCCAGTATGAATTCATCTTAACTAATTACATCTGCCACAAACTTATTTCCAAATAAGGTCACATTCTGAGGCACCGGGGTTAGGACTTTAACACACCTCCTTTGGGGGCCCAATTCAGCCAATAACTACATCTGTGTGTGGTGTGCATGTATGTGTATGTGTTTGTAAGTGTGCATGTAAGATACACCAACAAAGATGCAAAGACATTTGTCTTCTCACATTTACTAGTAGTATTTCTGGCTCTACTCCCGTGAAATTACCTTTACCCTTTCTCTTTGAAGGATGGACAAAGCCAGGTCTGATAAAGCATTAGAATTTGTCATGGCTGTTCTTCATGCGGCAAACCAATTATGTGGCCACCCGGGCCTTTTCATCATGCTTGGTACATTCACAGAAGGTTATCTCACACTGGAGTTGGTAATGCAACACCAATTCTAAAAGGTTATTCTGATTAATGTATTCTTCTTGGTTTAGCAATTTTTTTTATATTGTTTATTTCAGTTTCCCTTTTGTGATCTAAATATATTTTCTTTCAGGTTATATTGCTAAGTGGTTTTGAGCTAATTTTATTACTTTTTTGATGGCAAGGTCTAGGCAGAGTAGCCTTTCTGAAAGGCAAGCTTTACAGACTTCTCCAGGTTCATAAATATTAATAATGTGTAACTACGCCTCCGTGTGCTAAAACATTGTTGTGGAGATTGTACAAGGAAGGCATTTTATGATTTCATGGAGACATGGAGTAGCAAGAAAATGGAGCAATGACATTTGGGGGGAGCATAACATCTAAATGTTAATATTGTGTACTACTTGCTGAGAATGAGAATTTCTTTTCTTTTGATGCTTGTATTGTCAGTTGCACGAGAGTGTTTTCTTTTTCAATTTGTACTTTACTTCTTGTAGCTATTTTGTTCTTTATAAAACCGTTAGAAAAGAAGCCAGCTAGTATTTTGAATAAAAGAGTTGGGATTGTACAGGGCAGTGTTTTTACTCAGCTTTCCTCAACCTTTTGATGAAAATTCCAGTTCAAAATGAAAAGATATAGGCACTACCTTCTGAGGGAGTCTGTGTGACCAGGCTATCATTCTTAAGAAATGGATTGAAACTTCTTAGTATACCTCATAAAAAATTTAGTTAGTTATAAATGTTTTAGACTGTTGCAGCTGATATCATTTGCCTTGTGGGAAAAAAATGAGGCTGTTTTATGTTAAGTGTTTTGTTTTTTCTCTATTCTTTCTTTTTATATATAAGGCAATGCAAACACTCTTACTACCATTGTTATGATAGTATTTAAATAAGTAGACCAAACACATGCGTGGGACTGAAGAGTGAAGTCAAGAAATGTTTGAGATACCTCTTTTAAAGTAAAGGTGTGTTCTCCAATGTTAATTTTGATTTCATTTTTTTACTCTATATTCAAATGTTAATTTCAATTTCGTCTATAGCAGATGGTATCCTGCTTTTACTTTCTAAAGGGATTCTTCAAGTAAGCTTTCAGTTGTCTTGCATTATGAATAATTAGAGAAATATCCTGGTTGGTCCTCAGGGCAAAGCTAAAAATAGAGTTCAGTGATGTTTTCTATAGTTCTTACTATTTTTAAATAGAAGAAAATGATAGGCAAGAAAGAAAAGGCCATACTTTACCAAAATGCCCATGATGCCTTTCTTTGCTAACAAAAAATTGCCAAGCTTGACAGTTTGCAAATAACTCTCTCTTATCCATGAGGGTAACTTGGAATTTGATGTGTGTGCATCGTGTGTGTGTGTGTGAGAGAGAGAGAGAGAGAGAAAGAAAGAGAACGAGAAATAGAGGGACCACAAAGGCTCTGACGTTAACAAATGCAAGAGGAAGAGCAGTAGATGAGGGCAGAGGTGTGGTGAGCAACTGATCTGGCAAAGTCTTGAAAGTTAAGACAAGAACTCTGGATGTTACTCTGAGATGGAAAGTGTTTCGACTTAGCAATCCCATACTGGGTATATATTCAAAAGAAAACAAATTGTTTCACCAAAAAGATAGATGCACTTGTATGTTCATCACAGCACTATTCATAGTAGCAAAGACATGGAAATCAGCCTAGGGCCCACCAACAGCAGACTGGATAAAGAAAATGTGGTACATATACACCATGGAATACTACATAGTCATAAAAAGAATGAAATAATGCCCTTTGAAGCAACATGGAGGCCATTATCATAAGCAAATTAATGCAAGAACAGAAAATCAAATATTGCATGTTCTAACTTACAAGTGGGAGCCAAACACTGGTTACTCACGGACATATAGATGGCAACAATAGACTCTGGGGACTCTTAGAGGCAAGAGGGAACAGGGGGAGGGTTGAAAACCTTCCTGTGATGTACTATGTTCAGTACCTTGGTGCCAGGATCATTTGTACCCCAAAGCTCAGCATTGTGCAATACACCCAGATACTAAATCTGCACATGTACCCCTTGAATCTAAAATAAAGGTTGAAAATAAATAAATAGGTAAGTAAATGCATTAACTTTTTTTTTCATGAAAACTAACAATAAAAAAACCTGAGAAGACAGACGACAAAAATAAAGAAATATGGAATACATTTAACCTACAAAGGAACAATATCCAGAATACATAAGGAACATCTAAAACTCAATCATAGTAAATAACATAATAGCAAACTGAAAAATACTCCAACAGATATTATTCAGAAAATGTATCCTAATGGCCAATAAACATTAAAAGGTGCTAAACACAGTAGCAAAGACATGGAAATCAGCCTAGGACCTACCAACAGCAGATTCATAGTAATCACGAAAATGAAAAATAAACCATACTGAGATGATCATTTTTCATCCAATATTAGCAAAAACCTAGAAATTATGACAATAAGTTTCAGGTAGGATGAGAAGCAGTACTGCTTTGGGGTGTACAATTGCTTTGGAAATAATTCGGCATTAGCTGTAAAGTTTGAAGATAGACCTGTTTGCAGGTTAGTAATGCCAATCCTATATATGCTGCCTAGAAACTCCTGTACATGTTTACCAGGAAGCATGTATAAGAATATTCCTAGAATTACTGTAATGGCAAAAAACTGGAAAAAACTGCAACTATCCACCAAAAGTAGGATACATAGATAAATCAATAGACTGATAGATTGGCGCATAGATAGGAGTGATATACAGCTGTTAAAAATAACTGTAATGCAGTGTTACTCATCAATCTGGATGAATTTCAAAACCAAAATGCTAAGAGGAAAGTACAAGTAGCAGAAAAGCCCATATACATTATTCCATTTCTGTAAGGTCAAAACAAGCAAAATTCAGCAACATAGTGTTTTGAAATGAATTCATATGTGGTAGAACTATAGAGAATTTTAGGAGAATGATTAAACGAGATTCAGAATAATGGTCACCTGTGGAGGGAAGGAGGGGGCTATGATTGAAGAAGGTCATGCTATCCACAAATGTATTGTTCCATTTTTTAGTCTGATAGTAGAAAGATATTTGAACGTATTGTTCTTCCAATTGTGTATACATTTTAATATGTTATTTTGTAAATATATTTTGCATTAAAATAAAAAGAGGAAAATAGGAATGATATAGAACCACCAATGACAGACAACTTTTTTAAGACTTTTTTTTTTTTTTTTTTTTTTTAACAAAAGCTATTGACTTCTACGGAAAATGTTGTTTGACCTATTAACACGTGATTAGGTTCCTCTCCTTCTCCTAAAACACTAAAACTTTTCCCTATCTTGTCTTGTATTAAATTTACGCTAGCTGCAATGCTAGATAACCTTCCTCCATGCCAGGTCTTAGTAGATTAATAATAGATGTTTATTTCTTGCTCAAGTGGGGGGAAAAATGAGGTTATCAATAAGCAGCAGCTCATTTTCAAGTGGTAATTCGAGTACCTTGTATCTTTAAATCTGGTGGCTCTGCTATTTTCAACATGTGGCTTCTAAGGTCTCTGTGCGAGGAGAAAGAATGGTGGCCTGCAATGTGGGACATTTTCATGAGCAAGGCCTGCATTTTCCTCCATATGCCATTGACAGAACTCAATGGCATAGGCCCACTAACTGATAATGAGTTGGCAAGTGTTGCCTAGCTGTGTATGCAAAAGAAGAAGAGATAGATTTTTAAAAATAGCTTAGCCATTTTATCCATCTACTTCCCAAATATCCATTTAAATCTTTGTTCTGTGCTTAGGACCAATTTACCAAGGGTGACAGTCCAGTCCTGTCACTGTTTAGAGCTCACATAACAATATCTCCAGGCAGTGTGCAATCTTCTCCATCCATCGTGAATGTGCCTTCTTGCAGTCTTGCAATCTCTGACTTAAAAAGACAAGTTGTCTCCCTTTCACATCTTCCCCTTTCCCCATAGTAGGAGACACATGACATTCACTGGTACATGGAAAGAATAGTATTCTGCAGGAGGGTGGAAGGGGTCTTTTCCTAGCAGTTCTCCTTGGCTGTTATGCCTGGAGTCTAGTGCATAGCCCTGTGCCTATTGTATGGCTGCACTGTATCAGAGTTCAATGAGTTCAAGTATGTACTATTCTCTGCTCATAAGAACTATATAATAGTTAATTGCTGATAGTGTTATTATATTACAACAAACTCAAGTGCCAAGTGTCTTTGACTTTGGCTGAAATTATATGTATGCTAAGACTAGTTACCATGGTCATCATAAGTTATAAATGGTAATTTTTTCTATTTATTGTTTAATGTGTGTGTGTGTGTGTGTATTTGCACATGCACACATCCAGGAAACATTATTACTTGATACATACTTTTTCTTGTAAACAACAATTTATAGTAACTATGGAAGAAAATTTAAAGGGTCTGTGGCTGGAACATGCTGGAAAGTCTTGCTTTAAAGCTCCAGCAGATCCTTTCTGTACTAAGGCATAAAAACTGTGATTTTTCATCTGCCCAGAATAATAGAATTATTTACAAAAGCACTGAGAATTATGCTTTATATGACTTCTAACCTCCAAGCTTCTATAGGAACATTGTAGCTTTGTAAAATTTGGTGTCTTCCCTTGGGGTGGGGTGGGGGGTAAAAGCTTTGTTTTGAAGCCAAGGAATAGTAAAGAAAACTGCTATGTCCATAGCATTAAAATCTTATGTCCTCACAATGTGAACATGCAAATTAACTAGAAGAGTCAGACTACATTTTAGAAATTGCTGAAAGATTTTTTTTCTGAGATTTCTTTGCATTTTGCTTATCTCTTATTGGTCAACCCCACGTCAGAGGTTAATGGACCTGGCTCTAGATTAATATACATGTGCAGCTGTTGTTAAAGGGCTGCATGATGATATTCTGAGCCTCTGCTCTGAGCTGTGTCCTAGATATAAAGAATGTGCAGCCAGCTGTTTGTGTATTTCCCCTGACCCTGTTCAAGGATTAATGAAGAGATCCTCTGTCTATAGTCCAATGTCTATTGGGTAGGGACCAGAAATGATTGAACGTCTTTTCTTCATGATACCCTGCACCAGTATACATGAAAATGGGAACCTAAAAGTACTTTCATAAGCACTTTGTGGAACTTATTTCTTCCTTTAAAATGTTCTAGACACCTTATTGTTACCTCTTGGCTCCCTCTGGTTTCTGTATTTTCACTGGTACATTGGATCACAATGGCAGAGCCCTACCCTGCACCCAACCCAATAGCAGGAAGGTTTACTTTCAGCTTGTTCCCTGTATGCTCAGTTTCCTGGGGATTTATTGCTGTTTTCAGTTGTCCCTATAGGCTGGCTTATCATGAAGTTAATGAGCTTGATGCCTTAGGGCTCCTCACTGACATAGACCCTTCCAAGCCCATAGGTCTTGAATCTTTGATAAGGCAGTCTTTGCTCTGTATGGTACTGCATTAACTGAAGCACACATAGGAAACTGTGGTCTTACTTTGTACAGATGTATTATTCTACACTGTGAATACTGTAGTAATAATTTTTGATATTTTCCTTGTAAAACAAAAGAGAAAACAAAACAAAATACAGAATTGACCTGCTTTTATTCACTGAGTAGTGTTTCAAATCAAGCTAGCTTTCTGGCACTGTGACATCATGGCTTAGCAAAGAGTCCTTAGAATTTTCTAACTTTCAACAAAATGGGAACCTTAAAGAATCTATTTTCTGAAAAATAACGTTTCACAGTAGGAATGAAAAGGGAGGGACGATTACAATATAACTAACTCAATTAATTTTTAATGAATTGAATTATGAATTGCAGAGTTAATCCTTTTCAGAATTTTCCAAGAATTAGGGAGAAAATGAGGAAGAAAACTTTACAAGTAGAGTTAAGAGGAAGAGGTAGATGAATGCACGATCTCGCTTTTATTTTATGACTATTAGGATAGAGATGTTTGAAACCTGCTGAGCAGCTGGTGGAAGGGGAAGGCTTCAAGGATAAATAGTAGATGACCATGTTTGTCCCCCCACACAGGGAATGGCCTGCACAAACACACTTGATTTGAGGATATCTCATGAGTTCAAAGCGCTTTAACTACTGAGCAGGTTGAATGGCAGGTTGTAGGAGTAGTGGCAGCCAGTGTAAAACTTGGTGGTTCAGATGTGGGTGACGTGATTTGCAAATATAATTACAAAGTGATATGAACTGTTAAATTGGACAAGTTTAGATTTAGGTGACAGTAGGACTTAGAAGAGATATCTCTATATTTCCTATGCTAAGCTGGAAGTAATAGGAGAAGACTACTTTATCCAACCCCAAAAGTAAGACTGTTTTACTGATGGAAACATCATCGTCTTGACCACGAGAAAAATCCAAGCTAGAATCCTGGCCCTGTAGTTTACTAGCCAAGATTCTTTGTGGAGCATTAATCTTTCCTTATGTATACATTGAGACTCTGTCATGATACCTACCGCTCATGTTTGCTGTGAGCATGAATGAGCCGAGACACATTGAAGAGCCTTGTTAAATACCTGTAGGTACTTAATAAATAATATCTTTATTATTATCAGGTAAATGGAAAGAATTCAAAAGAACAGAGAAAGAGAGAGGAATAGTAAAATATCATGAGAGCTGGAGGTTATTTGAAAAATACATTTTAATCAATTGATGTTATCAATCAAGCAATCAGGAGATTACCACAGATACCCAGCATGGGGACAGTACCACAGAAGGATAATTTGTGCTGCCTTTCTTGGCGGTAACTACTTTGGTGGAAATTCTGTATCCCTTGTACTTTGACAAATCAGGATCAACTGTGGTTGAATCTTCAAGATATTTTTTTTCCTGAACGAACTCTTACTAGTTGGCATAATAGTTAAATGTTCAGGAGGGAAACAGGATGAGGGAGAATGCATTTTTTGGTTTGGAGAGAACAAAAACTGCCCTAGGATAATGTTTGAATACATGGCCACCAGCAAACCCAAGCTTTCGGGGAAAAACACTAAAAAGGCTAAAGCCTCTCAGCATAACTGCTTTGCAGATTTAAGTGTTTGCTTTGAGAATATGTGAGCAACTGAATTTCCTTAAATTTATTAAAAATGACCATATGGGATGGAATTGGCCAATCAGATAAAAACAGTTCAAAATTAGAGGACATTTTTCATCACTTCATACTTTTGCCGTGTTTGCTACATGAACGACACTGCTTGGATGCTGAAAGTGATGCAAAAGAGTTAAAGACGTGGTCCTTACCATTGATTTATTGGAAGCAATAGCATATTACAAATATTTTGTCTTGCTCTACAGGTAGGCCTGATACAAGAAGTGTTGGCTATGAAGAATAAGTTGGAGGTTCCTCAAAAAACTAAAAATAGAGCTACCATATGATCCAGCAATCTCACTGCTAGGTATAACTCAAAAGAAAATAAGTCAGCATATCAAAGAGGTATCTACACTCTCATGCTTGTTGCAGCACTGTTCATAGGAGCTAAGATTTGGGATCAACCTAACTGTCCATCAACACCTGAATGGATAAAGAAAATGTGGTGCTTATATATGATTGAGTACTCTTTAGCCACAGCACAGAAGGAGACATTGTTATTTGCAACAACGTGGATAGAACTGGAGGTCATTATTTTAAGTGAAATAAACCAGGCACAGAAAGACAAATATCACATGTTCTTACTTATTTGTGGAATCTTAAAATCAACAATTGAACTCATGGACCTAGAGAGTAGAAGGATGGTTACCAGAGGCTGGGAAGGGTAGTAGGGGCCAGTGGTTGGGGAGGTGGGGATGGTTAATGGGTACAAAAAGGTAGTTAGAAAGAATGAATAAGACCTACTATTTGATAGCACAGCAGGGAGACTATAGTCAATAATAACCTAATTGTACATTTTAAAATAACCTAAAGAGTGCAGTTGGATTGTTTGTAACTCAAAGGATAAATGCTTGAGGGGATGGATACCCCATTCTCCATGATGGGGTTATTTCACATTGCATGCTTATATCAAAACATCTCATGCACCCCGTGAATATATACACCTACTATGTACCCATAAAAAAAGTGTTGGAAGCGTGTTGTAGGATTTCACACACGGCACTGCCTGGATTTGTATCACGGCTCTCCTATACCACTCTTGTCACATAAGCGAGAGACACACAGTCTCATGTGGAGTAACAAATCTGAAATGGAAGTTCTTTTCCAGTAACTTAATTAGTTCAACTCAGTGTCTCTTCATCATCATCCAGCATTTCCTGAGGGTACCTGTTTTGTGTAATGTGGTAAGCATAGTCTCTTCTCTTACATTCTTTCAATTAATTACTTTTTCTAGAGTTTAGGCACTTCTGCCAGAGGGAGATGCCTATGTGGTCACAAGAATATTTTTCTCCCTGTCTCCACTTTGTTTTGGTGACCTTGGCCGTGTTAGTTGGCTTTATTAGGCTTCCACTTCACAATCTGTCAACTCGATTAATACAGGCCTCCCTGGAATACCTGGCTGTTTTGTTTAAGATGAATCTAGGAATATGACTTGTTTCACATCCACATGTCATCTTGAAATGAGCTTGTCTGAGTCTTGAGAGTTGAAATATATCCCAGGCTTCTTGGCTGCTGATGTATATTTACTATTTTAACGTCAGTTATCTTTTTAGTCTGAAGGCTGAATGACTTCTTACAGTGATCAACACAAAGATTATCCGGTAGTCTTTGGTTGAATTTATTGTCTTGACTTCAATATCATCTATCAGCAATACTTTGCAAGGTCAACTTTTAACCATTTTTGTTGTTCTTTGCCAAACATTGCATAAAATAAAATATAATCTTTCTTCTACCATATTGTAATACTATTGTAAAAAATTAAATGATTTCCTACTATTCCAGTTTATTCTCTGTCAACATTCCTTTCATACTAAAAAGGTTGGTTTTAGCTTGTAGATGAAACGTTTTTCTCCAAACTTATTTATGATAATAACAACAAATACTTTTCTAGTGCTTAGTATATTCCAGGCACAATTATAAACATTCTAAACACCTTCTGCCATTAACTCACTGAATCCTCACAATATTCTTATGGGTACTGCTAATTGTGCCCATTTCACAGATGAGAAGATTGAGGGCAAAGAAGTTAAGTAGTTTGCTTATAGTCACAAGTGATTGGGCCAGTGCTTGAACCAATCATCTGAAATTTTGCCTTTAACTCTTTCACATTTTGCCTCACTGTTAGATTGTAGTTCTTTGTTCTGTATCTGGAATGCATATAACCATACAAGCAAACACAAATTTTTATTTTTTAACTTGTAATATTATGGCTGACCTAGAGCATTGACATTTTTAGCCCAAGACCTAGATACAGAAAACAGGAGATCATATGTAAAGAAAATAGAATAAAGGTCCTTTTTTTTCTTACGCAGAGCCAGCCCAAGACAAAATTTTGTAATAGGTTGAAGTATATCTTTGGCATCTTTTCACCTGTCTCTCCCTCTCTCAATTTTTGGCACTCCTCCTTTCACTTTCATCTACTTTTTGCTCCACTTTGATGAGCAGTAGCCTGTCTAATCCCTGAGAGTAGCCCATACCTCAGACAGTGTACTCTAAGTACAGTGAGACGGGAATCAGCGTACCCTACCTCTGACCGTCGAATTTCTTCTCTCAGATTCCAGCCTGAGAAAATGTACTGAAATGCAAAGGTTTTTGCGTAAAGATGTTTATCACAGCAACTTTCTTTTCAGAAATAAAAATTCGAAAACTGCCTAAGTGTACAATATTGGAAGGATGGTTAAGTAAATTGTGCATTATACAATACAATGCAGCATTATGCAGCCATTAAAAACTATGTTTATGAAAACTTTTCAATGACATAGGATAGTACATACGTTTAAATGCTAAGAAAATTCAAGTTGAAAGTAGTATAATATCAACTCTAGAAAATACATATAAAGCAAGGAAAGAAAAAGCTCCAAATATGAATATACAGACTGGATGTAGAGTGATTATTTATAGTTTATTCTGTTTTCTAATGTATTAGTTTTATAGTACAGGAAAAAATAAATGCTCAGTTTTTTTATAAAAAAACCTTCATTCACAATAAATTGCAATTTTTTTCTTAATCCTCCTAGATATATTGCCATTTTCACAAATGATACTTGCCAATCCCAATGTCTTTAATTAGTAGGATTCTAAGCAGTGCAAGAAAATATAGAAAAAGGCTGAAGAAGTGTAGAGGGAATATATTCGAAGTATGTAAGCTGAAATAGAGCAACTGCAATGGAATTCTCATATCACTAAACTTTTCTTGCTTTACACAAATTTTATCCCTTTAATTCAATTTTTTCTTTTTCTTTTGTGCTTTATATTTACAAGTTCATGTTTGTTTTGCTTTCTATTTTTTTTCCTCTCTGTATTGAAAGCAAAGGCAGTAACTGGAAGAGGGGACAAGAAACGGGGCAAGGATACACTGAAGGCGATATATATATATATATATGTGTGTGTGTATATATATATCTTCATAAATGGTGGAATTATAAATGGATTACATATATAGGATAGAATTAAGTGTTTGCAAATTAAGGATTGTTTATACTCTTTTGCAAGCCATATTTTAAAATCTATTTGTTTGTTTGTTTATTTATTTTTGGAAGCCAAACCAGCAGTTGTTTAAAATTCATGCATCTGCATAATACATGAAGACTACATAGATGAGCTTTCTGGAGATTTCTCCTTGGCACATTTAGTTTCTCCACTTTGCTTGTAGGAGGGATGATTCCATTCTCTGGGTACAACCTTCCACCAGGAGAAGCCATTTTCTTTCCTGAAGGTCATCAACCTGCAGCCACAGTAGAAGAGGAAACCAGTTGCTGTGATTCCAAATAGAATTTCCCAGGAGATGAAATTCCCTTTCCTAAACATGAATTGATTACAGGAAAAGAAGAAAGAATGTAATTTGTAAGATTGGGGAGCTGTTTTCTTAATCCAATTTCTCATGCCACCTAGATCAATATCATGTGAATTGCTTCCACAGGGGACTGTGCTAGCAGGGAGGGGTCTGTGGAAAGAAGGAAGCACTGTGCTCCAACGGACTATTATTATTGTTTTCATGTCACAGAGTCTACATATGCGTGTAAATGTTTGTATAGTACACATACACAAATGCAAAACTGAATGTCTAACTAATGTCAAGCACGGTCACATACACCTACACTCTCTAATTTTCTGTCCAAGATGGTGATCTGTAAAAGAGAGGTGAGCTGTAAGAGCTGAATGATTAGAAAATAAATTCTAAAACTCAAGTACACTAAAAGTAAAGTAATCAGTAGAGAGAACTAAGACCTTTAGGATTCTGATGCATCCATCACTTGTAAGTAAACTGACAATTCTGTTTTTTTGCAATTCTCATTACAACAAGCCACAAGTGACTATCTACATTTTTATGCTAAAATGAATGCTATTCTACTGAATGAGCATTGCCTAATATTGTGAGTCTTTTCTTGGTCACACAGTAATATTTGCTGATAGGGGATTTGACATGTCGTAGCTTTCTTCTAGTTTTGTGGACATTTCTTGTTTTCTACCTCCCTGGTTCCCAGAGTGCTTATATAACTTGACAATATCTTTTGGAGCAATTTGAAAATATGAACCTCAGGTCATTGGAATTTGTATATTCTAATAAAAACTGGCATAATAATTCAGAAGTGGAATTCATTGAAGAATTATGGGTTCCCAAACGCTAGTCAAATTATTTTTTATAGAGGTGGAAAGAAAGGGTCATTCTTTTTTTATTTCAATTCCCGAAGTATAGATTAAGACAGCAGTATTCTAGGTCTTACACAATCATAGGAGGTGTGGGTAACATTGCAGGAGAGGAGGAAATAATATTTGTTGACTGTGTACTATCGGCAAGACATCTTACTAACAGTTTAATACTCTTTGCGACTCTGAGCCAGTTGGCTCTCTCTGTATATTACTTTTGGAAAAGCTGAAATTTGTAAATTAGTCCCAAACTCTAGGTCAGAGGGTAGGGGAGTGAAGGAAGGTTTCATTAAATAAATGACCCTTGGGCTAGTAATTAAAGATGAATATGAGTTACCTGAGTAACAGGGGGAGGGAGCAGTGTTCTTAGTAGAGGGAACAACATTTGCAAAGAATCTTCAGTAGGATGGAGCTTCAAAATAAGACAAACATGGCTGAACGACAGAGAGTGCAGGAGAGCACTACATAAGCTAAGAGGGAGGATATAGGCAGGGGCTAGATCAGGCAGTGTTTGCTGGCCATTTTAAGGAATTTTAAGACATGGGAAACTATTGAGAAGCTCGGATCAAGAGCTGTAACATGACCAGATGTGCTTTTTCAATACATTATTATAGTTGTAGTGTGGAGAACTGTGTGGACACAGATAGACTCTCACTTCAATCATCTGGATGAAACAGTGGTAGTTTAGATGGATATTTGTGGTAGAGATGGAGACAGGTAGAAAGTTTGGGGATGAGGGGGAGAATTAATAGAATTCACTGATATGAAGATGTGAGGAGGTGAGGAAGAGGAAGATGTTTAAGGTGACACAGAACTCTTGATGGCATGATAAAATGGATGGGGGCGCTGTTTATGGAGATAGGGAATGCTCAAAGACCTGAGTTTTATGAATTTGTTCATATTTCTAAATAAGTGCTTCATTAGGAGCATGGATCACCTATTTGGTTTTGAACATGTATTTGCCATGGCTGTGACTCATGTAAAAGAAACGTGAAAAGGCATTTGGATCTAGACTCTAGAAGAGAAATCTAGATTCACAGATTCGGGAATGAGGGTGGATGAGAGGTGGAGAACTACGACAGTTATTAGCCACATTCAGGAGAATGAGCCTACAAGGAGAAACAGAATAATCCGATGGTTAGGAGGCAACCAGGAAGATGACTGTTTTGTGGAAGGCAAGGTAATTGATGTTTCAGAACGTTTTTGTTGGTTTTTGATAATGTGGAAGTTATGGGCAAGAGAATGCTTAGGATGCTCAAAGACCAGCAAGAAGAACAGAGTGACTGGAGCTAAGTGGGCAAGATGATTAGATTTAAAGGTTGATTTTAGGTGTGATGAGAATGCATTAAGAGCTTTTGAGTGAAGAGGGGATATGACCTGCTTTACATGTTCACTGGACTACAGTGATAGACAGTGAAGAAAGCAGGGATGGAAGGGTTGGGGAGGAGACCAGTTAGGAGACCGTGCATTCAACATTCAGCTAGTATTTATTTAACATCTAGTAAATGCCAGACATCTGTAGTCTAGGCTTATCATTTGGACTTGGACAAGGAAGAAGTAGTCAGATTTGAGATATATTTTGAAGTCACAGCCATTGGGATTTGCCAATGGACTGAAAATCGGAATATGAGGAGGAGATGAATCAAAGATGATTTCAAGGTTTTTTGGCTTGGGTTATAGAATTGCAGTGGGACTGAGACTGGTAGCCATAGACAAGGAACAGAGGTGAAAAGGGAGAGGAGCATGAGTTCCGTTCTGGATTTGATAAGGAAATGGTAATTTTTGTTTAAAAGGTTCTTATGAGGATAAATGAAGTAATGTCTGTAAAGGACTTTATAAAGAGTGTAAACACTTAGCACAAGATTGTTGTTATTATTGGAGTGAGCCATAGTGAAAACCAGTATTCTAATTTGTTGGGCCACCTACTGTGTTTTATTCTTGGCTTTGTCACTAATTTGCTGTGTCACTTCGAACAATTTATTGGTTCTTTCTGAATCTCAGTCTCTTCCTCTCTGAAAGTTTCCAAAGTGAATATCAGATATGGAATTGACTAGAAGATCTGGAAGATCCTAGTCAGCTGTAACACCCCTATGATGTAAGGCTGATTAGTAGTATCTCAGTATTATTATTTACATTATTGATATTGATATTTTCCTTTTACACAGAAGCCACCTTTGAAAGCAGATTTATTACATTTTAATGAATGTTGTTAATTATCTCATTTCAGAGATAAAAATGTTGGAGGGCTTTAATTACATTTAAAGAAAAACAGCAAAAATGAACTCTCATCATGAAAATCAGTCATTAAAAAAAAAAAAAAACCTGAGAGATGAGAAACTATAACAATTATCTACCCTCCCAACATGTATGCAGCTATTTTGAAAGTAAACCTTTGGTACTCTATTGTAAGATTTTGGAAGGTTACACACAAACTTAGAAAACTGTCTAGAGAAAAGCCAAGGGATTTTGAGTTTTAATTACTTCTTTTAAAAAGTAAATTGTATTCAATTAAGGAGCCATAACTTGTCTTCTATTATTAAATTAATGGAATCATGCAGTAAAATATCAGTGGAGACTGCGGCATTCACTTGGACAGACACTGCTATTTTAATTATTTATAGAGTTGAATCTATCCAAACAATCGCTGTCATAATGTAAGAGAAGGAAAGAAAAACTAAAAACTAGTCCATCTCTAATTTTTTCATGTATCAGGGGTTTTTAAAGTTTACTTGCTCTTCTTGCCTCCCTGACCCAATTTCATCCCTGGATTATTGCAGCAATATCAGCAACTATTAGTTATTATTTTAGTTCATAACTATTTGCTATTCTTTGGATCTAAGTTACTAGTGTCTAGAGTGGTTCTGAATGGCTAGGTATGAGCAGTGTGGAGGATTGGAAAGCACATGTTCTGAAGAGGTGTTTACATCCTTCCAGGTACTTAGCTGTTTTGTTTCTAACAACTTAAAAGATGTTAAAGTATGTTATTAACATCTGCCTCAATATAAGTGGCAGAAGCAACATTCCTAGTATGAAAATATATACTCCAGAGAACTTAAAATTTCCTTGAGCAATGTTAACCTGTTGTTGCAGCCAATGACATATCTTTTACCTAGTGCTAGAGCATACTAAGGATGAAGTCTTGTGGCATTCCCATGTGATGTAATCTGAAAGTGTGTCTCTGCTGAAATCTCATGTTGAATTGTAATTTCCAGTGTTTGAGGCAGGGTCTTGTGGCAGGTAATTAAATTACAGGGATGAGTTTCTCATGAAGAGTTTGGTACTATCTCCTTGGTACTGTCCTCATGATAGCAAGTGAGTTCTCCTGAGATCTAGTCTTTAAAAGTGTGTAGTGCTTCACCCCTCTCTCTCTTGCTTTGGCCATGGGACGTGCCTACACCCCCTTTGCCTTCCACCATGATTGTAAGTTTCCTGAGGCCTCCCCAGAAGCTGAGCAGATGCCAGCGTCATGCTTCCTCTGCAGCCTGCAGAACCATGAGCCAATTAAATTCCCTTTCCTTCATAAGTTACCCATTCTCAGTTATTTCTTAATAGCAATGCAAGAATGACTGAATACACCATGGGATGCTGCTGATGTGTGGATATGCTCTCACTTCTAATCCCTGGAAAGAAAACCTTACATTACAGTGCATTCCATCTGAGCAGCTGGAACCACTCCTTAGTTAGGATCTCAGTGGCCCCTGTAACAAGTACTATGATTATAGTAGACGAGTACAGCTGCTCCTATCTATTCAAATGGAAGAATGAAGGGACAATGTTATAGTTACAAAAAGTGCAAAACTTTAGTGCGAAACTTCCTGGTTATGATTCTAATTATTTTTATTGAATGTCTGCCATTTTGTAGGCACTGGAGTGGGGATTGATTTGGTTTACCTTATCTACCTACTCAGATATTTAGGTGGAAGCTGAGGTTCCTTACTGGAGAGAGCATTATCACCTCTTACTCTGAACCCACTGGGCACTGCTAGTTTTGTAGTTCCTGGAGTTGCACTCTGCCTTTTTTTTTTTTTTTTGAGACGGAGTCTTGCTCTGTTGCCCAGGCTGGAGTGCAATGGTGCGATCTCAGCTCATTGCAAGCTCCATCTCCTGGGTTCACGCCATTCTCCTGCCTCAGCCTCTTGAGTAGCTGGGACTACAGGCATCCACCACCACGCCTGGCTGATTTTTTTATTTTTAGTAGAGACGGGGTTTCACCATGGTCTCTATCTCCTGACCTCGTGATCCGCCTGCCTCGGCCTCCCAAAGTGCTGAGATTACAGGCGTGAGCCACCACGCCAGGCCACACTCTGCCTTTTTTTCCTCCCGACTTATAACTACTTCTCCAGCTCCTGCCCTGGACAGGCCTGCACTGCTCTGGGCATTCTTCCCACTAATGACTACTTATTAGCTCATTTCCTCCAGAGGTTCCACAGGGAAGACTGACCTGTGTAGCCTTACCTGTACCACAGATTTTCTTTCTTGTGTCCAGCTGTAATCCCAATTTATATAAACATGTCTAAACCTGAGACCCCAGTGTTGACGCCCCAACATATAACGTCTTGCTAATCACCCTCACATAGCCTTTTAAGAAGGTATTTTGTAATTAAGAGACTTGACACTGCTGAAGGTGATTGATTGTGACTTGATTACTTGCCCAAGGTGCTCAGGGATGTATTCAGATCCATGTTGTGTTTACTGTACTGTGCTGTCTCCAACCCATTGTACATTACACATCTGTAATTCCAGCTGCTCTTGTTTGAACGACTAGCAAGTGTTCAAGTTTCACTCACATGCCATACTCTTAGAGCAAGTAAATAACGTGTTTCTTGAACCTCACCATGTTCAGGAAGTACTTTATTTAACCTTGCCTGGGGCTTAATGAATCCTTGTTCTGCTTCTTAGGGCTTTATGTATAATTAGCCAATGTACCTGACTATACATTTGAAAAGATGGCCAAATACTATATCTGGGGCATGGGGTTCCACTGCACTGCAGCAGCGAGTATTTACTTACTCCCAGGGGTGTCCGCTGTTCTGAGAGAGAGGGAATTCCTACTCTGCATTCTACCCCACCACCAACTGCAATGTGAGAAGCGAATCACAATTATCTTCTCAATCCCTGAAGTGTTTGCTTCAGAAGGCTTTATTTGATGCTAAAAAAAAAAAAAGATTTTCCCATAGGATCAAGATTGTTTATGGCGGTTAAGAAGACCAAGAGGGGAAGAAAAATCTGTTAGGGCAATGCCAGCTCAAGATAGAAGCTGAAATTATTTATTTTAGCATCTTATTTCTACATACCCCTCTGTTTGATTAGCTAGAAATCTAAATCCATGCAAAGCATTGTTTGTATAACACAATCTGCAAGATCCTTACAGTCATAACATCTTCATCTTCCCACCCCTATGTAGGCTTACACAATTGAGAGGAGACAACTGAAGTCTCAATTCATGTCTCACATTTTACATGAAGAACGTCAGTCTTTTGTGTCATTTACTCATTACAAACAAACTATTGTCATAAAAAATAAGTATATCTGATGACACACTCATAACAGCCTATCTGTTATTTACCCATCTCTGTGAAACTGATAATGAGGTATTTCCCAGGTGACTGTCAGGAAGCAGGTCTGTTAAGGGCAAAGGAGGAAGAGGCACAGGTTGTTTTGTGCTGAAAGAAGACCAGAGAAGTCACTTAAGTCAACCTCCTGGGCACAACTTTTTCCCAAGTTGACCCTGTTGACTGAGGAATGCCGAGTTACATTAATGATGGACACTGTCTGCCCATCATGGAAAGCTGAGAGCTGCACATGTGGGGAAGGGTAGTAAACTCCTCCACTACAACTTTCTCTCCTTCCAAGCTTAGGTGACAGAATATTAATGTCTATTATGCTTACAACATCTCTCCGTCTGGGTTCTCAGGATTTACTTTATGGTCTGTTTTATTTCCCCTTTACTACTATTAGAAGCAAACAGCCAAAAGGATTAATCAAAAATGTTACTGCTTCAAAGAGTAACAAATCATGTTACCTGTTTGAAAGGTGCCCATATATAGTTAAGAGTTTCTGAAGGAAGAAGGGTCACACTTAATAGATTTGATGAGCCCATTGAGCCTGACTTCCTTTTTGTTGCCTTGCCTGTGCGTTTATTTCCATTTTGGTATCTTAGCAGTCATTTTCTTTTAGCAAACATCGAGGTTTCAGTCCGTTGGGTCATTAGCCAACTGTTGAAGACAAGGGGCCAGACATATTCAAAGTATGATTCCCATTCAATATCACCATTCTCTTGCAATTTCAAAATTTTAGGCATCCTTTGGATTTTTGCAGCACTTCTTTTATAAGAAAAGGAGTAAATAAAGCCACATCTGTGGGATATGCTTTGAGATGTTTAAAATTGGGAACATTTTCAGGCTGTCTCAGTACTGGAAATTTGTTGTCCATTTTTTTCCCACACATTTTCTCCTTCTTTTACTACTCTTTACCAAAGGTGGGTAAAGATAAGGAGATGAAAAAAATGTTGCTTAAGCTTTTTGTTGCCAGGTCTGTTTTAAGCCTGGCATAGAAGGGGGTTGAAATTTATTTTCATCATTCCGTTAAGGGCTATTCTTGGCTTTCACAAATCTTAGCCCTGGTTCTGTTATTGTTTCAGATAATGTAGAATTTGTCACATTGGCTAAAAAACAACTCCACTAAATCAGGACATTAGTTTTACATTTCACTGTGCTACATTCTAAAATAAAATGACCATTTGTGCTGGGGATGATTTTAGAAAAGCGAATAAGTAATATACAGTTTTCCTGGTTTTCTCATGGGCAGACTAGAAAAATGTCACAGCAAGACTTAAGAAATTAAATTCTGAATTTTGCATGAAGAGAAGACTTGAAGAAATCTTATTTTAACTTATACTTCCCTCAGTTTGTGTCCTGTAGGAGGACCCTGTAAAGGGGGAATGCAGAAGGCTGGAGGGAAGGAAAGAGATGGTGTCAATTGTTGTCAACACACAGTAGTATCACATTTTTATTGAGATATGATTTATTTATAATAAAATATGAATTAAAGTGTTAAGTTCAATAAATTTTGACAGGTGTATATACTTGTGAACAAAACTCCATTAAGATACAGATGAATTCTGTCACTCTAGAAAGTTCTTTATGCACCTTCCCATTCTTTCAGAAAATTCCTCACGCCCCTCACTCCTCCTTCTCCTCTACCACTCATAGAGACAACCACTGATTTCTGTCACTATAGTTTAGTGTTATCTGTTCTTGAACTTAATATAAACGGAAACATACAGTGGGTACTGTGTTGTGCCTCAATTTATTTATTTATTTTTTATCATACTTTAGGTTCTGGGACACATGTGCAGAACGTGCAGGTTTGTTACATAGGTATACACGTGCCATGGTGGTTTGCTACACCCATCAACCCATCATCTACATTAGGTGTTTCTTCTAATGCTATCCCTCCCCTAGTCCCCCACCCCTGAAAAGGCTTCAGTGTGTGATGTTCCCCTCTGTGTGTCCATGTGTTCTCATTGTTCAACTTGCACTTATGAGTGATAACATGTAGTGTTTGGTTTTCTGTTCCTGTGTTAGTTTGCTGAGAATGATGCAATCCCATTACTGGGTATATATCCAAAGGATTTTAAATCATTCTACTGTAAAGACACATGGACATGTATGTCTGTTGCAGCACTCTTCACAACAGCAAAGACTTGCAACCAACCCAAATGCCTAATAGACTGAATAAAGAAAATGTGGCACATATATGCCATGGAATACTATGCAGCCATAAAAAAGGATGAGCTCATGTCTTTTGTAGGGACATGGATGAAGTGCCTGGATTATTTAGCTGGGTGTAATGCTTTTGAGATTTATCTGAGTTGTTGCATGTACTAGTAGTTTATATCTTCCATTGTGTGAGTGTGCCACACAATGGATATTTGTGTTGTTTCCAGTTTGGGAATATTATGAATGAGGGTGCCATGAACATTCATGTACAATTGTTTATGTCAATTTGCTTTAATGTCTCTTGAGAGAGTCTCATACTTAGAAATGAGACGGCAAGCACATAAGCCAGATGCATATTTAGCTTTATGAGAAGTGATCAGTTTTCCAAATTGGTTATACCATTCTTCACTACTTCTTCCACACTGAATGAGATATTCTGTGTTCTAGCCAATGGTTTAATGTTATTTATCTTTTTCTAAAGAGTTTGTAGTAGTAACTCACTGTAGTTTTAAATGGCATTTCTCTGATGAATAATGATGTTGAACAAGTTTTCTTCTGCTTATTGGCCACTTACACATCTTCCTTTGTAAAATATCTATGTCTTTTCATTCATTTTAAAAGTGAGTTTGTCTTCTTATAGATTTCATACATGTTCCTTACGTATTATGCATATGATTTAATATGGGAATTGTGAATATTCTCTCCCAGAATGTAGCTTGTCTTTTCAATTTCTTAAAGGGTGTGTTTTGAAGAGCAGAATTTTAAAATATTGGTAAACTCTATTTTATCAATGTTTTCTGTTATATTAGAGTTTTAACATTCTGTCTAAGAAATATTTGCCTATCTCAAGTTTATGATGTAATCTTTTTTCTTCTTCTATGATCTTCAGAGTCTTAGCTTATACATTTAGGGCTTATGCAATCCATTTCAAGTAAATCTTTATGTATATTTTAAGGTCAAGATTAATTTCTTTTCCATACACACATCCACTTATTATAGTACATTTATCAAAAAGATATATCTCTCCACATTTAATTGCATTGGTGCCTTTTACAAAAGTCAAAAGTCACTTACTTATATAAGTGTGAGTTTATTGATGGACTTCATATTTTGTTGTCTATTTGTCTACTTTATGCCAATATTATACTCTTAGTTAAATTTTAAAGTCAGTTAGCATACGTTCTCACTTTGTTATTCTTTTTAAAGATGTTTTAGCAATTTGAAATCCTTTATATCCACATATGAATTTTAACATCAGCTTATCAATTTCTTAGAAAGCTGGCTTAGAGTTTGATTGGAATTGCTTTGAGTCTATAGGCTAATTTAGAGAGAATTAATATATTTACAACATTTAGTTTTGTAACCCATGAGTCTATTATCTCTCTCGATTTATTTAGATCATCATTAATTTATCTCACCAATATTTTGTAGTTTCAGTGGACAGTATCCTGCATCTTTTATTAAATGTATTAATAAGCATTTTCTAGTCTTTGATATTGTAAATTGTATTGAATTTTAAATTTAACTTTTTACTTGTTTTTAGTAGTAGCAGTTACTTCCTCCTCTGAAGTCCTGAACCCCTCAAAGTTACCTATGCAGATTGAAATCAACTTTATCCAAACTCTTGTAAATGTTAATATTTTGATGTCCTCCCATGAATCACAAATGTTCTTCATAGCATGCGTCTAAAATGGTGAATCCTTTCTAGAAGGCTTTCAATTTACTTTGCCCAGATCCACTGGAAGAATCAATTTCTATGGCACCTATAGCTTTACAAAATGTATTTCTTGCATGATAAGACTTGAAAGTCAAAATTACTTCTTGATCTATGGGCTGCAGAAGAGATGTGTTAGCAGAGGTCTTGGGTGAGTAGGTGTCATGTCAACGATTAGTAATATTTTGAAAGGAACCTTTTTTCTGAGCAGTGGGTCTCAGCAATGGGCTTAAAATATTTAGAAAACCATGCGATAAGCAGATATGCTATCATCCAGGCTTTGTTCTTCTATTTATAGAGTGCAAGCAGAGTAGATTTCACATAATTCTGAAGTGCCCTAGTATTTTTGGAAGGGTAAATAAGCATTGGGTTCAACCTAAAATCACTAGCTGTATTAGCTCCTAACAATTGAGTGATTATAACACTATAAGGTGCCTATAATTAACAACTATTTGTTGTATATTTTCCTGCGGGGTCTGACCCACAGACCTTGACTCAGCGGTGGATGAGAGACATACACTGACACAGATATTCTGCCTGTCAGTCCAGCTAAGGGGCTCTGCTTTGAGTCTGGAACATTGCACTGATCAGCCAGTCAAGTTCACATTTATTTAGTACAGATTAAATGATACAGGCTTCGAGTCAACACACCTGTGGGTAATTAACCTGGTCGCCTCTCACCCCCCCACCCCTCACAGAGAGCTATTCTGCCCATGAATGATCAAAAGTTAGTCTTATGACCACATGAGTAAACAAGTTATTTAGGTAAATTCCCTTACGTTCCTTTGAACCTTCTTTAGCTATTTACTCAAGGTAAGAATTAGGCTGCATTCAGCCAGATCTATTACTGAAGCTATGCAAACCTTCCGACCTTCCAAGAAGGTTTGTGTCTATATAATATAACTTCATCTTACCATTTTTCTGACCACACTGACTGATCCCTACATTTTCCAATAGCTAGAAGAGCAGAGTTCGAATGCTCCCAACACAAATAATATTTGAGGTGATAGATATGCTAATTTCCCTGATTTTATCATTTACATTGTATACATGTATCAAAATAGCACACTGTGCCCCATAAATGTGTACAACTTTTCTGTGTTAATTAAAAATAATAAAAAGCAAAATAAAAGTTTGAAGAATAAAATTTAAAAAATACAGTCAGCCTGTCCTTTGAAGCTTTGAAGCCAGGCATTGACTTCCCTTCCCTACTTATGAAAGTCCTAGATGTAATCTTTTATCAATAGAAGACTATTTCTTCTACACTGAAGATCTATTGTTGAGTGTAGTCACCTTTATCAACCATCTTACCTGTATCTTCAGAATAACTTGCTGCAGCTTATGTTAGCATTTGCTGCTTTACCTTGTGCTATTATGTTATGGAGATGGTTTCATTCCTTACACCTCGTGAACCAATCCCTGCTAACTTCAGACTTTTCTTCTGCAGCTTCCTACTTCTCTTGGCTTTCATAGAATTGAAGAGAGTTAATTGCTCTGGATTAGGCTTTGGCTTAGGGAATATTGTGGCTGGTTTGATCTTTTATTCATACAACTCAAACTTTCTCTTTCTCCATATCAGCAATAAGGCTGTTTCACTTTCTCATTCTTTGTGTGTTCACTAGAAATAACTGTTAATTTCCTTCATGAATGTTTCCTTTGTATTCACAGCTTGGCTAATTATTTGGGCCAAGAGACCTAGCTTTCAGCCTGTTTTGGCTTTTGACATGCCTTCCTTACTATGCTTAATCATTGATAGCTTTTGATTTAAAGTGAAAATTGTGTGACTCTTCCTTTCACTTGAACACTTAGAGGGTCCTGGAGGGTTATTAATTGGTTTAATTTCACTCTTGTTGTGTCTCAGGGAATACGGACGCCTGAGGAGAGGGAGCGAGATGACGAACAGACAGTTGGTGGAGCAGTCAGCACACACATAACAATTGTTAAGTTGACCATCTTGCATGGGAATGGTTTGTGGTGCCCCAAAACCATTATAGTAGTAACATGAAAGATCACTGATCATAGATCACCATAACAAATATAATGATAAAAATAGAGTTTGAAATATTGTGAGAATTACCAAAATGTGACACGGAGAGATAAATGGAGCACATGCTATTAGAAAAGTGATACTGACAGACTTGCTCAATGCAGGGTTGCCACAAAGCTTTAATGGGCAAAAAACACAATATCTTTCAAGTACAATAAAATGAGGTAGCTTCTATGTCCTTGTATGTTTCATAGAACTTTCTATGTGCACCATTATGTCCTTTGTGAATAAAGGCAGTTTAACGTCTTTGACAATTTTTTTGTGTAGCATTGAGAAAGTTTATTTTATTTTGAGTTAAAAATGTATCCTTGTAAATTTCTTTTCTTTTTCTAAAATTTCTTCTATAAAAAAAGGGCACATGTGCAGGACATACAAGCTTGTTACATAGGTATACATGTGCCATGGTGGTTTGCTGCACCTATTGACCAGTCCTCTAAGTTCCCTCCCCTCAACAGGCCCTGATGTGTGTTGTTCCCCTCTCTGTGCCCATGTGTTCTCATTGTTCAACTCCCACTTATGAGTGAGAACATCTGGTGTCTGGTTTTCTGTTCCTGTTTTAGTTTGCCGAGGATGATACCTTCCAGTTTCATCCATGTACCTGCAAAGAACATTACCTCATTCCTGTTTATGGCTGCAAAGTATTCCATGATGTATATGTGCCACATTTCCTTTATCCAGTCTGTCATTGATGGGCATATGGACTGGTTCCATGTCTTTGCTATTGTAAATAGTGCTGCAATAAACATACGTGTGCATGTGTCTTTATAGTAGAATGATTTATATGCCTATGTGTATATACCCAGTAATGGGATTGCCGAGTCAAATGGTATTTCTGGTTCTAGATCCTTGTTATGCCTTAAAATTTTTTTTCTGTCTAATTGCTCTGGCTAGGGCCTCTAGTTACAATGTTGGATAGCAGCGATGAGGTCAGATAAAAAACTTTCCATATAAAAATCATTGATCCAGATAGCTTCATTAATTCTCTAAACATTTGAGGAAAAAAAAGATACAAATCTTATGCAATTTATTTAAGAAAATAATGGAGAAAGGAACACTTCCTAGCTTGTTTTATGAAACTAGCATTACTTGATGTGAAAACCTGACAAGGACTTATTAGAAAAGAAATCATGGACTAATAACTTTATGAGCATAGACATAAAAATTCATAATAAAACATTAGAAGATTAAACCCAGTGATATACATAAAGACAAATTTACCAAGGAATGCAAGGTTAGTTTAATATTTGAAAATCAGTAGTGCAAGTCATCATATTTAACAGAATAAAGAAGAAAAATCATATCATCTCAATAGATGCTGAAAAGCATTTGAGAAAAAGGTAACTCCTGTTCATGATTAAATGTCTCAGCAAACTTGGAATAGAAGGGATATTTCTCATTTGATAAAGGGAATCTATAATAAACCTACAGCAAACAACACATATAATGGTAAAATATTAAAATATTTCCCTGTGGAATTTGGTCTTGCTTATACTTTTATTAAATGCATATATGACATTTTGTAAAATCTCTTTGCCATTATTATATTATTATGACCTGAGTTTAGTTAGATGAAAAATACTTTTCTGGTACTCAACAATTTTTCAATGTCATTTAGATACCATTTAACAGTTTGTCTGTTGCATCTACAGGCTGGGCCCACACCAGATAGGGAGCACACTCCAAAGCAGGACTTCTCTGTTTAGCTTCCCCTTCTCCATGTTTAAAAACTTTAAACTGTCAGAAAAAGACAGGGAAAAATGTTGTATCATGGAACCAACTAATGGTTCTTCTATTAACTCAAGTACTAAAGTATGACTATTTGATTAGGATGCTAGAAGTGAGAATGGAAATAAAGGGATACAAGAGACATTTAAAAATAGATAGTTCTGGAATTCTGAGTGTACATAGAAGATAAAGGATGGAGATAGGATGAATAAAGAATAAGAGATTTTGCATATATTATTTTCTTTTATGAGATTAGTCTTGCCTCCTGTCTTTGACTGGTCAATTCCTCCTCATCTTGTTTTTAGTCAACTTTTTTGAGATAATGGTAGATTGACATGCAGTTATAAGAAATAATACAGAGAGATACTCTATCTTTTACTCAGTTTGCCCCAACGGTAACATCTTGCAAAACTATAATACAATATCACAATCAGGATATTGGCATTGATACAGTCATGATAAATAGCATCTTCATCACTACAAGAATCCTTCATTTTGTGCTTTTATGGCCACAGTGATTTCCCTCCTGACCCCATTCCCTATTTATCCCCTGGCAACTACTATTCCTATAATTATGTCATTTCAAGATTGTTATATAAATGGAATGATGTAGTATAATACGTATTGAGGTTAGATAGAGTGATTCCTCCCACTTCATAATTAATTTTTTCAAATATACTTAGCAATTCTAATTTTTCTTCTCATAGGAATTTTAGAATAATCTATATATACAAAATATTTTGCTGAGATTTTTTTATAGGAATTTTGTTAAACTTGTAATGTCAATTATGGGAGAATTTATGTGTTTTTTATGTTGAATCTTCCAATCCATGAACACAATATGTATCTTCATTTACTTACACCTTCTTTGATTTCTTTCATCAGTCTTTTATAGTTTTCAGTATGCAAGTTAGAACTATTGTTATATTTATTATACCTAAGTATTTTTATTTTTTGAGTGATTATAAGTGTTATGGTTTTAAATTTTGGTGTTCATATATATATTGCTAGTATATAGAAACACAATTGATTTTGTATGTTTATCTGGTATCTTGCAACCTTACTGAACTCACTTATTAGTTCTACGCACATTTTTTTGTAGATACTTTAGGCTTTTCTAAACAGAAAAAACCTGTCATCTGCAAGTAGGGAGTTTTCTTTCTTTCTTTGCAGTTAGTCTATCTTTTATTTCCTTTTCTTGTCTTCTTGCACTGGCTAGAACTTCCAGTACTATATTGAATAAAAGCAGTGAGAGCAGAAATGCTTGCCTTGTTTTTGACCATAGAGAGGAAGCATTCAGTCTTTTACCGTCATGTGTAATGTTAGCTGTAGGTTTTTTTTTTTTTTTTTTAAATTTATTTATTATTATTATACTTTAAGTTGTAGAGATTACATGTGCATAACGTAAGGTTTGTTACATATGTATACTTGTGCCATGTTGGTCTGCTGCGCCCATCAGCTCGTCATTTACATCGGGTATAACTCCCAATGCAATCCTCCCCTCCCCCTCACATGATAGGCCGGTGTGTGATGTTCCCCTTCCTGAGTCAAGTGATCTCATTGTTTCAGTTCCCACCTATGGTGAGAACATCGCGGTGTTTGGTTTTCTGTTCTTGTGATAGTTTGCTAGAATGATGGTTTCCAGCTGCATCCATGTGTCCCCTACAAAGGACACAAACTCATCCTTTTTTGGCTAGTAGTATTCCATGGTGTATATGTGCCACATTTCTTAATCCATGTCACTGATGGACATTTGGGTTGATTCCAAGTCTTTGCTATTGTGAATAGTGCTGCAATAAACATCGTGTGCAGCATAATTTATAATCAACTTTGGTATATCTGATAATGGGATGGCTGGGTCATATGGTACATCTAGTTCGAATCAGCGAGGAGATAAAGCCATACTGTTTTTCCATAATGGTTGAACTAGTTTACAATCCCACCAACAGTTCTTAAAAAGTGTTCCTGTTCTCCACATCCTCTCCAGCACCTGTTGTTTTCCTGACTTTTAATGATGTCATTCTAACTGGTGTGAGATGGTATCTCATTGTGGTTTTGATTTGCATTTTCTCCTGATGGCCGGTATTGATGAGCATTTTTTTCATATGTCTGTTGGCTGTATGAATGTCTTCTTTTTGAGAAATGTCTGTTCATATCCTTTGCCACTTTTTGATGGGGTTGTTTGTTTTTTTTCTTGTAAATTTGTTTGAGTTCTTTGTAGGTTCTGGATATTAGCCCTTTGTCAGATGAGTAGATTGCAAAAATTTTCTCCCATTCTGTAGGTTGCCTGTTCACTCTGATGGTAGTTTCTTTTGCTGTGCAGAAGCTCTTTAGTTTAATTAGATCCCATTTGTCAATTTTAGCTTTGCTGCCGTTGCTTTTGGTTTTAGACATGAAGTCTTTGCCCATGCCTATGTCCTGAATGATGCCATTGCTACCTAGGTTTTCCTCTAGGATTTTTATGGTATTAGGTCTAACATTTAAGTCTCTAATCCATCTTGAATTAATTTCATTATAAGGAGTAAGGGAAAGGATCAGTTTCAGCTTTCTACTTATGGCTAGCCAATTTTCCCAGCACCATTTTATTAAATAGGGAATCCTTTCCCCATTTCTTGTTTCTCAGGTTTGTCAAGAATCCAGATGGCTGTAGATGTCTGGTATTATTTCTGAGGACTCTGTTCTGTTCCATTGGTCTATATCTCTCTGTTTCGGTACCAGTACCATGCTGCGTTACTGTAGCCTTGTAGTATAGTTTGAAGTCCGGAGTAGTGATGCCTCCAAGCTTTCTTCTTTTGACTTAGGATTGTCTTGGAGATCTGGAATGCTGGACATGGGCTTTGGCAGTTTTTCCAATTCTGTGAAGAAACTCATTGGTAGCTTGATGGGGGATGGCATTGAATCTATAAATAACCTTGGGCAGTATAGCCATTTCCGCGATATTGATTCTTCCTATCCATGAGCATGGTATGTTCTTCCATTTGTTTGGTAATCTCTTTTATTTCACTGAGCAGTGGTTTGTAGTTCTCCTTGAGAGAGGTCCTTTACATCCCTTATGGTTGGATTCCTAGGTATTTGATTCTCTTTGGAAACAATTGTGAATGGAAGTTCATTCTGATTTGGCTCTCTGTTTGTCTGTTATTGGTGTGTATAAGAATGCTTGTGAATTTTTACATTAATTTTTGTATCCTGAGACTTTGCTTTGGGATTTAGCACATCAGCTTAAGGAGATTTGGGCTGAGACAATGGGGTTTTCTAAATACTCTAATCATGTCATCTGCAAACGGGGACAATTTGACTTCTTTTTCTAACTGAATACCCTGATTTCTTTCTCTTGCCTAATTGCCTAGCCAGAACTGTACTATGTTGAATAGGAGTGGTGAGAGGGCATCCTATCTTGTGCCAGTTTTCAAAGGGAATTTTTTCAGTTTTGCCCATTCAGTATGATATTGGCTGTGGGTTTTGTCATAAATAGCTCTTATTATTTTTGAGGTACGTTCCATCAATACGGGTATTGGCGTTTTTAGCATATGAAGGGCCTGTTGAATTTTTGTCAAAGCCTTTCTGCATCTATTGAGATAATCAGCCAGTAGTTCTTGTCTTTTGGTTCTGTTTGTATGCGGATTATGTTTGTTATTGATTTGCGAATGTGTTGAACCAGCCTTGCATCCCAGGGATGAAGCCCATGATCATGGTGGATAAGCTTTGATGTGTTGTTGAATCGGTTTTGCCAGTATTTTTATTGAGGATTTTTGCATCGATGTTCATCAGGGATATTGGTCTAAAATTCTCTTTTTGTTGTGTCTCTGCCAGAGCTTTGGTATCAGGATGATGTTGATATAAAATGAGTTGAGGAGGATTCCTCTTTTTCTATTGATTGGAATAGTTTCCAGAGGAATGGTACCAACTCCTCCTTATACCTCTGGTAGAATTCAGCTGTGAATCCATCTGGTCCTGGACTTTTTTTGGTTGGTAGGCTATTAGTATTGCCTCAATTTCAGAGCCTACTATTGGTCTATTCAGGGATTCAACTTCTTCCTTGTTTAGTCTTGGAAGGGAAGTGTAAAGTGTCAGGAAATTATCCATTTCTTCTAGATTTTTCCAGTTATTTAGAGTGTTTATAGTATTTATTCTCTGATGGTAGTTTGTATTTCTGTGGAGATTAGATTGATATCCCTTTATCATTTTTAATTAGATGGAGTTGATTCTTCTCTCTTTCTTCTTTATTAGTCTTGCTAGTGGTCTGTCAATTTTGTTGATCTTTTCAAAAACCAACTCCTGGATTCATTGATTTTTGGAGGGGTTTTTATTGCCTCTATCCTTCAGTTCTGCTCCTGATCTTAGTTATTTCTTGCCTTCTGCTAGCTTTGGAATGTGTTTGCTCTTCCTTCTCTAGTTCTTTTTTTAATTCTTTTGATGTTAAGAGTGTGTCAATTTTGATCTTTCCTGCTTTCTCTTGTGGGCATTTAGTGCTATAAATTTCCCTCTACACACTGCTTTAAATGTGTCCCAGAGATTCTGGTATGTTGTATCTTTGTTCTCATTGGTTTCAAAAAGAACATCTTTATTTCTGCCTTCCATTGGTTATGTGCCAGTAGTCGTTAGGAGCAGGTTGTTCAGTTTCCATGTAGTTGGCGGTTTGATTGAGTTTCTTAGTCCTGGAGTTCTAGTTTGATTGCACTGTGGTCTGAGAGACAGTTTGTTATAATTTCTGTTCTTGTACATTTTGAGGAGTGCTTTGCATGCAATTATATGGTCAATTTTGGAGTAATTACAATGTGGTGCTGAGAAGAATGTATATTCTGTTGATTTGGGGTGGAAGTTCTATAGATGTCTATTAGGTCTGCTTGCTGCAGGAATTAGAGTTCAATTCCTGGATATCCTTGTTAACTTTCTGTCTTGATCTGTCTAATGTTGACAGTGGAGTGTTGAAGTCTCCCATTATTATTGTATGGGAGTCTAAATTCTCTTTGTAAGTCTCTAAGGACTTGCTTTATGAATCTGGGTGCTCATGTTGGGTGCATGTATATTTAGGATAGTTAACTCTTCCTGTTGAATTGATCCTTGACCATTATGTAATGGCCTTCTTTGTCTCTTTTGATCTTTGATGGTTTTAAAGTCTATTTTATCAGAGACTAGGATTGCAACCCCTACTTTTTTGTTCTCCATTTGCTTAGTAAATCTTCCTCCATCCTTTATTTTGAGCCTATGTATGTCTCTAGTGTGAGATGGGTCTCCTGAATACAGCAGACTGATGGGTCTTGATAACTTTATCAGTTTGCCAGTCCTGTGTCTTTTCATTTGGAGCATTTAGTCCATTTTACATTTAGGTTAAGATTGTTATGTGAACTTGATCCTGCCATTATGATATTAACTGGTTATTTTTGCTTCGTTAGTTGATGCAGTTTCTTCCTAGCCTGATGGTCTTTACATTTTGGCATGTTTGCAATGGCTGGTACGGTTGTTCCGCTCCATGTTGAGTGCTTCTTCAGGGTCTCTTGTAAAGGCAGGCCTAGTGGTGACAAAATCTCTAAGCATTTGCTTATCTGTAAGGATTTTATTTCTCCTTCCTTATGAAACTTAGTTTGGCTGGATATGAAATTCTGGGTTTTAGAATTCTTTTCTTCAAGAATGTTGAATATTGGCCCCACTCTTCTGGCAGAGTTTCTGCGAGAGAGATCTGCTGTGAGTCTGATGGGCTTCCCTTTGTGGGTAACCCGACCTTTCTCTGGCTGCCCATAGATTTTTTCCTTCATTTCACTTTGGGTGAATCTGGCAATTATGTGTCTTGGGTTGCTCTCCTCGAGGAGTATCTTTGTGGCGTTCTCTGTATTTCCTGGATTTGAATGTTGGCCTGCCCTACTACTAGGTTGGGGAAGTTCTCCTGGATGATGTCCTGAAGAGTGTTTTCCAACTTGGTTCCATTTTCTCCCCTCCTTTCAGGCACCCCAATCAGGCGTGAATTTGGTCTTTTTACATAATCCCATACTTCTTGCAGGCTTTGTTCATTTCTTTTTTCTTCTTTTTCTTTTGGTTTCTCTTCTGCAGCTTCATTTCATTAATTTGATCCTCAATAAAAGCTGATACTCTTTCTTCCAGTTGATCAGTGGGTTACTGAAGCTTGTGCATTTGTCGTATTTCGTGTCATGGTTTTCATCTCTTTCATTTAGTTTATGACCTTCTCTGCATTAATTACTCTAGCCCGTCAATTCTTCCACTTTTTTTCAAGATTTTTAGTTTCTTTTGTGCTGGAGTGCGTAATTCCTCCTTCAGCTCTGAAATTTGATGGACTGAAGCCTTCTTCTCATCGTCAAAGTCATTCTCCGTCCAGCTTTGATCTGTTGCTGGCGATGAGCGCCAAACCTTGCAGGAGGTCACTCTTATTGCGAATTTCCAGCTTTTCTGCTTTTCCCTACCCCATCTTTGTGAACTTTATCTGCCTCTGGTCTTTGATGATGGTGATGAACTGATGGGGTTTTGGTGTAGAGTGTCCTTCCTGTTTGATAGTTTTCCTTCAACAGTCAGGACCCTCAGCTGTAGATCTGTTGGAGATTGCCCAGGGTCCTCCAGACCCTGTTTGCCTGGGTATCAGCAGCAGAGGCTGCAGAAGATAGAATATTTCCTGAACACCGAGTGTACCTGTCTGATTCTTGCTTTGGAGCTTCCTCTCAGGGGTGTACTCCACCCTGTGAGGTGGGGTGTCAGACTGCTAGTGGGGGATGTCTCCCAGTTAGGCTACTCGGGGTCAGGGACCCACTTGAGCAGGCAGTCTGTCAGTTCTCAGATCTCAGCCTCCGTGTTGGGAGATCCACTGCTCTTCAAAGCTGTCAGACAGAGTGGTTTCGTCTCTGCGAGAGGAGGTGTCTGCTGCTTCTGTTGTTGTTGTTGTTGTTGT
This sequence comes from Papio anubis, assembly GCF_008728515.1. Classification (NCBI taxonomy): domain Eukaryota; kingdom Metazoa; phylum Chordata; class Mammalia; order Primates; family Cercopithecidae; genus Papio; species Papio anubis. Next base: position 30,070,077 of record NC_044983.1, read on the forward strand.
TGTGTAGCTGTGCCCTGTCCCCAGAGGTGGAGTCTACAGAGACAGACGAGTTTCCTTGAGAGCTGCTGTGAGCTCCGCAGGTTGGGCTTCCCGGCGGCTTTGTTTACCCTATTTTAAGCCTCAGCAATGGCGAGCCTCACTAGCCTGGCTGCTGCCTTGCCGGTAGATCACAGACTGCTATTGCTGCTTGTAATGAGGGAGGAAGCTCGTGGGCGATGGGACCCTCCCGGCCAGGTGTGTATGATCTCCCTGTGGTGTGCCTGTTTGCTTAAAGCGCAATATTGGGGTGGGAGTTACCCGATTTTCCAGGTGTTGTGTGTCTCAGTTCCCCTGGCTAGGAAAGGATTCCCTTCCCCTTGCGCTTCCCAGGTGGCGATACCTGCGCCCTACTTCAGCTCTGCGCTGGTGGGGCTGCAGCAGCTGACCAGCACCGATCGTCGGCCTCCCCAGTGAGATGAACCCAGTACCTCAGTTGAAAATGCAGAAATCACCCGGTCTTCTGTGTAGCTGGCTGGGAGTTGGAGACTGGAGCTGTTCCTATTTGGCCATCTTGCTCCGCCCCCCCCAGCTGTAGGTTTTTTGTAGATATTCTTCATCAAATTGAAGTTCTCCTGTATGCCTATGTTTCTGAGAGTTTTTATCAGGAGTGAGTATTGAATTTTGGCAAATACTTTTTCTACATCCTGTGTAGTTTTCCAAACTTGGAAACTCTTCTGCACTCTAGCTGCCTTCACATGGGTGAGTGTTTTCATATCACTCTGTGTTCCGCTGTATGCTTTGCCAGAAAGGAGTCCACCTTAAATTTTAAGACAATGTTGTGAATAGAGAAAAGAAAAACTTTCTGCATCATGGAAAACAGGTCAGAATTTGGGCCAAGATTTTACTCCTGGCTCTTGTGTAAGGCCAGGGTTTTATTCCTGGGTCCTTCTATCCTTTGCATAATGAGATCATATTCTCTTTGAGTCTGTTTCTTCATTTACAAATAGAAGAAAAATAGCTGCAGTGATGATCAGGTGACTTGATAGAGGAAATGCTTAGTCAATGTAATTGATTTATAGATAGTAATTAATGTGAGAGTAGTTTTCTCCAACTTTTTATAGTCTTTCTTTATCATTTATTGCTTTACCACAATAAGTCATTTGGCAAGGAGGAACACATATATTTCCCTAGAGAACACGCCGATATGAGAACATACTAAGCCTGCACTTCTCATTCAGGAACAGGCAAGAGACAAGTATACGTGTAGTTCCACCAAGAAAACACACACACACACATTAACATACCAGTACTAGTAAGAAAGCCTTTATGGAGATTCTGAAACATCTATTAGACCTTGAAAGATAACTTAGCATTTAGGTGGGAGGAGACACACTTCTACCTACCATGTTAAAAAAGATCCCCTGAGTTGTATCCTAAGCTGTCGTAGATAAATGTCTTTACCCCTCTGTTACTAGCCTGTGTTCAGGGTGGGATTAGGAGAAACAGAGGAACCAAATGTTCCTATGGGAAGCTGGACCTAACTCACCATTCACTTGAGAGGAAGGACAACAAGCCTCTGTGCAAGCCCCTAGGAAATGTCAGTAGGGTCAATTCCAGAAAATTAGATAAACACTTTGGTAAAATAAGCCAAAGAATAATAGTGATACATCCCAGATTTTCCAGGATATTTCTGATTGAAATTGTCCAATTCATTTTTGGTGATGTTTTAATTTTTGATTTGGGAAGCACAAACACTATACTTTACTTCTATGTTTAGCTTTAGTGATTTTTCTGCCACAAGTAATACTCTAGACTTTAGTTGAGTTTTTGCTTCTTAATTAAATAATTCTTATTTGAATATATCTATGTTTATTTTTAAAAAGGGTTACTGAGTACGAGATCACCACTTGTTATGATCTTGCTCCTTGGGGCAGACCGTGACATCTCATATGTATATATACTTACCTCTCTTGGGCAAAAGCTTCTCCCTTTGCTCTACATGGTCATCTGAACATTCCGTGAAGCATTTCTATCCTTCCAGGATGTTTTATTTCTTGTTTTCATGGATCAAGAGAGACTGTTTTATACATGGTTTCAAATACTTACTGGATTTGTATCCTAAAGGGAGAAAGCAGCAGGTCATTTTTTTTCTTTCAAGGGCTTGCTGTAAGTTGGTCTTCCTCTTAACATGAAGAAAAGAATGACATTCTTCATGACCCCCATTATGAGTATGCTTTAATATGTTAAAGCCCTATTATTAGCAGGCTGTGCCTTGGCTTATTTTATAGAGAGCCCAGGAACAGAAGTGTAGATCAAAAACACTGATATTTTTCACTGGCACAAACTGCAGACACTTTACTTGTTGATTAATTTGTTAAAATGTGTGGTAGAACATTTAGTTATCATGTAATCATTCTGAGTAAACTAGAGTCCTATGTTTCTTTAACAATGGAAAATTATATTTTCCTTTTTCTAATATCCCGGTGTTGTATGTATGCTCATTTATGTTCTTGGTTTAACAGGAACATTGAACATTCCCTCACTCTGAATCTACTCTAAATCTTGTGTTTGTGTATTTTCACCATGGTAAGCCATAATATATAAAGTACAATTAAGAAAACCTTAGCCGGGTGCGGTGGCTCTTGCCTGTAATCCCAGTACTTTGAGAGGCCAAGGCAGGTGGATCACTTGAGGTCAGGAGTTCCAGACCAGCTTTCCCAACATGGGGAAACCCCATCTCTACTAAAAATACAAAAATGAGCCGGGCATGGTGGCGGGTGCTTGTAATCCCAGCTACTCGGGAGGCTAAGGCTGGAGAATTGATTGAACCTGGAGGTGGAGGTTGCAGTGAGCTGAGATCATGCCATTGTGCCATTGCAATCCAGCCTGGGTGACAAGAGCAAAACTCTTTCTCAAAAACAAACAAACAAACAAAACAAAACTGTAAGTAATCTTCATAAGTAAATGATATACACTTAAATACAAATTATCACACTTATAAAAGAAATTTTCTATATTTATCCAACATCGGTCAAATTCCTTAATCTTATAACATTCAACACAAGAACAAGAACCACCACCAAGTCCACATTTATCTTCTCTATCATATTTAAGATATTGCAGGACTGGAGTATCTTCTTAGGATATACTTTCATCAGAACAGATAACCTATTACATCAGAGATTCAAAGAAGTAGAGCGGGAAAAAGAAGGAGTTACATATATATAAATATATATATATATATTTTTTTCCCCCACAAATGATGTCATCACCTCACTGTGCTAATGGGGATTGCTGCACTTGAGATTATGTGCCTTACAAAATAATTTACTTTAATAATGACTTTAAACAGCTGATATTTCCGATATAGAAAATAAGAATTCAGCTTATTTATATTCTGGAAAGAACCATATCTGCTGCTTAGAGTGAAGCAGACCTGCAGTTTACACAACAGTTCAGAATAATCTTGTTTACCAAGCTCTTTGGATAAATAGAAAAATATCCACCTTATCTTGAGTTGCTATGGTAATCAGCTGAATTAGTTTACCACTTAAGCTCTCTGTAAGATGATTGGTGCATCATCTGTGAAGATGACTGGAATGTTAGCCCACGAAGTTATAACTTGTCCAACGCTGTTCAAATGACCGAGAAGAGTAAATCAAGTATCTGTTGGTACTCAGTTCTCAGGGAGCGGTTTACACATTGAAAAATCAGATCCAACACATACTAACCATAGTTTCTCACGTTACGATTTCTGGTGGAATTCCTTTAGACCCAGTCTTATTCTTCAAGATACTGAATTTTTGGGAACTCTAAGTCAGTTTCTCCTTCTTACATAGAGACTTGATGTTTCTAACTGGTCGCAACCTTGGGTTCATCAGAAGAATCGGCTCCCCTTGTGAGCACAAATAATCTCAGTGAAGAGAAAGACACTGTCATAGAGTCAACATTTATGGAATTTCCTGGAATCCACAGTTATCTTAAACTCTGTTCCACTTTCTCTGGACACCAGCTACCTTCAATAGTGCCAGGTTCAATGTCTAACCATGGAGTATGTCATAGTTGGACTGGGTGAGTGCAGATGCAATTGCATGAGATTTTGAAACAACACATTATAAAAGTTTCAGGTATGCAAAAGGTGGGAGAGAACATATACTCCTTACCCTGCTTTAACAATTTCTCAACATTTTGCCAATTTTGTGTCATCTGTTACCTTCATTCATAACATTTTTTGCTGAAATATTTTAAAACAAATCCAAAACATTATTTCATTTTACCTGTAAATACTTCAATAATTTACATGGGTTTTTAATGGCTTGCTATTTATTTTCAGGGTTTCTTTTAGTATCTTTGACCTCTGTGACAGCTCATCTTGCAAAGTGACCTATCTCATTGTCAGAGAGCTCTAGCTAAAGCTCATTCATTGTTTTGTGAACCATGAGGCCAATATTCTGTGCTGACCCAAGTTGGGCCAGAAAGACAGTTTTCAAGACGGCACGGCTTCTAGGTCTCTGTCACAGCTTGTCCACTTTCTTTGGTTGTCAGCTACTAGAACTATGGCAGTTCATGCTGGGATATAATTTTTCATAGGGCACAGAAAAAGAGGGTGGCATTAGGCAGAATCAAGAGTAGGAGCTAAGAAAATGAAAAAGACAAGGCAGAAAATATGCCAGAGGTGCATATTTAAGGGATAAGGGGGGAGGAGTCTCTGATGTTGAGGATGAGTCCTCTTGAAGTAGGGGTGCACAAAAGAGTCTCCCCACTTGTGAATTACTAAGGACACCAATGGTGAACTAATTTATAATAGGTGTCTCCTGTGACTGAGAAGGCTGAGTGGGGATTCTCAGTAAGAAAAAAGCTCAGAGGCAACCAAGTTGTATGGATCTTTAGAAAGGGAAGCAAGGAAATAGACAAAGGACAACTTCGCTGAAAACATTTATGAAGCATTCAGTAATGCTGTAACTTCTTTTTAATGAGAAACAGCAAACCTTAAGGGAAAACACTCTGGGGTGTTTATGTCCAGAGTCAGCAAAGCTCCAGAGTTATGTCTTATTCAGACATATTCAGGAGTACTGGAGAGAGAGAATACCCCAGAAAATAGGTGTTGGCATCTGTGGAAAGGAGAGAAAGGCAGACTGTATTCTAGAGTCTTAAGGATAAAAATAGAGTGGAAAATGTAAAATCATTTTGTGAATACAGGACAGCTGTTGAGGCTTGGCGGATAGGTTGGGGTTATCTAGAAAAAGTTCCCAGCAATCCAAAGAGATGTTTTATCTTCGACACTGTGTCATCTGTGCTTTGATTTAGAAAGGTACACACACACATTTGTGAGTTAAGAAAAACTCCTGATACTAAATTATTTATAGTTAAGCCTCTAGTAAAACCCTGAATTCAAAAATATTTGTAGTAGAATATAAACATTCTTCTTGTTTTGTCATTTATCTTGGTAAAAGTCAAGTTGCTGCAGCGTGACGGTTCTGGTACTGAAATGGTCTGAGGAAAGTGGAGGAGGAATGGAGTTACATGTTTTTGAAAACTTGTTTTGTGAATTTTGAAATAGTTTTAGACATACATAGGCATTGCAATAATGCTACAGAGAGTTCCCACAGGCCCTGTTACCTAGCGTCCCTCATGGAAAGCATATAACATAATCATAGCACAATTATCAAAACCAGGAAATCAACATTGGTAAATGCTATTAACTAAACTATAGATCTTTTCCAGATTTCACTAGTTCTTACATGCACTCATTTTCCTTTATAGCATATAGTTCAGTGAAACTTTATCACATGTATAGATTTGTGTAACCACCACTATAATCAGAATGGAGATCTCTTCAGTCATCCCAAAGGAACTCTCTGGTTCAGTCCCTTTGTAGTTTCATCCTTTCCCCAACCTAATGCCTGGCAGCTATTAATCTCCATCACTAAAAATTTGTCGTTTCCAGAATGTTATATGATAGAATAATAACTATGCAACCTTTTGAGACTGACTTTTTTTCCCATTCAGCATAACCCCCTGAGATTTATCTAAGTTGTGTGTTTCAATTGCTGAGTAAGATTCTATTTTATGGATGTAACACATATTGGGTATCCATTCATGTGTGTTGAAGGGCATTTGTGGCTTTTCCCCCAATTTGGGGCTATTACTGAAATTACATTTTACTGTTTTTCCCTAAATATATGAATCTGAAAGTGCATCTGTATCATTTAAGACTTAATTCCATGTGGAATGAATTTCTAGAAGCATTAAGAACAGGTTACCAGTATTCCCAGGATTGCTGTGATGACTAATTTTTAGCTGAATAAAATATGAATACATCTATTCATTTTTGTATGTGTCAAGAATGTGCTGAGAGTTATAGGAAAGCAGAAAGGTAATAATTGTTACAAAATCATGAGGAGTGCCCAAGTTCTAAAAAACCCACAAAGCCAAAGAATGCATGGTTGTAGTTTCAGAATTATCTTTTCAGAGAGTGCCAGAGCCAATCTTCTTGGTACCTGAGGGTAGATACCCAACCTCTTGTTCCTCACTTAGACTTTCTCCTATAGTTGGCTTTTCTCCGTGAAGGGTCCTGTTTCAGCACATTGGACAGAAAAATGCAAGCACAGTGCAAAAATAGGTGTGAATGTAGTACTGATTCAGGTACCAGTGTGTGTTTTGAAAGTTAACTCTGCTTTTCTAGTGATACTTACTTTAGATAAAACTTAGGTCAAGCCTGTTCAAAACTGTGACCCCAAGGCGATTATTCGACAGTATAAACACATGGTTTCCAGATCATTCATTATTTTATTTAACTTCGTGAGTACATAAAATTTTTATCCCATTTGTGAGTCTTGATGCACACAATTGACTAACTGTGTTTGGGTTATTTTCTCTTCCACATTGGGAAAAACTATCTTTCATGATCTTTCTCCCTTTTCAAAGCTGTTAAACTTTTATCTTCTTGATGATGATCCAGTGTTTCTCATCATGCTTCTGTACCTATATGTGCTACTGTTGTGTATTTGTGTGTGTTCATCCTGCCTCTCCCACGGAAAGTCCCGTCCTCTGTTCTTCATCACCAAGACTCTCTACACAGTAAAGGCTCCATCTGTTTTGACTGTTGACCTACTGAAGGCACATGCCTTTTTGGACAGATTCAACACAAGGTTGAGGAATAAACCTAGGCTTATTTTCCTTCAGATTTTCTCAACAATCCTTCCATCTGCTAGTAGTATCTATTCTCTTCTAGCAACTTTGTTTTTTTTTTTTTTTTTTTTTTAAAGAATAAAATTGCCTTGGGCTTCTAGGACCCTCTGGGAAACTAGGTGTCAGCATGGAAAGTAGGTTGGTCTGATCAAAGGAGTCCTGGTATGGGAGGTGAGAAGACCTGGGATCTGGTACTGGATTTGCTTCTCACTCCTAACATGATCGTGAAAATATTTTCTGCTTCTTCCCTTATTAGCAAAATCAGGTAGATATAAAAGGCTCTGAAGCAGGCTGGGTTGTTGTAATGGCAAAGGGGGAACTCGAAAACTTCTGGACTGAGATGTGGGAGTCACATCATTGTCCATTGCAGACATACCAAACAAGCCACCTTTAATTTAGAGCACAGGCTTGTGAGTCTAGTGGCGCTGTTCAATCATACATTTTAATCTCTATAAAATGTAATCTTCTCCTATGCATAAAGGTAGTACCAACGGCGCTTGAGTACCTCGAAGAGAGTTTTGCCCAAAAAGCAGCAGGCTTATTGTATGATATGTCCATCTATGGAGGTCCTGGCTCAGGCTGAGCTGACCATATGAAAGGCTGTTCTAATGCAGAAAGGTTGGAAACCTGTAATTACTTTTTAAAGTTTAGAGTTGCGGAACCTATTTTTATAGCAAGACAGACTTACTCTGGTATTGGCCCATGGATGGGTAAAAGAAAATAAATGCTTTCACCTTTTAAAAAGGGGTAAGTGTAGCACTGTCAGCATGGCTCAGTGCTCACTGTCATCCTGCTGCTACATCATGTGCTTGATGCACTGTCGTTTGGGTGATCACATCACATTTAAGTCATGGTCATTTATTCCTAGTGTCAGAGTGAAGGAGTCCTGTTTGTCTGAGATTCAGCATTCCTCAAACTGGGTTTCAAAAAGAATTTCTTCCAAAAGAATTCATCAAAGACTACCGTAATTTCATACCAGGGAGAAAACCGTCAAAATATATTACGAGTCCAACTACAAACCTAGCTCAAGCCATCATAGTCTCTCATCCAAACTACTCACTTGACTTCCTAACTAGGTTCCTGCATTGACTCTTGCTCCTCCATAGTCGGTGCTCCACACAGCAGCCAGAGGGATCTTTTAAAATTATAATTCTGTTGAAAATATAATTCCCATAGCAAAGCCTTTGGCAGTTTTCTCTTAGAAGTGCATGCAATACAAATGGCTTGCTATGGCTCACAGGAACCAAGCGTAATCTGGCCTGAGTCAGTCTTTTCAACTTCACCTCCTGCCACTCTCCCCTTTTCTGGCTTTCCTCCAAGCATACTGGGGTTCTTACCTTTTTCTGTATCTGCCTCAGGGCCTTTGCACCTGTAGTTGCCTCTACTGGGTACTTCATATTCCCCCAGATTTTTGCCTAACTCCCCTACTTCATTTATGATCAACATATAATCACTCCCTCATTCTTTCTTTATTCTCTATCCGTCACCATGCTTTATTTTTCCTCATGACTCTTATATATCTTAGATCATAATATATATTTATTTATTAGCTTATTTCCTGCCTTCCTGTCTAGAGTGTAACCTTCTTGAGAGCAGTGACATTGTCTTTTTCATGCTGCATCCCATGCCTATAGTGTCTGACACAGAATAGATTTTTGATTAATAGTGTTTGAATGGGTGAAAGAGAATAGAGTTATCTGGCATAAGGGGAGTCAAGTCAGCCTGAGGTCAAATCCAAATCTTGTAGATTCGGGATATTAATCATTTATTAGATACATAGTTTGCAAATATTTTATCCAATTCTGTAGGCTGTCTTCTCACTTTGTTGATTATTTCTGTTGCTTTGCAGAAGCTTTTTAGTTAAATTAAGTCTCAGTTGTCTGCAAGGAATTTAGACAACTCAAGAACAACAACAAAAAACAATCCCATTTAAAGGAGGCTTTAAAGTACAGGAACAGACATTTCTCAAAAGAAGATATGCAAGTGTTCAACAAATGTGAAAAAATGCACACCATCAGTAATCAGATAAATGCAAATTAAAACCACAATGCAATACCATTTTATACCAGTCAGAATAGTTATTATTAAAAAGTCACACACACACAAAAAAACCCAACAGATGTTGATGAGGATGCAGAAAAAACAGAACCATTATACATTGTTGGTAGGAAGGTAAATTAGTGCAACCCCTGTGGAAAACAGCGTGGAGATTTCTCAAAGAGTCAAAAATAGAACTACTATTCAATCCAGCAATCCCACCACTAGATATCTACACAAAAGAAAACAAATCATTTTCTTAAAAAAAAAAAAAGACACCTGTACTCGTATGTTTATCACAGTACTGTTCACAATAGCAAAGTCATGGCATCAGCACCTAAGTGTCCATCATGGAGGACTGGATAAGGAAAGTGTGGCATATATGCCGTAGAATACAACTCAACCACAAAACAGAATGAAATCATATCTTTTGCAGCAACAGGGATGAACCTGGAGGCCATTATCCTGAGTGAAAGAACTCAGAAACAGAAAGTCAAATATTGCGTGTTCTCGCTTATGAGTGAGAGATAAACAATGGGTACACATAGACAAGATGGAAATAATGGACTCTGGGGACTCCAAAAGCACAGAGGGTGGGAGGTGTTTGAGGTTTGAAAAATTACGTAGTAGGTTCAGTGTTCATTCTTCAGGCAGTGGTCACACTAAAAGCCCAGACTCACCACTACCCAGTATATCAATGAAACAAAACTGTATTTGTATCTGTTACATCTGTTCTAAAAATCCGTACTTTGGTTGGGCGTGGTGCCTCACGCCTGTAATCCCAGCACTTTGGGAGGCCGAGGCAGGTGGATCATGAGGTCAGGGGTTCGAGACCATCCTGGCTAACACGGTGAAACCCCGTCTCTACTAAAAATAGAAAAAATTAGCCAGGCGTGGTAGCGGGTGCCTGTAGTCCCACCTACTGGGGAGGCTGAGGCAGGAGAATGGAGTGAACCTGAGAGGCGGAGCTTGCAGTGAGCCGAGATCTCACCACTGCACTCCAGCCTGGACAACACAGCAAGACTCCATCTAAAAAAAAAAAAAAATCTGTACTTTACTAGTGGGCGTTTATTGGAATATGAAACATTTCAGTTCAACTTTGTAAGCTTTAGTCTTTGTGTTTTAAAATGTGTCTGATGCTGTCTTCTTCATAGTTTGTTAGGAGCACTAAATGAAAAGTAGAAAGCCTGCCAGAGAGTGATTCACAAACATTCACTCAGTCTGAATCTATAAAGCTGTTTCTGAGCGCTGACTGTAAAGTGCACTAGAAGTTCAATTCTTTAGGTTTTGTCGTTTTGTGACAGGTTGATATGGAACTCGAGGGGTTGGCCAAAGCCCTCAGAGGGTTGTAGGCCATGAAAGTTCGAGAATCACTGGGCATGTCCAAGCAAAATGAAAAATAGTCAAATTGAAAAACAGATGTGCTTGTGCCTCCTAATTCCCAGCAGGGGCTCTTGTCTGAAGCCTCAGAAGGCTCCTTTGGGTTTCTGTGAATGTTGTCAAGGGCGCCAAGGATGCTGGACTTGCATTTTGATGCCCAGGCCCCTGTGCTGGAAATGATGGGAAAAAATAGGAACTCTTGAACTTGAGCAAGTATTAGAATATGTGAGGTAATGGAGAAGCCTCTTCCCTCATGCCCTTGCTCTTGTCAGGCCTGTTTGTTAAGGTCCAGGCCCCACTTCCCACTTTTGTTTCCTTTAATTGCCCTTATGAGACCACATCCAAAATCCCGAGTCCTGCCAAGTGAATGCAGTACTTAATGATTTGACTACTGGATGTCTGGTCTTGGAGAAAACAGTCAAGAGCTAGAGCAAGGCAGAGAGCAGCATACCTGTAATACAGTTCATTAAAATAATGCAAACACTTGTGTAATATGTATGAGGTGCCAGGTAGTCTGCCAAGAACTTTTCATCTATTAATTTGTTTAGTCTTTACAACTGTTCACTCCACTTCCTGTTAGGGAGATAGCTGTTGTTGGACCCAATGTAGAGATGAGGAAACACTGAGGACCAGAGAGTAGACGTCCAAGGTCACAGAGTTGGGCAGATGTGGGGCAGAGCCCCAAGCTCAGGCATTCTGGATCCCAGGCCCATGTGCCTGTTTGGTGGATGGGGAGCTGGCACCAGCCCTTGTGTCCCCAAATATCCTGGCTGCATTGTTCCCTTGTTCTTAGTTCATTTGTGTTGCTGTAAAGGAATATCTGAGGCTGGGTAATTTATAAAGAAAAGAGGTTTATTTGGCTTGGAGGTCTTCAGGCTATACAAGAAGCATGGCGCTACATCATTTGCTTCTGGTGAGAGCCTTAGGAAACTTCACCCATGGCAGAAGGGAAAAGGAACAGATATTACATGGTGAAACAGGAAGGAAGACAGAGCGGGGGAGATGCCAGGCTCTTTTTAACAGCCGACTTGGAAGGAGGTGTGTGGGGAGACTCGTGGGAACTAATAGAGTGAAAACTCAGTCATTACCTTGAGGACAGCACCAAGCCATTCATGAGGGATCCACCCCTATGACCCAGATACCTTCCACCAGGCCCCACCTCTATCATTGGGGATTAAATTTCAACATAAGGTATGGAGGGGACAAATATCCAAACTCTATTATTCCCATGAATAAAATCCTCTATTAAACTCCAGGAGAGAGAACTATGCACCTCTCAATCCCAAGGTGAGCTGGGATTCACGATTGGTTAAAACTTCATCAAAACCATCCACACTGGAAATCACATCTAAAATTTGAGTAATTTTATGGTTTACAAAGCATATCCACATCCTTGATTTATTCATGTTCCTAGCTGCCCTCTGAGTCCGAGGATCTTTTCACTTTTCTCCTATTATTCAATGTCATTACTGAGCCTCTGCACTGACCCCACGGCTGCCTGTGGTACTCTCTGCGCTGCTGCATGTCTAGGGCGATCCTGGTGGAAGCATGAAGCCAAGCCAGCCTCTCTCTGGTCACCACCAGCACTTCATTCCTTATATATACCAGGCATGGGAATGTTTCTTTTGCTTGTTAATTTTTGTTCTTGCTCTTATCTGCATTTATCTTCCTTCCCCCAAGTGGATTGCCAGACCCTGCAGAACAGGGAGGGGAATTCTTTTTTCCTTTATTATTCTTTCCTCAGTTCCTGCTGTAGAGCTATGCATCTAGTCAATGCTTAATAAATGCTGGTAAGTTGAATGATGAACACTGAACATAGAAACCCACAGTTACCTGGCTCACTGGTTTTGTAAGAATAGGGATAATAATAGTAGCAACTAATATGTACAGAATTGACTATGTGACATTATTTAAGGGCTTTGCACACATTAATCCATTTAATCCTCTTGCTGACCCAAAGCACTACTGTGCTGAACTGCATTTTGCCCATGGAGAGAGGACTAGTTTTTGGGAAGCCAATGTGCAGAAGGCCTTGTTTCACTACCCCTAAAACAGTGCATGCGCAGGAGGACTGTTACGGCTGTGCTTTGGAAGGTCTGTGGATGAGGAAATGTAGAATTGTAGAGTTGTGGGTTGGAAGTTGATTTAGAAGACACATGTAACAGAAGTAACAATCTTATCAGACTTACCAGTGTCTTCCACTTATTTCCTTAACTTCAGATGCTCAGGAAGGACAGCACCTACAGAATGCATCCACTGCTGAAAAATGAGAGCTGTTTCTTGTTGGTACTCTTTAGGGGCATTTTAGCATAGTGGTGGACTCCAATGTTGACTTTTCTTTTCATTGTCTGTTTGATCTTGGCAGATTCTTAAGGATCTCTGGATCTGAGTTTGTTCGTCTGTTGATTGGGGTTCATGGTAGCCACTTCTCAAGGTTGCGATTAAGGTGAAATGAGATGCTATGTGTGCAAAGGACCTGGTAGCAAGAATGACATGGGAAGGAGGGCTCACTCAATAAACATTGCCTGTTATAGTGTGCTGGCATTACCTTAAAATCCTTAATAAACTGTAAGTTTTGGATGAAAGTCAGAAGTGTTGGGTTAGTGAAGCATTCTGCTACGGATTGCAGGCTTTTCCCTGGTGTCACATTGCATTGAAAATGCTTGTTCGGAGACAGCCCAGAAGGGTTAAAAAAAAAAAAAAAAAAGAAAAAATTCTGGAAAGCCTGGCGTTTTGTGCAATGTTGTAAGACATTTATAGTTATTGAGCCAAAATTTCCACTGTAATAGAAAAAGCAGTTGCTTTTAAACTTCTGGTCCAATTTAGTAATTATGGGTGAGTTAAAATGTAGGCCATTTGAATTGGATTTGGAGGATCAAGTAAGATTGTGTCCTACAGTGGGGATGACTCATAGAGGAGGTAGCTTGACACAGTGGAAAGAGAAGCTGATAAGGAGCCAGGAGACCCAAGTTCCTGGCCTGGATTTGCACAAATAAACTGTAATAGCCTTCGGGCAAATTATTAAACATCTCAGTTTTCTATTCTATAAAATGAGAGGGCTGTGTTTGTGAATGGATCTTTCAACATACTTAAGATTATACCAAACAGATCACTGAAAAAGAAATATGTTATCTACAGTCGTTAGGGAATAAAGTATTCTTGCTAGTGCAATATACTTATTTGGAGAGGATTACAACATAAACAAGAACCCACGAGAATACATCAGTGCCAGAATGATACAGACATAAGCAGACACCTGAGGCTCTCTGATACTCCCAGGTCATTGCTATGTCCTAGGAAAACATAGCCATGCTAGTTACAAGACTTTTCTGATGATGCGTCTTTGTAAGCAGATGATTTACTGGGAACTAGAGATAGAATTTTTCAATGATTTCCATGTTATGGATGTCCTGTACTTGGTCTTAAGCTCTGCCACATCTTGAGAAATAATTTATTGACTAAATTCAAGATGGCAAATGTAAAAACTCATTCAGATTAGCTAGCTTGTTTACTTGTTCTTGGCATTCTTTCTTCTTATTTCAGTTGTAGGCATGAATCCACATTTTGGGCTGGTCATCTTTATAATAGGCTTATGGTTTTATAATATCAGATTTTGAATGGTAACATTTTCTGCTCTCTGTGTTGCCTATCACCTGTAGAATTAAGATAGGTCAAGTATGGAACAGATGGATTGAATGATTCCGTAAATTATTCACTGACATTATAAGGGTACCTCCTGTGGCACAAATAGAAATATTCCTGAGAGTTGTAAAAATTAAATTTTTAAAAATCGAATCCAATTTTCCTATTCACCTGCATTAGAATTTCTAAGACATTCTATCTTCATTTCTGATTGATTTTCAATTAGCAAAGGTTCCTGCCATTTTAACTTTAAATTTGTTAGTTCCCCTTTTTCCTCCAAGTGGTTAATGATCTGTGAACAAATACTGGAGCAAATCAGAGATGCTTCTGTGTACAGTCACCCTATAGATATTTCTGGTGTATAAAGGAGTGAGCTACCTGGGAGATGAGGAATCTTGGTCCTAGTGTTTTCTCTGACACCACAGAGGTGTGCGTCTTTGAAGAAGGTCTTTTTGCCTGTTTCAGGCACCATTCTCTCATTTGTAAATTATGAGCTCCATTGATCCTATCTGGCTTTGATATTCTACAGACAATTGAGTGGGGAAAGGAAACTTTCTCTGAATTGTAATCTCTCAATTTTTCTTTTCATAAATTAATTTTCTTCAAGTGGATTATACCTATCTGTAAGTGAATAACAGCCTCCATTTATTATCCTTATTTTTACTTTTATTTTTGACTTGCAAATTCCTTTTTGGATGGATTAGATTGAAAATCTTTGGGAGGCTCAATCAGCCCCAACAGATTTATTCATTCTTCATTCTGGATGAAGAAGAGGAAATAGTTTAAGATAGATCTGACATGGAACATTAATTTGATTGAAGCCTTTCTGTGTGAGGAGTAATTGTAGCATCTTCATTGCCATAATGGAGAGATTAGCATGGATTAGATTAACCCATGTACAAAGGTTGTACAAATTGATTGCTGTGATTTGTAGGCTGGGCTGATCTTTATAGTCACTGGCATGACTTCTTAAGCAATATAGTCATGATTTCTTTCATGTGGTTTACATGTGGCAACAAGAAGAGCACATTTCTCTGGTTACCAAAACCTTGTGTCTCCCAATGGGAACTTGGCAGAGACTCAAAAACACAAGACGTGTATGTACAATATTAAGGAGATGGCACTGGTCGTCTGGCCTGCTGTCTGAGATGAGAGCACACATTGGCCAAAGACAGAAGAGTTCCCAAAACAGATGTTCAGAGAAGATGACTAGAATACTGTCAAAATGTGGTCTAGAATAATTATGAACATAAGCCTAAAAAGGTAGCCAAGATATGGCTCTGAATTATAGCCAGTCATGGGATTATTATTTAACTCCAGTTTAGTATGTTTCCTGCCAAGTATGTGCCAGACCCTCTGAAACAGAATCTGGTTTTTGCCAGCAGTGCTTAGCAACTCTATATTTTAAGCCTAAACTCCAAAAAAAAAAAAAAAAAAAAAAAGAAGAGTAAAGAATACTAAATTGCTTTCTGATGCGAGTAAGTTGTGTTTCAAGCAGCCTCAGAAACCTTTTCCTCTGGAAGAGACATTGTGTGGCTAAGAGGAAGAAAGGGGGCACTTCTCCCCTCTGCTGAACTCACCTGGACTTGGTCTCTCTCCTAAGGCTTTCACTGCAATTGAAAGGCTTTTTCACTGCACTAAGTATCTCTCCCAAGGCTTCACTGCAATTGGTACATGTGTTCAGTGACTATTAGAACTTAAATGATCACTCTCATCCCACCTCACTGATCTCATCTTCCAAATTTCTCCCTCTTGCTTTCCCATTCCAGGGAATCTATCCTTCTTGGTCTTCAGATGCGCTGAACATCTTCTTGCTTGAGGATGTTTGCTGCCTTACCTTACTCTGCTGGAAAGCAATTCCTTCCAATGGTGCAAGTCTCATGTTATTCATGAGGCTTCCCTGGCCACCCCATTTAAAAGCAGTACCCCACCAGCATTCCCTATCACCTCCACCCTGCTCTGTATTACCTAATAACACTAATGACCATCTGGCAGATTATATCTTTATTTGCATATTTATTATCTGTATTCTCTCTTTAGAATGAAGATAGAGGCTTTGTTCCAGTGACTGAAACAATGCCTGGCACGTAATGGAACTCAATAAATAAATGTTGAAATAATGAATGAATAAATGGATTAGCCTTTAAGTTGTATTCATTCATACACATTACATTGGGGTTTTCTAGAAGATAGTATGAAAATTTCACTTAACTTGTGACTCAAGTATGGAAAGAACAGTAGAGATCAGAGGTTCTTAAACAACTATCCATGAACCCAAAGCTGTGCTTTACAAAATTTAACGTGCATGTGGATCGACAGAGGATCTTGTTAAAATGTGAACTGTGGTTTAGTAGTCTAAATTGGGCTCTCGGGTTCTGTGTGTCTGACAGGCTCACATACGATGTGGATGTTGCTGGTTCTAAGATTGCACTATGAGGAGAAAGACTCTAAAGTACCTGTAGAAGGGATTCAAGGGGTTCACAAAGCCAGAGTTTTGAATGTCCAGTATCATTGTTATAGCAAAGAACTGAAGTGCTAGTTTCTAGAAATTTCTGGTTTATGCAGTGCCAATGAACAGATAATTTATTGGGCATTCATTTGCAGAGCTTTCAGCTGTTAACTATACATGGTTGTTGTGTAGGCAGACATAAATATGGGTATAGGAGAATTTCCTTTTCTGAGGAAATAATAGAAAACATTCATCAGTTTATCAAAAGGATCAGTCCAAACAATGGTGACAGCCATTGTTAATGAATGATGACATTAAACAAAAGAAACTTTAGATATCAAACCAAAACACATCATAACCACATTGTTACAGTAGTGACAAAACCAACACATATGTTTGCAAATATCTTGGGAAGATTGTGTTTTATAGCAACAGATTTTTGCTAAACAAACAACTAACTTTTTAAGTTAACATTTGCTGGAGATGATATTTTCCCAGGGAAGTATTTAAATTCTTGGAACATAAATATCCAAAGACAAATATTTCTTTTCCCCTAGTCACTGGAAAGGGACCCCAACTGGAAACATTGTCTAGAAATGAATATTTGGAAACTCTGAGGCCCTCGGTAAATGCCATTACAGTAGCTCATTGTTCTTCTAAGCTGAGGCCAAAATGCCCTCAAAGGGGCCTTGGTGTAGAAAAGCTGTTTTCAGGCGAAACAACAACAACAACAACAAACAACAACAACAGCCCATCAAGAGCTGTATAGCTTTTCAGTCAGGAAACTTACCCCCAGGTGGATGTTTCTCAGCCAAGGAGCGTGGGCCATTTAGTCTCAAAAGTAATTTGGAACAACTGAGATGTTTTATGTTAAATGGTCCTACTAAATAGACATCTAGCACAGGGCTTAGCCAAACTCTAGAAGGCCTTGCGTGGTGTGGCATCATGATCCTCATAATTGCTAAAAATATTACTCATAATCATAATGGCTAACATTCATTGAGTCTAAATATATGCTAGGCAATGTGCTACTAACCTTCCATACGTTTACTTATACAATATTTATAAAACTAATTCGGATGGTAGTATAAGTTTTTGTTTTGCAGAAAAGGAAACTAATGCATGGATATGTGATTTATATTGCTCAAGGAGACAAAATTGCTGAGCTGTAGAATTGGGACTCAAATTCAGATATGCTGATTCCGGGGCTCATCCTGCTAATGATTGTGCTGTACTCATGATCATAACAAATTGATTTTTGGTGACCTTGAAACCCTATTTAGGAAACTAAATGTTAAGATTTTTGGCTGAATTTACCCTCAGGGTAGAGAAATCAGGTTTTCATAAACTTACTGTCATCAAATTAACTATCCTAAACTATTTTTCAGAATAAACACTCACTACTTGTTAAGGAAATCAGAGTGAAACTTTTATTCATATGAGCTAAGAACTTCTGCATTCCCATTTCATGGAAACGTGGATTTTGCATGGCTCTGTAGCATGGCAAACATAGCTTGGTGTGCAAAAATACCCTAGGGTAAAGATAAATGCCATTGTTTTCGAAATCAACCACTTGTCCCTAATGCTCAATCTGTGCTTCTGAGAATTTGCAGAGTTTCAGTGCTTTAATGTGTGTATTGAACAGTGCTTTCTGTTGCAAATAGCAGAATTTGCACACGCAAGTTGAATCAGAAAACAATAACGTAACAACAGATATTAATAAACACCTAGAATCTCTGGGAGAGTGCCAAAGAGCGGGGTTCTGGGGCTACACAACCACACCTTAGGACTTCTCTCTAATCATATGGCTTCTCAGCACCTGTGATGCCAGGACTTGGCCTCCCAAAGCTGGGGAACCAAATGCCTCACCAACTGCTCCTGCCAGAAAACTGGTTCTCCCTGGTTTGGTGCCCATACTCTTTGAATTTTCTGGCTTCAAAAACTGGACTCATGGTGTGAGAAAATTCCAAAATGTAGGAAGATCTTCAAAGATGTTGGGCAGTCACCATGAGGAAGCTTCCAATGTTGTGTATTTCAGATCAGTGTTGTGGCGTATCTTTCCCTTTATCACATGTTTCCTTCATTTTTACTCCCTTTGAATGCTAAATCTTTACAGAGAACAGGGACTCTGTTCATTCAGTCCCCAGAATGGCACTGTGTTAAGTCCACAAGAAGGCTTTTCATGGACTTTTGGAGTCTGATCGTAAAGGAGAAATAAGTCTTAAAAAGGCAGTGCAGGTGATGTGGTGAATTTGGTGTTTAGCATTTTAAACTTGAGAAAAATGATAAGACAGACCAGTCAACACACAATGGGCAAATGGAGATAGGTGATTCTAACTCAGAAGTGCAGACAGGACTCCAGGTTTGGGTGTGGGAGTTGTCCTTCAAGGATTGGCAGTTGAAGCATTGACCAGAGCATGGATGTGTTTTCTGAGCAAGAGCTGTCAATAATTAGGATAGAAAACTGAACATGGAATTCTGAAGACCCCTCACCCTGTGCCAAAGTCCAGGTGCAGAAAAGAAAGGTGAGCTTGTGATAAAGAGCAGGCAGAGTTCAGAAGACAGCCATATTATTTTAGTGTCATAGGGATTAAAGGAGGCAATTCATGAGAATTGATTGCTTTTTTCTCACTCTTTATTGAGATATAGCTTCTCAAATGTAAAACATGGTTTGAAAGAGATCAGTAACCACAGCCTTACATTTGTGGTGTGTTTTGTACTTTTCAAATTTGTTTTCAAATCCCCATCACTTCATTTAAGTTCATTCAGATAATTAAATTGAAAATTACTTTCTATGTGTGGTTAAAACAATCTTGCATTATTTTTTTTAAATCTAACTTAAACATGAAAGAAAATTCAGATGTGTGTAGTTAATCACATGTCTGAAGAAATTACCTTAAAAATTCTTTTTTTGAGAAAGAAAGAGTATCATGTGGTATACAGAGTGAAGGCATGAATACCTCCATTGCACAAGTTTCCTGCTTAGCTGGGAGCTGGTCAGGCCACTTCACCTCCCATTTAAAACATCCTTTAGGACTAGGTATGGAGCTAATGTTTTAGATATGAAAAATAATTATTCACAATGTATTACTATGAAACATATGTTCATAGATCCTTACGTTTGTATATAAAACAAGAAATCACAAAGCTTTATTCATGCAGAAAAAATTAATTTGAAAAAGCCCACTGTATGCCAAGGAATATTCTTGATGCTTGGAGGTTTGGAGTGAATAGGGCTTGCTTCTTGCTTTCCGAAAAGAAATGAGTTTCAATTCTGACTTAAGAGACATAAACAAGGAAAAGTATACTCTCCATGCTGTGTATGTGTGGCTTAGGCCCTGGCTTGATGAAGGGAGATTTGGTATTTTGTTAATGTAGGAAAAACTAAACCAAAGTGTCTTTTCTATTCTCTCATTTAACAATAGTCAACACAGAAGACTTCTGTGACCTCTAGTCACCAAGAAGTGTGTGGGGATTTCTCACGACCAACAAATAAACCATCAGTTATGCAGCTGACACTAGCTAGGTGTCCTCTAATTCAATGCAGCTCTGACACTGTCTACCTGGAGATAGAGTCAGATCCCTCAGTTTGAGAGCTCAGTCCCTAAGACTGTTTCCTCGCCTCACTTCAGATGCCAGTAACAAGCCCCCGTTTGTTGCATCTGTGCTTCCGGCCAGCTGGCTATAAATTGGGGTTCCCACAATGTCCCCCTTGGGTTTGATTAATTGGTAGAGTGGTTCACGTAACTCAGGAAAACACTTACTTATATTTACCAGTTTATTATACAGAATATTGTAAAGGGTAGAGATGAAGAGATGTAAAAGGTAAGGCATGGGCGGTGGGAGACAGAGCTTCTACGCCCTTCCTGGGTGGGCCGTCCTCCAGGAAACTCTGTGTGTTCTGTTACCCAGAAGCTCTCTGAACCCAACCTTTTGGGTTTTTACAGAGGCTTCATTATATAGGTGTGACTGATTAAACCACAGGACCCTGGTGATCAACTTAACCTTCAGCCCCTCTCCATCCCCAGAGGCTGAGAGGTGAGATTGAAAGTTCCAAACCTTTAATCATGCTTTGGTCTATCCAGTGACCAGCCCCCATCCTGAAGCTACCCAAGACTGGCAGCCAGCAGTCAACTCATTGGCATACGAAATACATAGTTTGGAGATTCCAAGGATTTTCAGTGTGGTACTCCAGGAAAGAGGATGAAGACCAAACATGTATTTCACAATACCCCAGGTTATGGAGGCTTCTATTTCAGTAGTACGAAAAATACTAAATTATGATATGAATTTTTTTATACCAGCAAAGCAGTTGCATTTGTATCTTTAAAATACAAGAGCAACTTCTTTTCAGAGATGTATTGCGTTTTAAAGATGCATTTCATCACTATTACAGCCAAATGAGTTGCCCAGGCATTAGATTTTCTGTTAGAATGATGGTAGGGATTTAAATAATGATTATCTTCTCTTTGACCTGGTGAATTTCTTACTATCCTGCGTATAGACACAGTTGGATTGTACTGACTTTGCAAATACCACACAACTGAGGTTGGATTTCTGTTGTCCTTTAATCAACCATCTATGTAATCCTCAAATTGTTTTGTTTTGCTTAAAAACAGAATGAGTTTGGCAAACCTAGAAAAGTACACAAAGGATCATCCATGGATATAGGATGGAAGATATATGAATACAGACCAACAACAATGTTTATTTTAATAATTCTAAAATTGTTATAAGTTGTCATAAGCTTATTTTCATAATTAGAGAATAGTCTTCAATTTAGACTGAATGCATGTTTGGCAAACATACTAATGTTATATATGTACTTCTCTTGTTCAGGGCAGTCACTTGTTTTAAGTAACATGTTTATCTTTATTAAAATATGAATTTCATGCGGTTTTACAGCAAGATTATTGGTTAAATCAATATTTTCAATTAATAAAATTAGTGACCTCATCATCAAGAGCAATAGCTAGCGTTTGTTGAATCCTGACTATGTGCCAGGCATTATTTTAATCACTTCATATATTTTAACTCATTTAATCTTCACAATGACTCTACTATATAGAAACATGTATTAACCCAATTTTGCAGAGGGTTGAGACACAGAGATTTTAGGTAACTTAGGCAAAGTTACATATCTAGAAATTACAGAGTCAGTGGTTGCAAAGCTTGTGCTCTTAACTTCTATATTATCCTGTATCTGTAAAGATATTTACTAACCAAGTCAAGTGTCCTTAAAGCATATTTTTATTGAATAAATATTGGGAAAAAATTAAGCAAGATAAAGAAAGAAAACCCATCTCCTACTACTGAATGAGAGCTCTGTTAACATTTTGAGGTACACATATTTAGGCCTTTTCCTTCATTTACACACATTCACATAATTTGTATTATAAATGCTCTTTTAAATTAATTTTATTCAATTAATATATTTTAAAACTTTCCCCGTGGTATTATTTTAGTATGATTTTTAATGGCTACATTAAGATATGAATGTTTAGGCTTGAAATAAGTTTAAACAAACCGATTATCTTCTTAAATCTCCCGTCATATTTCCATGAAGGATGCCAGCTCTTAGAGTCATGGAAGCAAAGAACAGTACCCCTCAGGACCATTGTAAGAACATGTTTTCTTTGAGAGTTCTCAAGACTATTAGCACATCTGAGGACATTTTCCTAAGGATTCCTCTTGGTGTTAGGGCACACTGAGGGGATATTTTAATTTGTAGTGATTTGTTGTTGTTGAGCAATAAACAGTATATACCTCTTGAATTTGCTAAGGAATGTGTGAACATACAGTGCAGGTAACATTACATTAGTTAACTCTCTTTAACTTTCAAAGCTGATTTAATGAAGGCATTTTAATGCCATTTCATAGATGAGAAAATGAAGTGCAAAGCAGTTAACTTGACTAACAACAAGTAAGTGAAGGAGACGTAATTTAAGCTCTAGCACAGACAATCTGTCTCTTATAGTGAGGCAGTGTAACAATACATATGTGGAGGAGATTTCTAAAATTTCCAGTGTATGTTAAGAAAACAATATATTTTATGATGTTTTAGAGAAGAACCACCCATTATAACCAACTAATAATGAAATTGTTCGTCTTCCTATGCTGTCCTATTTTTCCCTTGTCAGCTCACTGACCTAGGAATCAAGAATTTTTGGTTCTAATACTCGCATTTCCACCTTTCTGGGTCTCCAGTTTTTATCTTTAACATAAAAGGTTAGAAAACCTGAAAATCTTAAAGTCTCTTCTTGGTTCAGAGAGATTAGCTTTACGGAGTTGTAGAGCCTGGGCAGATGCTTTATAAAGTGGTTTAGAGTCTACTGACCTCATTGGAGAAAAAAAGTAGTCAGTAAGTTCTTCACCTCTACACAGTGCAGACTGAATGTGGAGAACAGAATTTTCTTAGCTGTGTCCGTAGCAGGCTGTTACTGATGACCCCCATAAGATGTTCTGAATTCATCTTGGAGGAGGGGGCTGTGACTTTCAGGTTGGCATTGGGTCATCCTGGGTAAGAACAGGACTGGTGGTATATGCTGCCAAATGTAAAATTATATAACAGGAGAGCTGTCACACATGGAGGATACTAGAGGCTGCCATGACAATATTAGCCAAAAAATGATAAACAGCAATGTGATAGAAGGAAGCAAGTCCAGCATCCTCACTTTATAGTAGAGCCCCGAGTAAGTGAGGAAAGTTGTGCAAGTTTGTAAGTTTACTGTGATGGTTGTGGATGGAATTAAAGTCTCCTGACTGCTTATCTAACCTTCCACCTGTATGTGTTTATGCTAAATGTCATGGGCCTTACATCCTTTTGTTTCCATTGCTATGATGGTTCTGGACTGTAATCCTATAAGAATATGATCACTTAGTGAATTTATGTTCATTATGTTTCATATGCAGCCTGAAATGCCTCTGGTTTCTTTATTAGCAAATCAATGGAAAGCACTTCATAACCGGATTCAAGATTAGACAGCAAAGATCTAAAGACCCAGATTAATATCATTTTATGGCATACTATGATCTTTTTGAGGGAATTAACTAATTACTGCTCAAGGATGCATATTCAATAATATGCAAGTGAAAGGATATAAACAAAAAGGTAGCAGTAAATAGCTGTGTTTTGGATTCCACAAGGCTTGTGTTAGGTAAGGTCTTATTCAGCATAGTATGACGTGGTAAAGAGAGTATATTGCCCACCAATACACATTTCAGGCATTATAAATTGGGAAACTTGCAAATGCAAATAAGAAAGGATGGGTAACATCAATATGGTTGGTGAAAAAGAGATCTTAAGAAATTTTTTTAGAAAGGATGTGGGACCCTAAAACTATTCAATAACAAGAAATCATAACAAGAAACTAGCAGTGACAGAGGAAGGGTACTGGCTTGTTAGATGTGGGCTCACAGTTTGGCAATCCATCTCTAAACCCCATCACAACTTATTTATAATAATAATCTTGGTGCTGATCATCATAATCTGGGTATGCAGATTTACCTACATAATTTTATGCAAATCGGTTAACCCTTCTGAACATTTAATTCCTCATCTGTGAAGGAGTTACACAAGAAAACATTTATTGGTTTAAATTACTGTCCAATAGAGAATTATTTAATTAGTATCTGCAGCTCTGTTAGGAGGGAAAAATGATGATGTTTTATGACTTCAGTATATAACTTCATTTCTTTGAGTTATATGACAATCATGTTTTCCTCAATTATTCATCAATACTCCCCACTGCTTAAAGTTGCAAATATCTAGGACTGGGCTACACAAAGGCAACTTAGAGATAGCCCACCCTTCCCTGCAAATTTTACTGATAAGGGTGATGTGGTCCAAAGACATGAGACACCTTGTCCAGGGGTGGTTAATGGTAGAGCCTAAAGGATGAGCAGGTCATTATTCTCAGCACAGAACTCTTTTTCTCTTGTAGAAAAGATAGCAAATAGGCTGAATGCGGTGGCTCACAACTGTAATTCCAGCACTTTAGGAGGCTGAGGTGGGCGGATCATTTGAGGTCAGGAGTTGAGACTAGCCTGGCCAACATGGTGAAACTCCATCTCTACTAATAATACAAAAATTAACCAGGCATGGTGGCATGTGCCTGTAGTCCCAGCTACTGGGGAAGCTGAGGCACAAGAATCCATTGAGCCTGGGAGGGGGAGGTTGCAGTGAGCTGAGATGGCATCACTGCACTCCAGCTGGGTGGCAGAGTGAAACTGTGTTTCAAAGAAAAGAAAAAAAAAGGAAGAGATAGTAAATAGATTTTCCTCCTCTTGCCAACTCAGATCAATTGATAGTACCTGCCAGTTGAGAAAATTTGTAAGGCCATAGTACCCAGGTACCACATAAGACTCTATGGCTATTAATAATTAATTATCACTATCGATAATTATTCATTAGTACTGTCTGCTATATTAGCACCATAGGGAAATAGAAAGTGTTTGCCACCTCCTATCAAGAATATTCTTTAAACAAACTCCTTCAAGATAAACATTCAATATTTATTCTGCCTTTCTTGTATCTCTGTCACTCACAATATTACCTAATGCTGTCTAAGGTATTCTGTTCTAAGAGAAGTAAAATGTCTCAGTAGACCAAACTTAGATTTGATCATTAGGAAAGATGTCATTCTCAGTGTCTGGATCTTCGTGAGGTTTTCTTGAGCCGTTTTTCATTTCACCTGGGGCTGGATGTTTTAGGCTGCTGTATTTGCATCTGGTGGCCTATGTCACTAGGATCTCATGGCTGTGAGGGCAGTGTCACAGCTCTGAGTTCAGGCTGGCTCTAGTCTTGCCCTTTGTTACAGAGTCATGGAATACAGTGGGAGATGAAGAAGGCAGCGCTTTTGCCCTCCGTGGTTCTAGTAACTTAAATTCAACTCCTGGCAGCCTACTTCACATTCTGATTTGGGCTTCTGATGTTGAGTGCTGAGGGAAGCTTTCTGCATTGCTTACATGTTCTAGCTCCCTGGTTGGCTCAAAGGAGTTGTGATGGAATTTCTTGGCATACTTCAAGCCAGCAGCAGCCAGGTTGGCCTTTTCCCTCCAGTTCTTATAGCTTTGTAGGATTTTGGGAGAAAGTTGAACTGGAACTAGTTACATGATCTTTTTCATTTATTTGAGTCTTAGTGCTCATCCCTGTCACCTCTTATTATTTAGAATGAAAAGTGCATTACTCTTTGAGGAGCTAGAATATAAATTCAGAAACCTAGAACACATATTAATACACAAAACTTTTTCACTTTTCCTAACTGTTCAAATGTAAGACAGTTTTATGTTCAAACTAAATGAATGCCTATTTATTCCTGCAAGTAAATTTCGTTATTTTCTAGTCCAGGCTCTTTGTTTTACAGATGACAAAATGGAAGCCCAGTGCACAGGAGGATTAAATGACTTGTTTGATGGCACATGGCCAAAGAAACAAAACAGAAAAAAAGAAATCAGAACTTGTCAGTTTTCTGCCTAGTGCATTCCAAATCACATGACACAACAACTATTGGTTTTAGAATTGGAAACATTTGGTTAATTTTTTAACTGACTACTTAGATTTTAAAAAATTGTTTCATTAATAGGTTAGTAAAAATTTAATACTGCTGTTCATTGTAGGGCTTAGTAAGCCATTACTATGATAGATCTTTATTTTTGTTTTCTTTAAGTCTGTATGGGACATTGAAGTTTTTCTATGGTCTCTGGACTTACATCGTGGCCTTGCAGACTCTCCTGTTTCACCTCTGCCTGTT
Source organism: Papio anubis (assembly GCF_008728515.1). Classification (NCBI taxonomy): domain Eukaryota; kingdom Metazoa; phylum Chordata; class Mammalia; order Primates; family Cercopithecidae; genus Papio; species Papio anubis. The sequence goes on from NC_044983.1 coordinate 30,096,507, forward strand.
TCACTTACTGCCTTACTTGGCAGTAATCTCCCTCATTGGGAAGTCTGGAAAATGCCAAATGTTCACAGTGAGGCTGTTAAAACTTCCAGCCCCATCCAAAACCTAGACTTGGAAACCATTGTCACATTGGTTTCTGAGTCCACAGATAGCAAATGTAACAAGTCAAAAATGGTGCCTAAGGTTGATCCAAAGAGACTTTAAAAAGCCCTACTCATGTTTCTAATTCTCTCACCCATGTAATTCACAGTCTTCTGTCCACAGGTAGTGTGAGAACCTAACCATATTAAATTTCAATATTCAGTAAATAGCTCATAACAAATCATATCTGAATTAGAAAAGCATACGTAAAGAAGCAATAGCACCAACTAGCACTCATAGGAGATTATTGTAGCTATGTTATAATGCCCTTGGCAATAACTCAAGTTCTGTTCTTTCAAAATGTAAGGATTAGGTGTTCTTGAGGCAGGAAAGAAAAACAACCCTATTCTTTGCAGATGGAGAGAAAAATGAAGTAGATTGACTAGCAGAGTCACTTTCATGGAAATTTGGAGCTCTGCTGCACAGTTTTAGTGTTTAAACAAGGTTGGAAGTCCTTGGGGATGACATTTTCAATGCTGAAAGAGAAACACCTGATAGAATTGAGTCTCAATGAAACAGAAAACCTGCTGAATTGAAAAGGGGTTCCACTCAGTGACTAATTTTCTAAAGTGAATGCCCCAAACTGTTAATAACTGTTTTAAAGCAGTTGGATGACTACATTCAAGATAAAAAATTTTATGAGAATAAAAATTGTCAATATATCTGATTTTCGTAAAACTAAGCACACAATTTAAATTTATCTTGGAAAACCTTAGTAATTATTCGAATTACTTGAGAATCTATTGCAAGCAATCTAAATAAATTGTTCCAAAACATGTCATTGGAGCATGTACTCAAGAAGTAAGCTTAAATAAACAAAAACAAAACTATATTTATCCTTCCTCTTTTCTGTGTAATACAATCCATGGGAAGAAAAGAATAAGTTTATTTTCTACTTGCGAGATTTGGGGATGATGATGCTTTTTCTAACCTTATCACAATTTGTCGAGATACAACTTTCATTACTTTCCAGTACCACCTTTGAACAACATCTTCTTTTTTAGTATATTCTCCCTTCCTCCTTCTGTCTCTCCATTCTTTCTTCCCTTCCATTCTCTTTTCTTTCCATATTTCCTTCCTTCCTCCTTTCTTTCATTCTCTCTCTCTCTGGAATCTCTTCTCTTAACTTTATGTTTTCCCTAAGTGATCAGCTGTTTTTATACTTCTCTGCTGGTTCCTCCTAACAGAGCCTTTGCAGATTTTAAAGTACAACCATAAAGAAGAAAACATAAATAGAATCTTCAGTGATTTCACAGCAGAAAGGCATGGTTTGTATTACTTTCTCTCAGAGGGATTTTTAAAGGGGTAAATATTTCCAGATGCCCCAAATCTCTCTGTTATATTTGCTGACAGAAACAGCAGCTCTTCCTTCTTTCTCTCTACAGTAATGAGTTTATGGACAAGGATAGACCTTCTTTATACTGCTCTGACAACAGACGTTGTATAAACCAGGGATGAGCTACTTCAATTCAGTTTAATTCAAAAAAATAATTATTGGATGCTTACCACGTCTAGGATATTGTTAGCTGTTATGAATGATACAAAGATAAAGCATTTCTCTTCCTCTCAAGGAATTTGTAATCTAGTATGAGGTAAACTGTGTAAATAAATATTCAACCCTGGATGACTGCTACAACATAGAAACACACAAATATTTAAGAACTCGGTAGACAAGCAAAGGAAGTAGAATAGTAAATATGAATGTCTCCTATTTGTCAGCATTTTACTTTAGCTCTGCATTGTTTTGGGATATATCAAATAATGTCTTTTTAATTTAGAGTTATTGTTCCTTTATAATAATAATTATTATATTATTGTCATAGGTAGTGTTTGGTTGTGTCATTTATGTAAATGCTTGTGGAGTAGTAACATGATACAGTAGTCTACCTCAGAAAGAGATTTATTGAGTCTATAATGCTGAATTATAGTTTTGTAATATGTTTCTAAATTCTTTGAGATGGAGTCCCACTCTGTCACCCAGGCTGGAGTACAACAGCACAATCTCAGCTCCCTGCAACCTCTGCCTCCTGGGTTCAAATGATTCTCCTCCCTGAGCCTCCCAAGTAGCTGAGATTACAGTCATGTGCTACCACAACCAGCTATTTTTTGTATTTTTAATAGAATTGTAGTTTCTCCATGTTGGTCAGGCTGCTCTCAAATTCCTGACCTCAAGTGATGCACCTGCCTTAGCCTCCCAAAGTACTGGGATTACAGGTGTGATCCACCATGCCCAGGCTGTAATATGTTTCATTCCAACTTTTAGATAGCTTCTTTATCAGGTGCTGCAATAAATTGTTTGCCCTAGATTGAGGTGGGGAGAGAGCCCTCTTAGGATGAGCTGTCACATAGCAAAAGATAAGACTTCCTGGATCAGTTATCTAAGACACGTCCCCTAATCGAGACAGACAGTGCTCCATTTTGACAAATAGGCCAGACTTTTACGTGTGCATATTTGTTTTGTGTGTGTCAGAGTGAGGGTGAGGTTGAGGAGTCAGTCTCTTCCTATTGGAAGTGAATCAGGCATAAAAGTGATAGAGCGCTTGAATGAGATGATTGCCGTTGAAAGACAAAGCAATTAAGCAGATTTCAGACTTTAGAGAGCATGTCTTCCGGGAGCTATCCACGGTACTGAACTGCTTCTCCCTATTTTGCCCTGTACCCTAGCAAAACAAACTTTCAGAGATTTTAAAACCACAAGACATTTTAAAAACTGGCTTTGGTTACTCCTTACTAGACAAATTCTCTAACCTGTGTATTTTTAATACTTGTTATTTGTCTAGTCTTGGCTAGTTCAGCCCATTTTTTAAACTATTACACATTCATCCATTTATTTATTCAACAAATAGGTAGGTATGATATTCTGTATGTTGGGCAGCCTCCTAGTGGTTAAGGTGCTTAGATTTCTTATTATGTAATTTCTTATTGTGCTAATTATTATTACTTTTGGTTTTTCTGGGATTTACTCTAAGGAAGCAGATTTAATGACTAAAATAATTAGGGGATTCTACTTGATGTGTGTTGTATGAAGAACTTGGTTTCTGGCCCCAAAATGATACTTTGTTTACATACCTAGAACAGCCCTTTGGCGTGTCGTAGACACTTAAGAAATCGTATTCACTTGATGAACAGGTTTATTGTTGTGGAGTGATTTTCTATGAAATGTTATAAGGAAAATATATATTTTAAACCGACAAGTAATCTTGGCAAAAAAAATTTTGAATGACTGTAAGAAAAAAATTGTTCTAAGTAATCTAGATGGAGCATGCACCTAGCTTTAAAGAGTCTATAATTGACATGTTGGGACACTCTTGTATGTTAAGATCACATTACAGGTTGACCAGAAAACTGGGAAGAAATAGACCAGATACTTCCTGCTCAGGCTTTTACATGCATAAAGAAGCTCAGTGATCTTTTTATTCAGCCTATTCTGTATTCAGGTAAGATACCTATCACCCTCACTCTTCTCTCAACCTGTCTCAAAAAAAAAGGGGGGGTGGGAGTTTTTCTTCTAATATTAGCAACATGTAACCAAAGAACATGGAGTAAATTCTTTTTTTTTTTTTTTTTTTAGACGGAGTCTTGCTCTGTCGCCCAGGCTGGAGTGCAGTGGTGCCATCTCGGTTTACTGCAAACTCTGCCTCCCGGGTTCACGCCATTCTCCTGCCTCAGCCTCCCGAGTAGTGGGGACTACAGGCGCCCGCCACCACGCCAGGCTAATTTTGTTTTTGTATTTTTAGTAGAGATGGGTTTTCACCGTGTTAGCCAGGATGGTCTTGATCTCCTGACCCTGTGATCAGCCTGCCTCGGCCTCCCAAAGTGCTGGGATTACAAGCGTGAGCCTTCGCACCTGGCCAGAAGGTGGAGTGTATTCGTAACTGTCCTTTTGTAGTTCTTTGTTCTAAGAATTTGGAAAGACAAGTTAGTCCTGACTACCGTGGCAATGTTGGTCTTTTTCCAACCAAAATGGGTATAATTCTGAAGGAGAATTCTTTCTTACCAAACAGTGACTCATTCCCTCTGCAGGGCACAGAATCAACAGTATTCCTAGTGCTTGCAAGGTCAGTGATTATGTAGGGTCAGTATAGGTAAACTCTCCATTTGCAATCTGTTGTTAATGAAATGTTATTCTTGGTGAAGTTCTGAGACAGACTGAATCTGAGCAGAATAAAAGAAGTGGAATCAGTCTCAGAGTTCTAGCTTCGACACCTATTTCTGTGATATGCTTCCTTATTGACATGTGGGCTTTGAAACTTGGTAACATCCAAATTGTATTATCACTATCTTGAAAATGTCTTTGTTTCATGAAATTGTGAGACTTAACCATTTTTGTTGATATCTCAGTGGAAATCAAATCTTGAGAACTAAGAGCATTGGAGGATAAGCTCCTTTCCTAGAGACACTTACTCTACTTTTGGTCATGGACCAAATTTGGAGTTATTCTTGTGGATTTTTTTCTCTTGTTCCTTAAGGCAGTGATAGATGCTTGTTTAGTCACCATAAGTTGTGAGAATATGTGGTCTCAATAAAGACTCAGCAATACCTTGTTTTTCTACTCGTTATCCAGCCCAAAAGTTTAAGATCTAAATGTTTCCTGGCGAGAATGCAAAGAAAAGGGAGCTCTTATACACTATTAATGGGAATGTAAATTAGTGCAGCCATTATGGAAAATAGTAGAGAGGCTTCTCAAAAGGCTAAAAATAGAACTACCATGTGATCCAACAATTCCACTATTGGGTATTTACCAAAAGGAAACAAATTCAGGGTATTGAAGAGATATCTCCTGTTTATTGGAGCACTATTTACTGCAGCACTATTATTTATTTATTTATTGCAACATTATTTATTGCAGCACTATTCACAATAGGCAAGATATAGAATCCACCTAGGTGTGCAAGCATGAATGAATAAAGAAAATGTACATTACACAATGGCTTACTATTCAGTCACAAAAATGAATGAAATTCTGTCATTCACAGCAATATGGATGAGTCTGGAGGGTATCATGCTAAGTTAAATAAGTAGGGCATAGAAGGATAAGTACTGCATGTCCTTACTCATGTGTGAGAGCTAACAAAAGTTGAGCTCATAGTAGTAGAGAGTAGAATTGTGGTTATTAGAGGCTGTGAGGGGGAAGGGGGAATAAAGGAGAGGGAACTGTTGGTTAAGGAAAGGAGAGGAGAGGTTAAGATTTGGTGCAGGGTTATAGCTAGACTAGAAGAATATGTTCTAGTGTTATGTGGCACTGTAGGGTAAATACAGTTGGAGATGATTTATTCATATTTTCAAAGATCTAGGGGAGAAGGTTTTCAGTGTTGCCAACACAGAGAAATGATGAATGTTTGAGGTGATGGATATGGTGATTACCCTGATTTGATCATTATACATTATATACATGTATTGAAATTTCACTCTGTATACCATAAGTATGAACAATTATCATGTGTCAACTAAAAATAAGAGGGAAAAGTTTCAAAACAATATCTATTTGTTGATTCCATCTGTATGACTTAGTGATAATGTAATATTTTGCTGTCTTGCCTTGTCCTCAGACTGGATTTTATGATTAATTTCTTTGCCTTTGACTGATTTGAATAAGAATATGTTAAATGAACATAGAATCTTGACCTCCATTCAGAGGCTGAAGGATTCCTTAATTTCTTTCCTCCATTTGCTTGGGAATCAGTGCCATTGACTGTTTGCTTTTAGTTAATATGGTTTTGTTTGCTTAATATAGAATATGTGCAATTTAAGTGTCACATGTGCATAATAAGACTTAATCTTTCAATTCTATGATATAGCATAATTATTTCCATTTTATATATGACAAAGTTAATGTATAAGAAAGTTAAATAACTTTCTAATTAGGAGTCAGGATTGAGAATCCAGACACAGGTGGCTCTGACATCAGAATCACTGCTTTAAACCACTCTTATTTTCTGCTTGCTTTAATATTCCTTTACTTCTTCCATAAAGTGCCACATCAGAATATAGAACAGGTTATTAACGGAAGAAATATTTCAATATTTTGAGTTTTTTGGGTGAATGAAAAAATTATAGAATTAAAAGCTGAACATCATTTTATTTGGCAGTTTCATCATTATGATTTAAAATAAATGCAGTTTTTGAAGTTTCCTAATTTATTCTCTTGAAATATATTTGGATTGCCACATGCTGTATATTCTAACACTTGGTCCTGGTAGAGCTTATTTGTATATGTGTGGGTGTACTTTAAGTATAAATATCTCAATGGTTTTAACAAATATTGGAACTATGCATGGGCAAACCCCAAACAACTTTTTATTCAGTATTGTCCATGTATCTCTAAACTTTTGACAGAAATTTATTCCAATAATGTGGCTACTACATAAGTTGAAGAAAGTCAAACTGAAGCAAAATTTGAAGACTTCTATATTAGTGATCATTTTTAGGTGATACTTACCAAAACCTAGTTTAGGATTAGAATAGGCTATGTTGACATTTTAAGTGAGACATATCTGTTACTCTTTTTAGAAAGTTAAAATAAATTCTCATAATGAAAAAATAAATGATAATTTTAGATTCTGTTAGAGAATTTACTAGTTTTACAAATTAGGAAAATAATATTCACAGCATCCATGATTCCAACAAGTTAACATGTTGGTATATTTCTTTCAGTTATACACATACACATAATTAACATATAATTATATGAATTTATATATAATTTTGTATTCTAACTTTCTATTTGACATAATAACATTGTCTTATTTTGCATTTTTATGATTTTCCGATGAGATATATTAGCCATTTCTGTTTTTTGAGTTGCCTGTTTTTTGTGTATGCATAGATATGTGTACATCTGTATATATACACATATATGCATACATATATTTTTTTGTTTTATAAAAAAGATAACGTATTTCTATTAATACCATCACAACTCTGATCCTTCTTTCTATTGTGGAGCTTCTATGCACATATTAAAATTTAATTTATTAGAACAAATCAAGGAAGAGGTCAGTCTGAATAAGATGATATTTGTAAAATTCTTGCCTGTATTACGTATAGCAACTAGATCTACTATATCCCCCACAATTTGAAGCCGTGTTGAACCTATACAGGTTAATTGATGCAATTCCCTTGGAAACATCCTCATCTGTTGGCCTATAATGTTTTAAAAACCTTGGAACAGTCTCATTGTTTTAAGTATATCTCCCAGTTTTCTCCTTTAATTTGTTTGATGGTATTTTTATTTTCTTAAGATCATCTTCAGCTGAATCCAGACAACCCTACTACGTGACCATAACAAAAAAGGCAATGAGGAGTCTCTATACTCTTTATTTTCATAGGAAAATATTCTAATATCCACTAATGCAATTGAAGGATAGAGCAGGTGGTGGGGCGAGGTAACATCTGATGTGAGAACCAAGAAGCAAACAGTTCTTATTTTTACTCTGGTCGGGTGAAAACAAGCAGTCATTACATGTCTAAATCTTGGTTATCTTTGAAATCATTTTCAGCTGCAGCAGTAAGTTGTACATGCTTGAGCATTTTTAAAGCATGTCTTATGGTGACCAAATGTTTCTACCACATTTATCTCAGTAAAGTTGACAGGATTCTATTAGGACGATCTTCACCTAATGAGATTAATATTCTAATTGTAATTACCCTCTTGGAATGCATATCTCTTCTGGGAATTAAAAGAGCTTTAAGTGGTGTTACTAAACAAATATTTCTAAAGAATAATCATAACGTTAAATGCCTCAGAATAGCACAATAGGCTTTTTAGTTAACCTGATTTTTAATACATTTTTCATTGCAAAACTTCTTATTCTGGAAAGTTTGGAAAAATGAGGAAAAAGAAAAACAGAAAAAGTCAAATGTAAACATATTGTCACTACCTAAATAAAATCGGGGATAACATTGTGATTTAAATTTCTGCAGTCTTCTTTCATTTTTCTTTTCTTTTCTTTCTTTCTTTCCTTTTTTTTTTTTTTTGATGGAGTCTCGCTCTGTCGCCCTGGCGGAAGTGCAGTGGCACTATCTTGGCTCCCTGCAAGCTCCGCCTCCATTCTCCTGCCTCAGTCTCCCGAATAGCTGGGACTACGGGCGCCTGCCACTATGCCCAACTATATATTTTATATTTTTTTAGTAGAGACGGGGTTTCACCGTGTTAGCCAGGATGGTCTCAATCTCCTGACCTTGTGATCCGCCCGCTTCAGGCTCCCAAAGTGCTGGGATTACAGGCGTGAGCCACCATGCCCGGCCTCTCCAGTATCCTTTCTATTTCAATTCTTACTCAATTGTTTGTTTGTTAACAAGATTGGAATCATACTGTGCATATTGTTTTATAATTTGCTGTTTTGTCTGACACTTGGAAAAATTATTTTAGAAACAACTTAGCCAGTTTTGTAGATGAAACGTTATTTTGTTTCATTTGATTTTTTTTTTTTAAGTTGCTATTACTTCGTGAAGTTAGTGCCTTTTTTGTTTATTGGCTATTCTCTTTTTTTTCCTATAAATTATCTATTACATCTTTTAGTCCATAATAATTATTCAGTCATCTTCTGTTTAAATATCAAGTATTTTTCTCATTTGTCACTGTAACATATAATCTATTTTTAAGACCAGAGCATTTTCTTGACAGACTTTTGAAATATTGTGTGATTTTATGGCTAGAACACAGAAACATTAGTTAGAATTTCAGAATCATTTGATCAGCTCTGGCTTTGAGCCTCTGATTCTACTTTGCAGTCTCCAAATCAATCTTTGGTATCCTTCTATAGAGATGTAAGTTGTTATCACCAACTCAACATGAAATTGTAAAAATTTATAACAGTGTTTTCTAAAAATGATTTATTTGATTTATTCAAAGAAATATTATCTTTGATAATATTTTTCAGAATTTTTCATATTGCTTAATATCAGACAAGGGTTCTTATCAAAGTCCTTATTGTTTCAGCAGTCATTTGTATGCCATTAGCAGGTCATTCATCCCCCTCCACTTTGAGGCTCAAGTTCTTCGCTAGATTTGATTTGTTGGAGGGAGTCTACAAACTCTTTCACTAGAAAGACATGATCTGTGTGCTTTGCTGCCATAGTGGGCCTATCTCATGGCTCATTCTCTGTAACACTAACTTCCAGGAAAGCTCTTGTATCAAAATTCATCACCGGTATTAATCAGTGTCAATTATTTTTTTCACCTTGTTGAAAGGTTAAATGCCAACAGAAATTTGTACTTCACAGTGCATTGGGTCTTTCTCCATTTATATTTTTCAAATGTGTAGCATACTCTTGCTTTTAGTCATCTATTATCCAGTGTTCTTTTCAGAAAATATTTTTAAAGTTCATTACATACACACAGATAATAGTGCAAGCAAGTTTCTTCCATGTTCTACTTTCCTTCTTCTGACTTTACTTCTTGCTGCATTCCTTCACAAATAGTAACAAGAATTTATTTCTACTCAGAATGAATGTTCCTCACAGTGGAGCGAATATGCCACTACAAAATGCCTTCTACTCTGTGTTTTAATTCTTTGTATATACAAGCAAGTTTTGGGTGTTACATGTGTTCATAGAGGTATGAAATTGGGAGTCATAGATTAATTTTTTAATTTTTTTTAATAGTAGAGACTCCCAAAAAAAAGGCACAGAAAAATGGTTGATATCTAGTAGGAGTTATTTACATGCTGGTATTTCTGATGCTTCCTATTTGTTTCTTCTGAAAAAGTCACCCTTCATGTGTCTCAAAACAGTACACCTATAAAACCACATCCTACTGGGCATAACTCTACAACTGCTTGTATTCTCAATGCTTGTGTTGCATGCTTTTGAACCCTAAGAGAAATCAGCAAACTATAAACCCAGGACCAAGAAGAGCATATATCTCTTGGAAAAATAGCATTTGAGTGATTGAATAAAACAGGCTGTTTTGTGGATCATTCCAAATGCAGGGAACAATACGGATCTGTGATACTTGAGTGAATGTTGGACTTTGTAGAATATCAAAGATGTTCTGCTTTTCATATACAGATTTTTAAATAAAAGGAAATAAACAGTTTTTAAAATGTTTGTCATTAAATGGGGGAGGTCATCTGTAACTGTCTTTGTTGCTTTTTGTGGGCATCATAGCATAGAAGAGTTCTCCTGGCTTAGCATTCCGGTATTGCTCACATATCACCTATATGCTAATTTGAGAGCTTTCATGGGTGCCACGAAGGATGAGTCAGAATGATAGATGGTATGCTGACTTTTCTCCTCTTACTGAATTTAGTCTGATCTGCTAGTGAGAGAAATAAAAGGGAAACAAAACAGGGAGCATAATAGGGAAACCTATTTTCTCCAGATATTGAGATACTTAAAAAGTATTTGTTCAGTGTACCTGCAGCTATAATCTTTCCAGAAATTCATGAGGTGTCAGGGCTAGGCAGGACTTTAGAACACTGCATAGTAAACTCTCATTTTGGAGTTGGGAAAACGGAGAGTCAGAGTCAGAATAATTGCCTAAAGCCACACCAACGGAGAGCTGGTAGTGGAACCCCTGTTTTCTATTCACCTTCCTACTCAGTTGTACTACAAGTTTATCCTAATTCAAGTAAGCTTAGACATCATCTTAGATAACTTTCTGATTTACCAAATCCGCTAGTGGACCATACTGAATTTGCTTCCAACATGAATACTCTTCATTTCTCTCCATCCACACTGCTACCTACCAAAATCCCATGCCTTGAATGTAAATAATCTTAGAGCTAATCTGTTTGCTTCTGTAACTTCCTGCTACTCATTCCATAAGCAATAGAAGAGGCAAAATGACCTTTTAAAAAGTATAATTTGATCATTATTCTCCCTTACTTAAAATCCTAGGATGACTTCCATTGCACTTAAAATGCCAACTTTCTTTCCATGGCCTAAAGGGTCTACTTGATCAGTATATTATCTTTCTCTAGAACTTAATCTCCTACCTCTGACCCTTGTGTGCTATGCTGCAGCCACTTTGGCCTCCTTTCTTTTCCCCAAAATTGAAGACACATTGCCATCTCAGGGCTTAGGTGTTTGCAGTTAGCTCTGTTTGGTGTTCTCTTCTCCTAGCTGTTGACATCTTTCAGCCTTCTGCAGAGATGCTCCCCAGCTACCCTGCCGAATATCGCCTTTCCCCACACAATCCTTTCATTATGCTATTTTTTCATAGCAGTAACTGCTATTTAATTATATCTTTATCTATTGTCTTTTCCCAGTTTCCAACTAGATTGCAAAGTCCCTGAGGGCAGAGGTCTTGGCGTCTTTTACATTAATAATATCTCCATTAACCACCAGCAATCTGTACATAGTAATAACCTGAATATTCCTTTAATGAATGAATAAACTGAAAACCCTAAAGTTCAGTAATAGTGACCTCTGTAGAGTTTTGGAAATATTCCAAATATGCTTTCAAGCATCCCCGCCTGTATAATGTATCCTTTGCTCTCTTGGCCTTCTGAGATCACTTTTAATTGGCATCCTCTGAAGTTGTTACTCTCAGTCATGCTGGTTGATACCCGGAACGGATAGGAAATCGACAGGCATTTTTTCTGTCCATCTCTAAACATCTCTGATTGGGCCTAATATACCTCTCAGGCCTGCTCTTCTGGCCAGGACCCCTCTGTGTGTGGGAAGTAGGGAGACACAGGAACACAGAACCTGTAATATATTGGAACCTGTTCTATAACTCTCTATAAAAGACAGTTATTTTAAGGAACGTGATTGATGGGGATGGCAAGTCAAAAGCCTGTCGGGGAGGCCTGTGGGCTGCAAACTCAGGTAGCAGTTGATGCTGCTGTCTTGAAGCTGACTTTTTTTCTTCTATGAAAAGCCTCAGTTATTGCTCTTAAGGCCTGCCAAGTAATTGGATGAGACACACCCACATTGAAGGTTATCTCCTTTACTTATGGTCAACTGATTATAGATGCTAACCACATCTAAAAATTGCCTTCATAGAAACACTTTGATTAGTGTATGATTAAATAACGGGACACGATAGCCCAGCCAAGATGACAGAAAACTACCCATCCCATCAGGCATTTGTGGGATTGGAGAAAGGAAGTACTTCTCCTAAAACCCATTGTTACTACTGGGATTGTTACTGCTGAGATACACTGAAGAGGAGAGTTTTTAGTTTTTAGTTTGTTTTTTAGCAGAATTCAAACTTCAATATAAAATCAACCAAATTGTCAGAAAGGATTGAAGGTTGTCCTTTCAATTCTGAGTTTTTAATGTAAAATTATTTTATCATTAGCAACAAGTTTTTAAAACAATTATCAATTTTATTTTTATATATTAGTGACTTTAGGTAATGACTAAATCTGGATTTATCTTTCTTTATAATAAAAAGGTCTGATCAAAATATCTAAAATTGAAATAAATATTTTCTTATTTGTGCTTTAAATTAATTGTAGTATAATAGGATATTATGTTAATATTATATATCATATAATATGTAGTTATAGCTATTATAACATTTAGTTATTATATGTTATATATGATATACATAATATATTGTACATATTATATAATATTTAGTCATTTTAGAATAGGAGAAACATTTTAGAGTAGAATAAACAAGACTATCATGAAATTGGAGATTTTAATTGTTTTGTAATATTAAATTTTACCTCTCATGAGAATAGTATAGATAATTATTATGGATTATGAAACAGCATAATTAGTTGTAACAGTTTTACCTTGAAGAAAATATATCTATTTTACAAGCAGAAAACTTCATTTTGTTTTCTTTAAAATTAAGTGAATACCGGCTGGGTGCGGTGGCTCACGCCTGAAATCCCAGCACTTTGGGAGGCTGAGACGGGCGGATCATGAGGTCAGGAGATCGAGACCATCCTGGCTAACACAGTGAAACCCCGTCTCTAGTAAAAATACAAAAAGTTAGCCATGCGTGGTGGCGGGCGCCTGTAGTCCCAGCCACTCGGGAGGCTGAGGCAGGAGAATGGCGTGAACCCGGGAGGCGGAGCATGCAGTGAGCTGAGATTGCACCACTGCACTCCAGCCTGGGCAACAGAGCAAGACTCAGTCTCAAAAAAAAAGAAAAAAAAAAGCAAAAAAAAGAAAAAAAACCGTGAATACCATCTCTACTGTCAATGTATCATGGACTATAACAACTATGCTATTATTTCTGCACAGTATTGTTAAATAATTCTGACTGAAAATATTTAAATGAAATACACATACACACTTTGCCTTCTAATACCCATCAATCATTGCCAACATTGACTTTTAATGAAGACACATAACCAGAGATGATTTTTAAAAATTAAGGATAAATTATATTAGAAAATTTAGCTGGAGCAAATTACATATGATTATTATTAACCTGAAGTAATTTATATTCATTATATTGCCAAATCTTGGTTATAATAGTCAAAAAGGAAAGATTCATGATAATGATCTAGAGGTAGAACACATGCTGTCAACTGGAGAACTGTAATTGTTCAGCATCTTAAGTGTATTTGTTGCTTAATTATATATATAATTTGTACAGCAAGTGGAATGATTTACATGATTATCAAATAACTGGATTATAAATGAAACCTGATATTAAGCTAAATAAAATATTGGCATATAGTGTTCATTTATGAACTAATATTCTTACCTCTAGCTTCATTTACAAATTAATTATGCTACAAATATATTAGTGTTCCACAACTCTTTCACGTTTCCATCAATATCGAGTTTATTCCATTACAATGTAAAATTAAAAAAAAAACTGTAGAACAATTACTTCTGCTTCAGAGAATATAGATTACCTATCTTCCAGTAAGATGCTGCAATTTATTTAGATAACTGCATTTATTGCATTGATTTTAAAAAATTACTCAATATACTTTCTTCTTTGCTAATTCCTGGGGAAAAGAAATCCCTTTCATTTTAATCCAAATGACCATTAATCATATTGTAAAGTGTAATAATTAACCCTTTTTTGAGTGTCGGAGACACATGAATAGTGATTTTATTTGGTTTCAATAATCAAGTAAATTAAGTGATAAAATGGAGGCCATAAGTATGTGATCTTGTTTTCTGGTAAGACCAACCCATTAATGTGCATGTAAAGATGCCTGTCATCAATTTAACAGCTTTCTGAGTTTAATATACATTAAGAGTTTTATTTTTGGAACAACTTAGTAACTTTTAGAAACTTGAGTACAAGCGTTGGCAAAGGTTCTATAAAATTCTGTCTACAGAGTATGTGGAATACAACCTTGGGTCATATCTCCAAGGAAAACTACCACGATTAAAGAGAAAATGCTTTGTCAAACTTACTTGTTATTGTAATCTAATTGTGTAAAATGCCAGCCCCATTCTGAGTGGACACTTTAACTTGGCTTCCCCTGGGAAACAGGAAATGAAGGGCCCAAAAGAACTAGAAGCTGCCTCTCAATTTTCTTTCAACCTGGCAAAAGCATTTGCATGTATCTGTGCCCCTCTCTTGGCTACACTCTCAGCTTTGATACACTACTTGAGCACGTGGAGGTTTACCTACCAAATGTGACCCTTATATGAATAATATGAGACTTTTGTATCAACAGTAGTGATGGTTTTTGTTTTTAAGTCACATTTTATTGTAAGTCTTCTCTACCTCTCACTATATGACAAGTTTAGTGAAGGTAGAGTCTGTGGCTATCTTGTTTATTATTGTTTTATATCCTGGAACTATCATAGTGCTTGATCATAGAAAGGGCTCACTAAATATTTATGGAAGGAAAGAGAGGAAAGAAGGGAGAGTGAAAGAAAAAACATTCAATATTCTCACTCTTAAACCAAGAAAACAATTGTTTACTTTATTTCATTATAGTTAGAAAAACTTAACGTGATACTACCTTCAATAAATTTTAAAGTCTGCAGTACAGTATTGTTGACCACACTAACAATATTGCCTAGTGCATTTTTAGAATTTATTTGTTTTTCTTAGCTGTAATTTTGTGCCCATTGTTTAGTAACTTCAAATTTTCCTCTTCCCTCAGACCCTGGCTACCCCCATTCCACAATTTGATTCTGTGAATTTGAACATTTTCATAGAAAACATTTTTGTAGAAAATATTTTATGAGTGGAATTATGCAGTATTTGTTTTTCTGTGACTAATTTATTTCACTTGGCATAATGACCTCTAGGTTCATCCATGTTGTTGTATGTTTCAGAATTTCCTTCTTTTTTAAGCTCAAGAGTATTCATGTGTGTGTGTGTGTGTGTGTGTGTATGTGTGGCATTTTCTTTATTCATCTGTTGATGAACATTTAGGTTGTTTCACAGTCTTGGCTATTGTGAATACTGCTGAAATGAACATGGATTTTTAAGTGATAAAGAATAAAGCTCTTTTCATTTTTTAAATGGAATTATTTTTTAGAAAATATTTTGTTCCAATTTTATGATTTTTTTGCTATTCTTTCATGATTAAAAGTTATGTTTCATTGTTATCAGGTTGTATATTTACATATATATTTTGTCTGATGTTAACAATGGCATGTTTACTTTCTTTGTGTAAGCTGATGTGTGGAAAATATTTTCCTAGCTTTTATTTCACATTATTTCATATTTTATTTCAATCATTCATCTTGCATGGTTTGGCTTCCTTCCTTCCTCCCTTTTACTCAACTCAGAGTGAATAACTTTTAAGATAAAACAAGTTTAACAGATAATTTAGCCAGTTCACATTTGTTGTAATTCATGATATTTGTGTGTGTTTATCTCTTCATTTTTGAATTATTTTGCTTTTTAATACATCTTTTCCCCATTTCTTCCACATTACCTTCCTTCTTTATTATTACTTGAGATTCTTTGTGCTGTTTTTGTTCCATCTTTTTTCAACTAATGGATTACAAAATTTGCTTCTTTTTATTGTTTGTCTAGTAGTAATTGTTAAAGTTTTGAGGCCTGTAAGTAAAAAATTTTATATTAATACATAGACTTATAAATCAGTACTAATATCTTGTCTTGAACAGGACTTCATCCTTAGAATACTTTTTCTTTCTGCATCATCTGCTTTTAAATAGTCAGATATTAAATCCAGATTGCCATTGTTTCATTTTTAAACTTTGCAGCAGAGATTTTTTAAGATGTGAACATAAGTTGTCTATTGTCTTTGCTGCTCGTTATTTTGTGTTGTCTTTCTCTTTCTTGGATTATTTTTTGTTTTGTTTTGTTGAATCAGTAATCTTTTCAGAAAATGACTGTAGGTGTTAAATTTCTGAGCAGTTATGTATCTGAAAATATCTTTGCTCTTACATTTGGTTAATACTTTGGCTAGATTTAGAATTTAAAATTATGAAATGTTTTTCTACAGACTTGTGAAGATACTGCAATGTTTGTTTCAGCACATGGCCTTAGAAATGGGATATCTATACCAATCTTATTCCCATTTATCTGTAAGTAATATACCTGTTTTTAATCTTCTCTGAGATATTTTGGAATTTGCTCATTATTCTTGGAATTTTGAAATGTCATCAAAATATGTCTGAGTGCTGGTATTGTTTAGTAATCTTCTATACCTCAGGGGAAATTTCAGTCTAAAGATGTATATCTTTTCCTTCAGTTTTTTTTTTTCTCTCTCTCTCTATACACACACACATATATACACATATATACATATATATGTGTGTGTGTATATATATACCTTTTATGTATTATTAGACAAACATTGGGATTTCTGTTTCCATTCTCTGTCTTAACTTTTTTATGCTCTCCAGGCCATGATGTGTTTGTCCTATAATCTGGACCAAAACCAAGGTACACATTTGTAGCTCACAAATTCTTCACTAGTCACCATCTCTGACTTATCCTAAACGAAATTTTATTTTATTTTTAAAGTGATTATATTTTAGATATTTCTTTTTATAAAATGCCAACCAGTTTTTCTTAATGGCTGTAATGTATTGAATCCCTTAAGCTAGTTCATTATTCCTATTTCAATATTTTTTTCTACTTCTTCTATTAAATTTTTTTTTTTTAGAACTAGTTGTCTGCTGTTTGCATTGGAGTAGCACATACAAGCCATGTGTCCTGAACTTCCATTTTATTTTTCTACTTTAGCCTTCCCTGCAAACAGGGTGGAACACATACCAAATTTTGGCCAGTAGAACAAGAAAAATGTCATGTATACCACTTCCGGGTCTTACTTCTAACATACTCCCCAGCTGTTGGATGAAGGAGAGATAGTATGCTTTTTCTAGATTCTAATCACTTGATTGATGGCAGGATGCAAAGAATACAATGGAGGACTCTAATTCATAGATGATGGCAGAGTTGCTATATGTAGGAAACTGGATCCCCGAATGACTGGAACAAAACTGCCCTTCCTGTCTCACCTCCTGCCAACCTGCACTGGGCTTTGTTGTTAATATTTTTAGGCTGTGTGTTTTAGCAACTAGCCTACCCTTCTTTGAATGCATGCTCGCCTCACTTTCTTCCTGCTATTTTTTCTCTATTTGCTGGTATTTGGTTTTCTGTTTATATTTATCACTAAGAGTCTAAGTCACAATTTGTTTTTATTCTTTGAAGATATTTATACATCTGCATCTTATGGAAAGGATAGGGGATTTAGCCAGGTGATATATATAAAAAGCATGCTTTCTGGATTTGGAGGCTCCTAAATGCTCTGTTTCTTACCCCAATTCTCTCTTTTAGAATTTTTTTTAGGGTCAGATCCCCTCATCTAGTACCTCTGCCTTTAACTGCAGTCTCATGAATCCAACTGCTGTTCAGCACCTTCAACTCAGATGTCTAATAGGCCTCTCAATCTTGGGAGACCCGTAGCTGAACTTCCACAGAAGGATGGGTCTGCTCCTTCCCTAGTCTCCCCATATCAGCAGATGATGGTACCCTTCACCCTGTAGCTCACGCCAACCTTGGATTCATCCTGATACCTTTCGTGTCCTATATTCTACATCCAGTGTATGAACTAGTGCTCACTTTTATGACCACCTTCAAACAAATGCCATATCTGAGTCTCTCTCACCACTCCGCAGCTACATCCCTAATCCAAGTCACCGTCGTCTTTCACTTACTCTATTGCAGCAGCAATAGACCAATCTGGGCTCTGCTCCCATTCTTTTCACCCTATGTTATTATGTATTCAGCAGCCTCAGAGAAACTTAAAACATAAATCAAGTTCCATCACTTCTTGCAAACAACAACAAAAACACCCCTTATAATGGCTTTAAGTCCTAAGCATGACCAATACAGCCATATGGCATCAAGCTCCTGCTTACCTCTCTGACTTTATGTTCTATAATTTCTATAATGTCTATCATTGTTCACTGCATTTCAGTCATATTGGTCGTCTTGTTATTTTGGGGGATGTGTTCCCACCTCAGGACCTTTGCACAGCTGTTTCCTCACCTAGTAGCTCTTTCTCTAGATATTACTTGGCTTCCTCCCTCCCTTTAATTGTTTCTGACACAAAATGCATCTCCTTGGAAAAGGGTTGCTCTCATTCAGTTGTCATTCACTGCCCCTCTTTATCCCTTTTCCCTGCCCTTTATCTTAATAACATGTAACACCACCTGGTGTGACCAAGATAGATTTGTGTTTGTTCTTCTTCAGAATAGAAACATGACCAGGGTATGGGACTGACCACTTCTCCACCAGCATATCCTCTGAGGGTGCTGAATCATTTCTGTTACACAGTGGGTGCAGAGGAAATGTTCGTTACCTGAGGCTATATATCAAAGGGCTTCATGAAGGTTGTGCTTTACTGTCAATCTGGAGTCAGATAATTCTTTTCTTTATTTCTCCTATGTTTTCTTTGTAGAGATCATGAATATCTTAAGCTTTATGGTGCCTCTCTCTCTATAGTTTGGCTATGAGCCTCCCCGAGGCAGATGGTTAACTTTATTTAGAAAGAGGGTTTCAGGACTTTATTCTAGTGATAAATACTGTGGCTGCTAGTCATAGAATAAACAAGGGCATGAGAGAAGGCAGCCAACTAGACCAGCTGTTCACACCATGGTCCTTTCATAATTATCCTGGTTACTGCCTCTTGGCTGTGTGTATTGCTTGACTCCAAGTGTGGGGTGTCTTTTGTAGAGCTTTATCTGGAGCTGTTTTAGGGAGAATCAATCTCACTTCTAGTAGATTTCTCCTGTGTAAGTGTGGGCTTTGATTTCCTCTACTTCTATTTCTACTAAGCCCATTACTGATATTAATCCCATCTACTTTCAACCTGCAAGGAATTTTACTTTTCAAATTTCTGATTGGATAGGTAAAAATTTTCCCCAATGTGCCATGCACTTATTCTAAAATAAGATTTTTTCCTAACGTCAGTAAGATTTGGTGTACAAGGAGAGACAGATATATATGACTTAAATTTTGTCTTCTTTGCCTCTATTGTATGTTACTGGTTTTATCTTCTGTGTTGTTGTTGTTGCTTAACAAATGTAGTTCGACATTTGTATCTTATCACTGTTTTCTTAAAAATAATTTAAGTGTTGTTCTGCTCCCTTTTATAATTTAGAAAAGATATAAAAATGTGGACCATGCCTTTGATCAGAAATTATTATGAAAATTGTTGTTTAGGATTTGAGGGTGCAAACGTTTATTAAGAGATTGTAATTTAATGAAAGAGAAGTATGAATGTTCTTAGAATTGAGGTGTCATATGCATTAAGTGGATTACTAGATGGCCCCACTGATTTCCTGTTTTTCTTGTTGTGTTAATCTATATATTGAATTAAGCACCTCAAACTGTGAGTTATTAGATCTCATATATCTTCATCCCTACAGCAGTTTCTCTAAGCTCTGGTCATTTCTGCTACTTTGGAATCTAAAACTGCTTCATAACTTCCTAGATAGAAATAGAATATGTGGGTGCTCAGAGTATCAGATAGACCCCATATATAATAGCTATGAAATTTCAGGCTCTGTAATGGATTATAGGATATTTTTGAACCTTGATAGGCTGTAGGATTAGTTGCTTAAATACATAGTACCATAGATTGCAAGTGTTTAAAAATCTTGATGCTGGAATTCATTAGAAAAACAGGAATGATTGAATACAGTTTGAGAGGCTAGAACAGTGGATTTCAAATGCTAGCCTGTATGAGGGTGCCTTGGAGGGCTTCTTAAAATACAAATTACTGGTTGTCATTTTCAGGGTTTCTGATTTACTAAGTATGGAATGGGCCTGAGAATATGCATTTCCATTAAATTCCCAGATGATGTGGCTGCTGCTCCTGGGATAACATTTAGAGAACCACTAGATTAGACAGTCTCACAACAGGGATTTCTAGGGACAGCTTATTGGTTACTTCTTGATTTGAAACTGGAATACCCAATTTGGGGATTTTCCAGTCTATCTCATTTCATTTTCTTCCTTCCTTCCTTTTTTCTTTCTTTCTTCCTTCCTCTTTTCCTTCCTCATTCTTCCTTTTTAATCTCTCTCTCCATACCCATCCCATTTCCTCCCTTCCTATCCCTTTCTGTCTCTTCCCCTTCCCTCCCCTCCCCTTCCCACTCCTGTCCTCTCCTCTTTCTTTCTTCGCTATTTCAGGCACTTTATCTCTTAAGCACTGCACTGCTTTGGGTTATCCATGTAAGCTTAGAAAGAGAGCAATAGAAAAGGAATTGAAATGTAAAGCAGATATCAAGAGAGCAAAATTTGTCATTAAATTGGATCCGGTAATTATTTGTCTGTTTATTCGTAGTCCAAGTGTGATGATCAAAAATGCTTGACAATCAATAGACACACATAGCTTTTTCAAGTTGGATAGGACCATTGAAACTACCTGGTGGAAACACATCATTGTATTGATGAGAAAACTGAAGCAAGAATTTGAAAAGCATCTGAGCCAGTGTTTTCTTTTCCACATTCTCATCACTCTCTGCTGTCCACAGCTGCCCCTCATGGCTATACTATATGTTGTCAGTTATGTTTTGATTACTTCTCTATATATTTATCATCATAGTTTACTAAAATTGTTAATATTATATATTTTGCATATAAGCAAGGATGAACATTTCTAGTTCTTGAAAGGTAAGAATAAAGTGATTACATATTACCTTGAAACAGTATAGAACAGTTTTTACTTTAAAATATATTTTTCAGTTTTTGTGGGTACATAGTAGGTGAATGTATGTATGAGGTATATGTGATACTTTGATGCAGGCATGCACGGCATAATAATCATTTTCCAGAAAATTAGGTATCAGTTGCTTCAAGCATTTATCCTTTCAATTAATGCTCTAAGTCTGTTGGCATTAACACAATTTTTACTTTCTGATGAGAAAGTTGCTGCCACTTTGATCATTGACTTTGTTACAGGAATTTTGTTTTCTTTTCTTTTTTTTTTTTTGTTTTTTTTTTTGTTTTTGTTTTTTTTTTTTTTATCTTTTGAGACAGGTCTCCCTCTGTCTCCCAGGCTGGAGAGCAGTGGCACGATCATGGCTTACTGGAGTCTCAACCTCGTGGGATCAAGTGATCCCCCTGCCTCAACCCCCTGAGTTTCTGGGACTACAGGTGTGCACCACCATGCCTGGCTAAATTTTGTATTTTTTGTTGAGACAAGGTTTGTCATGTTGTCCAGGCTGGTCTTGAACTCCTCAGCTCAAGTGATCCACCTGCCTTGGCCTCCCAGAGTATGGGGATTACAGGTGTGAGCCACCATGCCTGGCCAGGAATTTTCTTGAATGCTTCAATAACTTTATTCCATTTAACTCTCACAACAATCCCATCAAGTCAAGTATCATGATTATGCTTCATCATTCATTTCACAAATTAATAAGCAAAGTCTCAGGGGATTGTCACTTCCCAACTTACTACATACTAGTGAAAAACCAGTTTGAGCTCACACACAAACTTTGAAACACTCTTCAAAAGCAATGTTTTCAGCACCTAATCTTTATTGCCTCACAGAGTTTTATACAGATACAAAATTATGAAATGTAGCTGGAGCCAGGAACTATGACATGGAATATACCTGGCATACACATGGTCTCTGTCTTTTCCTACATCTGTGAACTTGTTGAAGCTTTAGATGTCTTCCCAGCCCATTGACCATGAAGACATACTCACTGATGAGTCATCTTTACTAGTCATCTCTAGCTACCTGGAATAAAACACCCAGTGCAGTATCTGGGATCCAGTGGGTATCATGGGTCAGTTAGTTCTCCAGGCTCAGTTCCTTTTCTGGTTGCCTGAGCTTGGAAAATTCATAATATCTCTTTGGACCTCAGTTATTCATCTGTGAAATTGGGCTGTAGGCGGGCTTGAAACCACTTTGTAGATTTTTTTGGGAGAGCTAAATTAGGTAATGCACATAAAAGTGTTTAGTGCAAGGTCTGGCACATAGGACTCATTTGCTAAATATTCTTAGGATCAGATGAATAACTGTCATGAAATATTTTGTTAAACATTGGGATTGTTCATGGGGAATATTATATGGTTGTGTGTGCCACTGGCCATGTTTCTCCTAATAATTAATAAATATTAAATATTTTAAAATTAAATATTAAATAATTTAAAATTGAATATTAAATAATTTAAATAACTAAATAATAATAATAAATATTAATAAATACCTTTGGCAAGTATATACTATGTCTTCAAAATCTTTCTTTTCAATTTAATGTTTCCATTTATCTGCAATGTTTCTTAAGGCTCATTTGCATGTGGGTAAAATTCAGGCTACAATAATTGTCAAGGAAGCATATTTCTCTTGTTCTGCTCCTATCCAAATGGTGCCCCCCTGCAAATCTTTTCTCCCAAATTATTCCTGAACACCCAAATAAAAATGGTAATTTTTCTTTCCCTTTCTCCTGGATTGTTATTTTAACATCTGCTGGGAGGACCCACACCCTGGACTAGGCTAGTAATGTACAGACCATGGTTTTGATGTCTGTGCAAAAGGTACAGCTTTGTTTGTTTCTCTTCAATTTTTTTTTCATTGTATGAAAATATAATATAAAATGTACTATTTTTAAACGTATGATTCACTGGTATTAAATGCATCTATAATGTTGCGGAACTATCACCAAAATCCATTGCCATAGCTCCTTTAATCTTACAAAACTAAAAAGGTGAACTCTTTACCCATTAAGCAATAACTCCCCGCTCCCCCTCACTTAAGCCCCGGGTACCGCTATTCTACTGTCTGTCTTTATGATTTTGGTTATTCAAACTACTTCATATTAAAGTGGTATTGTGCAGTGGTATGCCATCTTTTTGAGATTGGCTTATTTCACTTAGCATTATATCCTCAAGGTTCATCCATGTTATAGCATACTTCAGGGTATTTTTCTTCTTTAAGACTGAATAATCATCCATTGTATGGCTATACCACATTTTGCTCATCCATTCATCCAGCCACGGGTACTTGGGTTGCTTCCACTTTTTATCTATCACGAATAATGCTATAAACATGAATGGACATATATCTCTTTGAGTCCCTGCTTTCGGTTCTCATGGGTATATATCCAGAAGTAGATTGCTGCATCGTACAATAATTCTGTGTTTATATTTTTGTGGAATCACCATACTGTTTTCCATAGCATCTGTACCATTTTGCATTTCCACCAACAATATATAAACATTCCAATTCTTTTCATTCTCACCAAAATTTGTTACATTTTGTTGCAAAAGTAATTGTGGTTTTTGCCATTAAAAGTAGTTACTTTTGCACCAGCCTAATTTTTTTTTTTGGAGTTTTTTTTTTCTTTTGATAGTAATGGGTGTGAGGTGGTATCTCATAATTTTTATTTGTATTTCTATAGTGGTTAATGATGTTAAGCATTTTTTCATGTACTTGTCAGTCATTTCAGTATCTTCTTTGGAGAAGTGTCTGTGTATTCAGCATTTGCTTATTTTCAAATTGAATTGTCAGTGTTTTTTGTTGTTGAATTTTAGGAGTTCTCTATATATTCTGCATATTAATTTATTATGAAGTATAGATTTGGCTTTGATACCACTAATGTCACTTCTTACCTTTGAAGTCACAGTACCTGTAATGATTGCTTATGTTTAGCAAATTAACATCATTAGACTTTCTCTGTCATTATTTAACTCCTTCATCCTAAGACTCAGGCATGTGCACCTCAACTGAGGCCAGGGATGTATGTCCCTGCTGTTGGGGGAACACCTGTCCTTAGCTCTGATTCCCTTTCTCCAGGGTCATCTCTATCCTCTCTTCTGATGAGGGTCCACCCCACGGATCCTAAGCCACATCCAAGTCACCTGAATTCCAGCATGATTCTTACTTAGATTCTTAAGTTTAAATGCTTATAATTCCTTCTTCCTTTCCTCCTCTTATTAAGTACCTTTAAGGAAGTAGGAAAGCTCTCAACATTTAGAAACAAGCATATGGAAACAAGCATTTAGAAACAATAATATGGAAATATGAATTTCCATATTATTACCACCTTATGACGAAGATGTCCTGACACATTTTACATTTATATGGTCCTGTAAAAGTTTTCTAAATAATCTGGAGCATATTATTTCTTTGTATCTCCACTTTGTGAACTAGACAAGGTAGATATTAAAATTCCGAGTCTCAAGAAGTTTGAATGATTTTTCTTAAGCTTAGTCAGCTAATTAGGAGCAGAATCAGGACTGGAATTTAGGGCTTCTGGCTCCATTTTATCTCTGAGACTTGTGCTATTCTACTGGGATATCATTAGAAGAAATGCCAAATGAATGCCATTGCCTCTTCAGCCCTAAACACAAAGCCCAGTTAAGTGTTTCCTTGACATTTTTCCTGACATCTATAAAAATTCATATTTTATTTTTATTCACATGCTGATTGATTTAGATGTTATGAGAATTAGATAAGTTCCAAAAGGCAGAAGATAGGCTATACACATATTTTTAAAAATTTGTCATTGTTCAAACAATATTGAACATAAAATTGAAATGTCCCTCATTATAAAAAATTCTCCAAGAGTGACTAGTTATGAGGTTATATCTTTTGGCATGATGCATCTCTAAGCAATGCTTGCATAAAGTATCTACCAAAGCTGACAGAGCTTCCCTAAGGCCTAAAGAACTTGGCAAATGTTGTTGAACAAAAATGACAACAATGAAACTGTGTAGGAGGATTCTGCATTAGTGCACCTAAGAATGTTCTCTCTAATTTGAGCACTTCTCACCATGGAATAATGCTTTTGTTCCTCTCTGTCTTTTTCTGCTGTCTCACAGAGACTCCTAACAGGGGGCCCTGGACCAGGCTTAGACACCATTGGGATGGACTAGAGGCATTCCATGGAGGTGACCAATTACAGCCTAGCTACACACTCCATTTTCTTCTAGCATCTGAAATTATTGACTCGAGCCCATTTGTGGGGTCACCAAGTCACCTTCATATAATATTTATTACACGTGCAAAGTCAGAACATATGGAGAGCATTTGCATTTGAATGGGCAAACATGCTGTTAGATAAATTAGAAAATCTTCTTTACATTTGCATTTTTCTTTATTTAAAAAAATCAGTCTATGATGTAGTAGAGCTAGGAATATCCCCTTTTTAGTTGACTTTTCTTCACTCTATGTTTAAACTTTCTAAGCACTGAGGCATGTGATTAAAAAGGAACTATTTTCCTAATACAAACAAAAGCATTAAACATCCTGTAAAACAAAAGTTGTTCATTTTAAGTTGCATTACATAGAAATAGGACATGTTTCAGATTTGTGCAAGCTCATGTACTTTAAAATCAGACTTGTCTGAAATTTCTTTTGTAAGGTATTAGAGAACTTTGGAATTATACCTTTTATTCTTGAATGTACATTCCTCAGAGAATCATCTCTATGCACAAATAATATTTATTTTATATTTTTAATCTACTTTAGGAGACCCACTTCATTCTTCTACATGTTAGGTTGAAACAGTTTTGAGTGATGAAGAACTGATTTTATGGAGCAACTAATGATTTTGCTGTTGCTACTTTTGTGCCAGCAAATATGTAATTCACAAGGATGTTATAAAAAAGATATTTATCGAGCCTCTAAAAAAAAGTAATCAAAAGATCAGCATGTATAAATTTCTTAAGACTACTCATGACATCAAGGAAGATGAATCAGTATTAACTTAATAACTCACTAATTTGTACACACTTGTAGTCAGGTGCTGGGTCAAATTAAATTGGAATGATTTGTTGACATGAGGATTTCTGGGTTCATGATGGATTCCTATTAAAACAATTTTTATGTTTTACGCCTTCTCCCACCAAGTAGGTTTTATGGTCTTGTATACACATTACATGAGGGAAGTAGTCCTTTAACATTTTACATGCTGACGTATAGTCTATGTCAGCAGTCCCCAAGCTTTTAAGCACCAGGGACCAGTTTAATGGAAGATAATTTTGCCATGGAGTGGGATTGGGGAAGGGAGATGGTTTCGGGATGAAACTGTTCCACCTCAGATATCAGGCATTACATTCTCATAAGAAGCATGCAACCTAGATCCCTCACATGTGTAGTACACGATAGGGTTCATGTTCCTATGCGAATCTAATGCTGCCACTGATTTAACAGGAGGCAGAGCTCAGGCGGTAATACTCGCTCACTTGCCACTCACCTCCTGCTGTGTGGCCTGGTTCCTAATAGACCATGCACCAGTACCAGTCAGTAACCTGGGAGTTGGGGACTCCTGTTCCATATGTTATAAAAACTTAGGCTGGGCACGGTGGCTCACGCCTGTAATCCCAGCACTTTGGGAGGCTGAAGTGGGCGGATCACAAGGTCAGCAGATTGAGACCATCCTGGCTAACACTGTGAAACCCCATCTCTACTAAAAATATAAAAAATTAGCCAGGCATAGTGGCACGCGCCTGTAGTCCCAACTACTTGGGAGGCTGAGGGAGAATCGCTTGAACCCGGGAGGTGGAGGTTGCAGTGAGCCGAGATCATGCCACTGCACTCCAGCCTGGGTGACAGATGGAGACTCTGTCTCAAAAACAAAACAAAACAAAAAACAAAACAAAAACTTAAAGAGTTATTTGAGCCGACACAGTTGCATAGACCTGTAGTCACCAGCTACTTGGTGGGCTGAGGCAGGAGGATTGCTTGAGGCCAGGAATTCCAGGTTACAGCAAGCTATGATTGCGCTACTTATACTCCAGCCTGGGTGACAGAGCAAGTCCCTGCCTCTAAAAATAAAATAAATTTGAAAAGAATTATTTGGTGATTCAAATATAAAACAAAATCTATCAGATATTTCTGAAAAACATATTGTTACATGTTTTAAGAAGGGAATTAAACTCCTAGACTCTGTATAGTATAGGAGTTCAATACTATAGGTTGATCTATACTTCTAATGTTGGATATGTATTTTGTGCTTTTTATTTAAAATATCATACATTTTATGGCATTTCTTGCTTTGCATTAATTACTGGACATACCCAGAATCCTTTCCTTCTAATAAAAGCAACCTCTTTTCCCAAACTTTTACATGTTGTTTATATTTTCAACCCCCTACACAGTTGTTAAGTATTGAATTTGGAAGAATTCGAGGGAATAACATTAATGACAGTGAACCATGAATTAGGAATCTCATCCTATCAATAGCCAATTTCCCTCCTTTTCGGTTTTGTGTCTTAGTAATAGTCCTTTAAACAACAAATGATAAAGTAAGTGATCTGAGCCAATTTCCTCTAGACATGGAACAGTTCAACCAAGCCTCACATAAGCTCACATTTCCTAATTAGCCGCTTAACTGTTGACTTGAGAAACGGTTTACAATACAGGATTATACATTAATACAAATTATAGGTAAAAATTCAAGATCTTGTTAAATCTTTACAGTTCCACTCATTATTCAAATTCTTCATCTTTACATCAAATTTCTCATCTTTACACTCCTCTTACCCAGGTCATCTCCACAATATGTCCAAGAGACCAAATTTGCAAGATATCAGGGGAGAAAAGTGAGTCTGCCTCTAGGAATTATAACTGATACTTCCTTTGTGTGATGAACAGTGATGTTTATATATTTAGTCATATGCTATTAGGGAATAGATATCTCTAGATCAGAGAACAGATTGTGTATTAATCACAGAACATCTTAGCACTAGTTCCTCCAGCCCTAGTTCCTGTGGAGTAACGCGATGAGGGCCAGATATCCATCCCCATGGGCGGCAGTGTTGCACTGCATGAGAGGAACCCTGGAATTATGAAACTTGGAGCTTACACAGGACAGCTGGGCACATCTGCCCTTCTTCCCCTCCAGAGATAGAAAGACTTGTATGTATTCTGGCATGTAAGCAAATGACTCTTGGGGAGAGTAAAAAGATGCCTCCAGGTTTTATTTCATGAGCATATGGCTCCAGAGAGACACATCTCTAAATCTCTCAGGAAAAGTTCATTGTCTTTTACTTCTGAGACATACTGTCCATTCAGTCATTCTTTAACCAAGGTTGCCAGTACTCTTTTTGCTAAGAAACCCCAGATCACGCAGAAATGTGAATGTGTTCACAGAGAATTGTCTCTCAATCAATGGTACCTAGTACATAATTATACGAAGTTCTGGGAATATGTGGTAGGGATTGAACCCGTGAACTAGAATTATGAGCATTGGAACTTATCTAAACCAATTAGCGAATTAAAAACTTACACATTTCTTGAGAAAAGAATTTTATAGATTAATAATTACATGTAGGATATGCATATCTCAAGTTGTCTGGGGATTTCATGTTTTGTATACTTTATCTTACAAAATAGATTCCAATTCATATTGTCTGGGTATACAAGCATTAAGGCCTTCCAAAAGCAAAATCAAGCGAAGTGTGAAACAGGAGTGGTATATGGAGGTATAGCAAGTAGTGTCCCTTGATACCCTTGGGGAATTGGTTCCAGGATGTCCCAAAGATACCAAAATCCATGGATGCTCCAGTCTCTGATATAAAATGGCATAGTATTTGCATGTAACCTAGCCCATTTTCCTGTATACTTTATATCATCTCTATATTACGTATAATATACATAATACAATATAAGTGCTATGTAAATAGTTGTTATATTTGCATTGTTTAGGGAATATGACAAGAAAAAAGTTTGTACATGTTCAATACAGATGCAATGCTTTGGAACGTTTTGGGGGATATTTTTGAATCCACAGATGCAAAACTCATACATATAAAGGGCTGACTGTATTTAAGTTCCTCATTCTGGTGTGATTAATTTTATATCTTTTTGGTATGCTTGTGGTTCTCAAGTCACTAATGTTTTAGAAAGGCACACTGTGCAATTGAATGCTAAGGCCAATTCTTTACCTCTGATGTCTGGAATAAGAGCCAGATTTCCCATCCTTTTATGGAACTACAAGCATCATGGCTATTAGCAATCCCAGAATAGTTCTACTCCCACATTGGCTGAGTTTAAGATCTTTTTCTCGGTTATTTTATTTCTAAAGACAGTAAAAAGAGCATCAGAAAAGCATTTGTGAGGCTGAAGTACCTCACATACCAATTTTGTGGGCACATTTTTGGACCCTTAAGTTCTTTTTGACAGTTTTCTAAACTCATGCCCAGAGTAGTTTCATTTATTTAATATTTGTCTTACCCTCTACTTACAGGAAATGCAAGGCTCATCAGGTTTTTCTGGGAGTAGCATGACTCAGAGTCTGATGTACGTGAAAAAAACACAGCGGGAATCCAAACACACTTATGTCATTTTTATGTGTTAGAGAGAAACCAGGAAGCATGAATTCTCACTTTTCTTAACGTCTTTACAGTGTCAAAGGGATATTCGTGAAAAGGGGTTGTGGGAATCATTGTTTTGAAGTGCATCCAAGACTAGAAACCTGGTTTATGTGTGCTATTTTGCCTCCCAGTCTAAGCAGCCTTTTTATATTTATTCCAAGTTGAAAAACTGTAAACTACTTTTTCTTTACACATACACAATATATCTTTGTCTGTAATCAGATTAGAGCTTCATTTCCACTGACCAATAGAAGGGCGGGCACTTTTATTTGATTTAAGAGAAACTTGGGGCATAATGCATGTTTTTGAACCTCTGATTGGACATGACAAACAAAAAACTTGAGCTAGACCATGATCATCTGAGCTATTTCCAATGACTTATCTTTGTAATTAGAGTATTGCCTCAAACATTTCCCTGAACTCTGATTACTGTGGATACGATATCACTCAACAGAACTTTATCTTAGGAGCACTAAGAGTGTGGAAGACAGAGGATAAATGTTGTAGTTTCATTTGATTATCTTTGCAGATGCTCACATTTTTTTTTTTCTGTAACCAACCAGTTCTCATTTTGATGAGAGTGTTTGCAGAGATAGTTATGCTGACATTGTAGACTAGGTGAGAGAGTAAGTCTCCCTCTCTTAAAAAAAAACAGTGACAATGTCACTTCTGCTCATAGTCTGTTGATCACAATGAGGCAAATGGCCAAACGTGATGTCTATAGGTTGAGGAAATTGTGTATTTGTGAGTAGTAATAGCACAGCAGCCACTATGCCTCCCAATCATACTGGAAATTTCTAAAAAGCAAAGTGTTTTTGGTTTGTTTTAGGTAATAGGTTGATGTTTAACCTATTAAAAAGGCAGACCCTGGTTTGACAAAAATTAATAATTAATTTGGGAGCCAGATACAAACTTAGGTCTTTTGAATTCTTGTTTCTATATTCTTATTTTGGAAGTCTACAGTTTGGTTTCATATGCAGGGGTGTTAGATGAAGGTGTCTTGTTTTGCAAATAGAAACAGTCTCAGGAGATAAATAACAATGGCATGAGAAATTTATGAAGTTTATTTTTAGCAGCACTTTCAGGCAAGGTTTTACCATCAATATTTTCATTGGTACCCAAGAAGCCAACAGAGGAGGCCATGTTTTATGAATTGATGTGGCTACAAATATTAGCCCTGACATTTTTTAAGTGAAAAATGGCAGAAAAGATACAGAACCAAATTAATATAGAGTCTCTGACAGCAAGCAGAGATGGAATCCTTTCTAACAATTATGACCAAAGGTATGTATGTGTGTGTGGTAGTTTTGTTTATACTTGCTTGAATGCTGTCCTTGTTCCTTTTTTTTTTTTTCCTCTCTCTTTTTTTTTGTAGTTCTAGCACCAAGTGACTGATGGCTTCCTCCAAAACAATGTCAGCAGGACGAGGATGTATTGGCAGGGTATCTTTTGAATCAGTAACCCCATACTGATCCTTGACCTAATTAACAGTCTGCTATAGGCATCTTGCAGTTTACTGCTACTGCCATCTCAACATCAAGAAAATGTTGGTTACAAGAAACTTAAAGGGTGTCCCACTCAAGCCATTATAAATTCAGTTTTATTATGTTTTATTATGCTAAAATCATGTGAAGTATAGCTGGCTGGAAGCCTGAATACTACATTGTTTTATATTATACAACGTTTATTGGAAGAGTTTGTTTGCTTTTAAAGGAATCCATCACTATTAGTCTCGTGGCATATTTAACATCTGGTCAGGTCAGTTCAATACTTGGAAATGATGTGTTGATACGTGAAATTTCCAGCAGACTTTAACACATGCCTTTGGATGTAAGTAAACACTTTTGTCCACAATAAACAAAATGTAACTGAGCAAATGGAACTGTCATAATGCTTTGAAAACTGTATCATACTGACCAAATCTATGCCATGATTTTACTTTCCACTGATAGAAAGAAAAGTAACTTTGATTATTGCAATGTGGGCAATTCACTTACGTTGTCTTATTTAACTTTCATGAAAATCTTCATATAGTAGCTATCATTATTCCATTTTAAAATGGGAACAGAAGCTTAAAAATGGAATAATTTAAAGACATACAACCTAGAAGAGGCAAAGCTTCTGAATATAACATCTATCTAACTCCAAAGGTCTTGGTTCTTATAAGAATCCATTCTGTTTTATGTCTATGATTGTAAGCTTTTAGCAGTTTGTCTTCTTCTATTTCTAGGCCTAGAAAGGTGCAGAAACTGCTTTGAATTCCTCAGGGGCCTTGTCAGGCAAAATAAATATATTGAAAATCACTTTGACCATTTCTAAATCCTTTCCTGGATCAGAGTTGGAAGTAGCTGCTACATTCATATGCATTGGTGATGCATTTTCATCAATGGCCCCTACTTCTGGGTTGGCTGAGATCAATAAATCTTAGCAGTTTATAAATGGAAGAAATAGCTTTACATATCTTGTCGTCTGAATCCCTTTGGATGTTTTAAAAGAGGTGATTAAAGTAAATTTATGTTTCTGCAGATGCATGTAAAGCTAATTGTTTAATTAACAATATAATTGGTGAAAGGAAGTTATGTTTAATAAGAAACAAAGAAAGCATACCACTTCCTAAATATTCACATTAGCCATTTGTTAAATTTGCAATGAGTTTCAGCATACACACATACACAACACAGACCATGTGTGAACATTAGGAAGATTGATTTGTTTAAAAAATCCCCTTCCACATCACATAAATAATATTTCCTACTGAGAGTCACTGATGTGAGGAAGAAAAATAACCACATGACAGGAAAAGAAAAACATTAAATTTAGTTATATTGCATATTTTTTGTGTTTATTAGTTGTTTTTATTAATTGTAGGCAAGCAGGTAAAAAAAATCACCTGATTTGAAAATTAATAACCCAGGGCTCAAACTATTAATTAAGGCATATAGCAAATGCCTTTTAAAAGTATTTTATACTGACTGGGCACTGTGACTCATGCCTATAATCCCAGCACTTTGGGAGACCAAGGCGGGTGGATCATGAGGTCAGGAGATTGAGACCATCCTGGCTAACACGGTGAAACCCCTACTCTACCAAAAATACAAAAACTAGCTGGGCGAGGTGGTGGGCGCCTGTAGTCCCAGCTACTCGGGAGGCTGAGGCAGGAGAAAGGCGTGAACCCAGGAGGCGGAGCTTGCAGTGAATGGAGATTGCACCACTGTACTCCATCCTGGGCGACTGAGACTCCGTCTCAAAAAAAAAAAAAAAAAAACAGGTATTTTACCCATAAGTTTTTCTAGTTGCTAGTTTACGAAAGATGAGAATACATTCAAAGAGCAAGGGAAGGAGAGTGTCTGAGCAGAGGAATTATTAAAAATGAGTACAGTATTAACATAGTTATCCTTGCAACAGCCTGAGGTCAGGGCTATTGTTTTCGCCATCTTTTGGAGGAAGGAACTGAGGCACAGAGAAGTTAAGCAACTTGTCTAAGATAGAGAAGAGACAGACATGAAAGTATCATAAAAAGGAAAGAGACAGGAATAGAGGGGAGGAGAGAGAAAGAACAAAGCTTGGATGGCAAGTTAACTTATGTCATCCACCTTTGAAATTCAAGTAGTCTGTAACTTTTGTCATTACATTTAGAGGCACCCCCTATGACACGGTCATAGAATATTGGTTCACTCTTAGGCATTCAACAAATGCCTATTGAGTGTCAGTCATTTATTCAACAAACATTTACTGAATGTCTAATTAAGTAGCAGATACTGTGCTAGTTACTTGAGCTACAATGTGGGGACGGGGACTCTTTGAAGAGCTTGTGCTTCCTCTCTATGAATGCTAGATTTGTGCTTTCCACCTACATCCTGCTTTTGGAAATCAAGAAAAGTTCACCTCCTTCATAAGACTTCTTGGATTAACCCCATATTCTATTTTCCCCTATAAATAGAACCCTGTTTTTGAGTCATGCACATTGCCAGCTGGGATAAAAGGCTACATTGCCTAGTCTTATACCTAGGTGAACCCGTGGGTCTCAGGTCAATGGGATGTAAATAGAATTTGTATGAGAATTCTGGGACATCCTGCAAGACAGCAGATACAGCTGGCAGGAGAGGAATTTGCTTTCTGATATGGTTTGACTGTGTCCCCAAATCTCTACTTGAATTGTAGCTCCCATAATTCCTGTGTGTTGCAGGAGGGACCCAGTGGGTGGTAATTGAATCATGGGGATGGGTCTTTCCTGTGCTGTTCTCATGATAGTAAATAAGTCTCACAACATCTGATGGTTTTGTAAAGGGGAGTTCCCCTACACCCCTACACATGCTCCCTCTTTCCTGTCGCCGTGTAAGACATGCCTTTGCTCCTCCTTCATCTTCAGCCATAATTGTGAGGCCTCCCCAGCGATGTGGAATTGTGAGTCCATTAATACTCTTTCCTTTATAAATTACCCAGTCTTGTGTATGTCTTAAATAGCAGCATGAGAACGGACTAGTACACTTTCCTACCTCTCCTCCTTCTGGCCTGGAATAACATCACCTGGTGGGTGGAGTTTCAGTCACTGTCCCAGGACACGAGGTGACCTGAAGAATGGAGGTCAGTGCTTGGGTGTGGACTCTGATGACCTGCAGGTCCTATTTCAGCCTTCAAATAGCCTCTTTCTGGATTTATTTCATTTGAGAGAGAAGCAGTTTTATGATGTTTGTTACTTTGTTTGAGAGATAAATGCAGTTATATTAGGCTTGTTAATTTTGTTTTATTTTTGTTTTAGTTGTATGATGCTCAATCCAATTCTAATTGATATACCTCCTTCATAAGATAATTTTATAAACCTACTGGAAGGAAGATTGTTCACTGGGCTTTGGCAGGCAGTGACCTAAAAACTAGGAAAAACTGAGCTTTAAGGGACCATGAAAGCCCTTGGCCTGTGGGTTTGCTGGCTGTTTGCTAGAATTACATTTGTTTTTTCTTTTTTCTTTTTTTTTTTTTTTTGAGACGGAGTCTTGCTCTGTCGCCCAGGCTGGAGTGCAGTGGCCGGATCTCAGCTCACTGCAAGCTCCGCCTCCCAGGTTCATGCCATTCTCCTGCCTCAGCCTCCGGCGTAGCTGGGACTACAGGCGCTCGCCACCTCGCCTGGCTAGTTTTTTGTATTTTTTTTTTTAGTAGAGACGGGGTTTCACCGTGTTAGCCGGGATGGTCTCGATCTCTTGACCTCGTGATCCACCCGTCTCGGCCTCCCAAAGTGCTGGGATTACAGGCTTGAGCCACCGCGCCCGGCCTACATTTATTTTTTCTAGTTCAAGGTATCATAACAGAAGGTGGGAAGCTATATTTTTCATGAAACTGATTGCTTTTGTAATTTAACAATCTTGCCAATAAAGCACCACTGTACAGCAGATACACTGTTTTTAGTATCATGGATATTGTACCTGAAAGTAAGTGAAGAAGTGTCAGATAGTTTCCGCCAATATTTGAGCAGTCTTAGGTCTAACTGCTACAATTATGCAAAGTATTTGTCATAGAAGAGCAGTGACCATTTGAGTAAAACTTTCCATATGGTCTTCCACAGTCACTGGGAGAAAACAGGCCTTTTTTTTTTTTTTTTTTTTTTTAGTTTCCTTAGTGAGGTGATCCTCTTCTTCTTTCTCTACAAAATAATGTGGAGTTTGGAATGAATTCTAATGAGTGAATAATAGTAAGATTTTTACATAATCAGTTGGACAAGATAAACACAACAGCATGGTTAAAATTCTTAATGTGAAAGGCTGAGTTTCTGTAGCTTGAATTTTAGATGATAAATATCAAGAATCTATTTGAAGGTCAGCTATCACAAATACAATTTTTCTCTGGCAACACTTGGGTAGCTTTCCTAGGCAAATTTTACTCAAAAAGAAGATAAATTATTTCTGCCTCAACTTTTTCTTTTACCTCTCTTCTTCTTTCTCTTTATTTGATTGTTTGCTTTTGAGAGTCTGGCTTTCATTGCATCATTAGACAGAATTGTGTAACCATTCCCAAAGAGATTGACAGTGTTCATGGCCGTCTGTATGGGAATCTTCCTGTGTGTAGGCTGGTCTACATTTTAGCATGATAAAGATCTGGCCTTATATTCATAAGATCCAGCCAGGAAAATTAGTCTTACTTCAGGGTTTAAAGAAATGAGGGTATGTCCCAGGGGGATCTGTCTGTGGCCAGCAGGAAATTTAATTTTAAAAACTGAAGAATATACAATAGTTCAGGCATTGAATGATTTGAGCCTGTGAAGCTGCTTCTGCCACATACATTATCATAGTGTTAGTAAGGCCGGAAAGGTCTGAAGTTTGTATGAGTTCACAGATATTTTGAAAGACTCATTCAGGTATTTTTGATATGATTCCATTTTAAAATCACATTGTCTGTGATGTGTATTTGTGGCATTATATACCACATGTATTTGTCCTATAGAATTTCCAGGACAAAACCATCTCTGCTCAATAATTGGTGATGAGTGACCAGAGTAGTTTGGGAAATAACTTGCTTTTTACTATTTTGTTACCTGCTTCAATATAGTTCCTGCTCTTTGATGACAATTGACTGAGCTGGAGCCTGCAAAAGTTACTATAGTTGAATTAGTTACATTAAAGGATCAAAATTATAGCTGCGTGGAGCTAAGGTCATGGCAGAACCAAAGAGCTCTGGGCACAGATCTTCCTTTCATGCTCGACTGGGTCCAATAATCCCCTGAGGTTCAGGTCTCTGATTGCATTTCCAGATGGTCTCCTCTGGTGTAAACACCACCCGCGTGCTGTCCAACAGCATAAGCTACCCTGGCAGAAAGCAAAACAGCAGGTCGGGGAGCCCTGGGAATTACACAGTGGGTGGCACCTGTTACCATATTTTGACCTCTCTCATCCCCTGTGTTATACACCCATGATATTTTCAACTTACCCCTTTCCTTTGGTATTTGCAAGGCAAACTCTCTAGTTTCTTAGCATAAAGTCAGCTTCATCCACTCCCCTCCCTAATCTCCATATATTCTTCAAACTAGTGCTTAGATTTCCTGGCTATCTTGCAGATGAATTCTAATATCTACTAGTCAGTAGAATGCATTTGTGTACTTACTCACTTATTATTCAACAAATGCTTATTGAGTGTCAGTCATTTATTCAACAAACATTTACTGAATGTCTAATTAAGTAGCAGATACTGTGCTAGTTACTTGATCTATAATGCGGAGACAGGGCATCTTTGAAGAGCCTGTGTTTCCTCTCCATGAATGCTAGTCTCGTGCTTCCACCTAAACCCTGCTTTTGGGAATCAAGAAAAGTTCACCTCCTTCGTGAGACTTCTTGGATTAACCTCTCTCAGATCTGAGCAGGTTGTCCTGCTAGAATTGTCTTAATGCATACATTTGCAGTCCCTTGTAACCTTGTTAGTCTGTGCTTCTTTCATGTAGATGTTTTAAATTTTTCACAGTGTGTTGTGTTCTTGTTCAAACGCAAACTCCCCAAGAGAGATTCACTTCTGGCACCTTCATTTTTGCTTTTCATTTCCCCTAATACATTGCTGGACACTTAATTGGTGTTCAATAAACATGGTGAATTCATTTAACAAAAGTTATTTTGCACCTACCATGCTCACGGCTACAAATGGACAGCATTATCACAGCAACTGGACCTTACATAGTGTGGAATGGCAGATGGACAGACCATATCTACGATATACTTGGGTAAAATTTTAAATGTTTATTAAAATTTCATCCACTGCCTCATGTCTTATAGCTACAAGTTAATTTCCAAATTTGAATATGTCCATACCTGTTTGTTAAAAAGCTGGAGACGATACTCTCTGAGGGTTTCTGAGGAGCATTTGATAAGGTGAAAAACCACTCTAGTCTTGGATTCTTCTCATTGCTGAGCAGAATGTGGGGACGTGCCCTGCAGCAGGTTGAGCGGCTCTACATGGTTTTATGACCATATGTAGGAACCTGCTTCTTCTCTTGAAATGGCTGTTTTGTTTTATGGAGATTGGCTAGACTGGCAGGTGACAAGGCCAGAGGTGGGCTGGCCACGAGAGGCAGCTGAGCAGTGCGAGTTGGTGTGGTTCAGCCATTTGTCACCACCATATTCTGGCCTAGATAGATATTTTCTATTCTAGAAAGTGGATCAAATCTCACTGCACACCAGTTTCTCACTAGGCTAGAAATGCATGAATGGTGGGGCATAGTTCACTCCAAATCTGATCTGTCTAAATTTTTCTTTCTGGTGAGTTGACTTTTTTTGAGATTTTACACTTTACATAAAAATAGTATTGCAGCCAATCTTTGCGAGTCACAAACCACCTTTAGCTGAGAATATTATCATATCAATTGTTTCAAGGAAATGACAAATGAGTAGTTACCAAAAAAAGAATGAATGAATGAATAAATAAATAAACACAACGGAACAAGTTGTTACTAGACAGAGAAGAAAAAGATTGTTTCACATCCCTATTTGGTTATTGAAAATTTTTATTTTTGATTCAGTGCTCTCCTTCCTTCCTTCCTTCCTTCCTTCCTTCCTTCCTTCCTTCCCTTCCTTCCTTCTTTATGTCTGTAACTTACCACCTATTTGATTATTGGAAAACATTTTTTATTAGATGCTTGGATCAGCTGGGATAGCTTACATTGCAAGTTACCAGAAATATCAAATTAAACTAACCAGTGAAGATGACAGTTTGGACCATGGAGGTAGGGCTGATTTCAGCTGAGGTTTGCTTCAACAGTTGAAACACTGTGATCAAGATCTGCCTTCTCTCCCTCCATTTCAATCTAGTTCCCTGGCCTTGGCTCTATTCTCAGCAGGTCTTGTCTTCCTGTTCCTAAATTGGCCATGAGCATCTCATTCCTCATTCTAATCCAACAGGGAAAGACATACCTACTTCCTCCCTAGTCTGTGGGGGGAGGGGAAAAAAAGAAAGAAAGAAAAGAAAAGAACTTCTGAGCTTCAATGTGATTAGGCCATTTTAGGTCATATGCCTATCACTGAACTGATCACTGTGGAGGGTGATGGGATTTTGTTGAATGAGTCTCAGTCTTGGCCCTTCCCCCAATACCACCATCCCCTTTACAGCTGTGGCTTTACTCAGCTTCCCTTGAAACACTGTATGGAGAGGAGATGGATGCCTAATGACAACTTGGGTGTCATTACCAAGAAAAAGGGAACTATATGCAAGACAGTCAAAAACTAATCCTTTGTCCTCTGTAGGGTTTCATTTTTAAGATAGCACAGAGTTTGCTCCTCTTCCTCCTCTTTTTTTTTTTTTTTTGACGGAGTCTCACTCTATCACCCAGGCACCCAGGCTGGAGTGCAGTGGCATGATCTAGGCTCACTGCACCCTCTGTCTCCTGAGTTCAAGCAATTCTCCTGCCTCACCCTCCTGAGTAGCTGGCATTACAGGCGCACACCACCATGCCTGGCTAATTTTTTTTTTAATTTTAGTAAAGAGGGGGTTTCCCCATGTTGGCCAGGCTGGTCTTGAACCCCTGACCTCAAGTGATCTGCCCCCCTCAGCCTCCCAAAGTGCTGGGATTACAAATGTGAGCCACCATGCCCAGCCACACATTCTTCTTAAAGAGTTTGTGATTTTTTGGGAAATTACAGAGCACATAGCTTTGTGCTTTATTCAGAATGTCATGGAGCTTCAGAAAGCCTTCTTGAGACAGATGTAAAACAATTTTAAGATTTTTGAGAAGTAATTGATTTATCATTGTAACAGTCATACCATGTGAAACCTGGCCTACTACTAATAATAAGAAACATCTGGAACTAGTGACAGGGTGAATTTGGGGCATTCTCTCTCTATGGAGAGGACTAGTTCTTCTGAGATTGATGTTGGCAGTTTGGAATCTTTTCCCGGTGGGAAGGAAGACTTAGAAGAGGATAGACAGTTGATATTGCCTCTCCTCCCACAAGCAAGTTTCAGCTTTATCACAGTTCCCTATGGCTATGCCATTTTGAGATTTGTATATAAACCCTGTACATTAGTGAGGGACTCTCTCAGAGACCACCCAGACTCCAATCAGTGTCCAGCTTTTAGGAGATGGCTTGACCTGGGCAGCTTCCCCAGTGATGGAGTTTACAGAGGGTGACAATGACCATATTTTAAATCTGTTGTTACTGTCTTTCAAGACTCCTCTTTTTCTCTTGCTTGCTCTTCACCTTCGCACGTCTGTACACACCTGCCTTTGTTATAACTCAAAAGACAGCCCTAATTGAGGCATTCATCTCATACAATCCAAGAGTCAGGAACACAGCTTTGGGATGGAATACATTGTGCATTCTTCAGATGTGATTTAATGAATATCCAACTGTACTTAGGGACTAAAAAGAACATTTTAAAATGAGATTTTACTCTGAATTGGAAAGTAAATTGAGGTGGGAAATAAGCCAGCCATTAAATGCTCTAGTGTTTTTTTTCCTTTTTTTTTTTTTTCCTGAGACAGGGTCTCAGTCTCACTCTGTTGACTAGGCTGGAGTACAGCAGCATGATCATGGCTCACTGCGGCCTCCAACTCCCCAGGCTCAGGTCATCCTCCCACGTCAGCCTCCTGAGTAGCTGGAACTACAGGTATGTGCCACTATCCCCAGCAAATTTTTCATAATTTGTAGAGACAGAGTTTTGCCATGTTGTCCAGGCTGGTCTCAAACTCCTGGACTCAAGCAGTCTGCCCACCAAAACCTCCCAAAGTGCTGGGATTGCAGGCATGAGCCATCATGCCCAGCCATAGATACTTTTTTTCATAATCGCAGAGAATGGCTGCAATTTAGGGTCTTTCTTAGGTTCTTCCTTATCCATTTCTTCCAGAAAATTTAGTACTTTGTATTTCTTTCAATAATTTCAACACTGTCATCCTGACTTTTCCCAGAGCAAAAGTTGGAGTGGGGATATTAGAGCTTCCTCTGATTCCTCAGGTTATCATTGCAATGAAATCTTGGCCTTGCCCCACAAGGGCAATTTGTAGTTGCCTATTGTTTTATAAGACTTTTTATGGAAATTGCAAACAGTCCAAATTATATATTAATTTCTAATATACTTTATCAGGGTATCAGTTTTCCTTTTGCAAGTGTTTTGAGGAGATCAGATTGTTGATGAACATTCTTTGAGAATTTGAACCTGAGAACTTTCTCTTTAGGAAGAAGTTATCAAGGATAGATGCAAGCTTTGCAAAGATATGGTGTACCAGCCTCCTCCAACAAAGGTTAACAACCACCCGAGAACCCTGGTGTAATTTACCTACCACCTCTTACCTTTAGAAGCAGATTGCCCTGTGATGGATAAGTGTGGAAACTGTTCAAACATTGGGAAAGAAAATTGTTAGAAAAGGCACATAGAGAGGAGTGGGATTGGGGGCAAAAGGAGAAGAAGGATGTGTTTTTGATTGGTTAACTTAAAATCTTAGCTATTTGTTTACACAAAGGCTATGCTGATGTCCATATTCAACAGATACAGGTACTTGGCTCAGAAAAGCATATGGTTCCCAGACCATTTGCCAAATGTCCTATCCTTGTTCAGCTTTGGTTATTATGAATATCCTTCTGGAAGCTACTGACACCTAACACGTCTGAATCCTCTGGACCTGTAGTGTTCTTACCCTGGAGTGATTGTGATTTCTGAAAAGAACATCCCTGGAAAATTAGTTTTCAAAATACGTGCAGATAGGCCCATAGAACCAGGAATTCCTCCAAGGAATTATATCCTAAGTAGCCTACTACAATGCTTGATTCCTTGGGCACCAGTGGTTGCTCAGTAGGATTTTTAATAATAAAAACTAGAGGGAAAGAACTATTGTTAGCTAAAGTTACCATGTAATAATTGGCTTGGGTATGTCCCTCGGTTTGTTTGAATTCCTTAATGTCTGTTCTCTGCACACCAGAAACTCTTGTGCCACTTCTTGATTAGTCATCTTAGTCTTCTGTTTCCTGAGCTGTGCTCTATGATCTCATGTAAATATATACAATTTGTGATAAAATAATCTCACTCATTCCATAGCAGGTATAAGTGGGTTAACTGTATTGGGAAACAAGCTCAAATTTTAACAGAAATTTTTCTATGCTTCAAGGTAACGAGTTTCCCAACAGTGGGAATTTTAAGCATTTTGGCAAATCAGTAGGGGAGATATTTTCAAACCAGCATGATTCTATTTGGCTCAGGTAAAAGTAAGCCCTTCTGGGCTGGCTTGCAGGTGGGTTCTTGAGTCTTGGCATATTTAAAAAGCTGCTGCCTGTTCTTAATAAATGCCATGATATGAGGCACCATGAACAAGCTCAATTTAAACCTGCCCTATCAATAATTTTACTCATAAGTTCTTGGCAAGTATGTTTGTTGTCTGCTATCTGCCTCTCAAGGTTGTCAGTTAGCTAAGCATAAGCCAGCCACATGACACTGAGTCCACATGATTAATTTGACTTGATAATGCTGTTCATCTATGTAAAGAATTGGAAAAAGTAGATCTTCCTTCACTCGCTTGCACGCACATGTGCACACACACACACACACAAAGGCACACACTCTAGTTTGTTTAAAATATAAAAGGATTAGATGAAAGCATAAAATCAGCCCTCTGAAGCAATTAATCCGTAGAAGATGCTACATATGCTGGGTGCAGTGGCTAATGCCTGTAATCTCAGCAGTTTGGGAAGCTGAGGTGGCAGGATCACTTGAGCTCAAGAGTTCAAGACCAGCCTGGTCGTCAACACAAGACCTTGTCTCTATGAAAATAATTTTTCAAAGATAGCTGGATATGGTGGTGTATGCCTGCAGTCCTTGCTGCTCTGGAGGCTGAGGTGGGAGGATTGCTTGAGCCCAGGAGACTGAAGCTTCAGTAGGCTATGATTACATCATTACACTTCAGCCCGTGTAACAGAATGAGACCCTGTCTCAAAAAATTTAAAAAATAAAATGAAAAAGAAGATGCTACATACATTATACACATATAAATTAGCAACCAAATGGTTTCACAGCCTCAGTGATTGTGTTGTTCTGTAGTTTGATGACTTTTGTCTTGCTGCTTCTCCTTGCCATTGATTGTACCAGGTTATTTCCTGGAGCGTGTTGTATACCAAGGTTTATGCAACTGTACATTTAACCTTTCAGTGCCTAACTTTCCCCTTTTCCTATAGAATCACAGGAATTTGAAGGCAACATGATATGTTTTCTATCTTATAGTCTGAAGTTAATGCATATAAATGGCATGCTGTTATTACTAGTTAATATTGAAGCCATGAGGATCAGATAATCATTTAAAAAAATGTTTAACAGAGTTCTTTTTTTTTTTTTTAACAATACTTAGTGATTGCCAGTATACTAAATCCTTTATATATGCTTGGTCTTTTATTTCCCACAAATCTGTGAACTAGGAATTATGAACACATTTTATAAAACAGGACTCTGGTTGCATAACTTGCCAAGTCACACAGCTAATGAACAGGAGAGTCAGAACTTGCACTCAGGGTTGCCTGCCTCTGGAGTCCTCCACTAATTCTCATTCATTCTTTAAAAATAGAACAGGACCTCTAGAATCTTGTCATTTAGAAAAGAACAGCCTTTTGAAGATTGGTTAGCATGTTAGCTGGTTGGAGAATATGTAGTTTGTTTATCTGTGTCTCTGACTAGTAACGTTCAGCCTCATTAAATCTAGTAAGCTAAAAGGAAGCAGGAAATGGCTGTACTATAGATGCTTGATATTTCAGCAATGATAATGATGGATAATAATGTGATTTCACAGCTTGGGTTATCAGACCCAGGTGAGTGGATAAGTGGATTCAGATTCGTCAAAATCACCAGGCCTAGCTTGTGGCCTTCCTTTCACAAACCCCTTAGGCTGCATATTACCCTTTAATAGCATATTTTTCCCATTATAGTTGTCCTTGCTATTCATTTCAACTACATTACAAGTATAAACATGTACAAGGGAGAGGACAGATGTCCTTCCCTTCTGTACTAACTCTCTTGTTGTATGAAATAATGTTGTGTATTAAATTATTATCTCCGTTTATGGAGTCTGCTAGACTCTGCACTGTTCAGTAGAACTTTCTGGGATGAAGGAAATGTTCAATGTCTGTACTGTTCACTAAGGTAGCAACTAGTTACCTGTGTTAGTTGAGCGGGCACTTGAAATATGGATGATGAAAGAAGAGATGTTTAAGTTGATTTAATGTAACCCATCTAAATTTAAATGTAAATACCCACATGGCTGGTGGCTACCTTATTGGACAGCAGAGATCTAGAATAAAAATGCTGAATGGACCTTAGAGTACATGTAAGGCAACACATTCTTTTTATTTTAGAGGAATGTAGGACTCAGAGCGTGAAAATGAGTAAAACCAAGCCTAGGATCCTCATCTCTTGACTTCTAGTCCATAATTTCTTCCACTAAACTTGAAATTGTTAAAAATGTTACTTTGAACTTTAGTATTTGAAGATTATCATAGTGAGGCTTTGCTTATATTTACAAAAGCATTGTAGCAAAATAAATTTTGAATTACAATTGTGACTTTATTTTATCATATTTATTTTACATTTTATGATTGCTAAATAGGTCATATATTGACATCTTTACACATTTGTTGGGAGCAAAAGAGTTGAAAGTAAAGTTTTCTTCC
Source organism: Papio anubis (assembly GCF_008728515.1). NCBI lineage: Eukaryota > Metazoa > Chordata > Mammalia > Primates > Cercopithecidae > Papio > Papio anubis. Next base: position 30,140,901 of record NC_044983.1, read on the forward strand.
CATCTATGTTATTTAGCCAGTGATTCCCCTCTCCAAAGGGATCAGTAATAGTTTCTTTGTGTATCTTTTTAAACATTCAGATATATTAAGTATTTAAAACTGTGTATTGTTCTCTCATCTTTTTAAACAAATGGTAGGATATTATGTACACTACACATTCATATTTTTGCATTAAACTTATAATGGAGATCTTTTGATATGAGTATACAAAGAGGGTACTTTAAAACAGATACATAACATTCCATTGTACATACCAACTGTAGTTTAATGCATCCCTATTGATGAATATTTACTTCCTTTCCAGTGGTTTCTCTTAAAAGTAATGCTGTAGTGAATAACTCTGGACATATAACTTTCATGTGTGCAAATACATTGTAAGATAATTACTAGAAATGAATGCACTAGGTCAAATAGTATGTACGTATTTTAAATTTTGATAAATAGTATAAATTGCTCTCCATAGTCACAGTATTTTATATTCTCACTAACAATCTATAGTCTCTATGCCTTTATCAACCCAGTGTGTTACCAAACTGATCAATTCATACCATTCTGATAGGGGGTATCAAATTTCAGTGTAGTTTAAATGTACATTTTTAAAAATTGTGAATGGGCTGGGCATCTTACATATATGTAAGGGCCATTTGTGTTTTATTTATTGTGAAATACGTTTGTATGCTTTGTTCATTTCCATCAGTTTTTAAAATTGACTTACAGGAGCTTTTATATATAAGACAAATTATGCCATATATGAAAAACAAAATGCAAACATTTTCTTCAGTTGTTTGCCTTTTTCACTTTGTTTTTCATGCTGTTTGCTATGGAGAAATTATAACTTTTTATGTAGACAGATACGCCAATCTTTCCTTTTATAGCTTCTGGTTTTTTGAGTCAAAAATTGAGAGACTTTCCTCATTCTGAGAGTATAAAATAGTAATTATTTTTAATTTTAATTAATTTTTATTGACACCTAATAATTTTGCATGTTTGTGGGGTACCATGTGATGTCCTAATACATGTACATGTTGTGAAATGATCAAATCATGGTCATTAGCATATCAATTACCTTAAACATTTATCATTCCTTTGTTGTGAGAATATTCAAAATTCTCTCTTCTAGCTACTTGTTAGCAGTAGTCACCTTACTGTTCAATAGAGTACTAGAACTTACTCCTTTCTATGTAACTATATCTGCTGACCAACCTCTCCCCATCTCCCACTCCCTCCTATTCTCCCTAGTCTCTGGTAACTACTATTCTACTTTCAACTTCTATGATATCAGTTTTTCTAGATTCCACATGAGTGAGATCATGTTGTATTTTTCTCTCCATGCCTGGCTTATTTCACTTACCATAATGTCCTCTAGCCTCATTCATGTTGTTGCAAATGGCAGGATTTTATCCTTTTTATGGCTGAGTAGTATTCCATTGTGTATATGCATTGTGTTTTCTTATCTGTTCATCCCCTGATGGACACTTAGGTGGATTCTATATTTCACTATTGAAAATACTGCTGCGATAACATGAGAGTGCAGATATCTCTTCTATATACTGATTTCCTTTCCTTTGGATATATACCCAGTAATGGGATTGCTGGTTCATATATTTTTTAACATTTTGAGGAGCTTCCGTATTGTTTTCCATAATGGTAGTACTAATTTACATTCCCACCAGCAGTGTATAGGAGTTCTCCTTCCTCTATATCCTCGCCAGCATAATAATGATTTTAATATATTTGGAATTTACTCTAAAGATGTGAAGTATGACTCAGACATCATTTGTTAAGCAATCCATATTTTTCCCAGTTATTTGAGATCCCACCTTTATTACATAAAAATTGTAATATATCTTTGAATCAACATCTCACTTTGTAGTTTCTTCCATGGAATCTGCCTATTCTTGCCTGTACCACTTGTTTTAATTATTTTAGATTTTATAGTATACTTTGGTATATTGTAGAACTAGTCTCCCATTGCTGCATTTCTTTTTTAGACTGTTCTTCACCACTGTTACTTGTTTATATTTTGTATGAAATTTAGATTCAACTTGTCTATTTCAAAAACAATTTCTGTTGGTATTTTTAGTAGGATCACATTAAAGTTCAAGAGTGATTTAGAGACGTCCAAAAGGCATTGAATCTTTCTATCTGGGAACATGATATGCTGATATGCATTTCCATTTGTTTAAGCATTTTTTTGTCTTTTCTGTCAGTGTTTAATGGTTTTCCTCCAATAACTTTTACCATCTATAATTTAGCTTATTTCCACATTGTCAAAATGGGTCTTTTGTATGTATGTATCAAAGCTATTGATTTGTATAGGTTAACTTTGGCCTCTTCTAAATTCTCTCATTTTAGAAAAAATATATTTCAGCAATTGGTTATTTTATGTTTTCCAAAGTCCTAAATATAAATGTACAGGTGATGTTAATTGCACTTCTTCCTTTGAAATTTGTATGCCTTTACTTTCTTTCTCTGATGTAGTTGTATTCACTATTTCCTCCAGAACTAGTTAAACTAGAGTAGAAATTTTTGGCCTTTTTTTGGTTCCTTATCAAAATTGGAAAAACTTAGATTTTTCCCTTGAAACATAGTGCTGGCATTTAGGTTGAGATGGAAATATTTCATTATATGTTTTTAATCAAGAATGGATTTGAATTTCATCAAATACTGTTTAAACATCTATGATAATAATTTGAGGTCTCCATAGGTTTATTAATATCATAAATGAACTATTTTAGCCTTATAACTTTAAAAGCCTTATTCTTTTAAAGTTTTATTCATTCTCCTCCCATTCTTGTTCACTATTCCTTCCCCGTTCTTGTCCTATATAAAAACCCCAGTGGTCCCTGCTGTGAATTCAATGACATCTTATTTCTTTTCCTTGAGTCAGAGCAAATGTGCACATCAGAAGAGCAAAGTGTCAAGTGATAATAGCTGGAAATTGAGCTAGAAATAAACAGAAAACATTTTCTTCATTGTTATTTGTGTGTATGCTTGTGCTTTTTTACAAGGGAGTAGACCACTGTTCCACGTGTTATACAGTTGTTTTATGGTGGAATGCTCTAGCGATGGAAAAGGAGAACAGAGTCTAGCCATGTAAAGTTACTAAACCTGCTTGGATATGAGTCAAGGATATCCTTTTTGTGCCCAAACTAGAAAACCTTTCCCCTTCTCATATTTTTGAGCAACGTGTTTTATGTTGCAAAGTAGCCCACTGTCTCTTTTCAACTGCATAAGCCCAAATAACATTTTATATTCCAGTCAGTCACAAAATGAAAACAGGAAACGTCTTTGAAGCAAGGCAAAAATGTCAGAGTGTCTAAAATATAGAAGTACTTGGTGAAACACTTTCAGCATCTTAGCTCTGCCTCTGGCTAGTCATTTCCACTCGCTGGGCTCAGTCAGTTCTTTCATTAGTGAAACAGAGGTGGCTGAGCACTTCCTGTGAAACTGCAGGGACAGGATTGTGGCCCTCTGGAGAGGGGGCCGGGAGGAAAAGGAACCAGACAGCTGGTTTTCGGGAGCCACCAGATGGGAGCAAATTTCCAAGTCTGCTGAGAAGAATGATCTAGAGTAACAGAATTGTTTTGTGAAGGAGCCTTCCTAAACCAAATGTTCTGAGTGTCCCCGCAAGCAGAGCAAATGAGCACATACCGTGTTCATGGGGAAAAGGACAAATGACTGTACAAATGGAGTAACACACAATTTACGAAAATATATGTGGTCTAAATTTAGTATCAAGGTGATGGGCAAAATGACTTACTCCAATTCGTGATGGTCCTGTTGCAAATTCAATGACAAAGCCAGCCAGTCTACCTAGTCCATAGTATCCAGCAGATGTATCAGTGGAGATGGCCCGAGTGCATGCTGCTTAAATAAGATAAATCATCTGTGAAGAAGGAAAAGGTCAAATGTGCTATTCTCTGTCTTTTTTTTTTTTTTTTTTTTGGTCTGAATTAAATGGAAACCATTAAAATTTCTTCCAAGAAAATAAAAATCAGCGCCTACAATAATGCTGTCTCCTTCTGACCCAGCCAAGTCTGACTGCATTCCACCTGGGCCTTGCCTTTGTCTCTCACGTTTTTATCCCAGAATAAGTAGGCTACCTTGTAGTAAACAGGAAATCTTACTTTGACATCGTACCAGTTAGTCATGCTTGGTACTTGATCCATTGTCTTCTGCCCCAATGTCATAGAAGATAGGTTTTCCCAACTCTCAGATGGAAAATCAGGAGTGCACTACACACACAAACAAACACACACACACACACACACACACACATATTCATCCTCAGAAATATTTTCACAGGTCCACTTTTCTCTGTGTTACGGAGGTTACATAATTACATCAGTGGATGTCCTACAGTCTATTGGTATATGTAGAGCACCTACACTCTATTAGGTGCTGTGTAGGACACAAATAGAGAGAAGGGAGAGAACACTGCCGAGTCATTAGGGGCATGCTTTCAGTTCCTATACAGCCATGTTTTTTTTCTTTTTTATCTTTTTTAGACTTGGCCTGTGCTTTATTCTTAGTTTGGGTTTAGTATGTATTCATTCATTCATATTGCCATGTGTGTTCGACAAATATTTTGGGAATCCTGCTCTGTGCCAGACATTGTGCTAGGTTAGAGGGATGCAAAGACAAATTAGAACTCCTTTTCTCAAGGAGCCTTCTGGTTATTGTATTCGTGATAAAGTTTTAAAGATACTATAATTTGTCTGCCTAGAATGTAGTTAGATCTCAAAAGAAGAATTCCTGAGGGTTGGAGGTTTGAGTGGCAGAAGAACGATGATGAAACAGTTTTGAAAGATGAGTAGCCTATTTGTCAGGGAGGTAGGAATGGGATATAGTTTGCAAACTTAATCTTGTCAAACCTTGTCATTCTGTAATGGAGGCATAGTTGTGCAAACTGGAAGTAATTGATTTGCCCAGGGACAGAAGACTTGGTTAATAGAAGAAAAGGATCCCTAGGTCCCCTGATTGTTGGAGAATTGCTGTTAGCAGTCTTGGTTAACCTGGTTTTTATTATGGCTTCTCAATAGAGATGATTCTTTCATAAGATCACCTGCAAACAACCAGCTACTGATATATTTGCTTGTATGTGTCATATCTGACTTAAGTACATTTTCTGTAGACAATCTTGTTTTAGGTCATGTACTCATTACTCACTAAGTGCTTGTTTTCTCCATTCTTGGCAATCTAAATTAGTAAGCAACAAACTGACTTGGAGGGTTCAACTCAGTAATATCCAATGAAGCCATTTCTTCCCATTCCGAAATCCTAATTTAGCTTGGAAAGTTTGGATCAATAGAAATTAAACTCCATAAATGTCAAAATTATGGGTTGATAACCTCTTCCAAGAATCATTGCCTGACCATCAAGTTCCTTCTACCTGACCACTCCTTCCTGTGCTTTTATCACATATTACTCTAAGGGATCATGTGTAATTTGTTGTCTTCCTCAGCTAGACTATTTCTTGAGGCCAGGAAATGCATCATTTTATCCATAGCATCTAACTCAATATCTAATGTGTAATAAACACTTAATAGAAATTTACTTAATAGCCAGATAGATAGTTTAAGATATGCCCTTGATGTAGTCAAGAAGACAAAATGTATGGATACATTTCCTTTTTGTGCCTGGTTCCTCTTTCTGCATTGTCATGGCAAGTTTTACCCTCTATCTTCTTGTGGACCAGCAGCTGCCTTAATTGACAGTCCCATCAAACCCTGGATTTCATAGGATGTCCCAGACAATGAGAAATGGCTTCAAGACAGAAAATTGTCTGTGTCTTAAAATAATCTTCTCTAAATTATGCATATTAACACAGATATGTAGCAAACTATAAAGATTATTTTGCTCTGAAGAGGAATTCAGAATTAGAACTTGGATGTAGCAGGACACCTCTGTTCTCATTGCCATAAAGAAGAATAAAACACCTTTTATATTGAATTTCAGTGAACCTTGCAGCCAGCATCTGTCCCATTAATTTTCATATATGGGAACAATGTGGCATGATTACTCACTAGCAACAGAAGTAGCAGTTTTATAAATCTTATGTTGTAGTGCCTGGAAGGGACAGGGTTGTGCTCTCATTGTTTCCATATTCTTTGCAAAATTCACCTTTGCAGTGGGTGGTTTGCTCTTTCCATTCCAGATGTGCACAGAAATATGCAGTGTCACTAAATGTCATGTGGCTTAACATTTCTCCAATTTTCAGCTAATCTACTGAGAAAGTAGTAATTTTTTCTGACTAGTGGTGGCCTACTTCTCCCGTAAGGCTGTCTTTTACAATGAGGGAAATTGGCCTCACTTTATTTATAAAGGTGCATATAAGTCTGGTGCTTTCTGGTTATGGGACTGCTTAATCCACCCTCTCTTTCATTTGATCCTATAGAATTTGGGGGAGGGATGAACAACAGTTTCACTGATGTGATTCAGATTCAATTTGCTAAGAACCTGATTGTGTTTATGACACTAATAAGAAACACTTTAAACCTTTTAATACTGATTCCCAGTCACTCTGCTTCTTCCCTTTCTACTGATGATACTTTGTGATCTACATAGTTTAAACTTTCATTACACAAGGAAACTTCTACTATCACTTGATGTGTATGTGAAAAGGCTATGGGGAAAAAAGGTTTCATTTTTGTTTGAGTTTTATACTTTTCATCGGTCATTGTCAATGTGGCAAGTATGCTCTTTTGTGGGATGATCCAACACTAGGGCTTTATATTCAATATCATGTACAGAAATAGTAAATGTCAACAACAGCTAATGTTCATTGAGTGCTAATCTTCCAGGTACTGTTCAAAAGAGTTTTACCTATTATCAACTCAATTCTCCCAAGAGCCATATGATGTTGGTACTGTTATTATAGATAAAGCCACTTACGCACAAAGAGATTAAGCAACTTGTTCATTGTTACAGAGTTGGAAGTGGAAAGCCAGGTCCTAACCCAAAGGCTCTGTTCTGCACTTCTCTGCTGTCTGCAGGTGGGATGAGAGGTGGGTGCTGAGCTGCCTCCCATGGTGCTGTTTTGAAACCTGCCCATCCCAAAGCTAAGGGAATATTGCTGTGCTAAAGGGTTCAGTCAGCAGCCTTGCCAGTCTGGAATCCCCTAGAACCACCGTCCATGCATGTCATGGGCAGCTCTCTGAGATTTCTGGTACCTCTTACTGGCTTGTTAAGTTGGCAGATTCTTCTCCCCATCTGCTTCCTTCATTATAAAATTCCCATTTCCATTTTGCCTCTAGGTAGAAGCTCATGGAACTCAAATGGGAAACGATGATGGTAAGATTTTCCTGCTGAAAAGAGGTATCTCAAAAGGAAAAGATAGTGTGTTTAACATGGAGAAATGAAATCCTCCAAAAGGAGCTTCATGAACTAAATTATCCCGAATGGCCTTACCGTCTGTCGTCAGCATTTTTCTGCTGCCCCTTTGAGCTTCAGTTTACTCACTCATGTGTGGGTCAACTCTACTCACCTGTGAATGTAGATAATAAAACCTACCCCCATAAGGTTGCGGTGAAGATTAAGTGATGTCATGTTTTTAAAAGTGCCTCTGTAGGCCCTGGTACATTCCAATGACTTGGTGAATGTGTTCTCCCTTTTCTTTTCCAAAGGGAATTTTGAAAAAAAAAAAAATGAAAGTGAGTTTTGAGGATCGTAGAACAAGTAATCCCAGCACTTTGGGAGGATCATGAGGTCAGGAGTTCATGACCAGCCTGGCTAACATGGTGAAACTCCGTCTCTACTAACAATACAAAAATTAGCTGGATGTGGTGGCAGATGCCTGTAGTCCCAGCTACTTGGGAGGCTGAGGCGGGAGAATCATTCGAACCCAGGAGGTGGAGGTTGCAGTGAGCTGAGATCACGCCATTGCACTCCGGCCTGGGCGACAGGGCAAGACTCTGTCTCAAAAAATTACAAAATAAAAATAATAAATAAACAAACAAACAGTAAATCTTCTATTAATTCTCCTTTTAGCCCTTCATAGAAGTCTATTCTTCAGGAGCTAGTTTATAACTTATGGTTGGATACACTTATGAAATTATTGGTATGTCAGATGTGATTCTATCAGTAGTCTCCAGGGTTCACAGCTTGTTAGGGAAAAACCTCCTAAAAAGAAGTTCTTTTTGTCTATTCTTCATTAACTTATTTCCCCTGTATAGCATTAAAATGGGTCCTCTTTACATATTATGCTGCTTTCTAAGGGGGAAATACTACTGCCTATTATTACAGTTCTTTTTATCCTGTTTGATACTTCAGTGGTTGATTAACTGTTACTTAATCCTGAAATGCAGAGTAGGTTTTTGCAAGTGGTTGTAGCCTGCTTTTGAACGAAGGTGAAAATGCTGTATTTGTTAGCTCTAGATCAGCAGAGGTGAATAAGGATCATGAATTTAGGAGACTGGCGGTTTTTTATTTATTTATTTTACATAAAAGTTGCTTTGTTCCTAATCAGTGGATTAGAATTTCTTTAATTGCTTTCTGACCAAAGACTTTTGGGTGTTCAGTAGGGCAAGTTAGCATGTGTTGCATTTGAATTAATACATTTGAGACACATTTTCTTACTGAAACTGATATGCATGAAGCAGAAAAGATAAGACTTGAACATACCTTTTTATTTCTTGATTTTAATGTTGAACTTGTATTCTCAGAATGGATTTTATAGGCAACAGTATGCACTTAAATTTATGATCTGTTTACGAGACCTCACTGTATTTTGACAGAGGTCAAAATAAGGGAAATCAATCTTGGTTCTCATTCCAAAGAGTTTTTTTCCTAATGTATTAAAAAGGCTTTATTACACTGTGTTGATATCCATGGCACAGAGTTCCAAAGACATCCCCAAGACAGGGCTTTAAATGTGAGGTTTGAAACCCAGGCAAGTCAAGCAGGGTAAGCGATCTTTTCACCCAAGGTTTTAAAATAACTGCTGGTAAGGCCTTCTCACAAATTTTCATTCATTTCTACCTAGTTATAAGCAGGAAATTCTGAAAGCAGGTGAATTCTAAAATTACCTTATAACGTGATTTCAGAATATAGTAATACAAAGTGAGAAGAACTCGAGGATGCTGTTTGGATCCTTGAGTACTGTAAGTCCTGAGGTTTAATTGATGAGGTGATGGATTTCTTTTATGGCTGAATTCAGGCTGAAAGGCCTAAAGGCAACACGAGGCAGTTCATCACAAACCCTGTTCTCTGTTTTTACATTCTGGTTCATTACCAGCGCCTTCCTCAGTACTTCTATTTATATAATGTTGTTCTGGTGGAGGTTTATGCTAAATTTCTTTTAACTTCAACATCCAACAAATATTTTTAAGGACTAATGTGTGCAAAGCATTATGCTAGGTGTTACCTAAGGCTTCAAAGAACTTGGATGTCGGTGTTGGACTGTAAAGTGCTCACAGGATAATAGAAAAATCTTGTTTGCAAATAACTGGAACATAATGTACAATGGAATGTGTCATAAGGGGAGTGCAAACAATGCTGTAGGAATTCCAATGAAATTGATCCTCAACTTTCATTGTATTCCCCGTTATTTGCCTCTCCTTAAAAGAAAGAACTTTAAGAACTCTACATCTTTTGGTGGCGATTTCCTAGATGGAAAAATAATGAATATCAAACATAATGTGTTAGGATTGGTGAGGTTGAAGAAGGTCTATGCATTTTATCATTTAGTGAATATGTATTGACTGGCTGCCTGTTCAGTGTCAAGCACTATAGGTGGTAATGTAGCAAGACGTTCATGAACTAATAATAAAGGGGCATCTCTGTATTTCACAAACATTTGCTGAATGAATGAACTCATTACATTTTATTCTCCTATATGGTTCCTAGATAAGTTCTACTACCGAAAGGAAAGCTCTTATGGAATCCAAGGTTTGGAAAGGGCTTGAGTGATCACATTAATAGGTTTCCCTTTTATTTGCCTTTTTGAATCTCAATATGGAATAACTTTGACTTATCCATAGTGAATTGCATTTCATTGGTGTTACACAATCTTTCCAGTTTTTCAAGATGATTTTTAACTTATGCCAACCAACATATTAAATATCCTTTCCATCTATGGGATCCATTCCTTTTTCTAAGTTTACCTAAGACTTTCAAAGACATTAAGCCATCAGAGCCAAAAACAGAGCTTCTCTACTTCCATGTTGATATTCTCCTTATCTACACACCTTCGTTCATTCAATAAATATTTACTTCCAGAGTGTTAGGATGAGCTATGAGTTACATAGTGATGAATTCAGCAGACATGGCTTCTGCCCTCATGAAGCTTACAGCCTACACCTACAGAGGGTGGGGCTGTTGAAGCAGCTAAAAAACCCTAACTTTTCTACTATTGTGCAATAAAAGAAATGTTTTTCTTGAATTTCTCAGATCATTTCTTGCCAGCCTTTTCTCATGTCACTAACTGGAATGAACTCCCTTTTATCATACCTGACTATCAACATCTTATACATTCAGAGAAGGCCACATAAATGTTACTAGCTGCAAAAATCTTATTCATGTCTGTGAAATCCATTAACACGTGGCACCACTTGAGTTGGGCTCATCACTTGCTGATTTCTGCTGTCATTATTTGTGAATGTCTAAGTTCTCTATAAGCTCATACTGTCCTTTCAAACATGGATTAAGCCTTTAACATTGTTGTATCAATTCATAACATTGAGGATAATACCCTATTTCAGGAGGCGCAACTATAGACCCTTTCTGTCCAGTAATAAAGATGTTGGTAAGAGTAAACAAAAGGTCTCATTTATTGATAAACTGGTTAGAATCAAGGAGGTCTGAGCATGACACTATGGCTCCTAAATACTTTCATTCTAGACATATAAAACTTCTAGATGCTTTTTTGGAGATTAAATTCAGACAATTTTAAACTTTAGATACACATTACAACACAAATAAATGCTCTATTATAAACTTTAATGGGGGAAGGCCTGTAATTCAGGAAACCGTCAGATCTGCATAATGAAATATCAGATATTTCTTATCTATTTACACACTCTGATTTCTAACATTCTGAGCAATAATATTTCAGTGTTCTAAGTATTGGTTAAGTTTTTAAAGTGTTCCGAATTATATAACTAGGTGACTGATCTCAAAATTAGGCAAGTATTTTGGATTACACAGAGTGCCTAAAAGTGCATTTTTCTTCCTGAAGGGGAAAGCCATGTGCCTAACCAATATTTTCATTCCCTAAGTATCCATGGAATTATGATAGCTTACCCTCATCAGTCACCCAGGCTCCCATTGGTGTGAATTGGGCAATGCTGTTTACATAGCAAATACACTTCCTTTTATACAGGGGTCCACACCCCTGGGCCATGGACCAGTACCAGTCCATGGTCTGTTAGGAATCGGGCTGCGCAGCAGGAGGTGAGCTGCAGGTGAGTGAGCAAAGCTTCATCTGTACCTACAGCCGCTCTCCATTACTTGCATCACCATCTGAGCTCTGCTTCCTGTCAGATCAGCAGCCACAGCAAATTCTCATAGGAACATGAACCCTATTATGAACTGCACATGCAAGGGATGTAGGTTGCACACTCCTTATGAGAATCTAATGCCTGATGATCTGTCACTGTCTCCCATCACCCCCAGATGGGACCAACTAGTTTCAGGAAAACAAACTCAGGGCTCCCTCTGAGTCTAGATTATGGTGAATTGTATAATCATTTCATTATCTATTACAATGTAATAATAATAGAATTGAAGTGCATAATAATTGTAATGCACTTGAATCATCTCCAAACCATCCCCCACTCCCACCCTGGAGCATGGAAAAATTATCTTCCATGAAACAGGTCCCTGGTGCCAAAAAGTTTGGACTGCAGCTTTAATAGATCCAGGGGCATAGTCTTAGAGTGTGACAAATGCACAAACCTTTTCTTTTAAAACAGGCTCCATAGGGATGGAAGAAAGGGAACCAGTGACAATCTGTACGTCCATTTCATGCCAGACATGCTGCTATGTGCTTTCCATATATTGTATCATTCAGCCAACAGGCATCTAAAGAATATAGAGTCAAGAAGAGTTAAGCCATTGCCACAAGATCACATAGCTAGTAAATGGCTCAAACCCAGGGACTCAAACCCAGGATTTCAAACCTTAAATAAGGCTCTCACTCCTATACTGCACAACTGTATATCTGAGTGTTTATCAGCAAATTACATTGATGTAAATTCACTTATGAAAATGTCAAGATATTGTGAGTCCTAGTGCTTTTAGGAGAGAGTATTTAACTCATTTCAGACAACGTATGTTAACTTCACCAAAAATTTGACTCACTCTTGGTCACCATGATGGTGCAACAGCTGTCCACTAGACAAATAACTAACTAGTATTTTATCCTTGCCCCCTGTTTCTTTTGAGAAAGCCACAGTGGACTTCCTTTTGTTTCTGGTTTCACCCTTAAAGGGAGAAATAGTGTTGCATTATCCTTGGAATGGTCTTCTGCTGACCCATCCTTGATGTTTCCGTCACAGGGTGATGATGGGACATTTGCTGCATCACACTTCCCTTTGCTTTCATGAATGTGTTACTCGTGATAAAGAATGTCAATTCTTTGTTTAGTAGCAGTTTGCTGTGTCTCCCTGCAAATAATGTGTCAGTTAGGCTACCTATAAATCTGAGTCAGTAATGTACTTCTCTAAGGTATATTTATGTTTTGAATTTATCTCTGAGGAATCTGTTGGGGGGAAATTTTACTTTAACATGTTTTACAAAAAGGTGAGAAAATAATAAAGTGTAATGAAGATAAGATAAATTTTCTAATAAAATAAAATATAGAAGTGTTCAGAATTTTTGCTTTCCCCATATGACTTTGTTTTTTCCCCCAAATGTTACCCTCATAACAGGTGAGTTGAGTCTCTTGGTGGGTATCAACACAGTGACCACAACCAAGGAGGATTTAGCAAGGGGATCTTGTTACTTGTAACAAGTAAGGGGAACACCAGGAGCAATTCCCAAAGCAGCGACTCTCCAAGCTGGGGAGTGGTCAGATTTTATAAGTGTAGGGTAATAAGGTGTGATCTGATTGGATCCTGCAATGAGGTGTAATCTGACTGGATTTTGCCGTGGGATGATATCAGAGCTCGATCTGTTTGGATCCTGGATCCTGCCATTGTTGTGTCTGCTTTTAATTCAGTCCCTACTCCTTGGTCAGAGGTTGCACTGTTGGTTCTTCCACACATGCTCAGGTTACGTGACCTGAGGGTCCATGGCAACTGAAAAACAAGTGGAACTTTGTTACATAGAAAATTGAACCAGATTGGCCTGGCATGGCTACACAAAGGGATGTCTCTATTCAGCCTTATTTATCCACAGATTTTCCTCCTGCTGATCCCTTTTTCTTGCCTGTCCTCCCTGCCTGCTCACTTGCTTTCTGGCGGTTCTTGCCTTTCTTCTTAGCCAGAGCTGTATAGGGATTTAGTTCAGTGTTTCCTCCTTCATTGTCATTGGACAATATTCACTCATCAGCTCCCGGTCACCTCCCTCTCATCACCTGTGACTAGTCTTCCTCCCAGGTTCATTGCCATTTTCAAAGTGAGTCTGCACTCTCTCGCCACCCATTTTCTTATCACCCACTCTCTATGTGATTACTTGTGATTTGACATCTGCCCATGCTACTACAATGAAATGGCTTTCTCAGAGACTATCACATGATGTTATTTACAAAACCTGATTAGTGCTGCTTATTTTCTGCAGTATTTACTGTTGTTAGACACCACTTCCTTCAACTTTCTCCTCTCTTGGTTCCAGGGCACTATACTAACTTTGGTGGCCAGATACTCGGTGCCTCCTTATACATGAGTGGAAATAAGGGGTTCAGAATGAAATGATTCAGTCAGTCTCGTAAAGAGATAGGACACCTATAGAGATTAAAGTTCTCAGAGTTAGTAAGCTCATTGCTTTATTGCACATTATGTTGACAAAGAAGTAGAAAGGGAAAGCAAAATCCTTCAATCTATGTTGCTAATTAAAAAATGATTTTCTTTTCTTCTTTTTAGTAAATGTTTGATGGTGTCTTGGGAGTAGCCTTAGTAGCAAAAGGAAATATTTAAGCATGTCTTTTGGAAAATATCTTTCCATTTTCTGTGGTTATTGTATGTGTAAAAATTGAACACCATTTCTTAAAAGGATTATGTGAAAATTTTATGATGCCTGGTTGGTGAAAGGCAGAATATCCTGAAATATTTAAAATGTAGATTCATATTATTTCTATTGTTTTGATATAATTAGAATTGTCAACTTTAAAATTATATTGAAAGGCATTTTATTTTTAACATTGTTTTATTAGGTGAGTGCAAAAGTAATTGCGGTTTTTGCATTGTTGAAATTTGCCATTTGATATGGGAATACATTCTTAAATGTAGTTATGGTATACATTATTTTAATAGGTATTTCTCATTTTTTTGGTAATGACTTACTACTTGCTGTTTATTTTATGTTTATTTGAGACTATGAAAATGATGTTAGATAAAAAGCAAATAAGCAATTTCCTTATTGTAGTTCAAAATGGGTCATAAAGCAATGGAGGCAACTTGCAACATCAACAACTCATTTGGTCCGGGAACTAACGAACATACGGTGCAGTGGTGATTCAAGAAGTTTTGCAAAGGAGATGAGAGCCTTGAAGATGAGGATTGTAGTGGCCAGCCCTTGGAAGTTGACAACAACCAGTTGAGAGCAATCTTGAAGCTGATCCTGTTAAAACTACAAGTGAAGTTGCTGAAGAACTCAACGTTGACCATTCTATAATCATTCGACATTTGAAGCAAATTGGAAAGGTGAAAAAGCTCGATAAGTGGATGTCTCATGAGCTGAGAGAAAATAAAAAAATCGTCATTTTGAAGGGTTGTTTTCTCTTATTCTATGCAGCAACAACAATTTCTCAGATTTTGACTTGTGACAAAAAGTAGATTTTATATGACAACTGGTGATGACCAACTCAGTGGTTGGACCAAAAAGAAGCTCCAAAGCATTTCCCAAAGCCAAACTTACACCAAAAAAAGGTTATGGTCACTGCTTGGTGGCCTACTGCTGGTCTGATCCACCACAGTTTTCTGAATCCTGGGTAAACCATTATATCTGGGAAATATGTTCAGCAAATCAGTGAGATGTACACAAAACTGCAATGCCTGCAGTCAGCATTGGTCAACAGAAAGGGCTCAATTCTTCTCCATGACAACGCCCGACTGCACATTGCAAAACCAATGCTTCAAAAGTTGAATGCATGGGGTTATGAATTTTTGCCTCATTTGCCATATTCACCTGATCTCTTGCAAACTGACTGCCACTTCTTCAAGCATCTTGATAACTTACTGCAGGGAAGATGCTTCTACAATCAGCAGGATGCAGAAAATACTTTCCAAGAGTTCATCAAATCCTGAAACACATATTTTTATGCTACAGAAATAAACTTATTTCTCATTGGCAAAAACATGTTGATTGTAATGGTTCTTATTTTGATTAACAAAGATGTGTTTGAGCCTAGTTATAATGATTTAAAATTCATGATCTAAAACCGCAATTACTTTTGCATCAACCTTAATATTTGAAAATTAAATTGTAAAATTGCAAAAAGAAAGCCCATATTAGCTGTTAATAAATATAAAATATATAAAATGTATGTGTGTTGAACTAAGTGCCTTGAGTCTATGAAGCTAAGAAAATGAAGACAACAGCTTTACTAACTTTCCATCTCATTATTGTTATAACTCCTGGTTCCATCATAATTTCATTTTTCCATCCCAACAGAATCTGAGGTGCACTCATTTTTGTGAAGCTGTTATTTTCATCACAATGTGATCTATACCTAATGATTACATTACCTGTACACTTAAAGCTCATTCATAAACCATCGTCCCCTGAGAATATACCTAACATAGAAAATTATATATATATATATATAACCACTCAAGTGCTATAATGATGCCCTAAATTACATATTACTTTTTACAGACATAATTTGTGTTATTAAAAATAACTTCTGCATAACTATTGAGGAATAAAACAGCCACTTATGCACAAGGTGAGGGATATCTGCGTAGTGTCATTTCTGAGCTAGACAAAAAGTATGTTTGATAATCTATTGTATCTTTTGCTACAAAAGCAAAGTGGTTCCTTATGGTTGGCTGAACCTCTTTGGGTTCTTGTTCTATCTTTCAGCAAATGAAGATGCTAATTATCTTTATCCTAGCCTTTTACAACATTACCTTAGCTCTTCAGAGTCAAATGGAACCTGGAAAATCGAAGTTCCGTTTTACATTTTGCCCTTGAGCATTTCCAATGGTGGGGAGGTATGTGTCTAGATTTGGAAAATAAGCCTGCTTAGTTTTTTTCCCAGCTGGATGCTTAGAAACAGCACCCTCTAGCAAAACCATGCCTAGGAAAACAAAGTATCCAGCTAGGCTTTCAGAGTTACTTGGGGGCAGGACATGGATAGCTACATCCCTGGAGGAAAATTAATACAAGCAGTAGATCCAAATTTATTTCCCATGCAAAGAACATTAGCTGAGAGAGAGCTTCTGTATATAGGTTTGCAAAGCTGTGAGAACAAAGCCAAAGGCACTCCTGGGTTTGCTTTGTGATATAGTCTCCAAATGGATACTATTATGATTAGTCTATTCTGAGTTCCTTAAATGCTGTTGTAACAATGTCAGAGGCCATGTTCAAGTCTAAAATACGTGTGATGATGATCATAGCTGCTGAAATACTCATAATGCTGAAGACATAGTAGCAACAAATTATACTAGGAGAGCACTTTTGTGCAGCAAAATAGTTCTGTGGAGCAGAATTAGATCATGAAAATGTTGCATGGTGGGCATTTAGTCGTGAAAGTATAAATCTGTCCCTAATGATTGATGTGAATCAGCTTTCAAACCTATTAGATGTGCCATTTAACCAGACAACATATGCCCATTATTTTTTTGCATGAAAAGCAATTGCCGTATGTTTAATAGTTACTGAATTGTGACTGGCAGGTGTGTCCCACCATAATAATAATGATGACAATAATATCTTCAACTTCAATTCACTCTCCACAAGTCAGGGCAAAAAAGAATAAACAATGATTGTGTGGTGTGTTTGAGTAATATAAAAGTCAGTCTAGGTAATTTAAGGCAAAGATCACTTTCAAAAGCCAGATTTATATATTTTCCCCTTCTCCATTCAAATAATTGTTTTAGAGTTCCATTTCAACTTACTTTAATAGTTACTTCCTGCATATTTGTGATGGATTCTCAAAAACTTTCAAAACCACTTTCACATATTCTGTTACTTAGCCCTTAACAACAATGTTGAATAGGGTAGGAGAGAAACATTGTTCCCTGTTTCTCATTTAGAAAGCTGAGATTCAGAGAGGTTACATGACTGTTTCTGCTCCACAAAAAGAAAGAAATCGGTTGAATTATCTCTGATAAACCCACCAACCTTAGTGGTATGAAAGTGATCACACCTATAGAGTGGTGTCACTGTCAATATTATTCTTTTGGCAAATATATTTTATCTGGAAGTCAAGGGCAAGAAAAGAAAGTTAGAAATTGCAAATTAAGGGTTGTGCTACTGAAAGAACACTGAAAGGGTGCCCCAGCTGGGGTCTCAAACCTATACTTCTCCCCTTCAGCCTGGTGCTTCAACACTGAGTAGATCATGGTGTGCATTTTGAGGGAAGGCTAGTGTTATCTCATTTAGATAGAGTTTTGTGTTGGTGTGACACAGATGGGTTTCTATAATTAATGTCATGTCCTAGAGAGCCGTGAACATTCCTACACTTGAGGCAATGTTCAAAATCTATTACTGGTCCTTTTCATTATAAAAGAATTTGTTTTGGTCCCCCTAGATGGAACTTAAACTCATTGGGTGTGGTTGAAGAGGAACAAGGAGAAGGAGAGAAACAACATACAATAAAGTTGTCCACCAGTTGTCCCAGGAAAATTTGTTTCCTGCATAGGGGCCATCACAACTGCTGCATTGCAGTCAGCTGGGAGTATCATCTTCCATGCATCTGAAGATGTGATGAAAGATAGGCACAGGCAAAGCCTAGCTTTAAGAGAAACATAAAATGAGGGCTTTGAGACCCTAGGGCCTCTTTCCTTCTTCTTCCCCTTGATGGGCAAAAGCTTTTTCCAAATCATCTTTGTAAGAAGTCCCAGGCCCACGATGACCTATTGAAATACCATGATCCAGTAACGTCATCTTCTTCTGCTGTAAATGTGGTAATCATTTTAGGTGATAGATTTCACTTTCAAGATTTCTTGAAGAACATTCAGACAGTCACCCTGAAATGGGTGAAAAAAAAAAATCAGGTACCTCCTATTTCATAACAATGTGAGCCAGGATGAAGCGGTATTTTATCAGGCTTGGCATTCTGCATGCTGAGTAGAGTCCATGTGATCACCACGTATAATATTATGCTGGAGGTAGGTTTCATCTCTTGCTTGGGTTTGGAATGTAAACAATCTTGAAATTGTGTTTGGAAGGAAGGAAACCCTGGGAAATGTTTATTTTTTTAAAAGATGGATTTTTTAAAAAGCAAATACATGTTCTAATTTACAACAGGGAGCAGATACTTCTTTACTCTTTTGAGATTCTTCTGAGACATTAACCTTAAGCTATCACTTGTGTGTATCAGGAGAAAAGTTGGGAGAGTGGGAGAGATGGGTAAGGAAACATTCTATTTTTATTTTTTATTTATATATTTTTTATTATACCTTAAGTTCTAGGGTACATGTGCACAATGTGCAGGTTTGCTACATATGTATACATGTACCATGTTGGTGTACTGCACACATTAGCTCGTCATTTACATTAGGTATATCTCCTAATGCTATCCCTACCCCCTCCCCTAACCCCACAACAGGCCCCAGTGTGTGATGTTCCCCCTCCTGTGTCCAAGTGTTCCTTAAATCTCCCAATGATTTATTTCAAGCTGTAAAGCATTTCTAAAACTTGAGTTTGTTAATTATCATAAGGAAAAAGAAGAGAGGAAACTAGTCAATCTGATAGACTGGTGATAGTCCATGTAGCCCGATAACTAAGTTGTGACAGAATATCTAACATTCAGCCATTGTTTTTGATATTTGTACTTTTTCTTGTACACTATTTGCTCTGGGACAAAAAGTCATTGGTTTTGAACTTGATTTGGGCAACTAAATGATATACTTAACCATCTGCTTTAGCCTGACCATGACTTCTTAATGAGTTTTCCATTTTATTTGGTTTTGGAAATTGATTTGCCCTTAAAAATAATATCAGCATTTAAAGTAATTTTGCTTGTTTTTTGTCTGTGCAGTAGCTGAATATGCTCTCTAAGAGAATGACTTCACATATGTAGCCTTTGTGAAGATGTGAAAATTGCTGTGTCCTAGCTACAAATGGCAATTCTGACAACAAGAGCTTGAATGTGGCCTTGAGGCGAGGGAAAGACAGAAAGAGTCCACTGAAAGTCAACTTTGTCACCTTAATTTGCAGGCACTGTGGGGAGAAAGGGATACTCCATGGGCACAGGCATCCTCCTGCGCCATATTGGCTGTAGCATTGTCTGTTATATCTGCACAATTGCTCCTTTGATTCTTCCTATGAATCATATGTTAGCAACCCAAGTAGCTGCCATTAGTTCCAGCCATATGGGTGAAGGTAGGGGCAGAGGTTGCAGAGCTTAAACATAGGTATCCAGAGATCATTGGCCCTTCCCATCTCCTGACTGGTTCTCCATCTATCAATCTGCTTATAAGCACATTCATACCACTTAATGCCCCGGTACATAAAACAAGAGCAGTGACTGAAATAAACTCTCAAACTAGCAAACTGAACAAGCTATATGAGACTTCTTGGATATTGAAAATACTAAACATTCTCATAGCTATAGAATTAATTATTTGGAAGATATTGGCAAGTACCTGTTCATGTCTACAATGTTCATCTATTAAATGGTAACTACTATTCTGAAAGTAGCAGTTAGGTTTTATTAGGGGAAGGGGGAGAATCACCACAATCATCTAAAACTGTTTCGTTTAATGTTACCTGCCAAGATACGTGTCTAATAGGCTGCTGTGGCTCCCACCCGCCCTGACCTCTGCACATCACTGAACCTGTATCCTACTGTTAATGATACATATGTCATATCTACAAATTCCTCACGTGTCTCAGGGTGGTAAAAATGTTTCTATTCAAGAGGGACAACTGAAAACACCCATAGGTCCATCATATTGGATAAACCACTTATATCCAGCTACTGAAACTACTGGCACTACTTGAAAAATACACTTTCTTTTACCATCTTGCCCACTTACCAGTTCTCAGAAAGTCCTGCCTTTCCTTTCCCCTTTTTATCCGATTAACCCAACTTTTAGCTCTTACATCAAATCTTCTGGAAAGCCTTCTAGACATTTCTCTCCCTCCCTTCCTCTCTGCCATTATCTCTTTTTCAGCATAGGTTAGATATTCTACTGGGCCCTCTCATAGCTTCACAGGCATACCCATGTCAGAGTAGCCAGCACTCACTATTCCAGGAAACTTGTCGGAATTTGTAATTGGATTGTAAATATCTTGAGTGCAAGATCTTCAACTTTTTGGTTGTATTTCCAGTTTTCAACATATGTTGAGTGAATGTATTCTAAATGTAATATTAAGCATGGCCTATACCTGATAATATAAATATGGAAATAGAATGATTATTTAATTTGCCGTGTCTGTGAAGGACCTTTGATGGTATCTAGTCTGAACCCTCAACTTACAGTTGAGGAAGCTGAGGACCAGAGTGTATTCATTCATTGTTTGTTTATTAATTCATGAATTCATTCATGCAACACATTGCATTGAGCATCCATGTGTGCCTGGCACTGTGCTAGCCACTGAGCAGATAATGCTGAGTAGAGTAGGACAAAAGACATGGTCCTCCCCTCATAGAACTTTCCTCTTAGTGCAGTAGAGACACAGTAATCCAATCATCACACAAGACATTTACGCTCACCGACTGTGCTAACTGTAGACTATGGGAGCCAAATGGTGTGAAGAATTGGCTTAATGGCAGGAATCAGGAAGCCTTTCCTCAAAGGTGTGGTGTTTGAACTGAAATCTGAAGAACCAGCAGAAGGGCAAGGAGGGAAAGGAGTTTGCCAGGCCCAGGCCAGTGGGTTTGAAGCCTTGAGGCAGAGGGGAGTGAGGTGCATTCAGTAAACTGAAAGGAGGAAAGTGCAGGAGCAGAAGAATGAGGGATTCCAGAAGAAAGAGATGGTACAAGATGAGAATGAAAGATGGTCAGGGGCCAGTTCTGTAGGACTTGTAATCATTTAAAAATGTGTAGTTATTAACTTAGAACAGTGAGAGCACTGAAATGTGTGAGGGTCAGAAGAAGTGGGAGGTGGCCTGATAATACATGCATTTTGAAGAAATATCTGCTGCAGTGTAGAGAGGAGATTGGTGGACAATTGATGGACTAAGCAGGTAGGTGAGAGATAGCCCTCCTGGGAAGAATATGCTGAAGCGCGTGCAAGAGATTTTGGTAGCCTGGAGCGTAGAGAGCACCACTGACCTCTCTGTTTTTTTCTGACTTTCTCAAAAATGCTATGACCACCTACATTTTATCAAAGAAGGCCTTTATCTACCTATACTTTTAGCATGCTTTGCTTTAGATTTTCCCATTTCTCAGGTAAGGGCCCAGAAACTAATGAATGCTCCTTTCCTGGGGCCAAAAGGTTTTCAGTTTGGGGATCTCAATCACTTTTGGCACCACTGCTGTCCTTAAGGAAGCTGTTATGTAGTCTATGGTGGATCTGAATACCAGGCAGACAGATGACATTTTTATAAAGAGTATGAGGAAACTCCAGAAGTAATGTGAATGGATGAGAGGTCAAGACCACTGCTCACCTGGAAAACCAATGACTGAAGCACCAGAGGAAATAGCCTCTTGGAGGAAAGACAGAACACCCTCTTTCCAGCTCATTGATGGCAAAGCAGGTGCTTTTCTGAAGCAGGTGATGTTCTGAAGATCCAGCTCCTCAGAAACAAGTGTACCTCTGGAATGCAGAGACTCTACCACATGATACGTTTTGGCTGTATTCCTACCCAAGTCTCATCTTGAATTGTACTTTTCATAATCCCCACGTGTCATGGGAGAGACCTGGTAGGAGGTAATTGCATCATGGGGGCAGTTACCTCCATGCTGTTCTTGTGATAGTGAGTGAATTATCATGACATCTGATGGTTTTTTAAGAGGCTTTTCCTCCTTTTCTTGGCCCTTCTTCCTGCCACCATGTGAAGGATATGTTTGTTCCCCCTTCTTCCATGATTGTAAGTTTCCTGAGGCCTCCCCAGCCCTGTGGAACTGTGAGTCAAGTAAACCTCTTTCCTTTATAAATTACCCAGTCTCAGGTATTTCTTCATAGCAGCATGAGAGCAGACTAATACACTACCTGTAAGAACTTGGAAAAATGATTTGCTTAGAGTTCCATCTGAACAGTTATATTATTATTAAGATGTATATATCGGGGAAATAGATTTACTTCTTATGACTTTTTGCATTTTGAGATCTTACTGTTCGATGCCCCACATTGATGGAGCCATATTTCTCCACCTGGTCACCAGGCTCATTAGGAGGGACAGATATGGCCTCAGATTTCATGTGCAGTTCTTGTCTCAGCCCCTCTTTTTCTCAAAGATTCCTGCCTTTTGACTACTTTTCTCCAAGTGCCATCTTCCTTCTCTCAGGCTCTTTTGGGATTACCCAACCACCACTGTAGGCGACTCTAGTTCTGTAGGTGACTCTAGTTCAGGATCACAACTTCATGGTTTCTATAAAAATTGCCATCCCACAGACTTCTTCACGTCCGTGACAGGCAGTTGAGAGGGGACTGAGGCAAAGTATTGCCCATACATGGAATTTGTGAAGACTCAATCGATGTTACTTGGATTCAGTAATAAAGGAAGTTATTTGTCTAAGTTTGGGCAGCAAGAGAATGGCAGGGAGAGAACCAAAAGCAGTTTTTAAACGATAATCTTTTTTTTTTTTTTTTTTTTTTTTTTGCTATTAAATACAGCTTGGGGGCAAAGAAGAGGGATACAATTTGTTGAATTTCATTGCTACATTTTTGGACAAGGAAAGAAACAGACTCAAGACTGTTTACAAGTCTAAATGCTGTTTATTTCCCCATATTACAATAGCAGTTGAAAATTATCCTATAATATGCTACAAATACAAGTGTATTAGAGAGTTTATTGTGTATATTTTTGAACATAGTATAATTTATTGTATGATGTTAATACAGTTCTTGGTTCTTATTCTCTGTAAGAACTGGGGTTGCTGTTATCTCTAGATAGGGAGCAAACTTCATAAAATGTAGCATTCTCTCTGCATGCATAGGGGAGTAGCTTTTAAAATATTAGCCTGTTCCATTGTTCAGTTATAAAGTAAAATGATTTTTTAAAGTGCAGGATAAGTAAATTTTTATGTTTCATTTTTAGTTATTGAATTGTCTAGGTAATGTGTTTTAGGAGGGCACTGTTCCTCCCAGAACTTAGGAAAGCAATCATTCAATCACTCAGTAATTTTTAGGGATTTTAAAATAGATATAACAATTTTAGGATGTCAAGTTTTAGATGTCTAGTTTTAACTTGTTTGGTTGAGCTGACATTTAAGTTCAGTCCCAATGTGATGTGAATGGACTTAGCCTTTTACCTCTTCTTTTTTTCCTCTTCATTGGAAACCAGTACAGAGAACACGGTCGCTTAATAAGAAAGATGTTTCCTGCTTTGTTTCCTTTTATTCAACTCAGAACTGCCTGGGGGAAAAGATTGCTTCCTTTCTGAATGTGGTAAGCCACAAAATGGAAAATGTACACACGAGCTCTTTCCTATTAACCTTGGGGAAAGGTGACAGAAATGTGTGAACAATGCTGTTAGCTGTTTAAATGTGCTTTTGTTATTATTAATTTGGTTTAAGGGTTTTGCCTAACAAGTAACTCCCTTGATTTGTGTGTTTCAGAATTGTTTAATTTTTCTGCAAAATAACAATTTGTCCTTCTGAAATTCTTTGTTAGATTTATGTCATTCCGGTTTCAATCTTGGTGATGATTCTTCTATCTGTCATGAGTGGTTTAATCTGCATGTTTATAATTATAGCATATAAAGCCACATAATTCAAGATGGGCCTTGGTATACGATTCCTTTGTATTTTTTTGAAAAATAAAGACTGTAATGGCAGTAATTCAGGTGCCTGAGTTGGGAATGTTTAGGTATCATCAAATATTAGCTTTTTAGAAAAATATCCGTGATAAATTAGAAACTGAAATCAGCACATTTTTCTGATTTCGGTTCTTTTGGGGGAAACACTGTTGTTTTTTAATTCGTGGCTTAAGAATTATATTTGACTATGCAAAGACAAATCCAAAATTTTAAATTCTAGTCCAAGACTTTAGATAAATTAGTGAATTAGGGAATCTGTGTATGTATTTTACAACCATATAACCATATATTGATATACATGTGTCACTGAAGGTATATTGTAAAAGATAGTTTGGCCAACTGTATTGGACCAACTGCTCTTGAACTCTCTAAGTATAATTGGTTTAAGATATTGCTGAAATCACTGTTTTGCTTATGGTCTCATTCTTTCATAGTCAAGATGACAGTGCTCTAGGAATGCTTATTTCATTTCTAGAATGTCAGCCAAACAGCTTTTTATGATCCTGAGCAGTTATAATCTACCATCCCAAACACACACACACACACACAAACACACACACACACACACGTACACATACATAAGCACAGAGAATTTTCAGAGCCATTTATGGTGGAAGATCTGAGATTAGAACCCAGGAACTCCTAAGATTCCTTGGTTTTGTATCAAGGGTCAATAAAGAGGCATGAAGTCAGTGAAGTCAACAACTCAGGGAAATATCTCTGAGGAAATGCACAATGGAAGTGGTGGTGTAACTACCTCAAATAAATATTTTTACTGAAACTGATCAGTCATCCGTTTGATCAGGTAAGGCAGGCAAGCCCACCTCTAATTGGATGGTAATTCACTTATCATTATCCTGATTTCAGTGGATCTATGCCATACTCAAGACCTACATTTGTCTGTGACCTGATTGTCTTATTGCCCTACACAGATATATAATCAGGCTAGCCTGTGTGAAACTCCTTATGACTCTTATCATCATAATTAGGCTGTTTTGGTCTTTCAAATGTATTCACTCTTTTTGAAGCCATCACTCTTTCACCACTGCCAGCTAACCAGTAGTAATCTCTCACCATGCACTGTCTGTTGCCTCATTGAATCCTCACAGTCATTCTATGGCATAGGTAATATGATTGTCATTGAGGTATCCAAGGTTCAGAGGGATAATGTTGCTCACGGTCACACAGCTAATTTCTAGTAAAGCTGGGAATCACCTCGCGTCTATATGATTCCATGGTCTATGCACTTAGCTGTGATGTATGTGTTCTATTTCAAATGATCATCTCTAAAATCAGTATCAGTTCACAGATATTTGTGAGTCTCTCAAGAGAACTAGGGAAACTTCTGTAAAGTTAACCAAAGGCTTTTTAATGTTACGTGGTAACTGTGGTGAAGCAATTGTCAATTCCAGTTAAATTAGCTTAAAATCATAGGAGCAAACACGTATCTTTGATGATAAGCCTGGGGTGGAGGTTAATGTCTCATCAATTTTGGGTCTCTCTTAGATGTTTGACCTTATCCTAACAACTTAAGCTTTAGGTAAAGTCTGCATTTCATACTCTAATCCCTTCCTATCAGACACAGGTGCTCTTCTCTGCCCAACTGCAATTCAATCTAAGACATGCTTTCTCCAGTTAGCCTCTGGAGAATGTTGTTCCTACTTAGACTCACTGCATAGATCTTAACTCATATTCCTGCTGGTGGTGTGCATATATGAGCTGTCACTTGACCATGCAGCCACACCTGGAGGCCCGTTTCTAGGTTCAGAGTCATCTCTGATGCAGCCTGTAATTTTCCCACTAGCATGCCACTCTGTAGGAATGAACCAGACATTGACACATCGTTCTATGTAGCATTTTCTTCAAATTAGAACTGCACTATAAACAATCTTTGGTCAAGGAAAGACTTTGCTATCTACTCCATGGTCTCTTTGGGAAAAAAGATCTGGTCCTGTTAAGCTCTTGCTTCGTTTTTGCCTTTCAGGGATTATTCATGCTCTGTGTTAAATGTGAACTCTTGGTTCGGTGCATAGGAAATATATACCTAAAATACTTGTGATTTCCACCAAGTCTGAAACAGCAATCTAAAAGCTAATGCATTCATTAAATGATAGAATTGTTAAATTGGCATAAAGTGGTACAAAATCCCATCAGGGCAGGTTTGAAATCTAGATTCCTTTCAGTATGTATTAAACATGTGCATCCATGAGAAAATAGTATGATTAAAAAAAAAAGCAGGGTGTGACCTTGCTGGATTCATATTACCTTATGGAACCTCCAAATTAAGACAAATTTCTAGACATTTCTAACAAGCAGCAATACAATCAAGAAAACAAAACAATGAGGTTCAGTATTTAGCTACTACAAATTTGTCAGAAAATAAGGAGTGGGAAAATAACTTAAGATTCTAGGAAATCTATTGTATGGAGCTGAGGAGAAGGAATGAGTTTAGGTTTTTCTTTAAGTTGTTGAAGAAGGCATGGGATTATCTTCTGCTTGCTTGTCTTCCCTTAGTTTCAATGGGAAGCTTACCAGGCACGCTTATCTTACAGAAGCAAGATAAGAGGACAAAAGAATTTGGAAGATCATGGTGGAAAAAAAAGGAATATAGTCAGATGGTAAATTTAGTATAATTAAATTTAGAGATGGGTTAACATAATCAGAAGGTAAGGAACTCAATTATGGGATAGGTTTGATAACATAGATGGCTTAATAAAATACAAAATAGAAAGATATAAATAGAATGCTTTTATATAAATTCTGGAGGAGTTTAGAAATGAGTGTTCAAGATAACTTAGAAGGAAAGATATTAATATAAACTTGATGAGGTATGTTGGTCTTGAAGAAAAATGAAAACCTCATTTTGTGAAATGAGTGGAAGAATTCCAACTGTTTTTCAGATTTTCACCATTTTATTAATATTTTTGGATTAGAGAATTTTAATTATGGAGGAAGGAATTTATTAAAAAGTAAACACAAAATAAAATCAATCATACAGTTTTGGCCAAATTGTTGCTTTTCTTTTACTTCATTTCCTAAAGGGCATTTCTCAGAGTCACTTGAAAGTAAAACTTGAGAGGGTTTTTTTTGTTTTGTTTTGTTTTTGTTTTTTTTAAGTTAGTGGCTGTTTGTTGAAAAACCTTGTTGTAGGTTGTTAGGCATTCTTTTACTAAGAATTTTGAATGCACCTCATGTGCAAAAGACTACTTACTGCAGAAACTAGCAGGGTTTCAAAATTAAACTCATCAGTTTTCTGTGATAAGATGATGGTTTGAGAGATACTCAAGAAAGGAGTGTGTGTTAGTAGCTTAAGATTTTTCTGTCTTTTTCCTTGTGTTCTCAGATCCACACTTTCATTTTCCTTTTTTTTTTTCTTTGGACACGGAGTCTGGCTCTGTCGCCAGGCTCCCTGCAACTTGTACCTCCTGGATTCAAGTGATTCTCCTGCCTCAGCCTCTCAAGTACCTGGGATTACAGGCACATGCCACCATGCCCAGCCAATTTTTGTATTTTTAGTAGAGACAGGGTTTCACCATGTTGGTCAGGATGGTCTTGATCTCCTGACCACGTGATCCACCTGCCTTGGCCTCCCAAAGTGCTGGGATTACAGGTGTGAGCCACTGCACCCGTCCTCAATGTCCTTTTGTCAAGAAAGCCAGACGTTCTGTAGCCTGATAGATGAAAAAGGGCTTGGACCCAACCCCAGCTCTGTTGCTTGCTTGTTGCATTGTCGTAAGAGACCCTCAAGAAGAATCTCACAACATCCAGTGCCCTCCCATAGTCTAGCTTTCCCACTTAATAGCTCCATGCAAGGGGAGCCATTTATATTGCATTAAACTTTTCTCAGTGTTCTCTAATTTCAGGGGTTCTTACTACCTGAGAGGCTCACTCCACCATGTGGGTAAGCAGGGTGTCCAGAGTCTGCCCATAGGCCATCAGCATCAGTTTTTCAAATCCTGGGACTTTCACTAAACAACTCTGGTTCTTATTTTAAAAACAAAACAAACCAAAAAACTGCAAGCAAGCAAACTCCACAAAACCCATCAAAACCCCAAAACGTTTCTTAACCTTAATAACTTGTTCTTTTTCCATGCATATCTAATTCCTCCTTTAAAAAATACCTAAAAAGTTGAAATTGGTTTACCACATATTCCTGTTGGCCCAGGACACATAGTGATTAATATTTTTTCTTTATAAAAAATTGATTGCTTTTACCGTGACAACTTTGACAAAGTCTTTCAAAGAGGGAGAGAAATGGGAATTCAAAAGGATAATGTGGCTTTTATTTTTTTTACTTTGATCCTGTTTTATGAAGCGTTACCTAGGTTAGTATTGCCTCATGATAATCAGTGACCATAAAGGCCATTAGGATGCCTTGATAGATGCCCTTGGTCTCCCTTGACTTTGATTGAAGCATCTTAAAGGCCTGTATGCATGTGGCACAACATCTAACATTGTAATTGCTCACTCAGTAGCTCTGAGCACTCACTCTTCAATAAATTCTTGGATGCCATGGGGATGGCCAATGAACTTTTAAATTATATGTCTGTTGTTCTCTATCACCATGAACTAAATTAATGGGAAATTAGTTCACAAGGTGTATTATGCATTTTCCCTCTTTAAGGGAGGACTCTTTTTCTGACAGCCCTTCCACTTTTATCCTTTTACCATTTTATTTTATTGGCCTCAGTACTGAAATTCCTTCTTTCTTGTTCCAACTACATCAGAAACATTCAATATACTTAGCAGCCTATGGAAGTCTGACAATTACTTCCTCACAGCAGCCTTGTTTCAAGACTAGGTCCAGAATAAATAAAAGTTTTTCATTTTCCGGGTGGCATCTGTTAGTTTTCAACATTGCCCAGAGAAAGAGTTACTATGGAATACCAAAAAAATGAGTTATTTTTTCTTCCTTTTGGGGAGAAACAGACATATAGAAAGCCATGAGTGCTTCCTTCATAAACCATATTTTATGTACAACCAGTAAGAGAGAGAGATGATGATGATGGTTGTAGAAAAGTCGTAGTGGGTAAGCTCAATTTATTCAGTCTTCTGGGATAATGTAGGAGTAAAACATGGAAACAGGAATACAGTGTTCATCATAATTATAGCTCATCCATTCAAAGCATTTTGAAAACAGTGCTATATAAACTTTGGATGACAAATAATAAAGCATAGTTAACACTTCTCATTGGGTGTGCATTTTCAAATACATGCAAGTATTTAATCATGGCCATTCATCATTCTGTAAATCAAAACTAGGTCTTTGAATTCTCTCCCTTTCCTATTCTCGGATTCAGACATATTTGGTTTCATATAAAATCTTATGCATAATTTTGGATTTCTTGGGCCAATCAAGTAATAGTATATAATTTAATTTAAAAAACTTTTCAGAAGCAGAAACCTCAGGTTTCACATACTTCTTATTAATTCTAAGGCCTAGCAAAGGGTACAGCTGTAGCTCACCTCAATTATACACTGTAAATATTTAGATTAGAGACAGGAAATAAGTTTTGGGAGTTGCAAGAGTAGAATCAGATGTAGGAGATAGTCTTGTAGAATAGAGATGGAGATGGGGTTTAAAATTTTGTATTTCACTGGTAGAGCAATAAAATCAGTACTAAAAATAAGGAGGGGCTGGGCACGATGGCTCATGCCTGTAATCGTAGCACTTTGGGAGGCCAAGGTGGGTGGATCACGAGATCAGGAGTTTGAGACCAGCCCGATCAACATGGTGAAACCCTGTCTCTACTGAAAATACAAAAATTAGCCGGGCGTGGTGGCATGCGCCTATAATCCCAGCTACTTGTGAGACTGAGGCAGGAGAATAGCTTGAACCCAGGAGGTGGAGATTGCAGTGAGCTGAGATCAGACCACTGCACTCCAGCCTGGGTGACAGAGTGAGAATCCGTCTGCAAAAACAAACAAACAAACAAACAAACAAACAACAAAAAACAAGGAGGGGCATGGTCTTGAATTTTCACAGGAAGAGAAGCTGAGAAGAACAAGAATGCTGGCATTTATTCTGTGAAATGGGTCTGAATGCCTATAAAAGACTAGCAGGTACTCAGACATGACTGTCACCACTTGGTAGCAAAGCAAGGAAATAGCACAGTATTACATTTGTGAAGCTGTTGATCAGAAAACTAGTGTGCAGACGAATTTGTGTGTTTTAAAACATTCCCAAAGTGGCAGAATATTACTGACGTTTGAAACAATAGCACAGTCTGCTATGTTAAAATGGTTATTTCCATTTTTAAATTATATTTTTTAAGTAAAAGTCTTGCTCTCTTGTTAAGTTACAGCTTTTTACTTTTTCATTTTGCTTGTCCCTGTGCTCCTTGATCCATCAATGAAAATGTGATTTTCTATTGGCATCTTCGATAAATATGCAAGGCTATTTTCATTGCATCAGAAAGCTGAAAGGGACCTTGGCTGGTCATTTGTGTAATTGAATCATGCCTGTGTTTGGGGCAGAATTTTCATTTTATGAAAGAAACACAAGATTTCCCATGACATTTTGCATGTCTACAAATTCAGGCGAACGGGTCTTTCCTTGGGGTCAGTGAGGTCAGTGGGGTCATGCTAGTGAATTGACTGGCGTGATATTTGCTTAACAAAGGCATGTCATAAATAAGAGACTTAATAGTCAGTTGGCATGTTCCTTCATGTTAATGCTGTTTTTAAAATGTAAAGTAATGGATGAACTAAAGTTTTATCTGCATGTCTGGACTTCTGAAAAATAAGAAGATTTGAGGCATGGTGTATTATAGCAGAAATGTCTTTTAATTTATTTTTAATCGTTTTGAGTATATAGTAGGTGTATATAGGCAAAAACCACAATTACTTTTGCATCAACCTAATATTTACAGGGTGCATGAGATGTGTTGATGCAGGCATGCAATGCTTTATAATCACATCATGGAAAATGAGGTCTCTATCTCGTCAAACATTTATGCTTTGTATTACAAACAATTCAATTATACATTTTCAGTTTTTAAAAAATACAGTTAAATTATTATTGACTATAGTCACCCTGTTGTGTTATCAAATACTAGGTCTTATTTGTTCTTTCTAGCTTTTTTTTTGTACCCATTGATCATCCCCACCTCCTTCCACCCCAACCCTCCCACTATCCTTCCCAGCCTCTGGTAACTATCCTTCTATCTCCATGTCTTTTAAAGTGTCTCCTTCATTTCTGCACACATGTGACTCACTGGGGAATAAACAGGGAAATCCTTTGTGATGAATCAGATGTCATTCTGAGACACAGAGCTTCTTATGCTTTTTCTCTTTCTTTAAAATTATAACTGCCCTTCTAGATCAGTGTCAAGCAAATACTAACCAAGAATCAAATGCATAAAAATGACAAGGTTATCCCAGAGTTCTAGTTGTCATTTCCATAGTTGCCAGCACCCTTTTCCAGGAAAACGAAGAGAGTGGCCAACTAAGTGATGCCCTTGAGGAAGCTGTCTTTCCCCTAATTTCTGGAGAGCCTAGTGCAGAGGGAGAACTCCTGCCTCTGGGAATACTGCTTTTAGGGCATCCCTTTATGCATTCTCCACCATTCCTTCAGTGAAGGAATTTATAAAAGCAAAACTGGGGCCCAAGGCATGCTTTAAGTCTCTTTGCCTCAGCCCAGGCAACTGTATTCTCAGAATTGAGTTCATTAACATTGTCTTCTTAGGAGAAATATCGTCTTTCTCCAGACTGGGGAGAGAGTCTGGCTTGAGAGGCAACAATTAAGAAGGAATATGTCTTCTTCTATAAAGAAAGGCCACTTTATAATGAATTTCCTTTAGACCATGAGCAGCACTGTAGGATCCAGACTGTCAACTTGTACTTTTGAGCTTAGGAG
Source organism: Papio anubis (assembly GCF_008728515.1). Lineage (NCBI taxonomy): Eukaryota > Metazoa > Chordata > Mammalia > Primates > Cercopithecidae > Papio > Papio anubis. The sequence continues at coordinate 30,172,957 of NC_044983.1, forward strand.
TGGAGAAAACTCTTCTTGATTAATAATTGAGGCCTAAACATGGCAAAAAACAGGTCTGCCTCAGCACAGAGACCATGCAGCAAGGTGGCGGGCGATGCCTTCGGTGGGTTCTCTTTTCTTCCTGTGTCCTCTGTGATTATGTGGCCAGTTTAAAGGCACCTACAGGAGGAGTTTCAGACAAGGAGCACAGGTTGGTAGAAACTAATTTCTGGATTGTGATTGTGTGAGATGTCCTGGATGTTCCTCAGACTTTTGGAGGATGATTCTTGGCCTCGCTTTGTTTCTGTTTTTTCTTCTTTAGGTTTTCATCTGAAGGCAAGTAACTCATGTCCCTACAAGGAAATTCCCATGAGGAATTAGAGATAAGAAAGTATTTCTCAATAACACATTTTCAGAAAAAAGTTGCTGTGTTTCCAGGAGAAGCAGATGGCTGCTATTGAGAGACACCTAGGTTTGTGTTCTGGGAATTTGTCTCCTACTTATGATAGCTGGGGGCAGATTCAGATCTGCAGGAGGTAGAAATAGGCATTAGATCACTCTGTCCTAAAAAAAAAAAAAAAAAAGCCAACCAAAACAAACCTTGGGAAGAAATGAATTGATCACAGAAGCATCCAGAGCTAAGACCAATTAAAAGTCAGTTAGTTTATATGACCTATTGGAAGATTTCTCAACAATCTCGACCTATTGCTTGAGAGAGAATTTGTAGTAAAATGAGCCTGGGTTATGATATGACTTAAGATCACTGACCAGCTATCTAAGCTTGTTAGGGTTACCTAATATTGGGAAGCTTCAGTTTCCCCATTTGAAAATATGGAGGCAGTAATAACAATTACCTAACTGGTTATTGCGAGCATTAAAGGCGGTCATCAATTTCTGTTTGAGGTTGGAAAGTGTTTCAAAGATTTCTATTCATTTGAGTGGCAAGCAAACCATTCTGATTTAATATTTATATGTGCTTGAGCCTCTTTGATTATCACATTTAAAATATTCAATATTTTACTTGTAATAGTGAATAAAAAGTTTGCTGGTTGAGAGAGTGAATAAATGGGTGAATGAAAGAGTAAATAAATGATGGTTGTAACTCTTAGTTACGGAGTGGATACATACTAGGCCAATGGGGCTGAAAAAATTTTAAAAATATTCAAGAAGTAGAAATTTTTACTTTATAAATATTGCTTGGGAGGCTGAATTAATAATAAAAATAAATGTTTTGCATTTGACATTATCTACCCATATAATTCACTTCTCTCTGCATTCTCTCACTCTCTTAAAGAAGGGCACCACAATGATGATGCTAAATGATTCTTGTAGAACCAGCCAGAGGTTGAAAACAAAGGAGTTCTGACACTTGGTTAAAAAAATGTATGTATACATAAATAAAGTCAAACTCCACTGCCATCTCTAGTCAAAGTGTGTGCACACTTTCTTAAGCACAGGCTGAGATGACTCATTTTACACTTCTTTTTTTTTTTTTTTTTTTTTTTTACATATTTACCCTGTTTTAATGGGTTGGGGACTGGCAAGAGCAAAGGAAAGAAAAGCTGATTACCATTCAAGAGACACGTCCAAATCAAAGAAATCTTTAGATCTGAGAATAACTGCGAAAAGAATACCAAATTCCAGTGTAGCTTTAAAAAGCGCACAACTATGTTTAATTACCTGTTTGATAGAATAATATTTATTTTGGAATAAGAAAGAATCATTTCAAAGTTGATGGCCTTGTAATAGATATAAGCAAATTAATTTTTTTTAGAAAGCCACTTCAGACTCCAAACATACCAGCAACATTTTTATTGGTTAATTATTTAGTGTTATAACAAGCAAGTTGTTTTCATGGCATATTTATGAGCTGGTCTATAATCAAACATCTCAGGGGTGGAGAGCACCTTAAGAACCATGCACTTCAGCAACTTATTTGAAATGTGTTTGTTTTTATGTTCTGTACATATTCTATTCTTTTGGTTATCTCTCTCTCCATGTGTATATATATATATGTGCATGTGTGTGTATATATAATATATGAAATAGATTATATATATAGCATATCATAAAAGTATATATATATATATATTTTAATGCCCACTATATTGAGCTTGTAACAAAATCTTTCTACTATAAAGTACTCTAGAGGCATATACTTGTGGCTTATTTTGTGACATATGTTTGGTCATACATCTAATAACAAATCTTTGATCAGGAGCATAATTCCAATTAGAGCAGTGGTTCTTAACAGGGGCAGTGTTCCATCCTAGGAGTTTTGTACATGTATCAGGATTTTATTTTATCATCTGAATGACTGGTAAAAGGCAAGGATGCTGGGTGCCCTGTGATGCATGGGACAGTCTTTCTCAAAAGGAATCCTCCTGCTTCTCCTAAAATATTTGAATGACCCACTGGATTTTGATGTAGGTTGGAAACTGTTTATATTCATCTGAGCTTAGACTTTATTTTACTTAAAAGCACAGAGTACTGTTTCTGCTATTTTAATATGCTCAAAGTTTTCCCAGAAAACAACTTGTATAAATTGACAATACTTAACTTTATTTTGTTCAGAACTTTTCCAAGAGATGCTCAATATTTCAGAAAATGACCTATCTAAAGGCAATAGTGTGTGTGGTATTTAAGATAGAAATAAAGTACAGACCGTCAGTCTGCATGCAAGCTGTAGTTATTGAATTCCCATGATTCTTATTATGGGTACAGGCACCCAGGACTTTGCTATGTTTTCAAATATAGTTTTTTTTTCTATTGCTATATATGGAAATTATTATAATTTTATTTTGAATTAATACCCTTATATCTTTTTTTATGTTATACTTGGAACATTATATTGATTTTTAAATTTTGTATATAGGTAGGTTATATTATCTATACATTTCAAATTATAGATGATATAACCTATTATGTCTATGATAATGAAAGAGGCATTAAATTATGTACGAGTGCAATCAGGGGTTTTGTTTGATAGCGCCAAAAAGTCCTGAAATAAAAAAGTAGTATACTCAGGGAAATTCGCCACATCTTCTAGTACAAGTAGAATTATGGGGCAATATATTATTTATCGATTATCGTATAGTAATATTGCCACAAACTGAGTGGCACACATTTATCATCTTAGAGTTTCCGTGGTTCAGGAGTCTGAATATGGTTTAGCTGCAAAATCTGCAAGGCTACAATGAAGATGGTGGCCAGAGTTGCAATCTAATTTCTAAGCTTGGCTGGGAAAGGATCTATTTCATGCATCATGTGGTTCATGTAGAAATTGAGGTCTTTGAGGCCTGTTGGAATACAGAGCTCAACTTGTTGCTGTCTGTTGGATAAAGGCTTCCTTTACTTCCTCACTGTGCAGCTCTCTTCAAACTTGCTTCATTGAAGCCACAAAGGGAGAAAGTCTGTAATCAAGACAGAATGTATAATCTTATGTAATGTCATCATGAAAGTGACATCCCATTATCTTTGCTGTATTCCATTGGTGAAAAGTAAGGTGTAGATTCCATATGTACTCAAGGGACAGAGATTACACACAAGGGATGACCACTCACCTGCAAGGATAATTGAGGAACATTGTGGATTCTGTTCAACACAGCCAACTTCATATCGCAGTGTTGGGTGGAGGGGATGAGTTATTGGGATCAGAAGATAACTAGTGTGTTCTGTAGTCTTTATTCTAATGAAAGATAACTTTACCCGTTAATGTGAAGTCAATTGTACTCAGAGAAAAGCGAAAACTAGATTACTAGAATGTAATCTAAGTCTTGTAAGACTCCAAAGTCCTTACTAATTTGACGTGCATTTATCTGACAGGCATTTCTATAGCATTGGAGTCCAGTGATGCAGGGATGGGTTATCCACATTTTCTGCCACTCAGGATCTTTCCATCCAGGTGACCCAGCTAGTTCTCAGGCCCATCAAACTTTGATCCAGGTTCAGATCTGGAAGAGGTAGACAGCATTTTTATAATTCCTTTTTTAAAAAATTTTTATTTTTGTGGGTCATGTGAAGGTTTGTTATATAGATAAACACATGTCACGGGGATTCGTTGTACATATTATTACATCTTTGAAGTATTAAGCTTAGTACAGGGTAGTTATCTTTTCTGCTCCTCTTCCCTCCTCCTACCCTCCACCCTCAAGTAGACCTGAGTGTCTGTTGTTTCCTTCTTTGTGTTTGTAAGTTCTTATCATTTACCTCCCTCTTATAAGTAAGAACAAGCAGTATTTGGTTTTCTGTTTCTGCATTAGTTTGCTAAGGAAGATGGCCTCCAGCTCCATCCATATTCCACAAAAGATATGATTGTGTTCTTTTTTTATGGCTGCATACTATTCCATGGTGTATATGTGTCACATGTTCTTTATCCAGTCCATCACTGATGGGCATTTAGGTTGATTCCATATCTTTGCTATTGTGAACAATGCTGCAATGAACATTGGCATGTATGTATCTTTGCTGGTGAGGTTGCAGAGAAAAGGGAACCCTTATACACTGTTGGTTGGAGTGTAAATTATTTCAACCATTGTGGGAAGCAGTATGGCGATTCCTCAAAGGGCTAAAAGCAGACTACCATTTGACCCAGCAATCCCATTACTGAGAGCATTTTAAGAGTCAAATGTATTCATGACACAAATGTGTATTGAAAATCTGATATGTTCTAGTCATTGTTTTATAGGGATGGGGCAGAGACTATGCTTTTATGAAGCTTACAGTGAGTGCCGACCACCATTTTAGCTTTTGGGGGCCTTCTTGTAAGAAGGGTAGAGTAGTTAATGTAGACAAACATGGGTTTTGGAAACATACAGCCATGGATTGACATTATATTTCTGCTTACCAGCTGTGTGATTTCAGCTTACAAAAGCTACTCTCTGATTGTTTATTTCTTCAAGTGCAGAAATGGGTCTAATAGTAGCTATCGCACAAGATTTTCCATGAAGAGTTTGTGAGATCCTATATATTAAGCACCCAGTGCATAGGTGTTCTCAATGTTAAATCCCCTCTCCTTGTCTGACCCGTCAGTAAAACAGACTATTACAAATTGCATATGAAGACTTTGATGTTTAATGTCCTCCACAAAGTTAGGCAAAAGTCATATATAACAAATAGTTAAATAATCGCCTGGAACAAGGTCTCTTTAGTTCTTTTTTAAATATTAGATCTTATAATTATTCTCAGCATTTCCTTTTCATTATTTTGCTATGGGTAGCATGGCCTGATTACTCAGTTATACAAAATATTTGAATGGTTTAAAGGAGTATTTGCGTTTGACAGCATAAATAATATTGTCTTTGAAAATGTATGAATATAAATAGAAATCAAGGGACTGGAGTATATGCATTTGTCTATCTTGGATTAATCTAGTGTATCGAGTCACAAAATTTAGTTGATAGAAGGGATAGAGTATTGGAAATAGAGTCCCACAACTTTGTATCAACTTAGAAAATTATTCTTTTATTTAACATTCATTCATTCATTTATTCAACATTTTTAAGTTTCTGTTCCAGGCTCTGAGTACAGACATATGTGGTTTTATTGCACATTGCATTATCATGCTTTGCAAATACTGTGTTTTTTACAAATTGAAGATTTTTGACAACCCTATGACAAGTCTACTGTGCCATTGTTCCAACAGAATGTGCTTACTTTGTGTCACATTTGGGTAATTTTGAAATATTTCAAAAGTTATTATTAATCTGTTATAGTGATCTGTGGTCTTTGATGTTAATATTGTAATTGTTTAGGAGCACAACAAACCATGCCCATGTAGGTTGCAAACTTAGTCAATAAATGTTGTGTGTAACAGTTGCTACACCAACCAGCTGTTCCCCAATCACTCTCCCTCTCCTTAGGCCTTCCTATTCCTTGAGACAAAATAATACTGAGGTTAGGCAAATTCACAACCCTATAATGGCTTGTAAGTGTTCAAGTGTAAGGAAGAGTCACACATCTCTCACTTTAAACCAAAACCTAGAAAGGATTAAGCTTAATAAAGAAGGCATATCAAAAGCTGAGATAGGCCAATAGCTTGACCTCTTGTTCCAGTTAGCCAAGTGGTGAATGCAAAGGAAAAGTCCTCGAAGAAAACTAGAAGAACTACTTTAATGAATACACAAATGATAAGATAGTGTGACAATCTAATTGCTGATATGGAGAAAGTTTTAGTGGTCTGGATAGGAGATCAGCCACAACATTCTCTTAAGCCAAAGCTAAGTCTCTTCAATTCTATGAAAGATGAGAGGTGATGAAGCTGCAGAAGAAAAGTTGGAACCTAGAAGAGGTTGGTTCATGAGGTTTAAGGAAAGAAGCCATCTTCATAATATAAAAGTGCAAGGTGGTTCAGCCAATACTGATGTAGAAACTGCAGCAAGTTATCCAGAAGTTCTAGCTAAGATTATTGATGAAGGTGGCTACACTAAACAAGAGATTTCCAGTGTACACAAAAGGGCTTTCTTTTGGAAGAAGATGCCATCTAGGATATTCATAGCTGGAGAGAAGAAGGAAATGACTGGCTTCAAAGGACAGGCTAACTGTCTTGTTAGGAGCTAATGCAGCCGATGACCTTAAGTCAAAGCCAGTGCTCATTTACCATTCTGAAAATCTTAGGGCCCTTATGAATTGTATTAAATCTATTCCGCCTGCACTTTATCAATAGAACAACTAAGCCTGGATGCCAGCACATCTGTTTATAGCATGATTTACTGAATATTTTAAGCCCACCGTTGAGACCTACTGCTCAGAAAAAAAAAATACTCTTTTTAATTTACTTTATTAAAATATTACTGCTCATTGACAATACACCTGGTCACTCAAGAGCTCTGATGGAGATGTACAAGGAGGTGAACGTTGTTTTCATGCCTACTAACACAACATCCATTCTGTAGCCCATGGACCAAGGAACAATTTCAACTTCTAAGTCTTCTTTTTGAAGAAATACATTTTGTAAGGTGATAGCTGCCATAGATAGTGATTCATCTGGTGGATGTGGACAAAATTCATCGAAAAGCTTCTGGAGAGGATTCATCATCGTAGATATCATTAAGAACACTCATGATTCAAGAAAGGAGGTCAAAATATTAACATTTAGAGGAGTTTTGAAGAAGTTGATTCCAGTCCTCACAGATGACTCTGAAGAGTTTAAGACTTCAGTGGAGAAAGCATTTGCAGGTGTGATGGAAATAGCAAGAGAATTAGAATTAGATGTGATGCCTGAGAATGTGACTGAATTGATGCAATCTCGTGCTAAAATGTGAATGATTGAGGAATCGTTTCTTGTAGATGAGCAAAAGAAGTTTTCTTGAGATGGAATCTGCTCCTGATGAAGATCCTGTGAACATTATGTAAATGACAACAAAGGATTTAGAATATTACATAAACTGGCTAGATAAAGCAGTAACAGGGTTTCAAAGGTTTGCCTCCAATTTCTCAAGTAGTTTTATTGTGGGCATCATGCTATCAAATAGCATTATATGCCACAGAGAAATCTTTTATAAAAGGAAAAGTTAAAGCAGCAAATTTCATTGTTGTCTTTAAAAAAACAATTAGCACAGCCACCTCAGGCTTCACTAACCAACATCCTGAGCAGTCAGCAGCCATTAACATCAAGGGAAGACCCCCTACCAGCAAAAAGATTATGACTTGCTGAAGATTCAGATGATCATTAGCATTTTTAGCAATAAAGTATTTACAAATTAAGGTATGTACCTTTTTCAGATATGTTATTGCACACTTAATAGACTGCAGTAGAGTATAATTTTTATATGTACTGGGACACCAAAAAATTCAGGTGACTTGCTTTATTATCATGTTCACTTTATTATTCAGTTCACTAGAACTGAACTTGTAATATCTCTAAGGTATGCCTATACTTGAAAAATAGTTATCAGTAAGATGTGTCATGTGTGACAAATCCAGACAAGACATTTCTTTTGGAGAAGCTGAGTTGTTTCAAAAGTCTTCCTTTTATTTGAAGAAGAAGCAGAGTAGCCCAATCAAGCAATTTTATTTATTTTGAACTTACACCATAACTTACACTTTTGTTTTTCAGCAAGTAGTAAGGGAGGTGGGTTAATCTGAAATTAAATATTCTTAGATCCTGCTGTTCAGTTGGATGGAGGGCATTAAAGATAGTTATTACTTAAGATCTCTGTTGTTTTGAAATTCCCATTTTCCTCTGACCTAAATTATATGATGTAAAAGAATTCCAGCCACCACAGAGATAGACTGTTTTTCCTTATTTAAATGCTTTAAAATTTAGTTTTGACTGGATGGTCTCTTAGTAGAATTCTTGTGATTCTGTAACGTCTTAGCATCTTTGGTTGGCACTTAGAATATTCTGCCACAGGCATATTTAATTTGCCTGTATGCTTGTATTCCTCATTAGCTTATTTCCTCTGGAGAGTGAGACTCTGTTTCTGCATGTAACAGTTGATCAGTAAATGTTTTGATTATTACTATTTAGATCCTGAAAATGAACAGGCTCCTATTCCTTTCCTCTTGGTGCCGCCAATGAATTTTTACATTCAAAAAGTAACGACGTGTTATCTTGGTTTTTGTTTCTGGGAAATATTAGGAATGCTTTGCTGCAGATTTCAAGGGAATCCTATTTGGCACTAGAAATTATTTATTTTGAGGCCTCATGTAAAATAAGCTTCAGGATTTTGAACAACTGTGGGCCCTGGAGAGAGTAATACATAATGAAAACTGCAACTCAAAGAAATAATGAAGAGCCTCTTTAGGAATCAAGGTGGTAGTTCTAGCTCTTGCAGTGTTCTAATCAAAGAGTCAATAACCATTTTTGATCTCTGATCACCAAAGCAGGCCTCAGAGGGGCCAACTGGCCATGCAGCCTGATCTCAGAGTAATGGCTCCTCCTATTTCAAGATTCAACTCAAACATCAATTTCTGTAAGAAACCTTGGCAGAACTGCCTTTTCTCCCACCTCCAAGTCAATGTGACCACTCCCTTCTTTTTGCCTTCACTTTCTGTCCTGAAGAACAGAATTTTATCAGTTAAATTTATGTAAAAATATGAAGCCCACAACGCTAGGCTGATCTGAAACACACAGCAGATAGAGGTAGCCACATATATATTAGATAATTTCCCAGTTTATAGCATAACAGTTAAATCATTGTAATTTCTTATGGAATGTATGGTTCAAACATTACATTTATCCTGTATTGTGTGCATTTAGAGCAACCCATTTGACATTTTTTTTTTTTTTTACATTGTACTAGAAAAGTTAATGAGGCCACTGAAGAAACCAAAAGTAGGAATTAGAACTGAAGGTATAGCAAGAATTGCTAAAAGAAAGGAAATACTGTATAAAGGAGAAAAAAGGCTTTTATGGAGTGATTTTAGAGTAACACTATGGCTTTGTCAAAATGCACATCAGTTTATCAATTTTATAAGCCAATGCTTGGTGGGTATGGAGTTTTTCCATGATCCAGTCTCAAGTAAATAAGCAACAAATAAGAAGAAATAGTGTTTCTTTCTAGAATGTGTTGTCAACCACTGAATTTAATGCTACCAATAGATGCAGACTCATGAAGCACAGTATGATTTCGATAAGATCTAAGCAATTATCAAATCAGAAATGGATCTCTCATGCTATAAAATTACACATTTAAGCAAATAATTTTAAGATAATTGACTTTCAAACTATTTTTTGGATGTGTCAGAAGGATTGGTTGTGGAAATAACAGCACAGTAAATGAATAGTTACTGGAGGACATGAAAGCAGAAAAATAATCTGAAGTGTAAGGAGATGCAGTGAGGCTGTTTATAAAATACATTTAGATACAGAAGAGGTCACTGTATGGAAAACCTTTAGAACCACCGTTGAAAGAAAAAACAAATGCCCCCTTCCCAATTTCAAGTTCTATTGGGATTGTTTGTATTATAAAGAGTTGACTCATAAATTCCTGCCAAGGATTATTTCGCTATCCAAACAAAATGTCCACAATTCATTATGAGAGAAGATGATACTCATAGCTTCTGCTTTCTGCAGTGGCACTCTCATCACATATATTGGTAAGCACAGAGGTGCCAAGCAGAAGCAGGCGACAGTTTTCTCCATAACATCCATAGTCATGCTGTTCAGCAGATAAGCCTAGTACAGTTAGTATGTCCTGATTTTTTGCTAAATCCTGGGAAAAATGAAAAGAGTCTTTCTTATGCAGCTGTGTTTTGCTGCTTAAATATATTAGAAGGAATACATATAGGAAGCCTGTTTTCAGTATACCACTGTATTACTACATGGTCCTGAATTTCTGGTATCTTAAAATAGGGTTATTAATGTTATGGAGAAAGTCACACTGCCAGGTAATCTGGCTGAGATGGAGACAGAGCATAGACCAATAGAGGTGTACACATATACTGAGAATTTTGACTGGTTATTGGAAACAAGAAACATATGTGTTTGTTTACATTAGTAAATATGATTTTTGCTCAGGATATGAGTAAGAATTAGTGAGGAGGGCACAATATTAAATTATTTTCCTTAGTAAGGTAGCATATTAAAAATTAATCCCTTCTATTTGTCAGTTTTCCATGTCCAGAGTTAATTGAACAGTTGTGTTAACATTAACACAACATTGCTTGCTGGCTACCAACAATAATAGCATGGAAGAATGTTTTAAGGCTTTGTCTTCTGGTAGAATAACTATAACCTCGCTATTAACAATGTAGAAAATGTAGAAATGTAGAAGGAAGCAAATAATCACTCATCCAGAGATGATCCATGTTAATGTTTTAGTGAATTTCTTTCTGTATTTGTTGTTTTGCCAATTTCACACAGTTACTTTTTAATATATACACCATGGTTAAGTTTTTGTGTGATTACAAAATAAATTTATGTTCAATTTTTGAGAAAAATAAGAAAACAGTATAAAGAAGAGCATGTGTGATTCCTAGAAAACAGTAAAAATAATTTGGAACTATTTTTAATGACAAGGGTAGGCAATCAAGTTTGCTAAAATGAATAGTACAATCAGCTCCAGTTATAAATAAATTAATATCTTTTTAATGTGTCTGTTGTGTATATTCTGCAGCTGGCTCTGAAGTAATTTTTAAAGGAAGCCTCATATGTGTTCGGAGGGGGAGCAACATGATTCGAATATGGTAGTTAGCTAATAGGCATCATCAATGATTTGAATGTATGCTCTAGCCCATGCATGCTTTGGAAGCTACTAAGCTTCTCTAAATCTTGGAGAAGCAACACAGTGAGAAACCTGTCACTAAGCTTTTGAGGATTCCTATCTGGAAGAGGACTGTTAACAGTAAATTCAGGCTGCAGTTGATTTTCTTTCCATCATGAACGTATTATCTGGGTCTAGTGAATTACAAACCCTCCTCTTGGCTTCACATTCTCTCTGATGGCTTTCTACACATTGGGTTCCTCTTCTTGCTATCACGGTAGTTACTCAGGAGACTTACCATAGGTTTTCTTTGGTTTAGATCAGCTTAGGAAAGAAAATAAAACTTAATCAGTGAACAGATTTCTTTGGTATTTTCCATATAGTACTGGGACCCCTGCTTGTTAGTTTTGTCCTGTTTCCTGTTACAGAAAAGGCTGAAAATCAGCATGCAGATGAATGAGATAGCAGATGGTTTTCCCGTGATAGAGACCAACGATTTGTGGGATAAGATTAGTAACGACAAGCATACATAAGAGAAAAGGCAGAATTAGAGTACAGTATTTTAAAAGCTTTCAGGCACTCAATAAATGCTAGCTATTGCTAAAAGAAAGAAAGAGAAAGAAAAGGAAGTCCTGTGTAATACATCAGTAAAATTTTAATTTTCAGTTATTATTATCTGAGCTTTATTTCTCAACTCTCTGACATAGATTTAGGGGTGGTGTGGATATTCTTAGAGTGGAAATTATTGAACTCTTAAATTAAAGTTACTCTAGTTCCTAACTTGCCCTGTAACTACACATATAGAGAAGATCACTCTCATAGGTGCTAGTAAGTAGGAGATAAAGGTTTTAGGGGGAAACAGAGAGGGATACTCAGAACTGGGAGCAGTCCTAAGCTGGACCTTCAAAATGATTCATGTCTTAGAAAATATGATTTATGAGAAGTTAGGTCTATAGGGTCATTTTACCTGAGGAAAGATGGCTATAAGGGTCTTTAACGATAAGAGTCAAATATATGAGAAATTGTTGCAGGGAGGATGTTGACCAGCTATTCTACAACTCGACTAGGGATAGAAATAGCTTTAAATTACAATGTGCAGAATTTAGATTAGATAAAGGAAGTAAGCACTGAAAGAGTTGTTAAAAGTTAGAATACGTTTTTCAAGTAGGTTATGAAATTGTTTTAATAAAATTGTGTTTATTGAAAAATAATGAAAACATATATTACATATATAAATATTCATATATTATATATCAATATATAAACCCAATATATAAACCCAATATGTAATTGATATATTACATATCAATATTTATATATTATACATGTGTTGATATCTTACATATTATTACACATGTGTTGATATATTACATATCAATATATTATACATGTGTTTATTATATATGTATGTGTCTATGTATAAAAAGAAGATAGGTTTTTGACCTCAGCAGCATTATAACTTGATAATCCTTTTATTTTAGGACTCACACTGAAGTAGCTTTCAGATACTGTTCTAGAAGGTGTAAATTAAGTATGTTGACAATACCCCAAACTACTGGATAATATTTGTAGTGAATTTCACCCTATATCAATACAGAAGGGTGTTGCAGTTTAGCAAAAGAAAAGAGAATATGCTGTGTTAAACCTCTACTTTCTGAATTTTAGGACAGTGCGGAAGTTTAACATTTTCAATTTTTTTTTTTCTTTTCTTAACTGAAAAGAAAGTCAAGCCAGCAATATGTTTCCGAGAGAGCAGTGATGCATTTCACAACACTGATAACTGTCTGCTTGGCTTTTTGAGGCTTCCAGGGTTCAGAATTGTCTTCTCTTGAATAGATCAGTGCATTTTTTTCCTTCAGTTTTTCTCCTCAAGCAGCAAAACAGACCATTTAACTTTCAAATATTTACAGCTTGCAAGCAGATAAACTTCCCAAATCTGTTTTTTTTTTTTTTTTTAATGAAAAGGAAAACAATCAGCCACAATAATCTATAATATGATATATTTGAATCAAAGTTATTAGATGCCCTAGGGTCTTTTCATGGCAGATTTCATATACACCACCATTAATAAATCTGTTATCAGAATGTCTTTCTCTCTGCTGATAGTTAGTGTTAGACTAACATATTCATACTTCCTTCTGATGAAAAACATTAAAATTTGAATAAGGCATGTTAGAAAACCCTAAAGCTCTGTATTTACACAAAGGAGACTCATAAATATTGGTTTTTCAGGGGAAGCATTGTGTATTAATCCATTTTGTACCGCAGGGAAAGCCTACTCACACACGGGGCTTCATTAAAAGATGATCTAAAGAAATATTTAATGGTTGAAATATAAGGTCTTATTCTGACTATCTACCTTCACTTTATAATAATAGAAACTCAACTGAAAAGATTCAGTAGGTAATTTAAAACATCCACTCATTTTAAACATAATGTCTAGGCCTAGAAAAGTGACATCATGTTCCAAATGTTACAAATCCAGGGTTTTTTCTTGATGTCTTTCTAAATGGATTGTTTACAGTTTTTATTCTCCTGCATATATGATCACACTTTTCTAAGACTATTTTGTAGGTGTATCTTTTAATGAGAGAACCTCATAAATAAACGTCCTAAATTTGAAAATGAGTGAGAGGAACCTTCAAGTTTGTGGACTGAGCTAAACATGTGTCTACTCTCCCTTCAAACATCCCATGGAAATGGCAGTAAAGACAGAAAAAAGAGAATCCTTTTCTGAATATACCGAGGAACATAAACTTCATAGAGCAGAAACAGGAAGAGGGGCCTCTGCTAAAGCTAAAGGAATCTTCAGGAGGGAACCCAGCTGGGCTCTGCATTCCGGTTAGGAGATACAGAGAGCAGCCGAGGTCAAAAGCAAAGAGAAAGTGAGGTGATTGGCCACAGGTTTGAAAATGACTCAGGTTTGTTCTTTCCAACCCCCTGCATGTCACTGCACATTTACCCCCAGAAGTAAAGCAGGAGAACTCTGCAAAGGGAACCAACAGTCTGCATGGGAGGGCATTGCCTCCAAGTGTGTGGGCTGGTGACCAAATGCAGCCCTCTACCTAGTTCTGGGAGTTGGAATGGAACTTACTGGTTTGCATGTTCCATGTAAGAGCTAAAGCAAAGCACATCTTGGAGAAGTGAGCCAGGAAAGTGGATCAATCCATACCAACAACCTATATTAATTAACCTGATAATTAATATGTATATAAAGTTTTTAAAAAAAAAGAAAGGAAAAAGGGAAACAACCTTGAGACAGGATTTCGCAACCTCTGAATTGGGCATTTTGGGCAAGATACTCTTTTGTTCTGGAGAAGTGTTCTATACATTGCAGGATGTTAAGTAGCATACCTGGTCTCTATCCAGTTGATGTCAGAAGCAAGCAACATCCATCCCTGGCTACTGTGAACGAAAATGTCTCAATATCTAGACAAAGATATTGCAGCATACTCTGGAGGACAAAACCAGCACGAGCTGAGAACCACTATCCTAGAGAAAATAGAAATGCTTTAGAGAAGAGATCTTTTCAAGCTATCTACCTTGGTATCGTCAGAGATACTGAAGAACTAGAGTCTCTAAAATAATTTTCTGATACGGAAAATGAAGAAATCAAAGAACAGAAATAATCCATGGAATTTTAAAGTTTAATTAACAAAATTGTTGAAAAAATCAAGGAAATCTTCCAAAAGGAAGAGAAAGAAGAAGGTATAAGATGTGAAAAAGGGGAAGAGACAAAGAGAATCCATTTTGGAAGCTGAGGGTTTGTCTAATAGGAATTCTAAAAGCAGAGGGAAAAAACACAATAAATGAGACAAAATAATTATGACATTTCCTAGTGTTGAAGAAAGGCACATCCTCAGAATGAAAGGGCCCAAATAATGTTGAGAACAATGAATTTTAAAATACCTGCATCAGACACATGCTAATGAAACTTTAGAATACCAAGACTTAAGATCCTAAAGATTTTGAAAAAGAAAAACATAAACCAACATTCTAACATAAGAATGACAATCATAGTCAAGTTTTCAATCTGCATCTTGAAAATGCCAGATGATAATAGGACAGTGCCCTAATGTTCTGACAGAAAACAAACCTAATGCCAAATGGAATTGAATAGGAAACTCAGAAATAGACACATGTTAATATGCTCAATTGATTTTTGACAGAGGTACAAAAGTCATTCAATTGTCTTTTCCACAAATGGTGCTGGACGCCCAATGGCAAGAAAAGTGAGTCTTCACCTAAGTCTTACACCTTACACAAAAGTCAACTGAAATGGATCACAGACTTAAATATAAAATATGTATTTATAAAACCTTTAGAAAAAAATGGGAGAGTATCTTCCAGATCTAAGGTGAGCCAAATAATACATCGACTTAACACTGAGATCACAACTTACAAATGGAAATGTTGAAAATTTGGACTTTATAAAATTAAAAACCTTTGCCCTGCAAAAGACCCTTTAAAAGGATGGAAAGACAAGCTACAGATTGGGAGAAAATATTTACAAACCAAATACTTGATCTAGGACTAGTAACTCAAAAGTCAACAGTAAAAAATTTTAGTAACAATCTATTTTAGAAAATGAACAAAAGACACAAAGAGATATTTCACCAAAGAGGCTATACATTTGGTGAAAAAGTACATGAAAAGATGTTCAAGGTCATTAACTATTAAGAAAATGCAAATTAAAACTACAATGAGGTATCACTATCCAACTATCAAAGTGATGAGACCAACTGCTGGCGAAGATGTGGAGAAACAAGATTACTCATTCATTTCTGGTGGGAATGTAAAATGGTACAGCCCATTCTAGAAAAGAGTTCAATTTCATAAATAAACTAAACATGCACTACCATATGACCCAGCAATTGCATTCCTGGGCTTTTATCCTAGAGAAGTGAAAACTTGTGTTCACATAGAAACCTGTACACTAATGTTGAATGTTCACAGCAACTTTAATTGTAATAGCTGCAAACTGGAAACATCTCCAGTGTCCACTAATGGGTGCATGGTTAAACACATTGTGATACATCCATACCATGGAATAGTATTCAGCAATAAAATAGAACAGGCATGCAATGGAAAGTTACATGCAACCGCCTGGATGAATTTCCAGAGAAATATGCTGAGTGAGAAAGGCCAATCTCAAAAAATTACATCATGTATGATCTAATTTTTATACCACTTTAAAACAATAAAATTAAATGAAGAACAGATTAGTGGTTGCCAGGGGTTAAGTAAGGTGGGAGGAGGAAAGTGGTTGTGCCTACAAAAGTGCAACACGAGGAACGCTTGTAATTATGGAATTCTCTGTATCTTGACTATGAGTGTCAATATCCTGGATGTGATATTGTGAGATGTTACCATGGGGGCAACTGGGTAAAGGGTAAATGGGATTTGTCTTATTTCTTACAACTGCCTATGAATTTACACTGATCTCTAATGAAAAGGTTAATTAAAACATTTGATAGTGCTTGATTTTATCAGTTGATCAAGCTGCTCTTAGTTGAAATAACAATTTCAGAAGGATCTACATAATGACTCTGCCAGTCACTGAAAACTCTCAATGATCTGTCTTGTGTTTCCTTTCAGTTTTTGTTTTGTCTCTGTTTTAGTAACCTCTTAGAAAAACATAGTATTAAAGGAGATCTAGTTCTTTTTTACCAATTTAGGATAACTTCACAGTCTCCGCAGATAAATTGGTATCTGTGTACACACACACACAAAAAATAGGAAATTCTTGTGAGTAGCTTACAGGAGAAGTGCTTAATATATAAACAAGGCAGTGCTCCGGTAAAATTACTTATTGCATTGAGATTAAGAACACAATAAAATTATTAAAATACCCTATCACTTTCATTACAAACTTAAAATGTTCTTCCTCTTATCTCTGGGAGTTGGATAATCCCTGTTTATTGTTCTTTTATTTAGCTGTATATCATGTTGGCCATTTTATCACTGGCTCTTTAGCAGGGTGGATGTAGATAGCATTAAAAAATAATAAATGATGCAGTTTATCATCACCTCCCTGTAAAGCACAAGCACATGAAAGATGTGAGTTTCCTTTAAGCTAATGTATTTATCTAATGTGATTTCAACCAAACTCCTACAAAAGTT
This sequence comes from Papio anubis, assembly GCF_008728515.1. Lineage (NCBI taxonomy): Eukaryota > Metazoa > Chordata > Mammalia > Primates > Cercopithecidae > Papio > Papio anubis. Next base: position 30,190,206 of record NC_044983.1, read on the forward strand.
TATGGTTATGGAATACATTTTGGAATTTGAAAAATATATATAATTCATTTGAAATAAATGTATAAAATAGCTAATTTTCTGTTAAGATATAATGTGTGGGATTATCACTGCTACTTTTCAAAATGTAGTCTAAAGAATAATACTTAGAGTAGCTTTATGCTGAGTAAAGAATATGGGGGTAGAAAACCCTAAGAGTATCAAAAGCCCAGAAGAAGACTCTTCTATGTATGAGAGTCTATGTATAATATACTATATTAATGTATGTATTATTTAATATAACCTATTTTGATAAATAATAGTATAATAGACTATATTATATGCTATTATATAATATAGGGAGGAAAGTACCATTAAGTAAAAGATATTGGAGCAACTGGATAACTATTTGAAAAACAATAAACGTAGCCCATTCATTGCACTATACACCAAAATAAATTTCATATAGATTTTAAGGTTAAGTGGGAACAAAAAGACATCACACACAAAAAACTGTATCTGAAAGCAAATGTGTTCTCCTTGCAGTAGAATGAAGGAAATCTTTTAAAGCATTCAAATAAACAGAAAAATGTAAAGCGAAACATTAATAAATAAACAGAAAAATGTAAAGCGAAACATTAATATATTTGCTAAATGTTTTATATGTAGAAAATCATCCATATATTGAATAGCTATATTAATGATCTGTCATATGTGGTAGATGATTAATATACCTAACATATAACATGCTCATATAAATAATAAAAGAATAAATTTCATAAGAGAAAACAAGACAAAAGCCGTATATGTAGATAATTCATCAAATGGAAAATTGTTATACATAAGCAAATTTTGAAGTAAAATAAAATAACATTTTCTGTGATAAAATGACCAATGTTTTTTAAAGGCTAATATTAATAGCTGACCTGTGGTCTGTAAATAATAGTTTATTTAACATGTGACTTATAGAAATATGTAACACTTTTGGACAGCATTTTTAGAGATAAATGTTCCATACTTTTTGTAGCACTGATTATGTTTATTCACATCTTAAATGCTTTTAAAAACCTGAATACTACTTTATTTCAACATTATTTAAATTGGTGTCAAGTTCTGGCTAATCCACCTACCCAATAGTAAGAACATTGTTATGTAGATCATTGCTATTCTATAAAATGCAGTACCATTCAGTCATTCAAAAATACATTTCCAAAAAATATTAAGGGAAAATGCCAAAATTATCCTAAGTGAAAATTCAGACAATATTTAAAATTTTAATAGTCTGACAGATTCTGATATAGATAAAGAAAGGTAATGTAATTTTCATGTAATTGTACCCATGTGTAGAGAAAAAAAGAGCTTCAAGGCAGTATTCAACAAAATGTTAAATATTTTTGTTATTTGCATCTACTATTTAAAAAATTCCTTTTGTATGTAACCAACAGTTTATGCACAAAGAATTTAATTGCAATATTCTTAATAATGGTGAAAGTAAATGTTCAGCAATAGGGAAGTGTTTAAATTACATCACCAAATACTCAGATGATAAAATTCTATGCAGGCATTATAATTATGTCTTTGAAGTGTTTTTGTTTTAATATGTAAAAGTTCTTATGATATAATGCTAAGTAATTAAACCATATGAATGTATGTTAAAAGACTTCAGGAAAATACAGTAAATTATTTGCATAGGTTATCATTGAGTAGTGAAATCATAATTGCTATTTCTTTCACTACATTCTGGACATTCCAAATTTTCAACTATAAGCATCCAACCTTTGCAATCAGGAAAAAAAATGTTTAGAAAAATCTCTGAGGACTTACATATAACACCAGAAGGATTTATACATTTGTTTAGTTAATGTGGTTAATAAAACCAAAATATTCTTTAAACCATATCTCAGCTTCATTCTTGTCTGCGGATACTTTGGCACTGCCTGGATTTGGCATCATGACCTGCTGCAACTAAAATAACGGTAAGGTGCATTTATACAAAGGAAGAAATGAGAGATTAAGGTCCCCTGTTAGTACTAAGGAGCCTGACAGATTTTGATATGTTTTGCGCACTGGTATCTGTATTTTTATTTGCATTGATTTTTTTTTCTAAGGACCTTACAGCTAAAGCCAGGTCCCCAAAGAAGTCAGGGGTTTTTGTATTACTCACAACTTGGCGGGAGGCAGAATGTTTGCAATTACTCCTTCTGCTTTTAACTGACTTTGAATCCTGTCCTTTTGGCTTGAGTACCTGGCTTTCAGCCGGGAGAAGGCAAAAAACTCTATCTGTTGGTTTTCAAATGTCATTTCCCCTTTGGCTTTGTTGATGGTAAAATTCTGCCTTTGCGTCTGAAATTGGAAACTCTTCTAATCCTGGAGTCTGAGTGTAATTAATTGAAAGGCTTTCTCTTATCTGTGTCTAGGATCAGCCTTTAGTCTGATCTTCGTTTTTATCCAGGTGCAAAACTCAAATACTTGTACCTTTAGTGCAGTGTCCCAAATTTTGTCCCTAGTTCTGCTTGTGCTATCATTAACTGTCCGTTCTTAATCATATCTACACATGAATGTGGGCCAGAGGCAGCAAAATCTGGATTTTCTCTTCGTTTCAGAGTCCCGGACCCTTGGATAGTTCTTCCTTCTTTTTGGTAGGTTTCGGGTTTAGATTTGTAGCCTAACCTAGTCAACAAATTCTTTGGCATGGACAAAAATTACTTCTGATGTGTATATTTCCCAGTAGTTAGAATACCCCTTTGATATATTTATTTGCATTTAATCCACAGAAAGAATGAAGAATTAAGTCATATTAACAAGAGTATCTTGCAGTATATATATGCTTTAAAGTTCACAGTGACTTTGATATGATTTTTTCATTTCATTTTCACAGCTCTTGGAACATGTTTTTGCCCATTTTCTGCGAGAGAAAACTGAATTTCAGTAAAATCAAATTGTTCTTCACAGGCTACCCAGCCAGGAACCACTAGTCCCCCTCTCTCGAAATCCAGCATTTGCCCACTAGACCAGAGCTGCTTTGAATGACAATAGTGTATGGAAATCATTATAGTAGAATCCCTTCTAAACACATTGTTAATGCTTTGATCAAACATCTTTAGTAGCACCTTTTCATTCATGTTTTATTATGTATGTGTGCTGCCCACTTTCTGTGCAGAAATTTCAAGGAAAAGGAAATTAGGCTTTCTGTAATACCCCTAACCCCTGTCCTTAATAAGTTCAAACTCTTTAACATGATACATGAGACTTTCACTATCTGGGTACCCCAGGGTATTGAACCATTCTTATCCATGTTTCTCACCTCTAAGCTTGTGATACTCCCTGTCATGCAGCATTTTCCCTGGTTGCCCAAACGTGTCCTGCTTTCAATGTTACCATACTCGATTTTCATCTGCCTGGTGTCCTTGTGTTTTGGTGGTTGTCTGGTGTGTTAGTGTTCATTAGAATAACCCAGAGGGTTTGTTAAGACACAGCTTCTTGGACACCCCCTTCCAGGTTTCTGATTCAGTTGATCTGGGCCCTGAAGTTGCCTTTCTAACCAGTTCCCATGTGGTCCTCTTGTTGCTGGTCTGGCATCACACTTTAAGAAGCATTATTCTACTTCTCCTTGAAGACCCTAACCTGATTGATCTACAGATCCTTTTCCAACTATAGGCATATTTAATTGCTTGTTACTCTGTGCTTTCAAGCTCTTGTTTGTGTAACATATCACATTTTTTTGGTGACTATTTGTGAGTGTCTTCTTGCTTAACTGTCTTCCTTTTACAAGGGATAAGACTTGTTTGACTTGTGTTTAGATCCTCATGCTAACATGATGGGAACTCATGAAGAATTTGTATGAATAAATAATGAATCTGGAAACCTTTGTTCATTTAAAGTTGCTTGTACAGGATGAATGTTTTGCTTCACTGGTTTTCATCATTATTGCCTTTGTTCCTGATCAAATTCTGTTTCTAGGCAAACTGGAAGAGGAAAACTATGTAAACTGAAAATAAAATTCTAAGCCCCCCAACCATCTGAATGGACCCCTTCTCTCAACCAAGGGCATTCCAAAGTTAACTTGAAAAAGTAGTTCAGGCCATGATGGGATGGGGGAGTAGGACATGCCTCAATATTCCCTCCTCACTTCTGGAACTGAGGCAGAGCTGACCAGCATTAACCTTGAAAGAGATTTTCAGACTGACAAGACAGACTTTGTACCAATAAGATACCACATTCCAGCCTGAATCTAGTATAGTATCACCTGACAGATAGCAGGCCCTGAAAGAAATCAAAGTATTTTATCTCAAATTATGTTTATTTGCCATATGTTGGAATAGTCCTGCAAATCTGTCTCTCACTGGAAAATCCCCATTCTGAAGAAAATCCCCTTCCTTTTCCAGGCTTCTTTCCTGATCCAGAAGAAAATCAACTCTGATAAGAAATATTTACAATCTATTCTCTCCGAAGCCTGCTACCTGGAGGCTTCTTCTGCATATGGGAACCCGGGTTTCCACAACCCCTTATCTTAACCCAGACATTCCCTTCTATTGATTCTAGGTCTTTAGACTATAACTTAACTCTTTCAACCAAAATCTTTGAAGTTGTCCGGGCACAGTGGCTCATGCTGTAATCCCAGCACTTTGGGAGGCTGAAGCAGGCAGATCACCTGAGGTCAGGAGTTCAAGACCAGCCTGGCCAACATGGTGAAATCCTGTCTCTACTAAAAAAAAAAAAATTAGCTAGGCGTGGTGGTGGGTGCCTGTAATCTCAGCTACTTTGGAAGCTACGGCAGAATCATTTGAACCCAGGAGGCGGAGGTTGCAATGAGCCAAGATGCACCATTGCACTCCAGCCTGGGTGACAAGAATGAAACGCCGTCTCAAAAAAAAGAAGAAAAGAAAATCTCTGAAGTTCCTCACACCTTGCCACTTCAAATTGTCCCCCCTTTCCAGATCAAACCAATATACATCTTACGTATGTTGGTTGATGTCTTATATCTTGCTAAAATGTGTAAAACCAACCTATAGCCCAACCATGTTGAGCACATGTTCTCAGGATCTCTTGAGGGATGTGTCTCAGGCTACTGGTCATTCACATTTGGCTCAGTATAAATCTCTTCAAATATGTTATAAAGTTTGACTCTTTGACTATATATGTGTGTGTGTGTGTGTGTATATATATATATATATACACTATGTGCCAGGTACTGTGCTTCATATATATTATTGTGTAATTCTCAAAGTAATTCCTATGACATAACTATAGTGCATCTATTTTAAAGGTAGAGAAATGAAGCTCAAAAAGACTAAGTATTTTGTAAATATTCTAAGACTGGAAATAATATTTGATTTCAACATTTTCTTACTCCAAAATGTGTTTCGATCTGCTGCTCTACCCCATCTCTACTAAAAATACAAAACTTAACTGAGTGTGGTGGTGCACACCTGTAATCCCAGCTCCTTGGGAGGCTGAGGTAGGAGAATCGCTTGAATTCAGGAGGCAGAGGTTGCAGTGAGCTGAGATTGCACCACTGCCCTCCAGCCTGGGTGACAGAGCAAAATTCTGTCTCAAAAATAAATAAATACATAAATATAAAAAAATTAACTCTTGCTTGTCTCATGATGGGTAAAGGTGATGGGACAGTGGCTGCCTATCTTCAGATAAAATAAAGGTAATCTCTACACTAACATTACTAGCAGTGGTTCCTGCTCTCTTCTTTCTTTTTGTTCTTCGCATCCAAATTCAATTCCTAAATTACTCCCAGTATGACAATGATTTCTACTGTGTTTCTCCTTCACTCTCTGCAGATCATTGAAGAGGTAGCTGCAAATGCCTTTCACTTTCATGGCTTTTCCAAAATGTATTCAGATTGGCTGAATTTCTAAATCAAATACAATTTATTTTCTCTCATATCCTAACAGAAGATTTAAGCAGAGAGATAAGTAAAATATATTAAAATATTTTGTGATTTCCTTTTTTTTTTTTTTTTTTTTTGAGACAGGGTCTTGCTCTGTCGCCCAGGTTGGACTGCAGTGGTATGAACATAGCTCACTGCAGCCTCCACCTCCTGGGATCAAGTGATCCTCCTGCCTCAGCTTCCCAAAGTGCTGGGATTATAGGTGTGAACCACCATGCCCAGCTTACTCATTCTTTCTATTTTTTGTACCCATTAACCATCCTACCTCTCTTTCTCCCAACTGCCCTTCTCAGCCTCTTGTAACCATCCTTCTATTCCCTATTCTCATGAGTTCAATCATTTTGATGTGTAGATCAATATGGTACTTATTTTTTTAAGCATTTTGATTTAATTCTCATTTATCCATTGGTCAAGCTTGGTGTTCTGCATTTGCAAATTTTGTTAGGGTACAGGGTAGTCATGGCTGCAATCTGGAAAAAATAATATTCAAGATAGTGCTGCAGGACTCACTATTCTCATTTTTTAGTGGTCCATTGGCTGAGTTAGAATATTAATTCGTTTATTAGATACAGTCTATGCTCCCATTGTGCAAACCTCAGCCTATACTTGGCTACAGTCTCTTATAAAAATTTTCAAGCTTTAAAAAAAATTCCAAAGTTAAATTTGAGTTGCAGAAAAGAAATATGAACAATGGCCATCATAATTATTCCATTATAAAAACACATACACACACTCAATAAAATGTGTTGTTTTAAAATTATTACCCTAAGGTAAGTGGTGAATAGATCCAATGAAAATAAAAGAGATAAAATGAATAAGAACATAATAAGATTAATGAGAGACTACATTCTTTCTACTGACTGGTCATTGGTTTTTCTAAAACTTGGTCCTTTATCTCCGTGGGTCTTTGAGGACAAGCACATCTTAGGTACTTTGTAAATATTTGCTGTTTATGCTTATTTTGAGTATCACTGTTTAGCTTTGCTTTTCAGATGCATGAAACAGGTAAATTTGAGGCAACAAATAAGTAATTTGTAAATCTAGTCACAATGAGAAGGCAATTAAGAATGCTGCTTAATGAAAAAGAATAAGAAAATAATATTGTAGGTAAGGGACAAACTAATTTCACTGATAGTGGCTTTACCTATAGTCCAGTATGTGAGAATACTTGAGTAATTAATGTTAACATTGACATTGCCATCTTTAGGTAGTCATAAGATACTGGTGACCATACACAAAAATGGAATAGATATCTGTGTCTATAAAACTAAAAACTATTCCAGGGAGAAAAAACTCTAGTGAAAAATGGAATTCACCAGAAAGTCACTAAAGACAACGCAAGTATTAAAAGCACCTTATTGTACGATAAGGATGTCCCATTGTTAGAATAATCTCCTAGGGAAGTGTTCAAGGATAGCATCATACTAAGTAGAGAAGTTGTCTTACAAATAGGTAAGTATAAAATCAGAGAACCTACATAAAACAAATCATTCTTTGAGTTGCATGAACTTTAGGAAAGAGTTTTTATCAGCCATGATCAAATAAATTGGACAGGTCACATAACAAGTTAGAACTTGCCAAATTTTTTTTATAGAAGAAACAGATGTCATCTTCTTTTGTAAACTACATCCTGAACATATCCCATCCTGACTGCTTCGTGGCGTATATAAACTCCCACTCCACCCCCTTTTCCCTGTCTTAAGCAAGCCAACCTACCAAGCTGTGTATTTTTAATCACTTTCTATAGCAATCAAGAATTTGCCATCAGAGAAACTCTTTCACTATGTCTTATCTTTCTATGCCTGTTCTTGCTAAACAGATTTAAGATAAGAGCAACTGGCAGTAAGTGCCCTTCCTGAAAACAGAGGTCACAGATGTTTCTACTGAAGCCCAGTAAATGGTTTTGGAAGACGTTTGAAATCTTAGTCATATTCAAATCCCAAATACAATTTCTCCTTTTTTTCCCCAGAAATTTCAAAGGTTTTAGAAATATTTTCTACTGGAATGGTATCTCTCATTCTTACTTAAAATTTAGACACTAATGAGTAAATGACAAGTCTTGTTTATAAGCATTAATCATGAAGATGAACATTTGTAACTGACAAAAGATGTTTGAATTTTGGGGGTTTGTGAAAGAACTAGGAATGGAGAACATTTAGTGTTCACTATGTGGTGATACTCACAAAAGCAAATGATGATACAACTATGTCACTTGGAAGGAGCTTCAGACAGGTTCTTACTCTTCTACATGTAACATGTAAGCCTGTTTTGGGGTCACTGCTGAGGAAAACTACTTCTTAAGACAATTTTACAACTGCATTGTTTCAATAGTACACCAAACTGTGTTGGAAAGTATGGCCTAGAATCTGAAAAAGAAAAAAAGTGATGAAGGAATAATGAAGAGCTGCATGACAGAAGCATTTAGTCTTCATTCCTGTGTTTGAAGCAGATAAAAAGGTATTGAAGGCTAACCAGACTCTGCCTTTTGCTAAACTGAAGAGTATCACATCAAAGGCCAAAGATCCATTTGAACAGGTACCTCAAAAAGTTGTACTAAGTGATCTCTGTGCCCCTTTGGATCATGAATTGTCTACATAACTGCACAATGAATGAACATAAGACACATGAACTGGCTGGTGAAGCCTGTCTGGTAAACAATCCACGATCCTGAGGGAATTGTAATTTTTGCAAAATATTCAGCAACTACTTTAGTTAAAATATCTTATATGACTCACTGAAGCTCCAGGAAGATATTACTTTCTTCTCAATATCAGTTCCTGGTTACTGTCATTATTCCTTTATCAGAGTTTGTTTCTTTCTCAAATGAACTTTTAATACATATATCTATCACTGACAATTTTGTAGAAAGGTCATTATCTGTTGTTTCCCACTCCATGAAATGGAACTTATTCCATTCAACTTCGTGTAAAGGCTTTTCAAATGATGCAACTATAATTAGGGAAGATGTCAATAAATATTTACAGATATTTATGTTATATTCAGAACTACTAGAGTGTGTGGTTTAAAAAGAAGAAAAAATGGGTGAGATGGTGAGACTTAACTACCCTACTCCACCACCCCTAGGATAGTAAGAATTTAGTAAGTAAATCAAAAAATTATTAGAAAAACAAATAAGAGCAAAATAAGCTCTGTGTCATTGAACTAAGAGAGAAAAAAATGTAGAGAGAAGGGGTGAGGTCTATTATCTAGTTAGGGAAGACCTCAGTAGAAAATTGGACTTAAAAATGGACAAAACTTAGGAGGGTCTTTCCAGGATTTGATAAGATTGGATTTGTTCATCACCTGAGATTCTCTTTTTTGATTATTGGGTCATGTTGTACACATCAACTCTGATTACAAAGTAATTAGTAATCAATAATTATTCCTATATGTGCTACTGGGCAACCACTCAATACATAAAAATATTTAGGTGAAAGCTTTGCTTGCCAAAGTTTCAAAATTTAAATACTTACCAGGCTGTTGTTGCTATAGAAAACAAAGGATGAGACATTACTACGAAAAGGATGGGTACAAAAGTCATTTGAAGAAAAAAAGTACTAATAGAAATATATTTCTTAAGTACTTTAGTCTACAAGTGGCATAATTATTTGTGTGCAATATCCAGAAATACATGCTTCTTGGTGGGTTTTAACAGACATATTTTTATAATAAAAAAGTATATGGCTAATTTATGTTGTGGCAGATTATACTTTCCAAAGACAGTTACACTGATAAATCCCAACCCACATGACCATGTTATAGTTGATGTTGACACTCCTCCACTGGGAGGTATGGACCAGCTTTAGTGACTCACTTTAGTCCAATAGAATGCAACAGGAGTAATGCTACGGTCCAGGTCATAAAAGGGAGGAGAACTTCCACCTTGTTCTCCCTTTCATGATGTTAGACCTTGGAACACAGCCACTACCCCATGTAGAGAAATCACATGGAAAGGCCCATAGAGAGAGGAACTGGGGACCCAGTTGATATTTAGCATCAGTTGTCAAATGTGTGAGTGAAGGAGGTTTCAGATGATTCTGGCCTAGAGCCTTCAACTTGATTCCTCCATGAGAGGCCCTAAATATCATGGCGAAGAGTCTAACCATCTCCATTGTGCTCTGTCTGAATTCCAAACCCACAGAATCTACTAGCATAACACCTCTAAGTTATTGAGTAATTTTTACATAGACATAATAACAAGATAATATGTCAATCTGGTTTTCATATCTAAATTTATACTGGCTCCAGATATTCACTTAAGAATTTCTCTTGTCCAGGCACGGTGGATCATGCCTGTAATCCCAGTGCTTCAGGAGGCCGAGGTGGGCAGATTGCTTGAGGTCAGGAGTTCGAGACCAGCCTGGCCAACATGGCAAAACCCCGTTTCTACTAAAAATACAAAAATTAGCCAGGTGTGGTGGTGTGTGCCTGTAATCCCAGCTACTCGGGAGGCTGAGGGAAGAGGATCACTTGAACCCCAGAGGCAGAGGTTGTGGTGAGTCGAGATTGCACCACTGCACTCCAACCTGGGTGACAAGACTGAAACTCCGTCTCAAAAAAATAAATAAATAAATAAAAAGAATTTCTCTGTAATATACAAATAATATCACTTTCAAAAACGTATCTGCACTTCTAAAATCTCAGTTTCCAAATAGTGGACTAGTCATTTTGCCAAATTTTAGAAAACAGTTTAAAAAAATCACATGTAGCTCCAAATTGTGGTGCAATTTCCTTGGTTTCGTTCAGTGCTCAGTAAGTTGATGTTGCTAAAGGCCACATCAGTGCCCTCCAACTGTGGAACCTTGGCCATAACTAGTTCAAGCTCTGAAGAACTGACCCTGGGAGTCAATCCATATGCTGCTTTGTCCCACCAAGAAGAATCTAAGATTTTGAACTAAGAGATTGAGAGTTAAATAGTAGCTATCACTAAAGCTGTCAAGATCATCTAGACTTGTACCATCTCATGCCAGTCAGATGACTGTTGTTAAAAAGTCAAAAAGTAGCAGATGCTGGTGAGGCTACAGATAAAAGAGCATGCAAATTCACTGCTGCTTGGAATGTGAATTAGTTCAGCTACTGTGGAAAGCAGTTAGTCAATTTCTCAAAGAGCATTTGACCTGGCAATCCTATTGTTGGGTATATACCCAAAGGAGTATAAATCATTCTACCATAAAGACACATGCATGCATATGTTCATTGCAGCAGTGTTCACAATAACAAAGACATGGAATCAACCTAAATGCTCACCAACAGTAGACTGGATAAAGAAAATGTGGCACATACACATCATCAAATACTATGCGGCCATAAAAAAGAACAAGATCACACCCAGTGCAAGAACATGGAAGGAGCTAGAGGCCATTATTCTAAGCAAACTAACACAGAAACAGAAAACCAAATTTCTGTTTTGGTTTGAATTTTCTCACTTATAAGTTGGAGGTAAACACTGAGTATACCTGGACATAAGGGAACAGTGGACACTGAGGCCTACTGGAGAGTGGGAGGAAGGTGAGGATCAAAAAACTACCTACCAAGTACTATGCTTGTCAACTGGGTGATTAAATAATCTGTACGCCAAACCCCCATAACATGGAATTTACCTGTGTAACAAACCTGCACATGTATCCCTTAACCCAAAATAAAGTTTTTTAAAAATAAGATCATGTAGACTTGGATAGGCAGCCATTGTGGACATCATACAAGCAGAAGAAACTGATCTATGGAGAAAACCTATAGGACAGTAGTATTGAGAAAGTATAGAGTCCCAGAGAGAGACAATCCAGTTTCCACAACCTTGACTTTGTTCTTGCTTTATAATTCCGTAAAATTTCCTCTGAAGCCTTCCAGTGAGCTCCTTTTCCACAAACAAGCCTGTTTGACTAGCTTCTTAATATTAAAACCAAAGAATTTCTCAGGCAGCAATAAGGGGGAAGTGGAATGCATTGGTGACACAAAAGACGACAACATGAAAATCTTGTTTTCAGTGTCAAATGCTTGAGTTTCTGGAGACAAAACTCCCTCTCCTAAGGAAATCAAACTATTATACATAATCGTCACATTGTTAGTTAAGACACATTTATACAACATATTAAGGTTTGGAGGGTAGATACTTTATTAATAGGTGGTACAGTTCTGTTCTTAAGTTTATGTTTCTTATTTTTAGAGAAATTGTTCCCTGTTTCTCTTTGTGGACAAAACGGCTGTCTCAGTAGGTTGTGTTATAAACTCAGTTGGAGAAAACTGTTTTTATTTGTTGAATGAGAACTTCATTTATTTTGTATAAATGAGCACCACTTTTTGTTATTCACAGGTTATTGACAAGCATTATATTAAGTTAAAATGCTTGACATTAAGGCAATAACATGTACAAATTCGAAAAACAACAGCCGCCTAATAGACACTCAGAATTTCTGTTCATTGATCAACTAAGCATAATATCTTTGCTCTTTCGCAAGTGGTTAAAAAAATGGATGGTTATTAGTAGTATAAATCTTGGAAAATTTGCAGAGAAAATATAATTTGTCTAGTCTAAATATATTAAACGGTTTAAATGATATGTTAAATAGTTTAAATGATGAATAGCATGAACAATATTAGCTATACTGTATTAGCCATTAGCCTTGTAACAAATTACTCCCAAGCTTACCAGCTTAAAATAACAAGCATTTATTAACTCAGTTTCTGTGGGTCAGGAATCCAACAACAGCTTCATGCAGTGACCCCAACTCAGGGTCTCCCATGTGGCTGTTGTCTAGCTGTTGGCCAAAGCTGCCATTTTAAAGACATGAATGAGGCAGGATTATCCACTTCCAAGCTCACCGTGTGGCTGTTGGCAGGAAGCTTTAGCTCCTTATCATGTGGGATTCTCCATGTGGCTGCTTATGACATCGCTTCCCTCAGAGCATGTGACACAAATGATCAGAGAAAGACCTAAGTGCATGGCCTCATCTCAGAAATGAAAATCCTTCAGTTTTATTGTATCAACGTGGGTATGATGTAGAAGGGACAACATAGTGTGTGGAAGCTGGAGATGGAGATCCTTGGGAGCCAAGTTGGAGGCTGCTACCATAGCTACATCTCTTGCTAGAGTTCCCATTTTTGCAGCCTGCCATCACCTCACCTAAGATGGAACAGAATCACTGCCTAGTTTTAAAATATCGCAGTGTATTCTTTTTCATGTACACTCTCACTTTGCATCTCAATTTTCATTCTGAGCAGTACTTTTAAGAAAGAATTATCTTCCCTTTTAATGTGAGGAAAAACTCCCCTGTGTATAAAAACAAAACAATCATTCACCATCTTTTTCTAGTGTGTGACATGCAGTGAGATTTAACTTCATTGCTTTGTTAGAATATTCTATTCTCTGTGGAGTACCATGTTTTTAAAAAAATCACTCTTCAGTTTCTGCTGCAAAAATAAAATAAATCTCTGTGAAGTTTGTCAAGTGAAATGGACACAAACATGGCTCAAAGTCTAGAGGAAATAAAATGAAGCCACAATCTCAGTCTATGAAAAAGAGATAAGTTAGGATAAAACTACAACATAAAATGTACAGGCAAAAAAATGTGGCTCTTTAGGAGAAAAATTAGAAAAGTCAGAGGATAAAATACAGAGCAAAGAGCTCACTGATCCCAATGGGGAAACAAGAAACCTCAGACCTTTTATATGCAAAGTATTTTTGGTGTTTTGGGGCCCACTGATTGTAAGGAAAACCAGGTATACACAGCTTTAGGGCACAATGGAGAGAAAGCTCTCGATATACTCTCGCGAGTCTCATAAACAGCAACATCCTCCAACGTAAATGACAATGAGAGAATATGATGAACTCCTGATGGGAGATGCCACAGGAGGATCCAGCCTTCTATTTTTTCTCAGCCATTTCCTCAAGGAAAAGACTGGGAATTGATAATGCTAAATTGACAAGTCCAAATAAGCCTTCAGGCAAAGCAGATGGTCTTTTTTTTTTTTTTTTACCCGAACCAGTCTCAGATTTCTTCAGCCAGAAAGCCTGTTTTTGCAGACGTTTTACAAATGCTAAGCAAAGTTACGTAGTTCTCGAGAGTTATACCAAACCAGGTTTGCATCTTGGCTCTGATACTCCCTGTGATACTTCAGCAGGCTTACCTGGCCTCTCAAAACCTCCATCTTCTCATATGTAAAACAACAACAACAACACCCTGACACATTCGGAAAACAACAACAACAGTATGTGCTTTGTAACCTGTAGCTCTTGTTAATACCGAATGGGTTTTGTTTGTTTTTCCCAAAAGAATTGGATGCTTGTGTTTTCAGGAGTTAAAATTCTAAATGGAATAGAAGACTCTATAATAAACTTACGTCTTGTTAGGGCGATATGAAAATTATTAAACTCAATCCCCCTTTAGCTGCAGTGAAACAATCAATACTGAATATTTTCTTTTTAATTGATGAACTTCTGATTGTGTGCAACTCTGTTAATTATGTGTATATTCTTGGTCTTGTGATGAAAAGTGTCCAGAAAATGTCTACTATTCATCACTGTGTGCCGCCTTCTTTTCAGCACAGAGCTTTTGTACATAGGAAGTTCTCAGCAAATGTCTGTTAATTTAAATTAAAGAATCTTTAGGGAGTTACTACAATTTAGGTCTGGAACTCACATCCCATTTTCCTTCTTTTGTCCCACCCATATCCATTTCAGCCATGTATATGCGTATTTTGAGCCCTGGGTGTTCAAAAAGGCAGCAAGGAGCTAATTAAGCCATTAATGAATTAACTTTATTTTTTGAAGTTTATAACTTATTTAGACTTAGTGATCCTTCTTTGCTTATTAACACCTCTCCCTGTAGGCAGAGAGAAAAAAGATTGAAATGTGAATCTGTTTGAATTCTTAGGCCCATACAAATTCTTAAGTACAGGTTAAAAGCATCAATTTGTAAGTCAATATGACATTAGTCAAAAGTGCTGGTTTTTCTTTATCTGCAGCATCTGTTTCCAAACATATTTGATACCCAGGACTTGAAACTACATCAATTCTTTGAGGAATCTTGTTAGGGCTCCACTTCTACGGGGAGGTAACACTCACTGATGGCAGTGGTTTACGGGTAGAAGGGGCTTTCGGGTATGTGTGGTAGCCTTGTCACCAGGAGCTGACACCAACAATAAACACTCACATTTAAAAAATGCCAATATTGCATCCATCACCTCCAAAAATTTCCTTATGTGAAAGGTTTTGGCAAATCCTTGCCAGATTTTAAATGATTCATTCTACATTTGTATTTCACAGTTACAAAGCAGAACTTTGCACAACAAATTAACTTGCCAAAATGTTACGTAAATATTGCCAAAATATTATATCATCAAAATATTGTATAATATCTGTGTATTGCTTTTTGTATTATGTATTTATATTACATAATTTGTGTATTTATTTGCTGGTTATTTAATTTATAAACATAACAGAAATATGAGGGAAAAAAGCCAGATTAATTTTCCAGAATAGATGAGAAATGGAGAAACCTATTGAGTTCTTCCCTCAAGTTCATTGATTATGAGTTGAGTAACCATGATGTGCTAGTATCTTTTCAAATATGTAATTTTTTGATTATATAAAAAGATAAGGTTGGTTTACATCTCAGACAGTTTTCCAGCCAAGTAGAAACAATAAACACAGTTGGATTGTAACCCAAACTTCAACTGTAGGTCATCTCACATAAGTTAGTGGATATTTGGTGTACTAGTTGGTAAAAAATTATACTTTGTGGCGCTTCATCATAGCAAATATTGGCTTTATTGGCTTTTAATATCCCAAATAAGAATTATCAAGAAAATAGGCTTCATTTTCATTAGTAAGTATTTTGGAGAAATAAAACAATAATACTGCCTTACCATTGTAAGTCATTTTATAGTTTCCAAGAGTTTTCAACTATATCTTTTTAAATAAATTTGAAGTTTATAGCATCCCTTTACAGAGAAGACATTTTACAGCGGAAGACACTGAGGATCAGGGACATTCAGTGACTGCTGGCTAGTCAGCAGCAGAGGCCTTGGACCAGACCCCTGACTTAATCTTCAGAGTTCTTCCATGCTGATGCATGGAAGACTTGCCCAAGGAAGCTGTCTCCATATGAAACAGTCTTGAAAATAAGACGACTTTCAGTCTAGTTTGATCAACATTTATGTAAACATGTAATTAAAAATTGTTCACTTTAACTCAACAGTATGTCTCTGAATGGTAACTGGTTCTTTCTCAGGAATATTCTTGGCTGAATGTGTCTGTGCTGTGTCATATGTCTCCTCTTTACATATGACTGTGGGAGGGTGTGGCTGTTTCTATAAACACTGAAAACAGACCTGTGGCTAACAAAGGATTGTGGGTGGCAGCCACTTTTAGAAACCTTGGTGAAACTTTTCAAAAGAATGTTTCCTATCAAGGGGTGCATTGTACATGTGGGAGAATCCCTGTCAGCATGTTGCTCTTCCTGGAGCTCTGTGAGCACTTATTCCCAGCAATGTCCTTTGCTGCTTCTTTCCTTCATCCCTTAATGATCCTAATCCACTCTAGCCACTGTTCATGATGTGAGGTCAAGAGGGTGAACATGGCAGATGTGGCATTTATGCGATTACATTCTGGTGGAAGAAAATAGGCCATTAAAATGCAAACCAAAAATCAATTATCTGATTAATTGCAGACTGTGATAACTGTAAGAAAGAAACAGAGTGCCCTGATAAAAATTAAGTAGGCTGGCTTATTTCCATAGGGTTCTGAGAAGATCTTCACTCTGGGGAGATAATATTTAAGCTGTGAGCCAAAGGATGACAATGACACATCGGAAAGAATGTTCCAGGCTACGAGACCAATCAGAACAGAAACCATGAGGCGGGAAGAAGCTACATGTCTCTAACTTCTAGTCAGTATGACCAGAGCGTAGAATGAGACAGTCATGCAGCATAGAATGGAATGAGATGAAAATGAAAACAGAGGCAGGATCTAGAATATGCTAGACCTTGAGTTTTCTAAAATGTGTCCAGAGTCTGTTCTCAGTGCAACAATAAACTATCAAAGAGTTTTAAGCAGGGCTGTGAGTTTATCTGACATCTGTTTTAAGAGGTCATCTTATTTTATATGAGTGGAAGAGACGCGAAAAAGACCAGTTAGAAGGCTACCAGAACAGTCCAGCAGAGAGATGATACTGGGAGCAACTGTGGAAATGTCACATTTGAGATGCCCAAGAGACATCTCAGTAGAAGATTTCAAGCATCCATTGTATACAAAAGGCTAGAGCTCAAAGGAGAAGTCTGTGTCAGAGACAGATATTTCAGAGTTTTGAACATATATGTGATATGTAAATAGGAATACAGATTAAGAATAGGGGATAGGATCAAACCTTGAGAAATTCAAATTTTTGAGATAAGATATGGAACCAAAAGGTGAAACTGTGAAGGAAAGTCAGCAACGTGAAGGGAAGCGCAAGAGTGTGGAGTTGTCAAAGAGAAGAGGATCTCTTGAGAAGAAAGAAGTGTTTGATTTGAATGCTGCTGAGAAGTCAATACAAGGAAGGCAGGTTTTATAACAGGACCAGCCTCATAATTAGTGCATCTTTCAAGGAGTGTGAAGTACTTTTTTCATTGATTTCTGACATTTCTATTTGTCTTACTCTACTTCGTTGCACCAGGAGGAATTTGAAGATCCATACAAGTTGTCAGCTGTGAAAACAAAAGTGCAGCAAGTGAGTCCCAGCTGTGGTCCTCCCTCCTGGGTTTGGTTTTCATGAGTAGTTAAGCTTAGAAAAATTGTGAAGAAACTTGTTGTGTGGGAGTGATTTTTCAAAGACCTACAAACAGAAGTACCACTTGACCCAGCAATCCTAAACTTGTGCACATACCCAAAAGAATATGAATCATTCTATTGTAAAGACAAATGCATGTGTATGTTTAATGCAGCACTATTCACAATAGCAAAGATGTGGAATCAATCTCAATGCTCACCAACAGTAGACTGGATAAAGAAAATGTGGCACGTATACACTATTGAATACTGTGCAGCTGCAAAAAAGAGCAAGATCATGTCCTTGGCAGGAACATGGATGGTGCTGGAGGCCATTGACTTTACCAAACTATTTCAGGAACAGAAAACTACCTCATGTTCTCACTTATAAGCAGGAGCTAAATGATGAGACCACAGGGACACATAGAGGGGAACAAGAGACGCTGGGTCTTACCAGATGGTAGAAAGTGGGAGGAGGGAGAGAATCAAGAAAATAACTAATGGGTTCTAGGCTTAATACCTGGGTGACAAAATAATCTGTACAATAATCCCTCGTGACATGAGTTTACCTAAACAACAAACATGCACATGTACCTCTGAACTTAAAAGTTAAAAAAAGAAACTTTTTTGTGTGTCTTAGGATCATGAGAAAGAATCATGTTCAAAGAGTAACTAAATTGATATTATATTTAGACAGCCGATGGGACTGCAAGTGAAGAATCTGTGGAATCTCTTGATTTGTGAATATTTCTTTTAGAGTTCAGTAATTGATCTGTGACATCCAATTTTTCTAGTTAAAGAGAAAGAGCATTGAACTAAGAATCAGAGACTTGGATTGCGGTCCCGGATTCATTGGTTATTAGTTGCTGAAACTTGGGCATATCACTTAATCATTCTGACCCCTAATTTCCTTATCTGAAAATGGTAAAAATCATACCTAGCTGATTGACTTGTTGTGAGTGTTAAAATGATGTGGCTTAAAACCTAGAGGAGGCATTCAATTAATGATATCTTATTTTTATTAATATTAGCATATTGGGAGGGCCAAATTATTATATAATATTAGCACAGGGCCAAATGCAATCATGTATAGAAAAGCACTTTGCTAACTATAAAACACTGAATAAAATGTGCTGATGTGTTTATGATTGATAACTGTTTTTTTGTCAGCTTCTTAATTTTAGCTGCACCATCTTACTTTTTGGTACAGATCTATTTACTATCTTGGAGTTGTGGGTGACTTGGTGGGTAGCCAGAAAAGATGACAGCTAGCAGAGCTTAGGCACAGGAGCAGATGTAAGTGCAGGTGGCTGGCGGTGTGGGGACCCTGGAGGCAGCTGCTCTGAGGATAAAATCCAGGGGAGGACCAGGCAGGGTGAGAGAGCATCCCCAGGCAAAGTGGAATGACCTGCCTCTGAGAGTTTGGGTGTAGAATGCAGCAGGATGACTCAGAAAAGTCTGCAGAGCTTTAGACATGCATTTTTTTTTTTTTTTTGGTTTGGTGTAAGGGTAGAAGACTAGAGTGAGGTTTGTCTATTATTCAGGAGATGTTCTTTGTAGGAGAAAGAAGGGAAAAAGAAAAAGATTCCAAATATTTTAGTGGGCATTATGTAGTTCTGTCTCCTGCTCCTTCCCTTAATTCTCCCTCCAGAGGGGAAACAGAGATCTGTGAAACCAAAAAGCTTGCATCTTTGTGAGATCTGCTGGAGGGATGCTACTGTTCAAACCCAGTTTCCATGATTTTAATTATGGTTTTAAGCCTCACACATAATGCTATTTATTTTTCCTTTTGAAAATATTTCTGGATTATGCCTCCATATACGAAACTCACCTTTGTGCCTTTGTGCTGTTTTGATGATAGGTAATTCAGCTAGATTTAGCCACCATCTATTGGGCACTTAAAATTAATCTCTGTAATAAACTCTATTCAGGCATTTCATCATTTAATTTAATACAAACCCTTTAGAAAGTGGGTATCATTCCTCTTTTGCTAATTGGGCACTGAGGTTTAAAGAGGTTAAGTTAATTTCTCAGTTTGCTATAGCTAGAATGGAATAGGTCCATTATTTCAATCTAGGTTTGCCAGACTCCAAAGCATGTGCTGAAATCACTGTGATGTAAACCGTTCCTTCGAAAGATCAGCACATTCATCTTCTATGTCCTATTTATAAGTGAACAGGTGTGCTCTGCTCTCTTTATTGAGATTTTTTTTCAAAGTAGGGAAAAGGGAAGGAAAAAGCATTTATTGACCACATACCATATGCCATATTTCTTTACAAATATTTTCCCATCATTCTTAGAAATAAACCCCAAATGAATATTTTGATCCATGTCTTTCAAATGAGGACATTGCTTAGAGAAGTTGAGGAGTTTGTCAAAATACACCTTGCTTATTTCTTTTCTTTTCTTCTTACATTTTTATATATCTAGTGATTGTCAGATACTGAGCTATCCAGGGTTATACAGAAGTTACAGTGTGTGTTCCCAAGGGCCTCATAGATTACTGGAGAAGACAACAATGCAAATGGACAATTATAATAAAATATGCTACACAGACAGACAGGAGTATGTTCAAGTCACTCTTAGGCACTTCTCCTCCCAAAACTTAATCCCTCCGCTTCCATTACGCCATGGTGCCTTCCAGAATGAGTGCAGTTTGCATACTGACGGAAACTGAGGGGTGGTCAGAAACCCAGTTTGTGCAGGAAAAAAATGGTGGAGACCAAAATTAGCTTCGATGTTTAATATCAGTTATTAATTCTGAGGAACAACTTCAGCCACTTAACTTGATTTTCCATCTTCCTTGAGTCCCAAGGCAAAACTGAAATGGAAAAGAACATACAGGGTACTTTCATTTAGTGAAGAGGCAAACAAACCCAAATCAAGCAGTACATCATAGCAACCCACTAATTGGAAGTCTGGATAAAACATCTCTCATCCTGTTTCTAGGAAGTTAGCTGTTTATCCAAAAGCGAGTGTGACCTCTAACCCCCTGGAGCTCTATTCCCCAAAGAGAAGTCTTTAAAGGGGTCATCCTTCTTCGAAAAGGAGGTTTTCTTTCCCATTCAGATGTTTCTAGATTCGTTCATGTGGATGGAGAATTCTATGACTTTTCAGCCACTGTGACTCAGATATAATTCATTTTGCCTCAAAATGCAAAGCATCAGTAAACATTGTTAGCATTGTTATGTCACCTTTTTTTTGTTGTTGTTCACAAATTTTCTTCGTTAAAATCCTGTGCAGCTTTTTGAATTCACACTAAAGAACTTTAAATTTCCGGCCGGGCGCGGTGGCTCACGCCTGTAATCCCAGCACTTTGGGAGGCCGAGGCGGGCGGATCACAAGGTCAGGAGATCGAGACCACGGTGAAACCCCGTCTCTCATTTAAAATAGCCGGGCGGGCACAGGGCGGCTTGCAGTCCCAGCCACTCGGGAGGCTGAGGATAATGCATGCGAACCCGGAGCGGAGCTTCTGCAGTGAGCCGAGATCAGCGCCCACTGCACTTCCAGCCTGGGCTTTACAGAGCGAGACTCTGTCTCAAAAAAAAAAAAAAAAAAGAATCCCTTTAAATTTCCAAAATGAAGAAATTTCCTGACCAGTTTTGTTTTTTTTTTAAAGATGTCTGGCTGCCTGAATTTCAACATTTGAGAAAATATGGATTTAATTTTGGAAGTCACTACTTGTGCAACCTGCCTGGTGCCAGAGAGCTGTCTAGGGCTGTACCAAGTGATTTGACCTTTTTTTTTTTTTTTTTTTGACGGATCTGGTCTGCCGCCCAGGGCTGGAGTGCAGTGGTGCATCTCGGCTCACTGCAAACTCCGCCTCCTGCCTTCACGCCATTTCTCCTCCTGCCTCTAGCCTCCTGGGAGTAGTTATTAGACCTGCAGGCGCCTGCCACCTCGCCCGGCTATTTTTTTGAGGTCTCACTTGTCACTCCAGGCTGGAGTGCAGTGGCCGGATCTCTGCTCACTGCAAGCTTCCACCTCCTGGGTTCACGCCATTCTCCTGCTCCCTAGCCTCCCCGTAGCTGACTACAGCCTCACACCATCATGCTCTCGCTGACTTTTGTATTTTTTAGTAGAGACGGGGTTTCACCATGGTCTCGATCTCCTGGATCTGTGGATCCGCCTCACTGCCTCCTGTTGGGATTACAGGCATGGAGCCACTGCCACTCGGGCCTATTTTTTTTTGTATTTTTGTTAGTGAAACGGGGCTCCCACCCGTGTTAGCCATAGGATGGTCTCAATCTCCTGACCTCGTGATCTGGCTCACCAGCCCCCAAAGTGCTGGGATTACAGGCGTGAGCCACCGCACCCTGCAATTTGACTTTTAATCCATTGTAGATCTGATAATGGTACAGCACATGAGAAGTAGTAAATTCTTGAGTGTTTGAGACAGGTATTTTAAGGCACCCATACATAACGTTAAGTTCACTTTTAGGAAAGTAGTACCAGTTAATAAGATTACTTATTTGAAAATAGACCAGTTTATTTCAGTCTGGATATTCAAATTATCAAATAATCTTTTCTTTTTCAGGATTTTCTTGGTGTATGTTATCTTTTTGGTGAAGGACCAGTGTCTCAGAGCTTTATTTTCTATGGTAGTTTAATTGTTTGACTGAAACCTTGAAGAATTAATAGGGTCAGAATTTTAGATCATGAAACATATTTTATTGCTCAGTGGATGATATTCTTCTTGGTATTATTTGCTCTTCCCCAGAGTCATCATATAGTATAAATTATTTTAAATTCCCACAATTATCAGTTATGTATATACTAATAATATCAAAATCATTTATTCGGGACATTTTTCATAATTTATTGAATTTTCAAAGTCAATTTTGTTCAGACCATTTTTTTTACGAAGTAGCTTAAAGTCACTTAGAAACTGACAGTATTGGATATTTCATATGATTTTTTAGAATTGCAGTATCTGCCATTCATCTGGGGACTGGTGATTCAAAAACTCTGTTTTTAGTTAATTTTAATTAAAAACATGTCCACTCAAAATACTGCTCAATACCCAAATCATTGCTTACCTTGCATATAGTTATTTTTGCTAAGGGCAAAATAGCTAAGACCATAAATTATGATGGCAGGCACATGGTTTGCTGACAGAACTATATAAAATATTGTTTTCATCCTCATGTCAGCTCTGGTACATGCATCTCTACTTTAATTCCTTGGGGAATCTTGTATAAGTTATAGTTTTAAAAAACATCCCTACCCCACTAGCTCTGTCAGCTTACCTTTTTCTGACTGACCATTTTATTTCTCTGAAAGAACAGAAAGAAACTGAGTTATATCTTAGCTGAACTTGGATAAGTAGTGTTCTAAATATTAATAGCTGTGAACCAATTTAGTTTAAATTGGATATTTCACAATCTTACACCTGCAATATTGCAAGGTAGTTATAAAAAGTACACAGAATTCATCTCTATAAATATATGCTCGTTTTATATCCTTTACAATCTGTTTCCTAGGTTCCTAATCCAAAGAGGCCATTAGTACCAATGACATGATGGATAGAGTAGGTTATAATGTTTAGCAGCTCATTGGAGATGACATAGTTTGCCAAGTTAATTTACAAATTTTTATACTACATATATTATGCACAATATTTCTAGTGTGGTGGGTTTTGATCGAGTGCCCTTCTCTCTTGTAAGAAATTATTTTTTAAGAAACATGTTAAAGAGTAAAGATGTTTTAAATAAGCATTTCTCAAATGGTTGGTCCTTACTACCAAGCATATTCTGGAACTGGCACTTTAGTTTTACTTACTTCCAGCACATTGCATGGGAAATGGAGATGTCCAAGGAAACAGGAAGACATTAATTGATGATAAATTTTCTTCTAACATTTTGATATCCCCCAAAGAAAAAATAGTCCAGGAGATAGATTATACTAGAACAGTTTGGCTACATTATCTAAAAGTATGTTCCCATGGAAAATTATATAATAGGCCTAGGACATTTTAGTCCATTTTTTTTCATTTTCATCTAAATATTTGTTATATTGTTTGAAGAAGGGCAAAACATTTTGGTTATAGTTTCTTTGAATGTTTCATTCCACTTACACTTTTCAGCCAAATACAATAAAGAAAGCAAGAAGGGGTTGTCATTCTTTTTTTTTTTTTCATTTTTTCTTCAATTTAGCATTGAAATATTAAATCCAAAAGACAACTACCTTCAGTATGAGTGTCTATGTTTTGAAAATGTGCAGAGGTTTAGGTATTTTATAATAGTGACCATTTATGTATTTATAGGAAATATTGTTTCAAATAGATTTTAAAGAGGCAGCTTTTAAAATTTGACATATTACTGAAACTTAATTAGTAATATCAAAATATTTCAGATAACACAGGGATGATTGAGCTAACCTGATTCAGCCCATCAATTCACAATGTTGTGAAGAGCACATTGAACATTTTCATGACATAATGCATTCTGCTACTGACTTCAAGAATTAGGAAAATGAATAAGATGATTCTTACTCTCAAAGAACTTATAATTTAGTAGAAGAAAGACAGTAAGTCTGTGTGCCAATAAATTTATTAATACTAGGTGGGTTCAGGTCATATCTTATAATCAGTACTAAGGGTCATGGGGTAGAAGAGAAAAAAAAAACATTTAATGTGATTTGAAATTGAGAATGTTTGTGTGTATATGTATTTTATATAAGATACTTATAAAAAACTAAATGCCTCAACCCCCACATTTTTTGTCTCATGGCCTCTGTTAGAATGGTAGAATGGGAGGAACTATTTGGTGTGTTACACACATAGGCCTAGTTATTATTCCCTTGAGTAAAATAGGGCTTTGCTAGAGCTAACCTAATAAGAATATTTCAGTAATCAAATATTTGAGGAACATTGTTGAGGTGGCATGGAAAGTAAACACAAAAAAAAGGAATTCCACTTGGGCTGTAATTTTGTTTTATTTTGGTTAGCATAGATTAGAATTGTGATACTTGCACTGTTGTACTATTTCAAAGTACTAAATATTTTGAATTACTGTCACCGATTGTAACTACTTTCATGCTTTAAATTAAAAAAATATGATGTATGCTTATATTCTAAATAGTAGAAACTCTTTTAGGCTCAAATCTTTTAATTCAGATACTTAATAGATATAAATAATCATTAATGCATGTATGGTGTCTTTCATTCAGTAGTCCCAAAATCTGAAACACATGGAGTTGTCTGGCATGGTTTCATTGCCAAAAATTGTGATGTGACTCTGATGTAACCTGGTTTGTTCTGAACAACTCCAAATGGTTCTTCAGACTTGCCCAGGACCCATCTGGCTCCTAGGAAGCCTTATGTTATCATGGCTATGATCCCAGACTCTGGTGACAGTATGCCTGGGTTCAAATCCAGGCTCTGCTACTCACTATCTCTATGACCTTGGGAATGTTGCTTTGTCTGTTGCCCTTGCAAAATAGTAAACATTATATTCCCTGTCTCAAAGGGTTGTTGTGAGGATATCTAAGGTAATGCAGGTAAAAGTGGGATGTTAACAGCATTTGGTAAGTTGTAAGGACTCAAGTGCTGGCTATTTAAAAATAAACTGTCTTTAAAGATAGATAGATAGATAGATAGATAGATTCTTTTCACAATATTTTAAAACTTGTATCATACTATGTATGCTTTTATACATAATAAAAGCAGATGATATGCTGGTCCTACTAAATTTACAGGTTAATTTTTAGGTAGTTACTGAGAAATCAAACTGTGAAATTTTCTGGTACAAAATTACAATATGCAGTATCTTCCTACTGAAGTATACGGTAATGCTTGTTAACTACTCATTACTGAATATTGCTTTTCTATCATACGTGAAATGCATCAATTTTAAATATTTGGAGACATACCTAATTTAAGTGAAAATCTCGGTATTTCCTGAAATTCACCACACTGTAACAGATCACCAATCAAATTTGTCTAGCTTATAATTTCTGTCAGCCTGGGTGATGTGGATGGGCCGCTGTGTTCTCAACTGCACTGCCTCAGTGACTGGAGCCAGTTCATGAAGCGCTACAGCCTGTAGGATACCGAGGAGGTTCTTTTTCATCATCACACACAGGCAATGTGGTAAAACCCTCAAGGGACAGCAATTGCTTTCACAATCTATTTACACACACACACACACAGGCACACAGAAGTCTTTGTTATTTTACATTTGGCAACGGGAAGAGCATGCTGGACAAACCTCTGGCATCCTAAACCATCCTTCCCTCTGACCTCTGTGTGAATCAGCAGACTACGATCTCTGCAGAATTTAGGATTAATTGCACCAAAGAAAAAGAACCTCTCTGAAATCTAAATTGTAGGCTTGGTCATTAGTTCATTCTGCATGCTGTGAAAACTATATTTGGCATCATTAACAGCTGCTTGCATGAGGTGTTCCGCACTAAAATAGGATTGGTGAACACTCAGGATTTTATTTTGTGGTATTGGTTGCAATTGTGGAGATGTTGATAGATCAATTGCCACATCATCTAAACCCTAAACTGAGAAATAAAGTGGTACATAATATGCATGTCCCTTCTCTATGAGACTTGGCTAATTTTCTTAGTTAAGTGTTGTTTTTTTTAATTTTATGAAGAAACAGAAATTTCTCTTTCAGCTGATGTTTCCCTGAACACACACTGTGATCATTTACTATTTCCTAAGTAATTTAAGCAGCAATCTTGTTTTAGAATATGTCGACTGAAATGCAGGCCCTGGAATTTCAATGCTGATTTTAAGAATTATTCTAATGACTTCTTGACAGGCTCTACCTACGTCAGGAGCATGTGAACTTGGCAGAGTTGGGATAGGAGACCTGCCTCCAAAATGTGAACTTGTATATAAACACCTTGTTATCACATTAGTTGTTTACATGGTGGCTATCGTGGTCAATAGCAGAGGCAATGGAATGAGCTGTAATAACAGTTTGCAAATCTGAGTGGACTTGGCCTCTCCCATTTGCCATGGTGTAAATATCCCCATCATGATTGTTTTCAGGCTACCAACATAATGTCACTAAATGTGGAATTGAGAAGAGATGTCCACAATATACATCAATAAAATAGCCCTCATTTGATTTTCTTCTCAGTGGACTATGTGGTTAAATGACTTTTACCTACCTTTATCTCGCCATGGCAAGAGACATTATGGAAAAATATAATGCCATAAAGTCACCTACATATCATTGTCCTTGTTAGAATAAAAATTAAGACCTCTAGGTTTACTTTTATGGGTTGAGCCTTTGACCTATCTGTGGAAGTGGTAAGCTGAACAACAAAGAGAAAAATGAGAGACTGTGCTTTTAGGCAGATAGTTAACTGGATCAGGTAGGAAGGAAAAAGCCAAGTTCTAGTCCAAATTGCCATTGATTATCTAGAAAATTTTGGACAATTCACTTCATACAGTAGCTCAACATCCATGAAAGAGTTTTTGAAAGTCTATTATGTGCCAAGTGTTGGAAGACGTGAAGGTGAACAATCTGATCATTTCACCTTAAAAGAGCTCGTAGCTTAGAGGGAAGGAAATTAAAAAAAAAAAAAAAGGAAGTAATAATAACAAAGTAAGAAAACGGCCAGCATAGAGCTGAGGAAGCAAAACACACAGAATGAAAGTGGAACCTGATCTTGCAGAGTCCTGGAAGGATTCTGGGGAGAGATGACTGTGTGCTGAGCAAGGAAGAATGAATAGAAAGTAGGCAAGAAGGAAGGGTGAGATGAGAGGCATCTTGATTTGATGCCAGATCTCAGGTTTTATTCCACCATTCAGTATGATGTTTTAGTCTTTCTTTTCTTTTTTAGAAACCTTCACTATGTTAAAAAAAAACAGTTTTCTACTATTTTTAATTGGCAAATAGTTTTTTTAAATCACAAGTAGTATCGTGTAATTGTGTCAGATTTTTTCTGCACCTATTAAAATAATTGTATTGTGTTTCCTTTATTCTTTAATGAGGTGATATCATATCAAATATTAGACCAACATTATGTTTCTGAAAAAATATGCACACACACACATAAATGCGTGTATTTGTATGTATATGACTTTTGAGAATAAATTAATGAGAGGGATTGTACTGTAACTTTTTTCTAAAAATACCCTTGTGATAGCAAGGCTATAATGGCCACATAAAATGCATTAGTAATTGCTTTTTATTTCTCTTTCTTGGAAGAGTTTGTGTATGATTGCTGTAATTTCTTCCTTACATATTTGGAAGAATTCACCAGTGAAGCCATCTTGGCCTAAATTTCTATTCTGGAAATGTTTAAAATTACTGGTTCTATTTATTTAAAAGATTTAGGATTCTTCAGACTTTACGTTCTTCTCACATTAACTGTAAGTTACAGTTGTTCTTAACATGTTGTTATTATTTTTTGTATATGTCCATAGGGTACAAGTGCAGTTTTGCTACATTGATGTATTTTTGCATTGTGGTGTAGTCAGGGCCTTCAGTGCCTCCATCACTGGAGCAAGGCACATTGTACCCACCAAGCAACCTCCCATCATCCACCCTCTCCCACCCCTCACCCCTCTAAGTCTCCTTTGTCCATCATTTTATACTCTGCTTCCATGTGCACACATTATTTAGCTCCCACTTATAAGTGAGAACATGCAGTATGTGTCTTTCCATGTCTGAATTGTTACACTTAAGACAATGGCCTCTAGCTCCATCTATGTTGCAAGTTGCAGTTTTTCAAAAAATTTGCTTATCTGGGCCGGGTGCAGCGGCTCATGCCTGTAATCCCAACACTTTGGTAGGCCAAGGTGGGTGGATCACAAGATCAGGAGTTCGAGACCAGCCTACCCAATATGGTGAAATCCCATCTCTACTAAAAAAAAAAAAAATAATAAATAAATAAAATTCTAGCCGGGCATAGTGGTGTATGCCTGTAGTCTCAGTTACTTGGGAGGCCGAGGCAGGAGAATCACTTGAACCCAGGAGGCAGAGGGTGCAGTGAGCTGGGATTGTTCCACTGCACTCCAGCCTGGGCATTAGATGGAGACTGCATCTCAAAAAAATAATTGCTTACCTGCTTTATTCAAATTGTCAACTTCATTGACATAAAGTTGCTGTTTTTATTATCTTTTTGACATCTGTAGGATCTCTATCAATATCCCTTTTGTTTTTATACCTGATATTGGTCATTTGTGCTATAGTTTTTTTCCTTAATAAGGCTTGTTAAAAGAGTTTTAATAGTATTAGATTTTCCCAAGGGCAAATTGCTGGCTTTGTTGATGTTCTCTATTGTATACTTATTTGTGTTTTATAAATTTGTGCCTTTTTTTTTTTTTTTTTAACTTTTTCTCACTTCTATTCCCTTTGGGTTTGACTTTTCTTTTTTGACTTTTGGAATTAAAAGTATAGATTATTGATATTCAACTTTCTTCTTTTCTAATACATGCATGTAAGGCCATAAGTTTCTCTTTAATGAGTTTCAGCTATATTCCTTAGGTTTTGACACGGTATTTTCCATATTATTTAATTAAAAATATATTCTAATATTCATTGTAATTTTTCTTTTATCCAGGGGTTATTTAAAAAGTGTGTTGCTTAAATTCAAATTATTTGACGATTATGTAGTTATTTTTCTGTATTTGAGTTCTAGCTTAATTCTACAGTGGTCAGAGCGTATGGATTGTATGATTTTGGTGCTTTAAAATGGACTTGTTTTATTGCTTATCATATAATCCAATTTTGTTAAACATTCAATTTGCCCTGGGGAGTAACATGCATTTTGCTTATTTTAAATGTGGTACATTATAAATGCAAATTAAGGCATTTATCTATAATGACATATATATAATGACATATATATATAATGACATATATATTGACTGGCAATATCCCTACTGATATTTGCTTTTGACTTGTTTCATCAGTACTGGGGAAGGTATGTCAAAATCTCAAACTTTGGTTGTGAATGTACTATTCTTTATATAATTTAAAACTATGTTGTTAGGTCTATAAACATTAAGAATATTTGTATATTTTTGGTGTAATGACCCTTTTATCAATATGGTTTTTTTCATATTTATCTGTAGAAGTGCTTTGAAGCCTAATTTGTTATTAGCATATCAGTAATTGTATTTCAAACTAGATTATTCAATTCATGTAAACCTGATGTAGTTAATACTTTATGATAAATTTATCCTGCTTGAGTTTGGTCAGGATTGTCAATTCTATACTTGCTGTCTTTTATCAAGTTTTGTAAATAGTTGGCCTGGATATACTCAAATATTTATTTTATCTCAATTTTTATCTCTCCATAGCTTTTGGGATTCTAATTACTTGTGTGTTATTTCTTTATGTCATGTCTTTATGTTCTTTTCTACCATTTTTATTTTTTTCTCACCATGTTTTCATCCAGATTTTTTTTCTGACCTATTTTCTTATTAATTAATCTTCTTCTGTGTCAATTCTGCTATGAAGCCCATCCACTAAGTTTTAAAATCTATTTTAAATTTAGTTATATAACTTTTTGTTCAAAAATTTCCACTTCATTGTTTTTCATTGATTTTATCTCACGGGTAAAATTATCCATCTGGTCATCTATTTAAAAAATAATATGGGGGGGCGGAGCAAGATGGCCCAGTAGGAACAGCTCCAGTCTCCAACTCCCAGCGCGAGCGACACAGAAGACCGGTGATTTCTGCATTTTCAACTGAGGTACTGGGTTCATCTCACTGGGGAGTGCCAGACGATCGGTGCTGGTCAGCTGCTGCAGCCCGACCAGCTAGAGCTGAAGCAGGGCAAGGCATCGCCTCACCTGGGAAGCGCAAGGGGGAAGGGAATCCCTTTTCCTAGCCAGGGGAACTGAGACACACAACACCTGGAAAATCGGGTAACTCCCACCCCAATATTGCGCTTTAAGCAAACAGGCACACCAGGAGATCATATCCCACACCTGGCCGGGAGGGTCCCACGCCCACGGATCCTCCCTCATTGCTAGCACAGCAGTCTGTGATCTACCGGCAAGGCAGCAGCGAGGCTGGGGGAGGGGCGCCCGCCATTGCTGAGGCTTAAGTAGGTAAACAAAGCTGCTGGGAAGCTCCAACTGGGTGGAGCTCACAGCAGCTCAAGGAAACCTGCCTGTCTCTGTAGACTCCACCTCTGGGGACAGGGCACAGCTACACAACAACAACAACAACAACAACAACAAAAAGCAGCAGAAACCTCTGCAGACACAAACGACTAAGAGAGCAGTGGATCTCCCAACACGGAGGTTGAGATCTGAGAAGGGACAGACTGCCTGCTCAAGTGGGTCCCTGACCCCTGAGTAGCCTAACTGGGAGACATCCCCCACTAGGGGCAGTCTGACACCCCACACCTCACAGGGTGGAGTATACCCCTGAGAGGAAGCTTCCAAAGCAAGAATCAGACAGGTACACTCGCTGTTCAGAAATATCCTATCTTCTGCAGCCTCTGCTGCTGATACCCAGGCAAACAGGGTCTGGAGTGGACCTCAAGCAATCTCCAACAGACCTACAGCTGAGGGTCCTGACTGTTAGAAGGAAAACTATCAAACAGGAAGGACACCTACACCAAAACCCCATCAGTACATCACCATCATCAAAGACCAAGGCAGATAAAACCACAAAGATGGGGAAAAAGCTGGGCAGAAAAGCTGGAAATTCAAAAAATAAGAGCACATCTCCCCCGGCAAAGGAGCGCAGCTCATCGCCAGCAACGGATCAAAGCTGGACGGAGAATGACTTTGACGAGATGAGAGAAGAAGGCTTCAGTCCATCAAATTTCTCAGAGCTAAAGGAGGAATTACGTACCCAGCGCAAAGAAACTAAAAATCTTGAAAAAAAAGTGGAAGAATTGACGGCTAGAGTAATTAATGCAGAGAAGGTCATAAACGAAATGAAAGAGATGAAAACCATGACACGAGAAATACGTGACAAATGCACAAGCTTCAGTAACCGACTCGATCAACTGGAAGAAAGAGTATCAGCGATTGAGGATCAAATGAATGAAATGAAGCGAGAAGAGAAACCAAAAGAAAAAAGAAGAAAAAGAAATGAACAAAGCCTGCAAGAAGTATGGGATTATGTAAAAAGACCAAATCTACGTCTGATTGGGGTGCCTGAAAGTGAGGGGGAAAATGGAACCAAGTTGGAAAACACTCTTCAGGATATCATCCAGGAGAACTTCCCCAACCTAGTAGGGCAGGCCAACATTCAAATCCAGGAAATACAGAGAACGCAACAAAGATACTCCTCGAGAAGAGCAACTCCAAGACACATAATTGCCAGATTCACCAAAGTTGAAATGAAGGAAAAAATCTTAAGGGCAGCCAGAGAGAAAGGTCGGGTTACCCACAAAGGGAAGCCCATCAGACTCACAGCAGATCTCTCGGCAGAAACTCTCCAAGCCAGAAGAGAGTGGGGGCCAATATTCAACATTCTTAAAGAAAAGAATTTTAAACCCAGAATTTCATATCCAGCCAAACTAAGTTTCATAAGTGAAGGAGAAATAAAATCCTTTACAGATAAGCAAATGCTTAGAGATTTTGTCACCACCAGGCCTGCCTTACAAGAGACCCTGAAGGAAGCACTCAACATGGAAAGGAACAACCGGTACCAGCCATTGCTAAAACATGCCAAAATGTAAAGACCATCGAGGCTAGGAAGAAACTGCATCAACTAACGAGCAAAATAACCAGTTAATATCATAATGGCAGGATCAAGTTCACACATAACAATCTTAACCTTAAATGTAAATGGACTAAATGCTCCAATGAAAAGACACAGACTGGCAAACTGGATAAAGAGTCAAGACCCATCAGTCTGCTGTATTCAGGAGACCCATCTCACACGCAAAGACATACATAGGCTCAAAATAAAGGGATGGAGGAAGATTTACCAAGCAAATGGAGAACAAAAAAAAGCAGGGGTTGCAATCCTAGTCTCTGATAAAACAGACTTTAAACCATCAAAGATCAAAAGAGACAAAGAAGGCCATTACATAATGGTCAAGGGATCAATTCAACAGGAAGAGCTAACTATCCTAAATATATATGCACCCAATACAGGAGCACCCAGATTCATAAAGCAAGTCCTTAGAGACTTACAAAGAGACTTAGACTCCCATACAATAATAATGGGAGACTTCAACACTCCACTGTCAACATTAGACAGATCAACGAGACAGAAAGTTAACAAGGATATCCAGGAATTGAACTCATCTCTGCAGCAAGCAGACCTAATAGACATCTATAGAACTCTCCACCCCAAATCAACAGAATATACATTCTTCTCAGCACCACATCGTACTTACTCCAAAATTGACCATATAATTGGAAGTAAAGCACTCCTCAGCAAATGTACAAGAACAGAAATTATAACAAACTGTCTCTCAGACCACAGTGCAATCAAACTAGAACTCAGGACTAAGAAACTCAATCAAAACCGCTCAACTACATGGAAACTGAACAACCTGCTCCTGAATGACTACTGGGTACATAATGAAATGAAGGCAGAAATAAAGATGTTCTTTGAAACCAATGAGAACAAAGATACAACATACCAGAATCTCTGGGACACATTTAAAGCAGTGTGCAGAGGGAAATTTATAGCACTAAATGCCCACAAGAGAAAGCAGGAAAGATCAAAAATTGACACTCTAACATCGCAATTAAAAGAACTAGAGAAGCAAGAGCAAACACATTCCAAAGCTAGCAGAAGGCAAGAAATAACTAAGATAAGAGCAGAACTGAAGGAGATAGAGACACAAAAAACCCTCCAAAAAATCAATGAATCCAGGAGTTGGTTTTTTGAAAAGATCAACAAAATTGACAGACCACTAGCAAGACTAATAAAGAAGAAAAGAGAGAAGAATCAAATCGACGCAATTAAAAATGATAAAGGGGATATCACCACCGACCCCACAGAAATACAAACTACCATCAGAGAATACTATAAACACCTCTACGCAAATAAACTGGAAAATCTAGAAGAAATGGATAATTTCCTGGACACTTACACTCTTCCAAGACTAAACCAGGAAGAAGTTGAATCCCTGAATAGACCAATAGCAGGCTCTGAAATTGAGGCAACAATTAATAGCCTACCAACCAAAAAAAGTCCAGGACCAGATGGATTCACAGCTGAATTCTACCAGAGGTACAAGGAGGAGTTGGTACCATTCCTTCTGAAACTATTCCAATCAATAGAAAAAGAGGGAATCCTCCCTAACTCATTTTATGAGGCCAACATCATCCTGATACCAAAGCCTGGCAGAGATACAACAAAAAAAGAGAATTTTAGACCAATATCCCTGATGAACATCGATGCAAAAATCCTCAATAAAATACTGCAAACCGGATTCAACAACACATCAAAAAGCTTATCCACCATGATCAAGTGGGCTTCATCCCTGGGATGCAAGGCTGGTTCAACATTCGCAAATCAATAAACGTAATCCAGCATATAAACAGAACCAAAGACAAGAACCACATGATTATCTCAATAGATGCAGAAAAGGCTTTTGACAAAATTCAACAGCCCTTCATGCTAAAAACGCTCAATAAATTCGGTATTGATGGAACGTACCTCAAAATAATAAGAGCTATTTATGACAAACCCACAGCCAATATCATACTGAATGGGCAAAAACTGGAAAAATTCCCTTTGAAAACTGGCACAAGACAGGGATGCCCTCTCTCACCACTCCTATTCAACATAGTGTTGGAAGTTCTGGCTAGGGCAATTAGGCAAGAGAAAGAAATCAGGGGTATTCAGTTAGGAAAAGAAGAAGTCAAATTGTCCCTCTTTGCAGATGACATGATTGTATATTTAGAAAACCCCATTGTCTCAGCCCAAAATCTCCTTAAGCTGATAAGCAACTTCAGCAAAGTCTCAGGATACAAAATTAATGTGCAAAAATCACAAGCATTCTTATACACCAATAACAGACAAACACAGAGCCAAATCATGAATGAACTTCCATTCACAATTGCTTCAAAGAGAATCAAATACCTAGGAATCCAACTTACAAGGGATGTAAAGGACCTCTTCAAGGAGAACTACAAACCACTGCTCAGTGAAATAAAAGAGGACACAAACAAATGGAAGAACATACCATGCTCATGGATAGGAAGAATCAATATTGTGAAAATGGCCATACTGCCCAAGGTAATTTATAGATTCAATGCCATCCCCATCAAGCTACCAATGACTTTCTTCACAGAATTGGAAAAAACTGCTTTAAAGTTCATATGGAACCAAAAAAGAGCCCGCATCTCCAAGACAATCCTAAGTCAAAAGAACAAAGCTGGAGGCATCACGCTACCTGACTTCAAACTATACTACAAGGCTACAGTATCCAAAACAGCATGGTACTGGTACCAAAACAGAGATATAGACCAATGGAACAGAACAGAGTCCTCAGAAATAATACCACACATCTACAGCCATCTGATCTTTGACAAACCTGAGAAAAACAAGAAATGGGGAAAGGATTCCCTATTTAATAAATGGTGCTGGGAAAATTGGCTAGCCATAAGTAGAAAGCTGAAACTGGATCCTTTCCTTACTCCTTATACGAAAATTAATTCAAGATGGATTAGAGACTTAAATGTTAGACCTAATACCATAAAAATCCTAGAGGAAAACCTAGGTAGTACCATTCAGGACATAGGCATGGGCAAAGACTTCATGTCTAAAACACCAAAAGCAACGGCAGCAAAAGCTAAAATTGACAAATGGGATCTAATTAAACTAAAGAGCTTCTGCACAGCAAAAGAAACTACCATCAGAGTGAACAGGCAACCTACAGAATGGGAGAAAATTTTTGCAATCTACTCATCTGACAAAGGGCTAATATCCAGAACCTACAAAGAACTCAAACAAATTTACAAGAAAAAAACAAACAACCCCATCAAAAAGTGGGCAAAGGATATGAACAGACATTTCTCAAAAGAAGACATTCATACAGCCAACAGACATATGAAAAAATGCTCATCATCACTGGCCATCAGAGAAATGCAAATCAAAACCACAATGAGATACCATCTCACACCAGTTAGAATGGCGATCATTAAAAAGTCAGGAAACAACAGGTGCTGGAGGGGATGTGGAGAAATAGGAACACTTTTACACTGTTGGTGGGATTGTAAACTAGTTCAACCATTATGGAAAACAGTATGGCGATTCCTCAAGGATCTAGAACTAGATGTACCATATGACCCAGCCATCCCATTACTGGGGATATACCCAAAGGATTATAAATTATGCTGCTATAAAGACACATGCACACGTATGTTTATTGCAGCACTATTCACAATAGCAAAGACTTGGAATCAACCCAAATGTCCATCAGTGACAGATTGGATTAAGAAAATGTGGCACATATACACCATGGAATACTATGCAGCCATAAAAAAGGATGAGTTTGTGTCCTTTGTAGGGACATGGATACAGCTGGAAACCATCATTCTTAGCAAACTATCACAAGAACAGAAAACCAAACACCGCATGTTCTCACTCATAGGTGGGAACTGAACAATGAGATCACTTGGACTCAGGAAGGGGAACATCACACACCGGGGCCTATCGGGGGGGGGGGGGGGGGGGGAGGGATTGCATTGGGAGTTATACCTGATGTAAATGACGAGTTGATGGGTGCAGCAGACCAACATGGCACAAGTATACATATGTAACAAACCTGCACGTTATGCACATGTACCCTACAACTTAAAGTATAATAATAATAAATAAATTAAAAAAAAAAAAGAAAAATAGTGAATATTTATATTGATAGTAGAGGAAAAATCAGAGAATCTAAATTATAAATACAGGAAATAAAAATTGTGGTACCCCAAAAAAAAAAAAAATATGAATAACAGTTGTTTATTCTGGCCGGGCGCGGTGGCTCAAGCCTGTAATCCCAGCACTTTGGGAGGCCGAGACGGGCGGATCACGAGGTCAGGAGATCGAGACCATCCTGGCTAACACAGTGAAACCCCGTCTCTACTAAAAATACAAAAACTTAGCCGGGCGAGGTGGCGGGCGCCTGTAGTCCCAGCTACTCAGGAGGCTGAGGCAGGAGAATGGCGTAAACCCGGGAGGCGGAGCTTGCAGTGAGCTGAGATCCGGCCACTGCACTCCAGCCTGGGTGACAGAGCGAGACTCCGTCTCAAAAAAACAAAACAAACAAAAAAAAAAAACAGTTGTTTATTCTAAAATCCTTATGTAACTGTAATATTTAAACCATCCACTAGGTCCCTTTCTGCTGACTTTTCTCCTGGTTTTCAGTCATTTGGTTTTGTGTGTATGTATGCTTGGTAATTTTGGATTGGATATCAGAAATTGTGTATGAATAACATGTAAAGGTTCTGGATGATGATCTGTTATCTCAGAGAGGAATGTCTTTTCTTCAGGAAGGAATTTAAGTACAGATAGACCAGCTTGATGCAGTTAGGAAGTGAGATGATTCAAGGTTTTATTATCTTCATTCTGACAACTTGTTATTTTCAATTTCCCCTTTGTCCTAGGATACAACCCTTCAGAGGTCTCAAATGAAGGACCGGGCCTTTTTTCTTTATAGGTCCTAAACTCCGTTTTTTGTCTTTCAGTTCCATGAAACTATGGAAAGCTCTGAGCTACTGTTTTCCGTTCAGACTGTCTGCCCTATCCTGTTTGTGAATAGGCAGTTGCCTCAGGTGAACTGATTTCCCTTCTTTCTGGATCTTGGTCTTTCAAGTTCTAACTGTCTTAATCATTCCTCAGTACCTTCAAACAACATTTCCCCTGCATTTATAGTTGTTATAAGTACTAGTATGATCTAAGCTATTCTGTTATAGCTAGAAGCAGAAATGCTACCATTGAAGGAGATTAGGCTTTGGAATAATGTGATCCTATTTGCATTTTTAAAAGATTTTTCTGAACACCAATATCCTCATATGTGCAATGAAACATTTTGATAAAAATTGTTCTCTCAGGCCCTTTTCAGCTGCAATATTCTGCAAGTCTTGAGAGTACTAATAGCGTGTCATACCATGATTTTGAGCTGTCAAAGCCCCAGGGCTTTTAGTTTTAGTAGACTAAAGTTAGAAAAGCATAGACTCTGGGGAAAATGGCCAAGAAGAAGACTGTCATCTTTGGTGTCTTCCCATGTGACTTCCTCATTCTACTTCTTGCTAGCTTTCAGCAACATCCTCTCTTTTCTGGGTCTTGGTATCTGGGCACCTAGACTATTTTTCCGGTGACTTGACCACTCTCTCCTCACGTGGTGGTGCCCCATTCCACACCCTCTTCTAAAATGTTTCGTACTTTAGATTTAAGCTT
This sequence comes from Papio anubis, assembly GCF_008728515.1. Classification (NCBI taxonomy): domain Eukaryota; kingdom Metazoa; phylum Chordata; class Mammalia; order Primates; family Cercopithecidae; genus Papio; species Papio anubis. The sequence continues at coordinate 30,228,123 of NC_044983.1, forward strand.
CACCCTCCACCCTGCATCTTTCTGATAGATTAAAAAACAAAAAACAAAAAAACAAAAAAAACAAAAAAACCTTGTTCTCTCAGTATGTTTTTATTATGCAATTTTCCTCTAAATAATGAAAGCTCCTTTTTAGTGTTATATTATGATAGCAAAAGGTGTGTAGAGTTAGCAGGATATGGTTGTGTGACAAAAAGCCAAATAGCATTTTAGGCTCCAATGAAGAGGAATATCTGTGAAGGGGGTCTTTCTTGGTATTTTTAAAGTTCCACTTGAAAGTGCTGTTGGCCATCACTAATCGTCAGGGAAATGCAAATTAAAATCACAATGAGATACCACCTTACCCCAGCCAGAATGGCAATTAGTGAAAAGTCAAAAACCAGTAGATGTTGGCATGGATGTGGTTAAAAAAAAAAAGTGCTTATACACTGCTGGTGGGAATGTAAATTAGTACAATCTCTATGGAAAACAATATGGGGATTTCTCAAAGAACTAAAGGCAGATCAACCATTCTATCCGACAACCCCACTACTTGGTATCTACCCAAAGGGAAAGAAGTTGCTATATCAGAAAGACACCTGCATGTGAATAGAATCATCCTAAGTGCCCATCTACTGATGAGTGGATAAAGAAAACATGGTGCGTGCATGTATGTGTGTGTATATACCATGAAATACTATATATACACACATATGTATACATGTATATATACATATACATATACACACATACCTACATATACACACACAGACACATGCCATGAAATACTATTCAGCCATTAAAAAAGAATGAAATAATATCTTTTGCAGCAACTTGGATAGAACTGGAGGACATTATTCTAAATAAAGTATCTCAGGAATCAAAAATCGTATACCACATGTCCTTACTTATGAATGAGAGCTATAGATATTTAAAGTCATCCAGGGTGATATAATGGACATTGGAGACTAAGAAGCAGGGAGGGTGAGAGTGACTGTGAGAGAGAAATAACTATGTATTGGGTACAATGTACACTACTTGGGTAATAGGTACACTAAAATCCTAAACTTCACCACCATACAATTCATCTTTTTAACCAGAAGCCATTTGTATCCCTAAAGCTATTGAAATAAAAAAAATCACGAAGTGCTGTTGCCTACTCTGCAGGCATGCAAGTTTGATTCTGGGTCCGAGACAAGCTATGATCACATTGTTGTAGAGAACTTAGGTCCTTGGAAAAGAAATCAAAACACAGGTTCCCAACCAGAAGTTAATTTTATTCCTCCGTTAAAATGGAACTATGACTTTTCTTATTTACAAGAACTGTCCTTCCTTTTTAAGGTTAAAACATGTTATTTTATTATGATGCAGATAATATTTATTATAAAAAAATAGAAAAATAAGAGGCAGATGTAGTTCTAGTTCTTAATAAACCTGGCTAAACTGTTACAAATTTCATCTGATCATTTATATACTTTTCTATGTGATTGGACTTATTTGTAATATGGATTTTTGAATAGTGTTTTAGCATTTTTTTACTTAAATTGTATACATTTTATAGATTATCTCTTGATAAGCATTATTTTAATGGTATATATATGTATAAATATATATTCTTACATAATACACACACATGTCTATGTAATGACATATATATAACATTTTGCAATGGTGCATGTGTGTTTGTTCCCTTAAGTTGGATATTTATTTAACTGTTTTCTTATTGTTGGATTATTTTGTTTCATAAATAACATTCTATGCTGAAAATATTTTTAATTGCTATAAATTGCCCAACTAAGACATATAACTTCCTCTTATCCTGTCACTACCTTTGACAACACACTAAACTTTTCTTTACTATATTTCATTCCCTTCTTAATCTCATTTCTAAAAACTGTATTTATGTCTTACAATATATATATCATTCCTTCGGTACTCCTACCTGTTGATCTTCTCATTGTTATTTATTAGCTTGTCAGGACTTAGAAGATAGGCTTCTCATGCAACCCAAGCCTCTCTTTTGACCAGACTATAAATATTTTATTGTTTACATCTTCCCCTGCAAAGCATTCCTCTAGGATCTGCCCCTTTCTTTTTCTCCCGGCAATATGCCTTGAACATTCTGTAGCTGGTTGGGACTGATTCCTTGCCAGGTCAGTAGGACAGATGTGTAGACTAAGAAATTAACTAGTGAGTTCAAGTGGAGGTTCCTGGCTTGTTGGTGCCTGTGACCAGGATTCTTTTGAGTATGATTAGTGACATGAGGGTTCTGAATAATATCATAGGCAGAGGAAGTGACATTACAACTCACAGTGTAAGAAGTAGCTTGAGTTAACTGGTGAAAGAGCTAAAAGTCAATGAAAAGTATTGAACTTTAAAAATGTATTCTCTATTGAAAAGTTTAAAAGATCATTTATTGATTAGCCAATATTAAGGAAATTCCTTTGACTTTAATAGCTGTAAGCTCTAATGGGGGCTAGAAACTCTACCAACTGGTACAGTTTCTAGAACCTAGCAGATAACTTTTCATTGACTAGAATTCAATGTGTGATACAATGATTTGGAAAAGTAATTTACAATAATTATATATGTTCATTGTTTTCTCCTTTGTTTACCTTGACTAACCATCTTTGGTGATTGTTTCATAATTGTGGCTTTCTAAACATCTTTATCGAGGAGTTACAAATGTCTAGCTCTTCTCAACCCTTTAGTTAGTGTCTGGAATCAGTGGATGTTAGTGGAGGGGAAAAGGTTATTTCGATAATTTAAGACAGAACAATTTAGAAATCAGTATTGTTTTGAAGCCAACTTGCTATGTAACCTTTTAGAATTCCCTGACTTTTTCTGAAATTGACGTTTTCTTTAGTGCATAGCAATGATAGCATGAAACCACCACTGACTTTTTTAGGGCATCTTGCTGGCTAATTTTATAAAAGTCGAACCACACTCTATGAATGAAGAATCATCTGTAGCAATTGCTCTTTGCCAAATGTTCTTTTGCTTTGAATGCCGTATCTGAATATTAGATTGTTTCTCCAGATGTTACAGGCTCATGTTTCCTTCTGCTGAATTCAATTGTTGGTTCCTGCCTATGTTTCTCAGGATTTGCATCATTTCTCTGTCTTAAGTAAGGTTTTTATAAATGCTCGTCAATGTTGTAGAGTTTGGATTAAATTCAGATAGAGGATATTTCCACTGGACTTTTGCTCATCTACTTCCTCCCTGGAGAATGGTGAAAAACAGTTAGTCCTTTTTTCCCTCGTCTGATAGGGTGATGGGCTACTATTGCTTTTTCTCTCCTAATATATTGAGTATTCCGACCTCTCACCAAAACCTTAGGTCAAAGTGAGTAGAGGTGATTGTTTTTAATTGGATGATTGCTACCATATGCTTCTCTTTTGGTGGGATCCCAAAAAAGATTAAATGACACTCCCTACCAAAAATAAGAGGAACTAAAAAAAAAAAAAAGGCTGAGAAAGCATGCCATGAAAGTCCAGGCTTGGACAACAAGCATACCATGGTGTGACTTTTAGCCCCATCACCTACTAACTGTGTGACCTTGGGCAGGCTGTTGAAATCATCAGGGCCTCAATTTCCTAACCTATAAAATTATTGCGATCATTATTATAATTACAACTAAGAATAAGTACCTTATCATTTTGCTGCAATACACACGTGATGATTGTCCTAAAGTGCTTAGCATGGTGTCTAGAACATATTATGTACTTAATAATTATTGTCTGAAAAAATAAACACATAAATAAAATACTGTATTGTCAAAGAATATAATACTGTGCTCCAATCTGTGAAAGATTAAACCTCTTGTGTCTCCAGGATTTCTAATAACTTATCCCAGAGAGTCAGTGCAGAGGAGAGGTGGGCTCTCTTCCTACCGCAGACTCAGGGGCTGTTCTGATGGTGAGGTCCAAGGGCAGCCTTGCTTCTGCCATTTGCTCAGTTGATCTTGTGAACAGCTGCAATTCTTGCTGTAACTACTTTCTCACTCTCAGTGACTCCATACCGTAAATGTTTCATGTGAAGAAGCACTGCTCTAAAACAAAGCTGGAAAACAGGGAGGCAATTTTCAGATCTGTCATTGTGCTGAGTCAGGGAAGGCTTCAGCAATCATCCAAAGAGGTGTGGCATCTACATCTGCAGCTGGATGGGTTATGAACCCAAATAGGTCCTTGAAAAGGAAGGCTCATCTCCCTTCCCCCCAACACCTTCTACCCACTCAATTTTTACCTACTTTAAGGGAAGGCTTTTGGTAACTAATTTTTCATCTGCTCGTTAAAGCTTACCAGTTACAGCATGTATTACAAATTACAGCTTCCAGGACTTTGGGTGAAATGTGCTTTGTAAATAATGGCATATTTTGCTGTGAGCAGTCCTTAATTTTGGACCCTTGCATTACCTTTCACCTTGCAAATTTTCCTTATAGGAAGACCCGGATGTACAAATTTCAGGCAAGTATCTGATGTGTCTTATAGAACCAGCTAGCCAACAATATTGTCAAAAAGAGAAGCGACACTTTCAGATGATGTAAGCATAGAATCAAGCAAGGAGTTGGTTGAATCCTTCTTGTGTTTTTCCTTTGAGATCACCTTATTCCAGAATCCTAGGAGGATTGAAACATTCTTACTTTGATATTTTCCTCTGGAGATCACTTGTTAAAAGTCATCATAAGTGACATTTACTAGTCTTGTATTTTCTCTAGTCTTAACTTGAAAAGTTCTGCTCATCAAAAATGAGTATGTTGAGATAGTATTTTCTATAGAAATTTTGTTTTACCCCCTTAAAATCCTCACTTTTCACATTAAAGTGTGTGTTCAGATAAAATAAGACTCATGGAGAGCACATGGCTGAGATCATTCTAGGCTCTCATTGCTAGGCTGAGATTTGCATTTTTCTGAAAGTCAGAGTACTGAATTTTCTTAGCTTTGAAGTAGTGAATGGGACAGTATGTGTATATGTGTGTGTGCCCACTTGCATATAATTCCAAATTACTTGTTTATGTGTAGTATAGGATTCTATGACAAAGAGCTGTCTTTAATGCAAATATAAGGCATTCATGAGCACCTTGTGTATAAGCTCACATTTTGAACTTTGTTTTTCTTTTATTCAAAGAATTTACAAAATCATTTTGTGGTTTGAAAAGTAATTTAGATTTCCTATAAAATGTTATATAAAATTTTAAATTTGGATTTTAGCTTGCAAGTATTGGCTTAACTGCAGAAATAATTTCATTTTCTAGGACAATTCAATAGTCTAGCTTCTGCTTTATGACAATCCACTTGTGTTTGTTAAAGGATAGTAATATTAAAGATTTTTATAGATCTCACAATAATGTTTTATGTATATTAACTGATTTGGTCCCCACAATGACCCTAATGGATATTATTATTATTATCCCCACTTTTTTTTTTTTTTTTTTTTTTTTTGAGACGGAGTTTCACTCTTCTTGCCTAAGTTGGAGTGCAATGGCACCATCTCGGGTCACTGCAATCTCTGCCTTCTGGGTTCAAGTGACTCTCCTGCCTCAGCCTCCCGAGTAGCTGAGATTACAGGTGTGCGCCACCACACCTGGCTAATTTTTTGTATGTTTAGTAGAAATGGGGTTTCACCATGTTATCCAGGCTGGTCTCAAACTCCTGACCTCAGGTGATCCACTCGCCTCGGCCTCCCAAAGTGCTGGGATTACCGATGTGAGCCACTGCACCCAGCCTATTATCTTCATTTTAAATATGATGAAACTGAGATACAGAGAGATAATATACATTAAGATCAGAAAACTAGAAAGTCTAGGAACTAAGATTCAAAACAAAATCATCTGACTTCAATCTCTGTGCTCTTAAATACTTCACTAGAATAAGTCTTATTTTTTATAATTGATATAACTGGTCTAAATATTAATAAAGTTTTAAGATTCAATTTACATATAGTTTCTATCTCTGTAAGTTACCAGTTATTACTACCTAAAATACATTTGGAGTCAGTAGTAACATTGTATATTCCTAGATTTTATTTTTTAATACCAACATCAGAGTAGGAGGCCTCAAAATACCTGTGATGGAAAAAATGCAGTGCCTGGGTGCATGCAGCTAAGCCTGGTCACTAGAATATATTTCATGTATATTTTCTAAGGTATCAAAGACTTCAGAACTACAAAGAGAACTATAGTTGCTGCAACCAGAAAGCTAGTCACATATATGTACTTTTATAAATCATGTGCATATGTGTGTGGGTGCCTGAGTGTGTGTGCATATATAAATACATCTAAAAGCTCAGAATTAACCACCTTAGTCTGGGGCATTAGAATTTTAGTAAACTTTTTTGATATATATGTTGAATAAGTTGCAAAGTTGAGATCTGTTCCCTACCTCCATGTGGCTTATGTAACCTTGCTAATGAGAAAAGAGCTTATTACAAATATTCATAGATGTGATATATATGTGTGCATGTGTGTGTATATATATGTGTGTATATATATATGTGGGTGTGTGTGTATATATATATATACACCTCTTTCTCCCCCTACACACACATACACACACCCCTTTACTCTCTCTCTTTTTTTTTAAGATGGAGTCTCACTCTTGTTGCCCAGGCTAGAGTGCAATGGTGCGATCTTGGCACACTGCAACCTCCACCTCCCAGGTTCAAGCGATTCCCCTGCCTCAGCCTCCCGAGTAGCTGGGGTTACTTTCTACTATACAAATTTTACTGTCATAGACATTGGCTTTTGTACCTCCAAAGTGTTTGTTATTATCCAAGGAAAGGGTACCCACATCTTACCACTGTGGATAAATTACACGTATATTGACTAAGAGCTACTATTTAATGAAACTTCTTTTGTGTGTCAGGATCTGAACTCTATTTATTCTTCTACTTATCTACCCACCTACCTATTTTTTCTCAATTAATTCCAGAATGTTAAATCTCATGATGGCAGATGTCATTATTAATTTTGTTCACTGACATACTAAGCACTGAAAATGGTGCCTGGCACATGTAGAGACTCAGAATATGCTTTCAGAATTGAATGAAAATATCTTGACAAGGTAGCACAGTTTTTGCTTTTGTTTTTCTTTTACTAGAGTCAGGGTATTACTCTGTCACCCGACCCAGGCTGGAGTGCAGTGGTATGATTACAGCTGACTGCAGCCTCGAGCTCCTGGGCTCAAGCGATCCTCCTGCCCCGGCCTGCTGAGTAGCCAGTACCACAGGTGTGTGCCACCATGCCCAGCTAAGTTTTTATTTTTTGTATATTTTTGTTTTTTGTTTTATTGAGATAGGGTCTTCCCCAGTCTTCAGGTAGTCTCCACTCACTGCAACCTCAACCTCCTGGGCTCAAGCAATCCTCCTGCCTCAGCCTCCCAAGTAGCTAGGACCACAGGCACACACCACCACACCCAGTTAATTTTTTAAAAATTATTTTTAGTAGAAATGAGGTCTCACTATTTTGCCCAGGTTGGTCTCAAACTCCTGTGTTCAATGATCCTCCCACCTCAGCCTCCCAAAGTACTGGGATTACAGGTGTGAGCCACCACACCCAGCCTAATATATTATTTTTGTTTTTTGTCGACACAGGGTCCCCTTATGTCACTCAGGCTGCTCTCAAACTCCTGGCCCCAAGCGATCCTCCTGACCTGGCCTTCCAAAAGGTTGGAATTACAGGCGTGACCCACTGTGTCAGCCTCTCATTATTTTCAATCTGACAGGTGAGAAACTGAACCTCAGAGAGCATGGATTACTGACCCAGTATCACAGCTGGTGCAGTGCAGAAGCAGGAGTGGAACCTCCATTTGGCTCCACTGGCCAGACTCCCTATCCATAACTCTGTCTCCAAGAAGCTCTTGGAGGCCGGACAGCAGCATCTTCTGGGGACTTTTAGGTCACCAGTGTCCCTGGTCTTTTCATGAGTACACATTTCTGACTGACCTTAGAGCTCTAGGTGTTTTTCTCCTATGTTGATCTACCCTGTAAGGCTCCATGAGAGGCTTGGACTATTGTTTCACAGTAGGCTTCCTAAGACATTTTGCTTAGCTCCTTGAAGGCTTCCATCTGCTCTTGAGCTTAGGAGGAGAATACAGCCTAGTCAAAGACAGAAGAGCATAATAGCACATAGGAGTAAGTGAGTAGGAAACACCGAGAAGTGGTGCAGAGGAAGAAAGAAAGGCCAATAGAAGATGGAAAGGCAGCAGTCAGGGTCACAAAAAAAAAAGGGTGCAGAAACAATACAGGAGATGCACAAGAGATTTGATTGCTTTTAAGAAGTGTTATGCTAAAATATCTTCCTCCATAGGCAAAAGACAATGGCAAAGAACTTTTAAAATTTTTATTTGGCTACTTCTATTTAAGTATTAAGTATATAGTGATGTACAACAAATGTTTACTTAACAAAATACATAAAACTCTTTCCTGGGCTAAACCCTGAAAGACAGTCATACATATTTCATAAGTTTTTTGTTGTAAAATATTTGATGATTTCACAGTTAGGGGACTTCTCAGAAAGTGCTATACATAGCCAGATATAACCTTTCCATTTTATATTTCCTTTTGCAAGCGCCATGATTTCTAGTAATCTTTGAGTGTCTCCTCTCTTCAATTTACTTAGAAATTTTGCATTTAAACTATTGCCCTTGTTTAGGGAGAACAAAACCAACACATCCAAAAAAAGGACCAAATTTGTACAACCTGGTATTGCATTTCTGATTGACATAATTTCCACCTCAGGAAAGTTTTCTTAAATACTCACTCATTTTTTTTTCTTTTCTTTTTTCTTTTCTTTTTTTTTTTTTTTTTTTTTTTTTTGAGACGGAGTCTCGCTCTGTCGCCCAGGCTGGAGTGCAGTGGCGGGATCTCGGCTCACTGCAAGCTCCGCCTCCCGGGTTCACGCCATTCTCCTGCCTCAGCCTCCTGAGTAGCTGGGACTACAGGCGCCTGCCACCTCGCCCGGCTAGTTTTTTTGTATTTTTTTAGTAGAGACGGGGTTTCACCGTGTTAGCCAGGATGGACTCATTTTATTTTAACACCCTAAAGAATAGCCCAGATAAATGGACTCCAAATTTGAGTCCTGAGTAATAATGCATTTTAGGATTAGACTAGTCATCCTTGGTATTTTCGTGGTGTTCATCATGTACAGAGTACAACAAGATACTCTATTATCCATTCAGGCTGTTGGAGAAATACAAATAAGCACATATAACCAAAACAAATCACTGTATCTATGAATTGAAATGCATGTCATAAGAACTTTAATCTGGTGCAACTGTTCTTATAACCAAGTAAGTATAGTCAGCAAAGCTTACCTTTTGTGTTAAGCATTTTACAGATGACATATGTAAGATAAATTTAAGACTTGTGTTTAAATGACTTTTAAAAGTAAAAAAGCAGTAGGAAGACTTCTCACTCAGAGGTTGTGGTCAGTCATTTTCAAATAATTTTTCATTGCCAACATCTCATACATAAGCTTGTATAAGCTTCTACAACCCCTCCCAGAGTCAGCCTTCTCTCTTCTTTCAGTAACATCCTGTGTTCCCATCTGACTGTACTGCACCATTTGTCACCAATTCCAACACATCTTGTCTACATACCTTTTCTATTGGAAGAAAAAAAGAAAATGGGCTCGAATAAAAACATGTAAATAAATGATAAGCACTTTGCTCTGTTGGTTGAATTAAACGGTGTTGAAAGGTGTTAGCTAGAGAAGATTTAATAGAAAGTGTAACATTTTAAATAATGTTTAAAGGAAAAAAGAAAAAGACACATTTTGGGTTTCAGAGTAAATAAAAGATAAAAATAAAGAATAAAAGATTTAAAGTATTAGGGATGACTTGCAAAATCTCAGAGGTAACGGCAAGAAACATTAGACAGAAAATAAATTTATTTAAATTGAAAGAATGGGAGAGAATCCACAGACACTTTGAGGGAACTGGATCATCATTGCAGTCTCCCAGAGATGTTGAAAAACTGTGAGTCTGCTTGCTTTCTCAATGTGTATGCTCATGGTATGGGGCAATTTCTCAGCCCTGGTCATATGCTGCTTGGAAATAGACTCAGTGCTGTTGGCAGGGCATGGTGGGAGATAGACCAGCCTTTAGGACTGCAGGCTGCATGGGAGTGGGGTAAGCACTATGACTGCTGGCTTTCTTCCACTTCCCTGGCATCCTGTATGACTCAGCAGAGGCAGTTATAATCCCTCTGGGAATATAACTTCATTAGACTGGGAACCACATCCCCATCCCCCACAGCAGCCACAGCAAGGCCCTGACAAAAGAGAGGCTGAGCTCAGACACACCTTTCCCTGCCTCCACCTAGTGGTCTTTCTCTATCAGCCCTGGTAGCTGAAGACAAAGGTCATAATCTCTTGGGAGGTCTATGGCCCTGTCCACTGCCTAAGAAACCTGAATAGTCAACCAGGTGTCCCTAGAGCAAGTTTGCAACCTCCCTATAGGACCACAGCTGATGCACTCTTGAAAATGACACCTCCTGACTGGAGGCCAACAAACACAAAACCAGTGCACTAAACAAAAACACAACCAAGGACTCTCACAAAATCCACTTCACTCCCTTGCTACCTCCACCAGAGTAGGTACTAGTATCCACAGGTGCAAGATCTGAAGACGGATCACATCATAGGACTCTTTGCAGATACTCCCCAGTACCAGCCCAGAGCCCAGTAGCTCCACTGGGTGGCTAGGCCCAGAAGAGCAAAAACAATCCCTACAGTTCATCTCTCAGAAAGCCCCATTCCTAGGAGAAGGGGGAGAACACCACATCAAGGGGGCACCTCATGGGACAAAAGAATCTGAATAGCAGTTCTTGAATCCTAGATCTTCCCTCTGACATAGTCTATCTGAATGAGATGGAACCAGAAAATCAATTCTGGTAATATGACAAAATAAGGTTGTTTAACACTCCACAAAAATCATACCAGCTCACCAGCAATGAATCCAAACCAAGATGAAATCTGAATTGTCAGAAAAAAATCTTCAGAAGGTTGATTATTAAGCTAATCAAGGAGACACCAGAAAAAGGTAAAGTCCAACTTAAAGAAGTCAAAAACATGATACAGGATATGAAAGGAAAAGTCTTCGGTGAAATAGCATAAATAAAAAACAATCACAACTTCTGGAAATCAAGGACACACTTTGAGAAATGCAAAATGCACTGAAAAGTCTCAGCCATAGAATCAAACAAGCAGAAGAAAGAACTTCTGAGCTCAAAGACAAGGCATTTGAATTAACCCAGTCCATCAAAGACAAAGAGAAAATAATTTTTAAAAAATGAACAAAGCCTTCAAGAAGTTTGGGATTATGTTAAATGTCCAAACCTAAGAATAACTAGTGTTCCTGAGGTAGAAGAGAAATCTAAAAGTTTGGAAAGCATATTTGAGGGAATAATTGAGGAAGACACCCATGGCCTTGCTAGAGATCTAGACATTCAAATACAAGAAGCTCAAAGAACACCTGGGAAACTCATCACAAAAAGATCATTGGCTTGGCACACAGTCATCAGGTTATCTAAAGTCAAGATGAAGGAAAGAATCTTAAGAGCTGTGAGGCAAAAGCATCAGGTAGCCTACAAAGAAAAACCTATCATATTAACAGATTTCTCAGCAGAAATCCTACAAGCTAGAAGAGATTGGGGTCCTATTCTTTGCCTCTTTAAACAAAACAATTATCAGCCAAGAATTTTGTATCTAGCAAAACTAAGCTGCATAAATGAAGGAAAGATACAGTGTCTTCCAGACAAACAAATGCTGAGATAATTCACTGCTACCAAGCCAGCACTACAAGAACTGCTGAAAGGAGCTCTAAATCCTGAAACCAATCCTCAAAATACACCAAAATAGGACCTCCTTAAAGCATAAATCTCACAGGACCTATATAATAATAACACAATGAAAAAAAACAACAACAATGTATTCAGGCAACAAATAGCATGATGAATAGAATAGTACCTCACATCTCAATACTAACATTGAATGTAAATAGCCTAAATGCACCTCTTAAAAGATACAGAATGGCAGAATGAATAAGCATTCACCAACCAAGTTTTCTTCTGTTTTCAGGAGACTCATCTAACACATAAGGACTCACATAAACTTAAGATAAAGGGATGGAAAAAGATACTTCATGCAAATGGACGTCAAAAACAAGCAGGAGTATCTATTCTTATATCAGACTAAACTTAAAGCAACAGCAGTTTAAAAAGACAAATATGTTCATTATATAATGTTAAAGGGACTAGTCCAGCAGGAAAATATCACAATTCCAAATATATAAGCACCTAACACTGGAGCACCCAAATTTATAAAATAATTACTATCTAAGAAATGAGATAGACAGCAATACAATAGTAGTGGGGGACTTTAGTACTCCCCTGACAGCACCAAACTGGTCATCAAGACAGAAAGTCAACAAAAAAACAATGGACTTAAACTCTACCCTGCAACAAATGAACTTAACAGATATTTACAGAACATTCTACCCAACAACTGCAGAATATACATTCTACTCATCAGCACATGGAACATTGTCCAAGACAGACCACATGATAGGCCACAAAACAAGTCTCAGTAAATTTAAGAACATTGAAATTATATCAAGTACTCTCTCAGACCACAGTGGAATAAAATTGAAAATCACCTCCAAAAGGCACCCCCAAACCACACAAATACATGAAAATTAAATAACCTGCTCCTAAATAATCATTGGGTCAACAAGGAAATCAAGATGGAAATTTAAAAAATTATTTGAACTGGGTGACAATAGTGACACAGCCTATCAAAACTGCTGAGATAGAACAAAAAAATGGTGCTAAGAGGAAAGTTCATAGCATTAAATGTCTACATCAAAAAGGCTGAAAGAGCACAAGTAGACAATCTAAGGTCACACCTCTGGAACTGGAGAAACAAGAAGAAACCAAACCCAAACCCAGCAGAAGAAAAGAAATAACGAGGATCAGAGGAAACTAAATGAAAGTGAAACAAACAAAAACAATACAGAAAATAAATAAGCTGGTTCATTGAAAATACAAATGAAATTGATATACCATTAGTGAGATTAATTGAGAAAAGAAGAGAGAAGATCCAAATAATCTTAGTTAGAAATGAAATGGGAGATACTACAGCCAATACCACAAAAATACAAAAGATTATTCAAGGCTACTATGAACACCTTTACACACATAAACTAGAAAACCTAAAGGAGATGGGTGAATTCCTGGAAATCTACAACCCTCCTAGATTAAACCAGGAAGATATAGAACCTCTGAACAGACCAATAACAAGTTGCAAGATTGAAATGGTAATAAAAAATTGCCAACAACAAAAAAAGTCCAGGACCAGATGGATTCACAGCTGATTTCTATCAGACATTCAAAGAAGAATTGATACCAATCCTACCGAAAATCTTCCAAATGATAGAGAAAGAAGGAATACTCCCTAAATCAATCTACAAAGCCAGTATCACCCTAATGCCAAAGCCAGGGAAGGACATAACATAAAATGAAAACTATGGACCAATGTCCCTGATGAACATAGATGCAAAAATCCTCAAGAAAATACTAGCAAATTGAATCCAACAGTGTATCAAAAAGATTATCCACCATGATCAAGTAGGTTTCATACTAGAGGTGCAGGGATGGTTTAACATAGGCAAGTCAATAAATGTGATACAGCACAAAAACAGAATTACAACCAGAAATCACATGATCATCTCAATAGACACAGAAAAACCATTTGACAAAATCCAGCCTCCCTTTATGACCAAAAACCTCAGCAAAATCCGCATAGAAGGGACATACTTTAAGGTAATAAAAACCATCTACAGCAAGCCCACAGCCAACATTATACTGAAGAGGGAAAAGTGGAAAGCATTTCCACTAAGAACTGGAACAAAGATGCCCACTTTCACTACTTCTATTCAACATTGTACCAGGAGTCTTAGCCAGAGCAATCAGACAAGAAAAAGAAATAAAGGGCATGCAAATTGGTAAAGAGGACATCAAACTGTCGCTGTTTGCTGATGATATGATTGTATACCTAGAAACCCTAAAGACTTCTCCAAAAAGCTCCTAGAACTGGTAAATGAACTCAGCAAAGTTTTAGGATACAAAATTAATGTATACAAATTAGTAGCTCTGCTATATACCAACAGCAACCAAGCTGAAAATCAAATCAAGAACTCAACCCCTTTCACATATCAGCAAAAATATAAAATTAAATACTTAGGAATATACCTAACCAAGGATGTGAAAGACCTCTACAAGGAAAACTACAAAACGCTGCTGAAAGAAATCACAGACAACACAAACAAATGGAAACATATCCCATGCTCATGGATGGGTAGAATTAATATTGTGAAAATGACCACACTGCCAAAAGCAGTCTACACATTCAATGCAATTCCCTTCAAAATACCACCATCATTCTTTACAGAACTAGACAAAACAATCCTAAAATTCATATGGAACAAAAAAAGAGCCTGTATAGATAAAGCAAGACTAAACAAAAAGAACAAATCTGGAGGCATCACATTATCTAACATCAAACTATATTATAAGGCAATAGTCACCAAAACAGCATGATACTGGTATAAAAATAGGCACATAGACCAATGGAACAAAATAGAGAACCCAGAAATAAACCCAAATACTTACAGCCCACTGATATTCGACACAGCAAACAAAAATATAAAGTGGGGAAAGACACCCTCTTCAACAAATGGTGCTGAGATAATTGGCAAGCCACATGTAGAAGAATGAAGCTGAATCTTCGTCTTTTATCCTATCCAAAAATCAACTCAAGATGGATCAAATACTTGAATCTAAAACCTGAAAACATAAAGATTTTAGAAGATAACATCAGAAAAACCCTTCTAGACGTTGGCTTGGGCAAAGACTTAAATGACCAAGAACCCAGAAGCAAATGCAACAAAAACAAAGAGAAATAGATGGGAATTAATGAAACTAAAAAGTTTCTCCACAGCAAAACTCAAAAATCAGCAGAGTTAACAGACAACCCACAGAGTGGGAGAAAATTTTCACAATCTACATCTGACAAAGGACTACTATCCAGAATCTACAAAGAACTCAAATTGGCAAGATAAAGAAAAAAAATCTCATCAAAAAGTGAGCTAAAGACATGAATAGACAATTCTCAAAACAAGATATAAAATTGGTCAACAAGCGTATGGAAAAATGCTCAACATCACTAATTATCAGGGAAATGCAAATCAAAACCTCAAAGTGATACAACCTTACTTCCTCAAGAATGACCATAATAAAAAGAAAAGAAAAGAAAACAAAACAAAAACAGATGTTGGCGTCGATGTGGTGAAAATGCAACACTTTTACACTGTTGGTGGGAATGTAAACTAGTACAACCATTATGGAAAACAGTGCAGAGATTCCTTAAAGAACTAAAAGTAGACCTACCATTTGATCCAGTAATCCCACCACCAGGTATCTACCCAGAGGAAGTGGTTATACAAAAAAGATACTTGCACATGCATATGTATAGCAGCACAATTTGCTGTTGCAAAAATATAGAACCAATCCAAATGCCCATCAATCAACAAGTGGATTAAGAAAATGTGATATATATTTATGTGTACACACACACACATACACACATATACCATGGAATACTACTTAGCCATGAAAAGAACAAAATAATGACATTTGCAGCAGCCTGGATGGAATTGGAGATTATTATTCTAACTGAAGTAACTCAGGAATGAAAAACCAAACATTGTATGTTCTCACTTATACATAGGAGCTAAGCTATGAAGATCCAAAGGCATAAGAACGATATATTGGACTTCGGAGACTTGGGGGGAAAGATTGGGGGGGAAAGGTTAGAGGCTGGTGAAGGATAAGAGAATATACATTGAGTACAGTGTACACTGCTCTGGTAATGGCTACACCAAAATTTCAGAAATCACCACTGAAAATCTTATTCATGTAACCAATCACCACCTATTCCCCAAAAACCTGTTGAAATAAATAAATAAGATAAATTGATAGAATGAACTATATGTATTGCACGAGGAAGCAACATAAATAAGCTTAGTAAGTGAAACAGTAAAGAAAAAGGCAATGTGATGGTGGTGATAGGAATACATGCTACCTTGTTCACCCTCTTAATACTGTGGATAAACAGAATCAGATAATTTGTTTAGCTAACTGGACAACACCCCACAACACCAAATTTGCATACTGTGCCTACCTCGTTTTTCTCACAGTTTGATTTCAATGCTCTCACAGTTCCTGAGGTGGCTGTTTATACCAATCTGTGGTCTAAGATACTCTTATGACTATTACTTGTTTATCAAAATGGTACACATTCTTCAGTTGCAGCTCCACAGGCTTTCTGGAACTACTGTAATTAACGTGGATTTCTTTATCTCTTTTCTTATTTGGCACATATGATTAGCACTACATAGAATGACATTTACTTTTTCTCTTTTTACTTTTATATGTGCTAATTCTGTCTCTTTAGCCTAGTCAGAAGCTCTGAGTTCAAAGGATAACCATGAACATAGAACTAAAGGTCTAGATAGATCTCATCTAACTGTTTGATTTTCAAAGAAGGAAAGTTTGTAAAATGGAAACTACAGTGATCTTGAGTGTATACTGTGTCAGACAGCTTTAACATTTTTGTATGAATCACTCATGTTGTCATCTCAAAGATGATATGGAATACACACTATTATTGTCATCATTTTACACATGAGAAGAATGATATGCAGAGAAGTGGCTTGCTGAGGGCACACAGCTAGTAAGAGACAGTGCTGGGATTCAATTCTAGACCTTCTGGCTCCAGCTTTTAACTTTCCAAGTTAGTACTGCAGGTAGAACAAAAACTCTTTCCCGTAACTTCTTTCTCCGTTTCAGGGCTCTTGCTTGTTCTAACCGACTTGTACCACCATAATTCTTATACTAGAGCACAAAAAAAGAAAAGAGATGCAAGTGTGTATTAACTTCAGCTTTGTGTTTGACAAATCCTAAACATGCAAACATGCACCTGATACACTCTAATCCTTTCCCAAGAGAGCAAGTAATGATATTATACTGAGTGATTAATGAACTGATATAAGGACTCAGTAATCTGCATGTGAATTGGTGGCTTAACAAAGCAATCCATGCAGTAGGTATGTATTTTGAATAGCATTCTTTCTGCAGGGAATCAGCTGTATGTAGTGTTTAATTGAATGCTTCTGGGTCACTGAGTGATTTGGAGTCAAATCATCAACCACATTTCCCAATGTGTCAAGTAGAAAGTCAACTTAACAAAACTTCCGTAGTACTCAGTTCTCTTCCAACGTGCTCCTTATCTTGAATTCTTTCAAAATAGTGTGCATTATAATTTACCAGGAATGATTTACATGTATTCCTCTTCAGAGACAGAGGGATGGATTAAATAACATTCCCTGAAGCCCTTTTTGCCTTCGAGTAAATGCTCTTTATCATTCTAAGCTTCTTACTCTGAGTAATATTTGAACATGACCCTGTGGATTCCCCAGAACAATTTGTGATGCTTTTTCCTTAGTTGATATGTTTGGATATTTTCCATACTATGCAGGCTGCATTCTCTGTTTAACTTACTGTGGGTTTTTTTTTTTTTTTTGTTTTTTTTTTTTCACTCTGATGCTTTGACTTTTGCCATCATAGTTTTCTTTATTTTCAGAGTTTATCGACTGTCACTAGGCTTTCTTCTGAGTCCTTTTGCCAAGTCATCCATACTTCGCTCTTCTAATCTTCTGTTATAACAGGCTTCCTGTTACTTATATTTTTGCTGTTACACTCTGAATTTGTTCCAGATTTTCTGGTAGAGATTTCCCTACACCAAAAACAGTATTCCAGGTGCAGCCACTTGAGAATTGAGCAGAGGTAAATATGTGCACCCCTTTTTACTGTGATGTCTTGCCATCTGCAGTTTGGAGCCTGTAAGAGTTAGATTTGGGATTGAAAGTAAGACTTCCACTAGGACTGCCATTTGCAGCACAAACTCACCTGGATGGTAACTGCTGTCTAGCTTCAGCTCCCTTTCGACAGGTCCTTCTCAGAAGGCCTCTTTTCCAGGCTTTTTTCTTCCTGCGCATATCTGTGTTTTCATTCATTTTCCCCTTGTGAATAAGCTGGCCCTTTCCCAACCTGACTCTCATCTTGTTATTTGATCCCAAGATCTGTAACTCCTCTCAGACCATCTGCATGATTTCTCTGTCCTTGCTGATGTTTTGCAACATTCTCCAGCTGACTATCATCTGCAGATTTCATTAGCACACCATTTACTATGTTCTGAAGATCATTAATAAAGATGAATAAACAGAAGAGATGACCTTCTGCAGACATCTGTGGAATTTCTCTAGACTGCCCCCACAACTTGATCGCCATTATTTTATTTTACCTTTTGGGTTTTTTTGCCCAGTGTTTCATTCAGTTCCCTCCATAAGCACCCTGTTGTCATATCTGAGTAACTGCACTCATAATGTGTGATTTTCCTGCACCACTTCATAATTGTCTAAACAATTCATCAGGTTTGTCTGACAACATTTTTCCTTTATTAAATCCCAGTTTTATTGACAGTTTTCATTATCCTCTAGATTGCAGAAGCTCTACGTAACAGTGTGTGTGCCCATTCTGATTTCTCCTCAATTTATTACTGTTTTAAAACCTGTACTATAGATGATGGGAAGAGAGTACGATGAGAAGAGACAGATTCAGAATCTCTATGGCTCTTCTTGGAAAAACACCATAATGTGTATGGAAGATCATGCATGTGCATTTTCCTGCAAGGTACTAACAGCCATCTTTCTATCCAAAAAGACAGAAAGAAGTTGTCTCTGGTTTTGAACAATGAAGATTTATATCTGACTTATTTTGAAAAATCAAAGCATTAGATATTTAAAACTGAACAAGAACCATAGCTGTACTTAAGGAATATCTGTGATGTACTTGGCACTGTGATAAAATGTGATGTATATCACTCTATGATTACATCAACCCTTTGAAAGGCAGTTCTTTTCAGGTGTGACACTAACCTATAGGGTGCTGTCATGGCCTCCCCTCCAGGAGGATGCTGCCTATGCCTGAGAATACAGCGCAGGCTGCATCTAAGGACCCACTGACCTCCTAGGCCAGATATCTTTGTGTGTGGCAGAGCCTGCCTAAATGTACCTGGAAGTCATGATTTCTTTCCCATTTAAATGAAGACGATAAGATACCTGTAAGAGATAGATCTGAGATTGATACTAATGTGGTTCCTCCATGCCATATTGCATCTCTGCACATAAAACAAATATGGATCTATCTCATACTTCTGTGATTGCCTACTAAATTCAAACAGTACTTTGTGTTTTTACTTAGAAAAGAATGGATATAATTTAGTATGTAACCTTCTCTTCCTATCTTTAGCTATGCTGTTAATTTTCTTCCCAGTCTTCAGCTATGTTGTTTTTGTTATTGTCATTATGATTATTATTTATTACTGAATCTAGAAAGAATCATGGAGAAGAAGCAGTATTGCTCTGGGTCAGGTATTCTTTATAATATATTTAAAAATACATCTGAACTCTGTTCACATATCCCTTTGTTTGCCTATTAGATCCAGTCAACATTATGCAAGCACATACCTTCATGATATTGAATATTGATCAATTTAGTCACATGCCATACAAACGTTGAAATACCACTTAACAGCTGGGCACAGTGGCTCATGCCTGTAATCCTAGCATTTTGGGAGGCCAAGGCAGGGGGATCGCCTGAGCTCAGGAGTTCAAGACCACCCAGGGCAACATGGTGAAACCCTGTCTCTAGTAAAAATACAAAAAAATTAACTGGATATGGTGGTGTGTGCCTGTAGTCCCAGCTACTTGGGAGGCTGAGGCAAGAGAATCACTTGAGCCCCAGAGGCAAAGGTTGCAGTGAGCCAAGATCAGGCCACTGCACTCCGGCTTGGGCTACAGAGTGAAACTCCATCTCAAAAAAAAAGAAAAGAAAAAGAAAAAGAAAAAGAAAAGAAATACTACTTAACAAGGAATGTTTTGAATACTTTAATTCTTTGACTTAAATTACTAGATATATTTATAAAGGTGTAGAAGATTTGACAACTGGAATGTGTGTGCACATGCACATATACACACATATCACGTATGCACATATGTATATGTGTGTATGTATAACATATATTTCTACAAATAAAAGTTATTTACCAAAGCATCATACATTTTCATTTTCTTTTCTCTCCTTTCGTTAGCATTTTCATTTTTCTTGCGTGCTGTTTTTATTGAAATGAGCCTTGCACTTTAGCTATAGAGCTTTTCCTTGTTGAACAATGTAGTTTTCTTGCTCAACAACTCTGACATCCAGGTAAATGGAAGGAAAATGGATACGGGAGTTGTGTGTTCATAATGCCACTTTGCCACCCTGAAATCTATGCAGATAATCTACTTGGAAGGCTTTGAGCCCCAGTGGAATACAGAACCATGTAAGTATCCTGCATTGATTTACAGCACCTGCTACAGCTGCCTGGATCTTGGCAGGCATTTTCTCTCCTGCCAAATGCTGTTGCAATTGCTGGGCAGATCTAGATGGAGGTTATATTTACTGGACATGTTTATAATCTGCAGAGTGATCTAAGCCATAGAGAGCTAATTTCCCAAAGATCAATGACTAAGGGAGGATTTCAGAGGTTATCCTCTTTATCCAATTTCCTGTGTCCTAATGAGATGGCTGAAACCTGTTTGGAATCTTTCTGATTAGGAACTCTTGTGAGAGTCAATAAAGAATATGACATTCATAAATCTAAATAAGAGGTGACTTGGCCGCCTGTATAGTGATTCATGCCATGAGAAGCCTTTCCCCTGCCCCCAGCAGGATGTGTCATGGGTGACTGACCTGAGACAAGGTCAGACTTGAACCAAGAGTCTTGAGAGGACTTGGCCTCTCCTGGTTAATTCAAAGGACTCTTCTGGCTGTTAGAATGCATTGTGTACATTTTTTACTTTTCTTGATTTAATTCAATTCAATTGCCATTCAATTCAAACAAAATGTATTTGTTAAATGATTATTATGTTTTCCAATTAAGAAGGATGACAGAAAAATTAACTCTAATGGTATATGGCAAGCATCATTATATAGATCTAAAAAAGTGTTATCAAAGATGATGATAATCATAATAGCTAAGGTATTTGAGTACTTACTGTGTCGGTCAGTGTGCTAAGCACTTCACACATGTTATTTTATTTAATCCTAACAAATTCATGAATTAGGTCTTATACCTATTTTATAGATGAAGAAAGTGTGACTTAGATGCATTAATTAACTTTCAGTGTTAACAAAATCCTTCCCATATCCCATATTCCCCTCTCGCTTCTTTTGCCCCCTCTCAGCTAAACTTCTAGGAAAAACTTGTCTGCCTTTATCATCTCTACTTCTTTACCTCCCATTTGTTTCTCAACCCATTCAGTTAGGCTTCTGCCACTGCCATCAAAATGAAAATTAAACAGGCTCATCAATTCCTCCACATGTCCAAATACAGTATTTTTATTTCACTGGATTGCTCACCACCTTTTGCCACCATTAACCACTTCCTTCTGGAGACAGTATCTTCTCTTGGTTTTTTGTACCACATATGCCTGTGTTTCCTCTGGAATCATGAGCTGCTTATCTCCATTTGATAGCACCTCTTCCTCTGCCTAATTTCTCATTACTGGAGCATTTTAGTTTGGGTTCTGGGTCATCTGCTCTTGCCCCTGGATTCTGCCCTATGTCAGGGATTTTTTAAACATTGTTGGTACCACGTACATTTTTGGCAGTTTCATGAAGCCTGTAGACTCAAAGTCCATAAAATACCCTGGATATGTCTCAGTATCCCAGATGTAGTTCTTACAAATGGGAACTCTTGTTTCCCATCCGCAAATTTGTTTTTCCTTCAGTCTTGTCCATTCATCATAGAAGTCATCTATGATTCCTCATTTATCCTAAAACACAAACCTGATACTATCCATTAGCATGTCTTGGCAATTTCATCTTCACACCATCCCAGATCTTCTCACTTTTTCCTTCTCTCCACTGCCACCCTGCTGTCACCCCTTGGGTGATGCTTAATACATGTTTAGTGTATGAAGAAAGGTTTGGAATGGGGAAAATAAAGCGACACACTGAATCACTAGGGGACACGTAATACTCTAGGCAAGACTCAAGATAGAGCAGGGACAGTCTGAACTGAAGATGAGAAGGATGAATTTTAAATATAAGTATGTAAGTGTGTACAATGGAAAATACACACAAAGAATTAAGAGTTACAAATGCCTATTAAGTGTAATTGGGTTGTTTGAAGCTGTCTTTTAAAAATTTCCATTTCTTTTTAAATAGACTTTTACCTCATGTTCTGTGAAGTCTTTTGGAGACAGTAAATCATATTGTTTGGGAAATTTAAGGGTGGGAATGGGAATAAAACTGAAAAGAGGAATCTTTCCTAGATTAAGCTGACAATGAAACAGCTTTCTTCAGTCATTTCTCTCCAGACATTAGTCAAACAAACAGGTGAGCACCAGATAGTTTGAGTAGCAGCTGGAACAGTTCAATAAGAGTCTCCCTCTAGCCTCTCCTTACTTCTGAATAAGCAAAGTTAAGCTAGAGTCAACTCGTCAACTTCTCTAATATTCTGTATTGTTCTGAGGTTTAAGGCTGTTTTTTTTTTTTTCTTGGCTGCCTAGGCTCTCTGATTAACTGAGATTAATCTCTATCATCCTGTGTAAGCTAAACCCTAAATTACATAATATGTTTTCTATCCTTATGCCATATGCCTTCCACATCAGGGATGACTCCAGAGACAGCAAAAGCAAGCTGTGTTTTTACTGATTTTGCAAACTTGCATTCATCAGCCTTGGGCATTTTGGCCTCCCCAGTGTCAGTATGGTGTTTTAATAGCTGAGAAAAACAACAGAAATATAAAGAGAGGACACTGTGAAAATCACTTTCCAAACTGACTTGTATTGCAACTGCCTCACATCTAAGTAATGGAAAATAATAGTGATTAGGATAAGGCAGTGCATTGCATTTGGTGACAGTTAATCCTCTTATTAACTTCATGGTCATATTTCGCTCACCTGTGAGGTTGGAAGGACTGTGTGAGAATGTTGTCATTCCTGTTTCTCTGTTCATTGGGAAAGTTGGGAAAATAGCTCTAAAAATAAAAGAGTTCCAGGTTGAAATGCCTTTGAGGTTGACTGTTCTCTCTGGAGATGCATGTTTGCCTTGTGTCCTTCATTCACGCTTTGAGTTTGGGTACCCACTCTTTGAGGCCTCATTCTCTTCCCTTTGGAGGATTTTCTTTTCACCTGAGCAGTCATCGGTGAGGGAAAAGTCAGTGGGGTGGTTCAGCTGTGTGGTATACTGCATTGATAAATGGAGGCAGAGCCCTGCTCCAGCCCCATGAGTTGGAACAACCTACAAAGCATTTCTGGCAGTGAGCCAAGGAGGTGATCCCTCCTCTAGGGGAAAAAAGTCAATGGCTGAGATTGCAGTTCTCCATCCCCTCGCTGGGCTGATTCATACAGCAGCATTGACACTGAGGTCTCAGGAGAACTGTTCTTTTCCCAGTCCAGCTAAAAATATCCAAATTCAGATTTATAATGTCAGGAGCTGATAAATTTGCCTAGGAAATGCAAGCAGTGTCATTGCCATGCTAGGAAATCTATTCTGATGAATTGATGAGGGAAAGAAATTCCAAACATAGCAGAGTCCCCGAGTGCCACTTCCCCTGGGATAGTGAGCAAAATGAACATGTTTTCCTTGCCATTGAAGTTCCCTTTTTCAAACATAGTAAAAAGTAGAATATTCCAGATTGAAACGGAATATGGAAAGTGCCTTTTTGATCAAAAGCATGACATGACATAAAACTAAATCTTATGGCCTGTAAAATATTTTTGCTTTCTGTCAAGCAAGGGATTCCTTTTTAAAATACTCTTTCGCTAAGACAAAAATTCCACTTACATAGCCCTACATTTCTGTGGTGACTTCTGATTCAATCAGGATCTTTTAATTTTGGAACTCAGTAAGAAACCAACTTTCTTACTTTCCTACAGCTTTTGTTTGGACTTTCAGAATCTAAGTTGATATTGCTGTCTGCTGCTAACCAGTCCTTTCCTCTCTTCAGTTGGTCAATGGATTCTCAGGAGTGTCGTAGGATTTTTCCTCCATACCAACTGGCTTGAAATGATTTGGCATGGGCTTCAACTCTAATTTATTCAGTATCCCTTTAGCACCTACTAGATACCAAGTATCATGACTGGCACTTTTCTGAAATGATGAAGGTGCCGTGGGGACAGATGGACGTGTAATGAACTTATTATAAATCAAATCATAAGCATAATAATTGATACTGAACAATTGCTATGAGAATTGAACAGAGGAAATGCTTCTGCTGGGAAAAGACCAGGAAGGCATCAGAGAAGAAGTAAAATCTGTGGTTGGGGTGATACAATGGGTGAGTACTAGCAGTTTCTCAGGGGAGCAGAGTATGTCTAACAGAGACCAGCATGACACTAAGTTGGGAAAAGTACCACCTGCCTTAGGGACTTAAATAAGATATTTGAAGTGTTTAAATAATTTTTTTTCTCACTTGGATTTTGGCTTTTGCCAAACAACTAACAAACAACTGTCACATTTGATCTAATTATTTTAGATCATTAACTTTGAAAATTGCTGTTTGTATGATTTCCTACCTTGGCCTTGTGCCTATTATGAGCTGACATCTAATGAACAGGTGGATGGTACATTCCTGGAACTTTGCCCTTGTCAAACACTTGACCCAGACCACGAAATGTCATGGTAGCTTTCCCTACTGAAACCTTCTGGACTTACATCTCAGTAATGATGTTCTAATGATCTAACATGCTATGCCATCATTTGTTGATTCATAAAGTCAGGAGATAAACACTAACATTATTATCACTGTCTCCTTGAATGAAAATTGAAGGCTAGACTTTTAATTTTAGGCAGATTTTCTTGACCCAATTCTTTGCATTCAAAAATGTTTAGGTATTTCATTCTCATGGACCTACCTCTTCATATGCTTTCTTCTGAATCAGGCAGTAATTTGTAGGTTTGGGCCTCAATTTCAATAGCAAGTGAGCCCCCAAATTGGTAAAAAACAAAAGGGTTTTTTTTTTCTGAGATTCAATAGGTAATACAGCATACCAACATTTCATGTAATTTAAAAAGATAATGTAGCATAGATATGCATGCTGAAGTATTTAGGGGAAGTAGAAAGATGTCTGCAATTTATTTTGAAATGTGTCAACAAATATGATGGATGGATAGAGGGATAGATAAATGGGTGGATATGCTTGAAAGAAAATATATAAAAATGTTAGTGGTACCATCTGGGTATAAAATATAGCTATTGATTCTAAAATTATTTTAACCTTGTGGAATGTTTGAAATTTTTACAATATGTTGGAGGAGAAAGATAAGGTAGCAAAGAATTAAATTGGTAGAGGTGCTTGTATAAGAATGATAAGATACTTAAAGTGAAGAGAAATTTCTCTGACTTATGAAAATGTAGAAACAAATATAGTTGTGTCTGTGAGTCAAAGTACACAATCTTTCTTCTCCATTAGCTTATGAATCTGTCAGATGAGAAAAAAGATCATCCTAGGAGAAAGAGTAGTTCACTGTAAAGGCCAGAACTTTAGTCTACTTAGCAATATATAAATAGAATTTTGGGGTTTATTTTTAGTATAAAACACTGATATTTTCCCCAAATAAGGCCATTTCTGCCTTCTCAGTCATTTCAACATACATTGAGCACTTCCTGTATTCCTGGCACGGTGCTAAGAACTGGGGCTTTAACTTCAGAACTTAACGTCAAGAATGGAGAAAGAGAACAAGAAGGTGATGTCACACAGGGAAAGAAGGACTTAAAATGTGCTGTGAGAGCCCTGAAGAGGGAGAAGTTCCTGGCTTGTTAGCTCTGATTTGGGGCAGGCTACTAAACCTTTTTGTGCCTTAGTATTTTCATCTATAAAATCTGGCCAATAATAAATGTTAAACTACTGTCCGTTAAATAGCAGGACCTTCATAAATGGTCACTAATATCTTTAACCCAGAGAGGAAGATCAAATTAGGAAACAAACAAAAAAATAACACAGCCATAACATTTGTTTGACAGACATCCTTCTTTTTCCCATCCCTCCTCTGTACCCCATCTTTTGTTGCCCTAGTAGAATGATGAAGTCACAGGCCTGGAGCTGGAACAGACCTAGCCCTAGATTTGAGACAGATATTCCATTCCAACCCTCATTTAGAGATGAAGACACTGAAATGACTTGAGAAAAGTGACTTGTCTCAGGTCCCATAGCTAGTCAATGGCAAAGTGGTGAACATGTAGGATTATAAAGATTTTACTGGAGAGAGAGGTTGAAGAAAGTTCTTCGGAAATATAATTTATGCTTTCCTAGGATGTAAGAGAGAAAGTGCTCAGAAACTTTTTTATTATTAGAAGAGAATGTGTTTTAGTGTACCTAAACACATTACATTAGTAGGCTCTCAAGAGGCATTTGTTGACTTGTATTGCATTAAACCTCTCCTGCTAATTGTCTGCATAGCATGGTTAACCCTTGTAATGTGGGCAACCGTTTCTTTAATTAAATTAGTTTTTAATTCTTTTAATTATAATTTGGTGTCTATAATTGGCAGAATCTATATCTCTTAACCCCACATAGATTTATGAAGTTAAGGGTAGCGAAGATTGCTTCTCTCTTTGTGAAAATGGAATGAGTATTCTTGTAACATCTCTATATTTGTATCTTATTTGATCTGTGGGACATAGCACATTTCCTTGACAAGATAGTGATTGCCCCCGAGACTTGTCAATTCACAACTTTGAATTAAGGTCTCTAGGTGTTCTAATTATCAGAGCCAATGACCCCCACTGGCTTTGAACTCCAATACTTTGGCTGGACAGTTCACTCAAAGCAAAGATAGAGATTCTTTATACTAGAGGAGAATATTTCTTATCACAGAGGAGAGGAAGAAGGAGAATAAGAGAAATAGAGGGAGTGGAGGGGACAAGAGAAGCAGAAAGAGAAAGAGAGAGAATAAGTGAGATGTCACTGCAAATTGTTTTTAAATTATTTAGCTGATAGCATTAGGTTGGTATAAAAATAGTTGTGCTTTTTGCCATTAAATAGTAATGGCATTATTAAAATTGGCGTTATTAAAAGTAACGGCAAAACTGTAATTACTTTTGCACCAACCTACTATTAAATTTTATAAAAATAAAAGTCATGTAAGAGACTAAGCAAAACCACAATAAAATAAATCAGTTGAAAATTGGTGAATGAAATAGGATCTCCACAAAGAATGCTGCAGAATAGTTTAGAAACACTGAAAGATATTTCTAACATGCAATACAGATCCTTTCATGCTTCAGCTGAGAAGCTGGTATAAATAGAAAAGTGAATGTACAGTCTCAAAATCTCAGACCAGAAAACATTCTAGAGCACAAGTTCTAAGACACAAGAAAGAGAGAAGGACTCACTCACACTCTACTTGGGAATGGACTGGTTTTTGCTCCATTGAGCAGACTGCACTGTTGAGTAACAAGGTAGATCTGATGAGAAGTTGAGACAGAGGCACCACATGATGAAGAATCTAGGCTGTCTGTGCTTTTTGGAATCTCAGAAAGAGGTCAGGGAGCCCTTCTGACTTCAGGAGGTAAATGATTTTCCCATTGTTTGCTGTTCCTTCCCAGCCTCAAAAAGTAGGGATGCAGGCAGCTGCTTCTGAGGGTGATATTTTTTTTAATTTAAAAGTTCCACCTGGGCATGATGCAGTTGCTTATGGCTGTAACCTCGGCACTTTGGGAGGCTGAGGCACGTGGATCCTTGAGCCCAGGAGTTCGAGACCATCCTGGGCAACATAGTGAGATCCTGTCTCTACTTAAAAAAAAAAGAAAAAATCAGCCTGGCATGGTAGTATGTGCCTGTAGTCCCAGATACCAGGGAGGCTCAGGTGGGAGGATCACTTTAGTCTGGGAGATCAAGGCTGCAGTGAGCCATGATCATAGCACTCCATTCCATCCCAGGTTACAGAGTGAGAACCTGTCTCAAAACAAAAACAAAAACAAAAACAAAAACAAAAACAAAACAAAACAAAACAAACCTTGGAAAGGTCTATAGTTTCATCTTATGCATTATTACCCCATATACTGATAAAATTCAAGTCCCTTCATACAACCCAAACAGCTGATAATGTGGCCCATAATTGTGAATTCCCCAAGTCCAGCATTTGAAAAGACATTTAAAAAATGAGAGAGAAAGAGAGTCAGTGCTGGTAAGTATGAGGTAATGTGAATGTGTAGGCACAGGGTGACTTTATAACTGGGAAGAAAAGGAGGGAGAAGCTAACTTTCATTAAGAGTCTTCTAGGCTAGGTGCGGTGGCTCACACCTGTAATCCCAGCACTTTGGGAGGCTGAGGCGGGTGGATCACGAGGTCCCCATGCATTTTCTATGACATTGGTTGTATGTCATCTAGCTCATGACTTTCCAGCAATTTCGTGGGTAAAAGATGTATAATAATCTAACATTCAAACCAGTATACTTTTGCCTGTGTTGGCTGCTCTAGGTAAAACTATTGGCTAAATGAGGTTTGGAGAATAGGTGTGAATTTTCATTATTCATTCCCTTTTGAGAATCATCCAAATCATATTATTTCTACCAGCGTGAAATAGAGGGGGGAAAAACCCCTAGGTTTCTGGAAATATTGACTATGGGATACAAGGCACATTTAGATGTTAAAAGTGATAGTTGCCAAATTTGTCAAATGCCGAAATGTTCTTATGTATAAAAAAGTTGGGGAATTTTTGCCAGAAAATTACGAGTTTTGCACTGGCCAATTCAAATCAAAAGAGTTTTTTTTTTTTTTTTTCTTCTTGTCTTTGGCAGGTTTTACAAAGGGGGGGTCCCTGAGAGGAGGTGAAATGAGACCTAGAAGCAATTTTTACTGTAAGACACACATACCCATGCACTAACCTGCTTTCATATAGTTACCTGTACATGCCACATTTCATGATTAAAATACAGGCCAGAAAAATATGGTGCACTGGGCTATGTATGAGTCCCATTCTCTATTTTTTTTCCTAAGTGGATTTTATGTTACCTATTTAGTCTGTAATGACCATAAGCCACTCCAGCCAACTTGTTTTAAAGCTCAGAGAGAAATAGGTCACTAAACAATAGAATAATAATGTGACCACATATTTAACTTTCTAGTACCCACATTTCCAAAACGTAATTTCAATTTCATCCAGAACTATCATTTCAACATGTCATTAATGTAAAACACTGTTAATGAGGTACTTTGAATTTTTTAGTGGTAGGTCTTCAAAATCTGGTGTAAATTTGCACTGTCAGCCCATCACAATTCAGTCAAGCCCACATTTCAAGTGCTCAGTGAACACATTTGTCTAGTGGCTCCTGTATTGGATGGCACAGGTGTAGACTACGAAAGCATTCATTCTTGGTGTTTATTTAATATTTTCTCTGTCTTCCATCATTTCTTACATTAAGTTGTAGAGAGAGAGCACCATTTCTACCCCATCAGAGAACATGAAGGGACCCAGAGAAGAATATATTGAGTTGACTACCTACCTCACAGAGGACCTCTGCATGACTTTTAGTTGAAGGAAACTGCCTTCACTTTTTCCAGGAAGATTAAATCCTCTCTGCCATTCAGTTTAATACCAATGTGCAAGGCATCAATAGAGACCACATAGATAGATAGATAGATAGATAGATAGATAGATAGATAGATAGACAGATAAATAGACAGATAGACAGAGATATTTGTGTGTGTGTGTTTGTGTGTGTGTTGTGTATGTGTTTGTATCCGTAAGTACATGAAGAATTGGCATACATCCCAGAACACAACAGACCGAAACTCCTGATTAAGGATAATAGGTAAATGAAACGAACATCCAATAAAATCCTGTTTGTGTTTTTAAATAAAATTAAAAGACTAAAATAAGAACAGAATATAAGAAAGAATAAGAAGAAAGCCTTACATGGCAATAATCAATTTGTGTACCATTTTGTTACTTCCTGGCCTTCTGCAATTTAAAGGAAAAAAACAATTACCACCATCAAGCAAATGCCTTATCATAATAGGGCACAATTCTTTCCATGCTGTGGCTCTATTGGCATTTTTAAATGTGTCATGTGTGGCTGGCTTGTGGGCTACAAGATGTAGACTTACTTAGAAGAGAAAGACTGGCATAAACTTTTGAGGATCCATCCTCTATGGAGAATGTAGCGACTATGCTATTGCTCTAAATGGAGACAGAGTCTTGCATGGCAGGAAGCTTCCTAAGGTGTCCACTTGAGTCATGAGCCTTAGAGGTCTTTGCAGAAGAGGGAAATGAGCCTTCGCATTAGGAAAATATGCTTTACTATTATGTAAGTTCTGGGATCAACTGATACAAAAGTTGGGAGAAATCAAAATTTTAAGTTTTTCCTATGTGTGGACCTATGATACAATCAAGTTTTTATTCAATTTGTAACTCCTGAATTCATTCATCAGGAGTCCTGTAGGAAGCTAAACAGAACTGGCAGGTCTGTCATTTGGATTTGTTGTGATTGTGAGTATTTAGTTCCCTGCAATTAAAAACATCTGTGGGACACTAGACTTTCAAGTCAGGAGATGGTTGGGTCCTTGCTTCTGCTTCTTAGCTAATCTGTAACTTTGGAAATCACTCTGAATCTTATTTTGTTTACATCTATTAAATGTAAGCTCTCTCTCATAGCATTGCAATGAGGAAAAAATGAAGGCATGTATCTGAAGTATCTGCTAAAGAGCCCAGCACATACTGATTGCTCAATAAATACCAGTTTCTTTCCCTTTTACTACTCTAAAAATTTCTTGGTTGTATTTTCTGCTCCTGAGCTCTGTGTCTTGAAAAGTTCTGTTGGCATACACATTGGACTTGGTTGCTTACGTTAAAATGATCTATTCTTGTCTCTATTTTGTATTAATGAATACCATTAATCTGATTACAAGTATAAAACTATCAGTCAGGTTTCTAAAAAGTTATTAAAACATCTATGTATTATGTACTTCCCATATTCCAGTGCTAGGCTCTGGAGAAACAATAATGAATAATACAGCTATTGCCCTAAAGAGCCTTCACCAATCCTGTCTGTGGTTCAGAGTCTACAGGCAATGTCAATTTGTCATCATCATGCTGAATGGGGAGAAGTTTAGAATAATCCCAGGAGAACGTAAGACCAACTCCTGGCCCCGTCTTGATGGGTCATGGAAGAACACCAGGTACTATCCTGAATTGAAATAATTCTAGCTCATAGTTAATCTATAAAGCCTTATCCAGATAAATTGGAGATTATCTTTAAGCATTTTGAAATATTAAGCATAGCCTGCTGGCCCTGAATGACATTTTAAAGAATCCACAGATGCAGAGTTTGCAGATGGGCAGCTACGATTTTCGAGTATTCAGGAACTGGGTTTTCTGAGAAGAGCAAAGTGGAAAGGGAGAATGACTTAATTAGTTCTGTCCTTTAGAAACAGTCTGCAAAGGCAGTGTTGCAAACTAATCCAAGTGAAAAATCATGGGAGACTTCAATGAAAGCATGCCTGGGAATGAAGAAGGCAGATTTAGTAGGATTACTAATGACAGGTTGGATGGAAGATGTAAAAGAGAAGAAATCTATATTGCTATGATCCATTAAGTCTCATTGTCTACTTTTAACACTTAATGGGGTGGTGGTGGTGTTATTCTAGGCTGTCCTTTATGAGGTTGGGATTCTTCTCTGACAGGTGCTGAAGCTGTGGGAACAAATGAGTTCATCTAGGGAGTGAGCAAGGAGGAAGACTAGGGATGCTCAGGGATTCTACACCATGGAGGAGGCTGCAAAGGAGATCCATTTTCTTCTAAATCATTCTGATGGGCTTCTGGATGGCTTTCAGTCTCTGGCCAGCTGCTGATGGAAAGCTCTCCCCTTTGATGAAGATTAATCATCAAACCCAGGAGATAATTTTATTCTGCTCTTCTGAGTCGTGTTAGATTCAAGAACAATTAACTTTATTTTCCCCAAATCTTGTATCTCTTGGGAATCTTCCAATAACTTTGGTTTCCAGTCTAGGGAGCTACTTTTGGCAGCTTGTTGTCAAAGAAGTGATAATTCTTAAAGCTTAGAGTGCTAAACTCTAACTCAGTTGGGAATCGAAACCTTTCCAGTGAGGGGCTCAGCCCCAAACACCTGGGACTGTTCTTTCTCCTTTCACCCTCAGGTACAGGAGTGTTACATAAAATGGCACTAATCCACTTCTACAGTTTTTGTGTTATTAAGCAATATATTAAGATTTAATAATAAGAAAATGGTTGTTTTCTCACTGAGCAGTTATTATTTGTTGTACTATTTCTACTCATTTACCTTAGGTTTGCTTTGGCCATTTCAATTTAGTAGGTGTCTAATGATATGCCTGTCAGTGAAACTTTAGAGATGACTTTCAGTCCTTGGAAATATTTTTTTTTGCAGTTTTAAGAAGCAAGACTTGAGAAGATGATTTGCGTTAAGAGGTTTGTGTGAATTGAGTGTGGGCTTAAATTAAAAGTAACTTAATTTACTTAGAGTAGTAGAATCTAGTGCATTTAAATTGGTTGAGAGGTGCAGACTTCGCTTTGGAAGTCCCTGTAAATCGATGCCAATAGAGGAAAAAGTATTCTCTGTTCTCTTGCTGTTCCTTTTTGAAGGGTTCAGAAGGTTGGAAGAGCATCCAAATCAGTATAATCAGACCTATTAGATCCTAGCAAAGAATTTTAAATACATACATCTTTTTGCATATTGATTCTGGCAATTTAACCCTCAATTTAAAATCAGAAAGGTTGTTCAAGTGAGTACAACGTCTCACTCTGCACGGTATTAAGAAATAGATCTGCTGAAACTAATAAAGGAATTCCATTGTTGTCTCCTCCATTTAAAAAAACTATCTGAAAAACTTGTTAGAATTTTTATAAAAGTAGTATCTCACTGATGTACAAAATAATTTGTGTAAACTATAAGTAGACAAAGATGTAGGGTTGTATCACTTCTTCGATAAGATATTGATCTTGTATGTTCAGCCAATGCTAGGCTTAAAAAAAGGGCCTTGTAAAATTTTCTATGAAATCTGTATGCCTCCCTCCACCAGATACTTCTTTACCAACTGAGATTGGAGTATGGCAAAGAAAATGAAGCATGAAGGGAAAACTAGGAGCTGTGAGAATCTAAGATTCATAAACAATTATAACCATATTAGCTCACTTTCAATTGTGCAAATGACTAAATCTTTTAATGAAGCATAGTGACCCACCTGACACATATATAACAACACATAATAAAAAATTAAATTAAATTTGTCAAAGCAATATAGACCACCCACTACTAGTAGATTATGTTTGGTTTTGGATTTTCATATATTTTATCCATATCTGTTTCCTTCCACTGGGACTTTATGGAGGCATTGCTCGTGAACTTCGGCAAATCTTTTTTGGTGTGTCTGAAAGAAAATCCCAAAGCCGGTTACTAAGATGTTTGAAAGTCATATTCTTCTTCAAACTGTGTAGAAATAGCTATCAGGAAATAAGTGGTTATAATTTTTTATTTAAAATGGCATATTTAGGGAAGAGAATATATAAGTTTGAAAAACTACAGTCTCCTCTAATACATTTCTGCCCATGACTAACAGGGTCAAAATCGTCTACAGAAAACAACCTGATCTCAATTTCCTCAGACAATTCAGCTAGTAAAATGGCATGACTGACCTAGAGTGACAGAGATAACTCCTACTGCTGGTCTCTCTCAAGCAGTGACCCCCTGGTTGACAAACAATCACACATTATTTATTAAACTTCTATTTAATAATAGGAGTTATGGAGTTACCAACATTAAGTGAAGAGTCCTTGTTTTCAAACTTTGTAGATTAGTCATTAACTAATAAACTAGTATATTTATCAAGAGATGCTCAGTGATGGTCTGAAAAATCCCTAAAGGAGATAGGGAGAGAATTGAAGTATAGAATAAAACGACCTACATGGGACCTTCAAACTTGGAGATTTTTTGTACTTTCGAAAAATACTTTTGCTGTCGTTTAATGTCCAAATCCAATCCCTTGTCTAGGGAACCAGTTTGGATTAAAGAAAATTTTAAAAATACAGAAGCAATCAATATCTAATTCATTTAAGTCCTGTTTCTTCCCAAGCCTGCTGGGTATAAGCCTGGAGTTGCCTGCCATTTCTCTTATATTCAAGCACTTTGGGAAAGGAGCCATTTTTTTAAAGATCTATTTTCTCCCTGAAGCTTGGGAGCTATATCTATATAAAAAGAGATGACATACTAGGCCTAGCGTACTAAAACCTTTTCTAAGAGAATCAATATAGCTTTGGGAAGCCTCATTTATATTTAAAGGAGAAAAGAGACAAAAGTAGAAGTGGACATAACATATGATGTAGACATTGAAAAATACAAGAAATGATTTAAAAGTGAC
This sequence comes from Papio anubis, assembly GCF_008728515.1. NCBI lineage: Eukaryota > Metazoa > Chordata > Mammalia > Primates > Cercopithecidae > Papio > Papio anubis. The sequence goes on from NC_044983.1 coordinate 30,262,658, forward strand.
TGCTTGTTCTTATATTCCCAGTGCCTTGTAATTTGACTTGGGGGGATGTTCTAGATCTCTGTTGAATGTGTTCTCTCTCTACGAAACAAACAAAAAAAACTATTCTGAGATTTGTCTTTCTTGTATTGATTACAATCATCTATCAATGCCCTGAAAATTTTCTGTACTGACCAACAGTGACACAGCTCATGGCTGTTAACTAGTACAGGCTGTGCCAAGGAAACAATAGGGCTAATTAGCAGACATGAAAATGAATCACTGATTTAATTTTCCTCCTGGTCTAATCAACAAAATGCATCAGCTAAATATTTTGATCCATTATTTCAAGTGAATAGAATGTGCTTTTATATTATTTCAATTTCAATACCTTGAGTATTGGAATTTTTGATTTTTGGGTAGCCTTAGAATACATCAGTGCCTAGGGGTATAAGTAACATATTAACGGTTTGTAAGCCAATGAAACCAGTAATTATTGCATAATTTAAATTAACTTGTGGTATACAAAATGCCATAATATTTCCACGTGCATGGTGGCTTTCAAAATCAAAATAAGGTGAGCCAATTTCAATTTATGACAGACAATTGTATATCTCCTCTCTTTCCTTTGTGAAAGAAGTCCTTTATTTCATCCTCACTGGTGTTATACTTGTCTCCTTTCTGCTTGGTGAAACAATCACAGTTTGTAATTTCACTTTCTGACCATCAAATGCAATAAAATGAAACAGTTTGTGCTTTTCTTGTACTTTCCGCCATCAGGGGTGACTGGTTGAAAGAGCTCAGCAGAAGGAGTTATCTCCATAATTCTAGGTCAGTCATGCCGTTTTAATAGGTGAATTGTCTGAGGAAATTGAGATCCGGCTGTTTTCTGTAGGCAAGTTCGATCCTGTTGGTAACAGGTAGAAAATGTATTGGAGGAGACTGAGATTTTTCAAACTTACATATTCTGTTCCCTAAACATGCCACTGGCTGGCTGAGATGCTACCTTATAAATGTGATAAATTACACCAGTCTGTAACTCTAGACTCCTGTCCTGGATAGCAGGATCACTTAGACTGAGAGCTGTCTGTGTTCCCAGCCTGTATGGCCACAGGATCAGAGAAGGTCATGGTGAAGCAGAGTAGAAACAGCTGCAAAGCAAAGAAGAAAGTCCAATAGTGTAAGATGTGATGAATAGTGTTGTGAAACACAGCTAGTGCCAGTAAGACTCCTACATCATAGAAGTCTAGGAAGATACAAGCAAGTGCCGTCATAGGCAGATAAATGAAGTAGACATTGTTTTGAGACAGAAGCAAGCTGACATTATCAGTGAAGCTTACTATAAAGAGCAAAAGGCTGAGTGCACTGGCTCATGCCTGTAATTCCAGCAGTTTGGGAGGCCAAGGCGGGAAGATTACTTGAGTTCAGGAGTTCAAGAGCAGTCTGGTGAGACCTTCATCTCTACAAAAATAAAATTTAAAACTACCTGGGCATGGTGGTGCAGGCCTGTAGTCCCAGCTACTTGGGAGGCTGAGGCAGGAGGATCCAGTGAGCCTGGGAGGTCTAGGCTGCAGTGAGCCATGACAGCACCACTGAGCCTTGGTGACAGAGCAAGACCCTGTATGAAAAACAACAACAAAAAACAGCAAAGACCCTATTACTTCAATGGGAAAAACCACAATTACTTTTGGGCCAGCCTAATGATAACTTGACAGAGATAATTTTATTCCCTGCAAGCTACGAGGTTGTTTTTCTTGAACAGATAAGGTAACTGAGCCACATAAAAATTAAGTTACTTGTCTAGAGACACCCAGCTGATAAGTAAGAGAGCAGACATTTCTACTCAGGCAATCTGACTCCAAAGCTCATGGTGCTGAAGCAGGTCATGAAAGCTCTGTTTATGACACATTTGAATAAAGCAGCATGACAATAGGACAAAAAGTACACAAGACAAAAGCTCCATTGTTAGGGCCAAAGCATAGGAGCAAACTTGGGCCAGTGATGGAGCAACTTCGACTGAGTTTTTAGCCAAGAGCTTGTTAACATCTTTCCAATTCCAAGACAGAATTAGTCCTAAGGAATTATGAACGTGGTATTCCATGGTATATATATACTACATTTTCTTTATCCTCTAGTCAACTGGTGATGGACATTGAAGTTGGTTTCATATACAAGAGCAGACAGCCAGGCGTGGTGGCTCAAGCCTGTAATCCCAGCACTTTGGGAGGCCGAGGCGGGCGGATCACGAGGTCAGGAGATCGAGACCATCCTGGCTAACACAGTGAAACCCCATCTCTACTAAAAAAGACAAAAAAATTAGCCGGGCGTGGTGGTGGGCGCCTGTAGTCCCAGCTACTCAGGAGGCTGAGGCAGGAGAATGGCGTGAACCCTGGAGGCAGAGCTTGCAGTAAGCCGAGATCACGCCACTGCACTCTAGCCTGGGCAACAGAGCGAGACTCCGTCTCCCCCCCCCCCAAAAAAAAAAAAAAGCAGACATCTTTTTTTTTTTTTTTTTTGAGACAGAGTCTTACTCTGTCACCCAGGCTGAAGTGCAGTGGTGTGATCTCAGCTCACAGCAACGTCTGTGTCCTAGATTCAAGCGATTCTCCTGCCTCAGCTTCCTGAATAGCTGGGATTACAGGTGCATGCCACCATACCCAGGTAATTTTTGTATTTTCAATAGAGATGGAGTTTCACCACGTTGGCCAGGCTGGTCTTGAACTCCCAACCTCAGGTGATCCACCTGCCTCGGCCTCCCAAAGTGCTGGGATTTCAGGTGTGAGCCACTGCGCCCAGCCAGATGTCTTTTTTAATATGATAATTTATTTTCTTTTAGGTAAATACCCAGTAGTGGTATTGCTAGGTCAGTGATAGCTCTATTTTTAGTTCCTTGAGATATCTTCATACTGTTTTCTAGATAGGTTGAACCAATCTACATTCCCAACAGTGTATAAATGTTCCCTTTTCTCCACATCAACATCTGTTGTTTTTTTGACTTTTTAATGATAGCCACTCTGACTGGTATAAGATGGTATCTCAGTGTGGCTTTAAATTGCATTTCCAGGAAAAAGAATGAAATCATGTCCTTTGCAGCAACGTGGATGGAGTTGGGAGCCATTATCCTACGTGAACTAACTGAGAAGCAGAAAATCAAATATCTCATGTTCTCATTTATAGGTGGGAGCTAAACAACGTGCACATATGCACATAAAGATGGAAGTAATAGATACTGGAGACCACAAAAATGGGGAGGGAGAGAAAGCTGAGGATTGAAAGATGATCTGTTGGATAAAATCTTAATTATTTGGATGTATATAGAAAGCCCAATCTTCACCATTACACAATATACTCATGTAACAAACATGCACATGTACCCCCAAAACTAAAACTAAAGAAACAGTTGTGAACAGCTGGATCCCCATGAGAGGCAGATGACCATAACTAGGAAGAAAAGGAGAAAAAAAGTGCAATGTCAGGAAACATTTTTGTAACTTAGGCTGAATCTTGTGTTTCTGCAACTTACCTACCTGTTACCATATAGAAATTTAGGGATCCAAACCACAAAGATTCTGAGGGCCTATTCATCTCTCCTAGACTTGCTTTTGCATTCTGGAGTAATAATCTGGCAAAAGCAATAAGAGTAGAGACATATTTATGATTATTCTTAAATCTGTGTGTAGAAAAATACAAGAATATCTACTTCAAAAACCTGCATGAAGATATTTGATAGTTAGCCAAAATTCAAGAGACACCTAATCTTTGAAAGCTGCCCATTAGGCTGGTGCATAACTACATCCCATTATTTGAAATTGCACCTATATATATTTGAGACATTTATCCTATTATCCCTGATTACAATTTCCCCACTACAGTTCACTGCACAGTGCTTCCTTAGAGAGCTGCTTAATACATTTCAATCTTAGAAGGTCAAGATTCCCTCAGCCAATTCCAAACTGCATTTTCCCATTGAATAGAAGTGGCACATTCTGGATCTAGTGAGAATAACCTATGTATATTACTTTGAAGTAATACAGGTGGGCCATTATAGCAGAAAGAAGTTGAGTAAATGTTGATATTGAAGAAGGTTCATAAAATATTTGAACACAACTGCAACCCATACCCAATTCTCAGTGGTTGTTTTTATAGACCATGAAATCATAGCTAAAGTCAACTTCGGTTCTGCCCTAATGGAGAGCCACAAATAACCCTAAACCATAGATAACTCAAATGCATTTTTACTTGGCTTTTGAATGCTTTTTATGATAATTTGCACAGCACATTGCTCTTCTAATTATGTTTTGTTTGGGATCATATTAAAATTAACTTGTATTTAGTGATTATGTGCTATCTGATAAGTTAAACAGGAGCCCTGGGAGTGTATTGAAAAACCAGGCTGTGGATGGCCTTCAGTACTTTACACAAAGAAAAGCAAAATCGTTAAGAAGGCATTAAAAATGGAAAGGATGTAACTAGTGGGCAAATAGCTCCAGGACCTCAGTTGCATAAACTTAGTATTTCTCTTTCCTCCTTCTCCTCTGCTCCCTCCTCCACGCCCTCTTTCTAGTCTCTATTTCGTTTTCCCTTTTCCTTATCCTTCTCCTCCATCTTTTTTATTCTTTCTTGGAGGCATGGAAAGAAACTCAAAAGAAAAGGAGACCTCTGTAGTGCATCCACACTCAGCCTTGGGTAGTGAGAAGTACTCAGGTCTGAGTAGCCTCAGACAGTGGAGTCAGAAGCAAGATGAATGGTCAGGGGTTGTAATAGGAATGATCAGGGCTGCAAGTAAGGTGGTAGGTCAAAACCCGGCAACAAGGAGAGAGCCCAGGCCCACCTTCTGGAGGTTCAGCTTTTAATTTCGGTTCCTTCAAGTGCTGTGGAAAAGACTAGACCTGATCCCTCAGTTCTTCATATTCCCTTATAAACACTGGCCAGAGGGGAATCACATCTCTCCCTTTGGTTAATTTCCTCCAATATTGCTAAGACAAGGAATTTCAAAATTTTCAACAAATATTAAGAAAAAAGAAACAAATAAAGAAAATAAGACAGGCAAAAATAAGTATGCATGCCAAATATAAGTTTTCCAATATCATACACTGACACTGATTCATCATCACTAGCTGTCAGGAGGGAGTGCTGTATTGAGAAGGATTTAGCAACCCAGAATGTCCTAACTGGCTTGGCTCCTGTCTGCTGTGGGTAAAGGAAAAGCAGGGAGTGCTGACAAGTCTGCTTTGTATTTGCCACCCTTTGCAAATAGGTACTCACCCTATTCCCAAAAAGCTAATATAAATTACATATCAGTTTATTTGTGTTTGCTTTATTATATAATTATGGTTAGAATAATTCACATAATTATGACCAGAAGCCCAAAAGAGCAGAGACCCTGACTGATTTGTTTCATGGATACCTCCAGCATCTAGAACAGGACATGACATATAGAACCCCTTCAACCAGCAGTTGCCTGACTTTTCTGCCCTCATTTAAAAATCCTGTCTCTGAACCTTCAGGCGTCATCATATACTATCATAAGTGATTTCCTGAGCTTCCTAAACCCAGGAAGGATCCACATTCTATTTCTTACATTTTTTTTCTATCTGTATAGCAGCATCAAAGTGGGCACTGGTTTTTAGTTTGAGGGATATGCCACTTCTGCAACCAGCAGGCATAAATGTGGCAATTAACACAACAACAGAGGCTGTTCTCCCAGTCAGGGAAGAGGCATTACCACTTAGAGACCTATACTATAACTGTGCCTTTACCATCACTTGCATGTAAGAATGCAGGTCTCTATGTCTCTATGTTTGAAGAGTGATATCTGCTCACAGCATCTCACCTCCTCCTCAGCTCTCCCAGGATTTGAGCGCTCTCTCCACTTCCTTTTCAACCATGGTAGTCTAATCATTGGCACACCACCAGTGAGTTGATTGAAGCCCTTTACAATTCCTGCGTAGAGAGATGCCATAATGACTTTTCCAGGAGTTTCCATGTCATCTGTTTACTCCATGCGACATTCCTTCCATCTGTTTACTCTCAGTTTTATTTTATTTTTTGGTAACTTCATATGGCAGATGAAAGTACCGTGAAGTTTCTTCGCAAAACCGTAATATTTTTTTACTATGTTGCACGATAACCTCAGGAAACATGAAAATCTAAGAATTTAATACCAATATCACTTTGGGATCATTTTTTAAAGCAGTAAAAGCCTTTGTGTTCATGTTGTTTCACTTTTCAGAGGAATTCGTAGCTTTTTATTGATGTAAGCTATTTCATAACCCTGTCAAGGTGCTTTGAGGAAGAAGTTAACTGATTGAACATCAACAAATCCTGGAATGTTTGGTGCTAATGATCTCAGAAGGGGCCCTGCCTGATGTATATTCCACCTGAGCACTCCTTACCAAATATTGGTCTTGCCTTACTCTGCAGTGATTGGTTCTGATCACTACAGAGAAAGCATGGAAGCTCATTTTACAAGGCTGCATGTGTGCCTGGCTGCTACCTAGATGCATGCCCTTCTTGCACAGGTGAATCCATTCTTAGGTTTTTCTCTCCCTTGCTCTACTCCCTTACACAGAAACCTAATTTACCTGTTTCTTTCTTAAGCTCTTCATTTCAGAAAAATTTCAATAAGGAAAATTTTAAAACCCCTCCTTTAGGATGTCTCTCTTATTTCTGCCAGCTTTTTGAAGTATGTGTGCTCTGGGCAGGGGAGGGGACAGGAAGTGTATGTGACAAAGATCAGTCAGACAAAACACTCCTGGCATGATTTCCATTTTAGAGTTGTGAAACTGAAGAATGGGCAGGTAAACTGATATTTTCTATACGTTGTGAGACCGTAATTCATTGATTTGTTTACCTCAATGAAGCATACATAAAATAATTGATAAATTATTTTATCAATAATTTGGTAATTTCCTCTTGGGGCTAATTGAATATAGTGAGTATAACTGAGTATACTGTGGGTGGCTTTCAAGCATATCTTTCCAATTTTCACTATTTTAGTACCCTGGCTAGAAAATGATAATCTGATAGTGAAAATATTAATTCATCCTCTACAGGGGTTCTGAAGATACAAACTTCTCAGTAAATTCAGATATAGCTTACAACCATTTTCAGGATATAATAAAGAAGAACTAAAGGTATCTCTTTGGTTTTCCAAATATCAGTCACGTAAATGGCTTCCAAGTCTTCATTTCCTTAAGTTCATTTCCTGCTACCCTATGGACATTGCTACCCTCTCCTTATCTGGGTTACAAACAAATGGTTGACGGCATTTTAATAACAAAGATTAACCAGGTTGCCATGTTAAGGACAGATGGGAGATGCAGTTCTGGAAGGTAGCCTAGACAAGGTGATGGTCTTTGCAGGAAGTTCTCAGGTGTCTACAATAGGAAGCAGAAGTGGGCCTGAGCAAAAGTCACATGAGCTTACAGCACCCTGTGCAGTCAAACTCTCAACTTCACTTAAGCATTATCTTTGCTTTGCTTCTGCCCACTCAGCCTGGTCTGTTACCACCCACTGTTCTGAGCAGCTCTTCAGCTGCACATCTACTGTCCTGCTCTGCCCTGCAATAGGATGATGGGTAGGACTGTTGTACCCACAGTTTACATGTCCTTACCCTCCAAGTAAACTGTGGGTATAGTGTTTCCTACCTACCATCCTTCTCAAATGCAGGAAGCGTGGTTTGGACAGCTGAAGCCTTAGCAATCATTCCAAGCTGCAGCATCTCCTTGGGCCTCAGGCAAACACCCATATCAAAACAACTTGAAGACAATTTTAGTTACCTTCAGGTTAATAATTTCCTTTTTCTTTTCTTCTTATCATCCCTGAAACTCCCCCAAGCATTATGCAAGGTGTGAGCTCTTTTTGGTTAGTAAACTTCACGTTTCATCTCCTTTGTGTGTGCTTCCCCAATCTCGTCAACTTCTGCTGGTTTAACTCGAAGCCCAAATTTCTTATTTGTAGATGGTTAACAAATCTTCCACATTCTCTGCATTTTCTTCCTGCATTTGGAACCTGGGTTTCCTTTAAGGACACTAACTCCTTGAAGCCACACTCCCCCTTTCTCACACACATACACACATGCTCAGAGAATGAGGGTGACTCTCTGGCAGCTTCCACCTTTCCCACTAGAGTTTTCAAATATTTGCCACACTATGCCAATGCCAAAATATGTATAATAATCTATCCTTCGGAGGCTTCTCCACTTGAGCTGCTCACAATTTACCCCTCCTTGTAACTCACAAGGAGTTACAAGGCCTTGGAAATGTCCCCGCATCGACAGCCACAAGTGAAATAGTCACCAGGTTCATGGTCTTACTTGAATCCCTGTCATGCAGGGATTTCTTCGTTTGCTTGGAATGACGCATCAAACAGCCTAGCTTTATAGTTCCTTGACCTCAGCTCTTCCCAGGACTTTTATCTCCATATGTCGACAGGAATCTACTTTCTTGGCACTTGTTACTAACTGGAACTGTATCTATTATCCTTTTCAACAAGAACCTCTCATATCTCAGCATCCTTCTAAGGCTCACTTACTATTTGACCTCTTCTGTACTTCCAACTTTGAGCCTTTTATTCCCTTCCTATTTGCAAGCTTCCTAGGCTTCATTTTTAGGACCCCAATGTTGATCACTTGAATTTCCCTTTTACCAGCTCGCTGACTCCCTTGGCCTTTCAACTCATCCTTTTTACAAACCCCTGGAGCAGGTCTCTCATTGCCCTTCACCACTCCTGCAGCCAGTCAGAACAGCTGGTCAAATGAATACAGCAATGGACTCACTCATTTATACGGACAGTGTTCACCTGACCTGCCATCACAGTGTGATTCCATAGGCCTTGCAAGTTCATGTTGACTATATATCCCACTCTTCTCCCTCAGAGCTAGAGATAACAGCACTGAAAATGACCAAACCTCCTTATCAGGACTGGTAAATTAAACTGTTTTAAAAAGTTATCTTTATATGTGCATATACGTAATATATAACTTCACAGAAATGAATAAATATGATTACACTATATTTATAAATTTATAGGGAGAAATGTAGCAATCTGAATTCTTTTCCTTTCTGGTTTAGCTTCCAGTTCCCCTCTTCCCATTCTCCACGCCAACATCATCCCTCACCTCATAAACATACACCTAGAAGAACTATGTCAATTATCTAGACTGTATCTGGGATTTTTTCCCAAGTTCATATGCTTAAAATATGTAAACACTCATGCATATAAACCCATATACTTATAAACACACATGCATACTGTGGATATATAGGATTTGGGGCCTTTGTTTTAAAAAATGAGATCATAATATACACATCGTCTGTTTCTTGCTTTTGTCATTAGATATCTTGCAGATATCACTCTAGATGAAAAGGTTTCATCCTAAATAATTTTTAGATCTAATTATTAACTTGTTCCTTCATATAAACTCATAAACATTTATTGAGCACCTACCATATGCCACACTGAAGCCTGGGGTTTATTCAAATTTCAGAATTGAGAAGGGAATAGAGAGATTCACAGTCCAGCTCTCTTACAGAATAGATAGAAAATCAAGGCTCTGTAAATATTTGTGATTTATTCAAAGTCAAGCAGCCAGTTGATGCCATGTCTCAAATCAAAATGTAGCTCTTGTAGCCCCCAAGTCCAGTCCTCTTTTAATCATACTATTCAGAATCCCATAAATTAGCATACAATTACTTACAACTTCATGTGAAAACATATTACAACATAAGATAAATCTTCAGGCCTGCCTGGAGTAGGGAGAGGACAGGGAGGGGCAAGGATTCAGGAAATTTCCTGATAATGGTTTGTTGTCTGTGTGGATAGACCAAATCGTCTTTGTTGAACCAAATGTATCAACCAGTGAAGACTCATTAAGAGACCCAGCATTTAAAGGGACATCAATGAAAGAGAGCACTTAGTATTGAAGAGCTATGGAGGAGCTTTGAATGAAATTCACTCTGCGTCTTAACAGAGCGCTTTTCAAGTGTGAAAATCATGGGCTGTGAGGAAAGATCTTCCCTCTAAAGCACATCTGGAAAGGTCCAGATTTCAAACTGTCACTCTTTTGTCAGTGCTGGAAAACTTAACCTTGAACGCTAAGAAGATGTTTTCCAAGATGCTGAAACTTGTCATGTTATGTGAGTCTTCGTGTTCATAGGAAAAACAAAACAAAACAACAGCATATACATGGCATTACTTTTTTTTTTTTTTTTTTTGAGACAGGGTCTCGCTGCGTCACCCAGGCTGGAGTGCTGTGGTCCAATCATGGTTCATTGCAGCCTCCAACTCCTAGGCTCAAGTGGTCCTCCCACCTCAGTCTCCCGAGTAGTCGGAAATGTAGGTGCACTACCCTGCCTGACTAAATTTTCTTTAAATTTTATGTAAAGATAGTGTTTAGCTATGTTACCCAGGCTGATCTCAAACTCCTGGCCTCAAGTGATCCTCCTCCCACCTGGTATGGACCACTTTGCCAGGCCTTGCATTTCTTAATGATGTTTCTGTGACTCTATTTGTCAAGAGTAGACCACTGCCAGATTTTTGTGCATTCGGTTCCTGTCTCTTTGCTCCAAAGTATCCTGACTGCCAGTCTATTCATTCAGTCATCAAATAACTTTGGGGCATCTGTTCTATGAAAGGCACTACTATGGTAGGCCTTGAATAAAGGGAGGCTATGTTTACATGGGCCTTCCACTTCACAGGCAAGAACTGCACTACTGAATCTCCTGTGTGTTTGTCCCTCCAGATAATTTAGTGTGGACTCTATGACCTTCACTGACAAAATAGCAAAGAATGAACAAATGTTCCTTCAAGCCAGCTAATTCTTTGGTTATTATAAAGCTGATTGGATCTTTTGTATGCATTCTAAAGACTCTGAAGAGAGTCCTTGAAGGTATAATTTCACTGGAAGACGTGCACCACCGACCCCCTGAGACATCCAACTGCAGGGAACACCTCAGCTCAATCAGTATGTGATGAGCTTTCATGTCGTAGGGCACTTGACAGTTGGATGAAAAATTGCTTTCAGTCTGTGCTGGTTTTCTGTGGCAGTTCAGAAGCAGGACTAGGTTCTGGGTCTTTATTGTGTATGTCATCTTTTCTTTCAGGGTTCTGTGTTTCCATGCAAATAATTATAATAGCATGGAGTTATTTGATACCTACTAAGTGTCAGATTTCCTGCTGTGTACTTCACAGACTTTTTTTTCTGTACAACAACATTATGAGTCATGTAGTATCATCCCCACTTCAGACAAGAGGTTCGGAGTGTTGGGGTAACTTACACAATGACACAGAGCTACAAGAGGCAGAGCAGGGGTGAAGATCAGATCCCCGTGTCTCCAAACCCAAGGCTGAGATCCCTGCCTGCACTACCCCACAAAGTTCCGAGGCAGAAGAGAATCAGGGAGTGAGGATGGGAATTGGGGAAGGGGTTATGTTCTGATGGGTCAGTTTTTAAAGGAGAGCCAGATTTTCTGAAGCAGAATTTTTAACATGAATAGGACATACTTGATGTTAGTGAAATATTTCCTAGAGCTGGGGTTTATTGTTTAATGTCACACTCAAGCTAGTACTACATACCACTGTGGAAAGGTGAACAGATTGACTTCAGGGAGTGTGACAGTTTACAAAGCAAAAATAAAGGAAGGAAGGAAAACTAGAATTCTCAGTCCTGACCAAAACTATCTCTAGGGTAATTATGGCTTATCTAAAACTTGTTTCTCTGGATAGTCAGATAACCCAGCTCTCTGTGAGTGTAGACTTCTGCACATGCTGTATGAGGATACCTCTGTGTCCCTGCATTTAACGATTTTAATTATAGGTGAAGTATACAGGTTAAGTGGCCTAAATTGACACTTTATGTGGAGAAAAATTCTCTCATGAGACTATATACTATAAATATATAATTATTCACATTTAAGCTCAACATTCTATTGCTTTTATATTTGTTTTATATTCATTTTTCACAAAGTTTCCTTTGCAATTGACTCCTGGGTGATTGTATTAACATGTCAGTATTATTTATTCAAGACAAGCAGAAAATCTCAAGAAAAGGCTAAAAGACCCTTGGGAGCTTACCTAGTGACTACAAGAGAACTACGAATTAAATGGCTGTAGAGTGACATGTTGTATACAACACAACATAATTTATAATGTGTTGCATCAATATAGTCGTTTTGAGGATATCAACATTAGCTGAGGAATCCTGAGGTCTGCCAATTACCATTGTTTGGTAAAAGGTTGGGAGTTCTGGATTTAACTGCTTGGTAATGAAATCAACAGTTTGCTTCATGTTAATGTTACACAGTTGATGCCTAGCTAATTTCTTGGTTCCCCCACTATCTACCTTGAACTCAGTCTACGTCTTCCTTCATCTTTGTAGGTTTCTGAGCTATTTTTGTACTGTCTACATATCTTGATTAGCTAATCTATATATTAGCCATATGTTCTCACAAGAGTTCAGTGACATGGACCCGCAGCCCATGACCCTCACTACCACTGACATGTTGCATGTGAGTGGTGGGGGGGAGATGAAATTAGTTTATTATAATATGAATTTTAGGAAGATATAGCAAAATAATCCTCTAATCCATTCTACAGAAAACCTTTTGTTTCTCCAACTTTATTACCTTTCATTACTCCATCTCAGCTGTTTCACTTTGTGGGATTACTAGGGTCAATGGGTGAGGATCTGCCATGGGGGTGTGTGTGTGTGTGTGTGTGTGCGCGTGCGCGCGCTTTTCACTGTTAATTATTCTAAGAAAAGCAAATGCTTGAGTGAAGTGAAACAGACAGTGGTTCACAGTAAATATCAAGCTGTGTTTGTATTGCTGCCAACTCTTTGGGAGAATTTCTTATCTGTTCCTACAGAAAAATTACTGGAAATATACATCAATGAAAACGTATAAATGAAATCCTGAAAGTATATAAGATTCTTATCTCTTGATTATCCAAAATAGAGACATATTATTATTTATGAAGATGAAATGTTTCTGGTTTGATGCTAAAACATTTAGTACTAATAATTATTCCATGTACAGTGTTTGCATTAATCTTGACTACACTAATTCAGAGCATGAGCTCTTTGTCTTTGTACATGAAGCCAGTTTCTTGGGCAAATTATCAATGTAATTTCCTCACTGTCATTCAGCAAACCTTCTATGTTCAAATATTTTAGAAGCAGCTGTACAGAACCAAATAATTTATATTTTAATTCTATATAAATCAACATACACTTCTTTACTTGGACATTACCATTTTAACTTCAAATTCAACATGGCTATGTTGAAACCCTTGCTTTCCAGGGTAAACCAGTCTCTTGCTGACTTCCCCTTTCTTTTGTTTGTGATAAAATGATTCCCCTAATGTTGGAACCTTAAAGTTTAACTTAGTGACTCCTCTCATGTTTTCCATATCTAGTCTGGGGCAATATCCAGAAATTCTATCTTCCTGTTCTGTTTTGCAACTATCTTTTTAGCTTTATTTCTAGTGCCTCCATCTCAGACCTCTACTAATTCACTGGAATTACTTCTCATCTCGCTGTCTACCATTTTTTTCTTCTTCCAATTCATCCTTTGCATCAATGTCACTCTGTCGTTCGGCATCTGTAAACTACTTAGTGGACATCCAATATACAAGCAAACCAATTATAGGTGGAATTTAAAAATATTTACTGCAATTTATAAAAGAATAGTAAACTAAAAATGAGTGGTAATAACAGCAAATATAATAATGGGAAACAACTATGATGCTAATTAGGATGAGGAAGAATGTTTTCAAAGTCTTTCACCACGTATCTATATTCATCTCAAAGAGAGTTTGAACAACAGATTCTATTCCGTGTAGAGACCACATCTTCATTTATTCTTTATTCCCACTAAATCAGAAATACCAAATTCATAACCCATTTGGAAGGGTAACGAATGTTTGGTGGTTTGTCAACTAGTCTTGACAAAAGGATTCTACAATGTACAGAAATTATGGAAAGAGTTTTCACTGATAGATGTTCAGTGCCTCAAAGGAAACTCATTAAGATGAGGGAATGCCCTCCCAAATGAAGCAGAATTATTGAATATGTCAACACAAAAGATCACTAGCAAATGGATTCCTAATGAATTCTTGGTTGAATTTGCCTCCAATAATTATGTATTCATATTCAGTTTGGCATTCAGATGTGTTAAATATGGTCAATAACAGCACTGATTTATTTCTTCATTTCATTTGGAATATCTTTAAATAGTTAGAAGGAAACCCTTGTTAACTAATCCATTGACACTAAAATTTAACTTTTTAAGGAACTTTTGCTCTCTCTGCCTAAATATTAGAAATGACTCTATGTGGTTCATGAAGTAATAGAGTCAGGCTTCTCCACTCTGTTTGCTTTTTGTGTGTACATGCCACTCATGAAAATCATCACACTGGTAGAGATTCTTGTTCTCACAATGCAGATTCACAATGTACTTTCTCCCTGAAAACTTGTTATTTTCTTTAGAACTTTTATGCCAAATGGTATATAAGTTGCAGTACTATTTTCATGTCTTTCCACTTTTACATCTCTGATGGATTAATGTTACAGCATTAATTCATTTTGTGTGAGTTGGTACTCTAAAATACAATAAGGCAGACAGCTTTAAACCCATGTGATGTCTAATATCCTACAAAGACCAAAGAGTGATATTGGCTATTTCTCTCAATCTAAAAATAAGGGAAAATACTAATAAGCAAATTATATGAAAATGAATCTGCTTAAATAGACAGCACCCTGTTTGCCAGATGTTACCTGAGACAACATATCCACATATCCCATGTATGTGAGATGTTTAAAAATGTAAGAATTATTAAGGACACGATAAATTGTTATGAGAATCATAACTAATCGTATAGTTCAAATTTCAAGATGCCTGTCCATTGCCAACCCCTAGTTTTTCACAGGTTTCACATTGGAAAGCAATGGGTTGTCCTTTGGCTTATTTTATTTTAGCAATTAACTGTCCTTTAAAAACAACAAGACTTTCAACCTTCAGTGACTTTGATAACCTATATGATAAAGTCAGAACTCATTAGCCTAATATTCAAGGTCTTCTCAGAGGGACTCGGTCTTACCTGCTCTGACTTCTGTCTTATATCTGCTGATTCACCTGGGGTGTCTGCTGAAAGCTGGTCAGGGAAATTACTCAGACTCTCTCCTTTCTTTCCCTCTCCCATGCCCCAGGATTTGTTTGTACAACTGGTCCAGGAAACCTGGCTTCATTTATTCTCTACGGGTCAACCGAGGTTCTTGCTTGTGAATGGAAACGGGATAATGAAGCTAAACCTAAGTGGCATTTTCTAACCATGTCTTCATTATCATTCTCTGAACCATCCTCTCTACTCAGTTTTTACTGATTTCTTCCCCAAATATGCATTTGTTTTCTCATTTCAACTTATATTTACACTGTTCTATTCATCAGAAATGTCCCTGTCTTGTCTGCCTCGTCAAATTCTTCAACTCCCAACTCCTGTCCTACTTCCTGTATAAAATCCTATTGGGTTACCTTAGCGGAACTATCTTCTTCTTTCTGGAATTCCTATTGCAATTACTTTTTTTTTTTTTTTTTGTAATTATTTAGGCAGTGGTTTCTTTGAGAGCATTTACTGTGTTTTCTGGAAATTGCACTTAAATTGTGTACTGCTCTTCAATTAATGATTATCTGTTTCCCCAAACTAGATTATAAGCACCTTGAAGACAAATATTTCCTCATATGCCTATATTTCTGTTCTAGGGCTTTGGCATACTGTTAATAATGAACAAATATTACATTACAGTAAAACTTTATCCCAAGATTTTCTCGGATTCATCTAAAATAGAGGCAAGAATTTAATAACAGTAATATGCCTGTTCAATGAAGCATTCTATTTAAAATGTTTTATTAATTCTTTATAGCTTCCCCAGCATCTGATTGGAATCAGTGGCATTTTAATTTATATATCTATTTAACAAATAGTGTGCACTGTGTGTTACTCATTTTCTATGCACTTTACAAATAATTATTTTATTTAACTTTAAAGATAACCATCTGAAATAGGCGCTATTATTATCCCTATTTTAAGTATGAGGAAATGGATTTACTGAGAAGTAACTCAGCCAAGGTGACAGAATTAGTTACTTATGGGTTCAGGATTTGAACCTACATTTTTAACCACTGTGCTCTAGGAACTTAGTTAACAGCTTTAATGACTGAAATGGTTCTGCTAATTGACGTACATGTTTTGTTGGTTAGGTCACTTGTCACTCTCAGTTCAGAATCTTTCTGGAACTGTCCTTTAATCTCTGGTGGGAAGTGTACTGCAACTAACCATCCTTTGTGTTTATGTTGCCATGTACAGTCCCTGTAATTTTATTTCCTCTTTCTATCTTTACTTTTTGGATCTAAGTTTCCTTGAATGTTTAGCCTTTTTGTCTTTTTAGAAAATATTGTTCCATTTATTAATATGTCTCTTAATTGCTAGGGTTCCCTAATAACCAAATGAAAATTGCATTTTGGTTTAGAAAATGCTTTCATCTGCATCCACTGGCTATGTATCTGCAACCAAAGTAAAGTGTGGAATTGGATATTTGCTGTTTGCAGTATTTGAGCAGTGTAAACATCAAATGTGGTTAATTCTATTACCAGTAATATTTCTAGTTTCTTCTAAAAGTACCATAAAGGTTTGGGTCTAGATTAGATAATTATTTCCAATCAATTTCCTTTCAATTTGGAAATGAATGAAGTCCCATGTTTTCTGTGTGCAATTTCATATATTTTGGCATGATAATTATTAATAGCAATGTATTACTATTGCTCTTTTGCTTACTTAGAAGAATGTTTTGCAGTGGTTTACTTTATTCTAGGTGGGAGAATAACATGTTGATATTTTCTTGAAATAAAAATTATATGTCAATGAATGTGACAATGTTCTATGTAAGTAGCCATCTAGGAATGACTGAAAGGGGATTATTAAATATTTCAGTGTATGGGAAAATATTTCTTCTACCTATTTACTGCCTAAACTAAATGCTAACCCAGAAGGTATTTATGTCCTGGTCTAGAAATCTGCAGAGTGACAGAGCAATCTGAGCTCTGTAATGTATGCAAAATTTATCAGGCCCAGAGAGATATGAGTATGGGACTTTGGTCACATACCATACCTGTGCCCAGGGACAACTGTTAGGAGACGTTTTGTTCCAGACTAGTTGCGCCACCCATTATCTTCATGTTCCTAGAATTTGTGATACAAAAAACAATGTATAGCCAATCGATAACTTATGTATTTGAATGTATATTCTTGGTAAACAACTTAGGAACTGCGTCTTGTTTTTTTCCTAAAAAACCCACTTGTAATGGCTGGTAGCTGGAGTGTATAATGAGAGCAACTTGAATCTATACTCCTGAGTGGCCATCTTCAACAATCACCCTGGAATAAACTCTTTTCAAACTAGAAAACAGAAACAAAGCAAACAACAACAAAAAAAGAAATCTGTAGAGTGAACTGTATTTTTGCACCTTGTAAATAAAAGGGGGGAAAATTAAACCTTGTCCATCTGATGACTTAGTGTCATAGGGATTCAAAAATGTTATTTGTCTTGTGTACCTTGATATGCTAATGGTGAAATCTCCTGTTTCTTGATTTGGTCTTCTCATCTTACATTTCTTACCTCAAATCCATTCTGTGACTTCACCACCAGATTAATATTCTTTCCTGGTCTCTTAGAATTTTAATAAAAACAGCATGGTCTTGGGGTTTCATGAAGCTTGCAGCCCTGTGGGGGATTCAGATAATAATCAATCAATCTCATAATTAAATGTAATTTTAAATAAGAACTTACAAAAAAAGGAATATGGTGATAAAAATGCCTAGACAAAGGAATATTACCCAGTTAGTAGACATGTATATGCTGGGCAAAGGGACTGATGTTTAAATAATGTACAGGAGTCATCTAATCAAAATAGTAGAGATGGCGGGTGAGGAAGGATCTTTTGTGAAGATGGAACAACATGTATAAATATATACTATGATGGGCAGGAGTACAGAAGTTTTGAGAAAATAAAGCTATGGTCACAGTCACAGCTCAAGGAGACAGTGGGAGAAGGGAATTTGGCGAACTGGTAAAAGTGGCAGGATCATATGGTACATCACAGGCTCTGATTAAGATTCTTCCTATATCTTTAGAGCTGTTGAAACTCACTGAAGAGTCTTCAACAACTGAGTGACAGGATTAGTTTTGAAAAGGTCATTCTTGCTACAGTGTAGAGAATAGTCATTCTTAGATGGATCATTCTTGCTAAGTCTTCCATGAGAAAGTGAGTAACATAGATTTGAAAATATCATTCTTGCTATAATGTATGAAACAGTTGGGAAGAAGATAAGCTATGGGAAGACCATTTGAAGGCTGTCATGAAGAGAAATTCTGATCATTTAGATTAGGTGATGGAGAGAAAGGATGAGGAACCCAGAGGATAGTGGGAATTAGCAAGGCAGACATGTGGATAATACAGTCCATGACTATAGAAGAGGAAGTGCTGAAAGAGTATGTTTCTGCACATTTAGAATTAAGAGGGATTTGGAGTATCTGGAACAGAATTTGTTTGTTGGGAATGATGGCTCTAGAGAGGCAGGTAGGGGCCAAATTATGAAGGTCCATTTTTGTGCTGCTGATGGCAAAAGAAACAACTGAATAAATTTAGCAGGGAATCACAATCAGATGTGGAGTCCAGAGAAGTCTCTGATGGTATGGAGGATGCTCCACGTCTCTTTTGAAATTAATTGAGAAACTGCTGTTTTTTCATCTAAGATGTTTAATTATTTTTCATTTAGTTCCCAGAGGCTATTGGGCATAGGCACCTAGTAAGTAATTGTTAATAACAACATGCTTATTTGGGGCATGGCAATGTGGAAATTTATTCCTGCCAAGTAATCAGTGCCAGTTTTAAGCTGGCAGGGTTTTTAAAGAGTGGAGAAGGGAATCTTTTGCCTCCATTAGGGGAAGACTGTGCCTTTTCTTCATCATACAGTGACTCATTCAAGGTTGGCACAAAGTAACTTTAATCAATTAATGTGAATAATATCATACCATTTTAAGCCTAAAATGGACATTAGAGGCTATCAGCCCCCTGGAAAAAATGTCTGCAGAATATTTTTCTTTCAATGATAATGTCATATATATCATAGCCCTTGAATCTTTCCAAAACATTGAGTCAATACTTAAAACACCCCTAGAGATAAACTCATCCCATTTCTCACATGTGGATATTTTATTCATCTTTGGAAAATTTTTAAAAGTGCTTAACTTCAGCCTGCATTTATAAAGGACTTAACTAGTAGCATGGTAAAAGTGCAGTCCATGAAATTAAATTCCTGGTCTGAACCTCAAGTCAATTAACTTCTAAAAACACTGTTTTTGAGACAGGATCTCACTCTGTTGCCCAGACTAGGGTGCAGTGGTGTATGATCATGGCTCACTGCGGCCTCAACCTCCTGGGTTCAAGTGATCCTCCTTGAACTCAGCCTCCAGAGTAACTTAGACTACAGGAGTATGCCACCAGACCTGGCTAATTTTTTAAATTTTTTGCAGAGATGGGATCTTGCTATGTTTCCCAGGCTAGTCTCAAACCCCTGGGCTCATGCGATCTGCTCTGCTGGGTGCTACACTAGGCTGACAATGGTGAATAATACCTAATTATTCTCCAAAGAGAGAGCTCTTCAACTGATGAGGGAAATAAACAGGAGAGCAGGCAGTGAATGATAGAGCAGTATCAGAGGTACTAGGTTAAGGATCTTCACAAGGTTCTAAGGCAGGACATCCTAATTCAAACCAGGAAGGATCAGAGAAGACAGTAAAGATAATGACCACAAGTTGAGTCTTGATATAAGCTGAATCTGGAAGATTGAAGTGAAATTGTCCATGAAAAAGAAGAAAGAAGAATGTCGAAGACTGAAAGGGAAAGAGAGAAAGACAAGGTAAAGCACCTTTTGATATCATTGCTGAGTTGTGTGAAAGGCTGGAAAAGTGGGCAGAAGTCATGTTTGGAAGGGTCTTACATTCCAATTAAGGAGTCTGTATTTGATACACAGCTTTAAATCCATGCATCTAATATCCTACAAAGACCAAAGACTCATAGTGGATATTTCCCTCTACGTAAAAATAATAAACTTTTCTTCCCAAAGGAAAAAATTTTTACTTATGAAAAATGTGGTAAAATATAGAATAGGAAATTCTGAAAGATACAAGTTCTTCTTGAACAATGAGCAATGTAAAAATGATAAAATTATTGCATGATAAAATCTTATTTTAAAAAAGAGAAAACTCTGAGCATCTTTTTCTTATGCCCCATTTCAAAAGAATAACTCAAATTATGCCTGCTTCTCCATCTTAATGCTTGTGGTTTTTTCTCAAGACCTACTTAATACATCTCTGTTGGAATTTTGAAATGCTGGAAAGTCTTTAAAAATAGACAGATGATGACCCTAAGACATTTGGAACTTATCCTAAAGGCTGAGGCACAGTAGAGAAAATATATTGAATAATATACAGTTTTGGTCAGGAAATGAGGAACTGCTTGTTTAGAGGCCCCATTTCCTGTGTCTGGACACTGGAGAGAATGCTTGTGTTTGGTCCTCCAATGAAGAGCTGCGTGGTACCTGTGCTCTGCAATGCCACCACTTGTTGGGAACCCATAACCTTTGTTTCTCCAACTTCTCCAGCCAAGATTATGATGAAAAAAGGGGCAAACCACACTTGCCAAGTCTATTCTCAGCAGCTTGTTTACTGGTCTTTCAGCATTAGGCACATTGCCCCTGTGTACCTTTGGTCCCAACACATAAAGGGATCTTGCATTGTAAGCACATGATATATTCATTTAAAGAATTTTGAATCTTTGCAGCTCTTATTGACTATTCAGCAGTGAAATTAGCTGTTGAAAAGCATTTACACTGGGGGTCGTTTCTGGAAAGAAAAGAAGTATTTCTTACCTTTTTCTCTAAGACTGCACATTCCTTGGGAGTTTACCCATTTGAGACTGCAAGAAGATGAAATAACTCACTTTTCTCTATTAAAAGGTGATCTCAATTGCTATAGAGAGAAGAAATAAACAATTATTAATATTCATGTGTCAGAGAGTGTTTATAAGAGCGAACTGTGAGGTTCATAATCTTTTTTTAGACAAGAAAAAGATTTAAAGAATGACTTAAAGTGATGATTATAAGAAAATAAGGAGAAAAAGGAGAGAGTGGAGAGGTTAATAGGTAGGGGAAATTGATTATAGACCAAGTCCTTAAGAATTCCAGTTCTATGTTTGATTTCCTTTTTATACATCTTGCACTTTGCTCTAAAGCAAAAGAGTTACCAAATTTTTAGGCAAAAATTTCTACTCATGATTAGCGAGCACTTATAGAAAGAAGCAATAAGTTCTTTCAGTTGAATACACCCAGTACCTCTAAAAGTGAATGCAAAGAGCACATTTCATGGTCACCGAAAGAAGGGTGCAATTTAATGTATGATGTTACTATTTATCACTAAGAGGACCTGATACACAAAAATAGAAATTACTTTTTCCATATCTTGTTTCAGCTGCAAATGATTTTGAGTTTTTTTCTTTAGATACTCACAGTAGAATTTATAAAGACATTTGGGGAGTATTTCTACCTCAAAGGAAAACAAAAATATAATGACGTTTAACCATTTCAGATATTTCATGATATCTAGTTAGTTTTGTGTATGTTTCTACTACATTAAAAAATCCAATTTATTGGTTGTCTTGAAAGGCTTTTGTTTTATGCAGAGATTGGATTTCCAAATATATTTAAATGATTGCCGTATTTATATTGTCCGTTCTTAGGGGCTGCACTTATATTGCATTTCTTTGCGGAGTTATTGATGATGTATCCCTGTTCTGCAGTATGGCACTTGGCAAAATATTGCTTCCTAATTTGAACTCTTCAATGTAACCTTCAGGGGGAAATGACTCTAGAATACCATTGCATCAACTCTTTTAGCAAATTGCATTATTAGACATCCATTTATAACTCATCCTCTAAGTGATCTCAGTCAAATCATTTGCTGTCTTCGTTTCGCTTCTGTGAAATATTCTAGAGCAACTGCTGCCCTTGCTTGTGTCATAGGACTGCAGTGTTGGATGCCTTCTGTGAAGTTCATTTAACCCCTCATAATGTGCATTCCATGTAACTAGGAGGGAATTTTCTTTGGGTAGATTTCTCAGGTAAGTTGTAGAGGGTGGTGTGACTGGCTAAAGTACATCAGTAAGAGATCACTGACTTGTGAGAAGTGCAAAAGGCAGGAAGACAAGGGGAAGAGGAAGTGGAAGAAGCGCTACACATATTGAGTACCAGTCCACACCACACTCCCCATGAGGCACTTTTCATACATTGCCTCATGTAGACTTTGAGATGACTCTGAAATCTGGGTGTTATTAGAGGCCAGAGATCTCAAATAACTTGCCCTAGACACTTCATACCGGTAAAGGGTAGAATTGGCATCTGACACAAGTTTGGCTCCTAAACTTAATATGTTTTCTGCAAAGGTTTTGGAGACAATGGAGCATGAAATATTTCTTAGTTTCAGGGGTTGAAGTAGCACCTGCACTTAGTTTTCTTCTCAAATAAGACAAACTCTAAATAATAGCAAGAGAAGTAGATTTGTGAGTTTTGCACAAATTGGCCAGCTATTAATATCATTTGGCATTCTATAGGCAGAACGGCTGAAGTAAACCACAGGCGCAGATCAAACCTTGGTGTCTTTTTCTCTGCGGGAGACAAGCACAGTCTCTGCTTCTTGTGTGCTTCTGTTATGTTGAGTCTAAATCTGAGGTAATCATCATCATTTCAATCTGAGTTATGGTTTACTAAATTAGGAGAAACATACATAAGTTTGTTGACTTTTAGGTTCAAAAAGGCAAAAGCCATAAGTGAAACAATTCAAATAGAGTGCTATAATCTGACTGTTTGTTATGAGAATTTGAATTGATTGTAAAATAAGTCTGGCAGTTAAAATGTATCAGTGTTGGCTGAGCATGGTGGCTCACACCTGTAATCCCAGCACTTTGGGAGGCCGAGATGGGCAGATCATGAGGTCAAGAGATTGAGACCATCATGGCCAACATGGTGAAACCCACCTCTACTAAAAATACAAAAATTAGCTGGGCTTAGTGGCAGCTGTGCCTGTAGTCCCAGCTACTTGGGAGGCTGAGGCAGAAGAATCGCTTGAACCTGGGAGGCAGAGGTTGTAGTGAGCTGAGATCATGCCACTGCACTCCAGCCTGGTGACAGAGTGAAACTCCGTCTCAAAAAAAAAAAAAAAAAAAGAAAAAAAAATATATATATATGTGTGTGTGTGTCTGTGTGTGTGAAATTATGATGTAATTTGCCTGTTAGTCATGGAATACTATGCAGCCATAAAAAAGAATGAAATCATGTCCTTTGTAGCAACATGGATGCGGCTGGAGGACATTATCCTCAGCAAATTAAGGCAGAAAAAGAAAACCAGATACCACATGTTCTCACTTATAAGTGAGAGCAGAACTGAGTGAGAGCAGAACTGAGTATGCATGTACACAAAGAAGAGAACAATAGACACTGAAGCCTACATGAGGATGGAGGTTGGGGGGAGGGTGAGAATCAAAAAAGCTACCTATCCGGTACTATGCTCACTACGTGCATGATGAAATAATTTGTATACCCAAATCCCAGCAACCTTAAATTTAACCATGTAGCAAACCTGCACATGTGCCCCCTGAACCTAAAAGTTGGAAAGAAAAAAAAAAGATAGGTGTTAGATTATTCCAACCTCAACATTTTAAATGATTTATGCCTTTCTTAGATAAGTAATAGTAATACCAAAATAATTAGAGAATGGTAGATTTCCATCCCCAGGTCTTTACCCTCATTTTAGGAATAGATTGAGGCATCAGCAGGTAAAGTAATTAATAAAGGATTATGCTGTGATCTGAAACACAAGTACAGTCTTTACATTTCTGAGCTAAGACAAAAGTCCAGATTTCTTTCAGTTCGCTACTTGTTCGTATATACTACACTGCCCCAAAGGACACTAACTATAATAGTACCTTGTCCTGACATTTAGGAAGCACTTACACCCTTTTGTCCAGATGTTTCTGTCTTAGATTTCCTTACTAAATACTAGGATTGTGAAAACTTTCCTTTCCTTTCTAGGGACAAATGGTATTCACTGGCATATCTAGTTTAATGCTTTGCATACAGGGTGTGCCACAGACAATTGGGTTAATGGTTGTAATTGGTAATTGATTGACACTTAATTTTCAGAGTTCGAACATAACTAAAGAGGGATGAGCTCCTTGAGGAGCTTCCCACTCCCCTAGTCTCTTCTAGTGAAAAGTACTGAGTCCTCAATTTCTACTGAATACTCTGCTCATGTGGCCTCCCCTAACTGACCCAGTTGACCATGGACCCAATTTCAGCCACTTTGTGGATTGGCCAAAACTCTAAAAGGAAGTTTACCATCAAAATTTCTATCTAAAAAGGAATGATGAACAATTATCTAGGCCCACCGAATTCTTCTTTACTCTGGTACTATAAACATGCCAAAAGAAAGGAGGAAATCTGAGACCACGAGGTGGGAAGGGTTATAAGAATTTGCAGAAGTCAAATGATGAGAAAGTAGAAGATATGAGGTGAGAAGATAATACATACATAACAAAGAAGTTGATATTGACTAGATTCAGCAGCTGCAGTGAGACCAGAGAGCCACTGAATTGCTGCATATCACAAAAGTGGAGAAATAATAAATATATGATTCTGAGGGAATAAGTTAGCCTGTATACTTGAGGTACCTTAGATCCTATGCTTTCTAGTTCTGCTTCCCAAGTGCACCTACCATTCCAGCAAAGTTCCAGAATTTTTTTCATACTATTCTTACAATAACTTGACCCCTCTTTTTGTTGAAGATGACTTTCTGTTGCTTACAATAAAAAGACCCCAGTAGCTGGGCACAGTGGCTCACGCCTGTAATCCTAGCACTTTGGGAGGCTGAGGTGGGCAGATCACCTGATGTCAGGAGTTTGAGACCAGCTTATCCAACATGGTAAAACCCTGTCTCTACTAAAAATACACAAATTAGCCAGACATGGTGATGTGCGCCTGTAGTCCCAGACTTGGGAGGCTGAGGCAGGAGAATCACTTGAACCCAGGAGGCAGAGGTTGCAGTGAAGCCAAGATCACTGTTACACTCCAGCCCGGCTACGGAGAGACTCTTTCTCAAAAAAAAAAAAAAAAAGAAAGAAAGAAAGAAAGAAAAAAGAACAACAACAAAAAAAGCCTAAATTATACAACAGGATCCATGGGAGAACATCTTGATAGCTTTTTAGCAGGAACATCACATTCCAAATGCTTGCTATTTTCAGTTATATTTACCATGATCCTGAGGAGCAGACCCTTTATTGTGTCCCAGTTCAATTTGCATCATCTTCATACAGCATAAGGCAACAGTGATAGAAATAATCTCTAGAGTAATCTCCAAGTACCTTTCCAAAGCTGCTATGCCTCAAATACTTCCTTTAACCTTTAAGCGTCTGCCTTGCGTATGGTCCTCTTGGGCCACTCTTGGCAAAATACTTAGAAGGAGATCTGGAACCTGATTATCTCTCAATGAAAAAATAATTTGCTTTTACATTGGGAAGGAACAGTAATCCAACATAAGTATGCCATTGAAAACCTCTGTGCCCTACTATTTCTTTCAGGACTTTTGTGAACCCTTTCTCTTTGATACATTACCTTTGGCAATCATGGTGTTCCAGGACATGCCAATGAAGTTAGCTGAATCTGAATGGTCTTGGAAGAGTGGTTTGTGGTTGGAATTTCTCTTGCTTGTTGATTTACGTACTTTCCATGTTGGACTTTGTGCTTATGTGAGTTCTCCACATCTCAAAGGCATTATGTCTAGCAAGCAATTTCTCATAAATTCTTATCCATACAGTTATCCTAGGAAAGCATTGCAAATATATATATGGAAATATATATTTCCAAAGCATTGCAAATATAGTTAGATTAGGCTTTGATTTGTTTTTCATTCTAATGCTATCTAACAACAATGGGATGTTCTGATTTGTGTAGCCCTGTGCCTCCAAGAAGTTAATGGTACCTATACACAGCTCATTTATTATCATTGCACCCATGTCGTTTTCTGAAGTCACACTTTGCGTTGTTTTACATATGGGAAAATGGGAACCTGGCTAACTTGTCTTTAGTAAGTGATTGGTGGAGAAATTAGTGGAAACTACACCTCCAGATTGCTGATCTCGGTCATGCTGTTTCAACAAGCTATGTTGCATTTGAGTTGAGAAATACCCACTCTAGATTACATTTATCAAATAGTTATTATGTACCCAATCACAGGATATGCTTTTGAAGATTTTTCAGTGTATATGGAAGAGAGAATTTTATACTGTGGTAGGTAGAAATGCCCCGACAAGACAGGACTGAGAGAAATTAATGGCCAGTCCATTTATTTTGATAAACACAAATAGGACTACCGCACCTTGAGTATTAGGAACTGGCAGGGCGTTTCTAGTTGCAGAATAGTCACACTACAGTGCAAAGAGTCAGTGGACAAGCACAAATGTGTAAGAAGAAAATATGATTCTTTGTTTTCTTTATCTGACATATTTAAAATAAGGCAAAAGTGTATCTTCTCAAAAGTACGTTTTGTGGTAGACACTTTTCCTCTGCTAAACCATATGACATCAAGTGGTATCCCTTTTCTTCCTTTGTGGCCATTTTAACCCTGATCCCAGATTGGACAAGGTTGAAATATCAGCATGAAGTGAAGTTGGTTCTGTTTAAAACTTTGCCAGAATTGCCTCATCGTCCAGTCCTTGTGAAAGAGTGTCATGCTTGATTGCCAAGTCAATGAGGAGACAATGTTCACATAGAGAACCTTGGGCACAGATGAAACTGGAATTCCTTCTCACCCATTTCATACAGATAGTATGAAACTCGTTTCAACTGAAAAGTGAAAATTCTGGTTAAGGAAGAATTGGTACTTGAAAGTTCTTACTTTAAAAAGTCATCTTGATTCATGGTTTTACAAGTCAGTTATAAATGTTAATAGCCTCCATCACTGTCATGTTAGCCGTTGTTTCAGAAAAGAAATACATATTGGAGTAGTTTTAATAGAAGGAGTAGGACAGTCAATGTAAATGTCTGTCCTAGTGGGTTGTTTTATACAGTAGAGAACAATTTTTTAAATGATTGAGTAAACAAAGCCCCCCTCCTACCTCCACAGTGAGTGTTTCTCATAGATGAAAAGAGTTTTCTTATTCTGACGATGATGACTGCTACTACTTCTCCTCCTCCTCCTCCTCCTCCTTCTTCTTCTTTCTTCTTACCTCCTCATCCTCCCTCCTCCTCCTCCTCCCTCCTCCTTTTCCCTCCTCTTTCTCCTCCTCCTTCTCCTTCTTCTTCATCATCATGATCATCATTATGTCATCATTCATCATTTCAGTGACCAGTTAGTGAGCACCTTCATGTCCAAGCACTGTCTGGGGTCTTCACAGATGTTATCCTAATCTTCACACCAGCTTAATATAAGTGTATTAATATATTTGATACAAGTGCTAGGATATAGTAGTTGGAGATAAGGGAAGCTAAGCTCAAGGTCACATTCAGCTGGAACTTGGATTTGACACCAGAGCTGTCTTATTCCAACACCCACACTCTTCCCTCTGCCATATCCTGTGAATGTGTATCAAGTTTTCTCCCTTGCCTGTGGATAGGTTGTCTATTTTTTAAATTAAGCTCACTCTTTATTTCTTTCCTTCCCCCTCCTCCTTCCCCAATTTCCCTTTTCTCCTTCTCTTTCTTCCTTTTTTTTCCCCAAGATGATATTTCCCTGCAATATACTATTGAAAATATATCTATGCTTCTGCCCTGGTCTAACACAATTTTTATCAAGGGAAAAATAACATTTACTAACTATTACCTTTCCCTGCAGAACCTGGTAGAAAGAAAAGAAAGCATAAAATTTAAAGTTTATGACACACTGCAATTCATCCAAGGGCGTCTAAATGTTCAAAGAGGCACAAGAGAGAGATAATTTGCTTTTAGAAGAAAATGAGATCAAGCACAGTGGTGGCTCATACCTGTAATCCAAGCACTTTGAGAGGCTGAAGTAAGAGGATTGCTTGAGGCCAGGAGTTCAAGACCAGCCTGAGCAACATAGTGAGATCCCATCTCTTAAAAAAAAATCAAAAATTAGCCAGCTGTCTATTTAAAACAAGAAAGAAAGAAATATAAAATGGGAGGAATTCAACTTTTGATTAGATTGTATTGGATTCCTGAAAGGAAAAGGGGGTACCGAAAAACAGAGTTTCTTGGTTAAGTAGTGTTTAAGAGCAGACATGTCTGATGTTCAGTTTAAAGATACCTGAACTGCTGTGATGTAACCTCTGCTTGCCTGATACTGAACTCTAACCATGTGTATCACATCCTAGACAGGGGAGGGAATGGAGGATAACTGACAAGAGCAACTTTTGATGTTAAAACTAGGAGCCAAATGCAGGCAGGGAATACTGTGGGAGGAGAGCAACTAGAGTTGAAAGGATGGAATTTTCCATAAGCAATACAAAGATTTTTGATACCTGACTCCTACTTAAAATTAATTCGACTAGAAATATTCATCTTTTTCTGAAAAACTTTCTAATCATATATCACTTATTTTAGTTCCACATTTGAAAGTACTGGTTGCCACAAAATAACCTATTCTTTTACTGATTTTATTAATGAACAAAAGACATTGTATAGGACAGTATATTTATCATAATTATGGGCAGATATAAGCATTAGCTCCATTACAATATAGGATTAAAACTGAATATACAGTGTTGTCAAGTTTGAAATATTTTTCCCAGAATAAATGAGTAGAGAAGCATTTAAAGTCTCCAAAAACTCTGAGGGGCCTAAGTGGGCTCTCTTCCAAAATAATAGTAATAACAAGTTACGATCATATTACCCAGAAATAGATTCAGTTACCCAAACAATTAGTCAGCTAACAAATATTTATCGAGGCTCACTCTTCTAACTGATCTGGGATACAGAGGATTGTAAGAATTAGTATCCTCCCTAATGGAGTTTTCATTCTAGTATGAGAGACAAAAGTAATATGTAAAAGCTAAAATTGAATGAGTTAGTTACAATATGTGTGGGGTTGACTTGAGTAGAGGGTGGTTGATCAGTGTAGGTTTAATGAAATTAAAATGAGTAAGATTTTATAGATACAGGACTGGCCAGAAAGCGGGGAGCTCTGGGGCCAGAACAGTGCAGGACCAAGGGCATCCTACACAGCCAATTAAGGAATTTTCCTACTGCAGCATGGGGTCCAGGGAGCTTCATTTGTAATCCCTTGTTCTGCTTTGTTTCATTCTTGGACTCTGGTGTGGTTTAACTGTGTCCTCACCCAAATCTCACCTTGAATTGTAACAATTCCCACATGTCAAGGCTGGGGCCAGGCGGAGATGATTGAATCATGGGAGTGGTTCCCCCATACTGTTATCCTGGTAAGTGAATAAGTCTCACTAGATCTGATGGTTTTATAAAAGGCATTTTCCCTGCACAAGCTCTCTTGCCCACTGCCATGTAAGATATCCCTTTGTTCTTCGTCTTCCATTATGAATGTGAGGCCTCCCCAGCCATGTGGAACTGTGAGTCCATTAAGTCTCTTTCCTTTATAAATTGCCCAGTCTCGGGTATGTCTTTATCGGCAGCATGAGAATGGACTAATACAGACTCCATCACAGACCTTTGGGCTAAAGACTTTACTTCTAGGCACCTGCCCTATTACTTCTATTAAATGGTGTAAACAGTTTGCTCACCCATGCAATTGCCTTACTGTGATGCATCTTGAAGTCCAGCCTGATGACAGGGATACTATGCACCCCACAACCAACCCTACTGAGTAACTGGTTCCATTAAAACAAGAGACAATTGTGGGATAATCTGGATAGAGTTAGAGTTCACACCCAACATAGAGTTTCCAATTTAATAGATTAGTTTCATTTTTGCAACATTCAGTACTGACTGGATGGGTCAACTTTGGCAAGGCCTAGTTGCCATCTTAAAGTGAGATACAGGGTACTATTTAGAGCACTTTGCAGGAATAGAGAGGACTAGGTTTGAGGAGAATTCTAATAGCTCTTATACAAAGATGTTGAACAAAGTAAATTTATAATATGTGGGTCTGCAAAGTATTCATGTTTTTTGAGAGGAGTGCTTCAGACTGGGAGAAGAGAGCAATCTGTAAAGAACAAATCCAATGGACAGACACTGGGGAATGAATGTCAAGGGCAAAGTTAGGTATGAGTTTAAGCTGGATGTTCGCTTAGGTAACTGTAGCCTGGAGTGGAATGACAGATTGGAAGAAGCCTCCTAGGCTGGGTGCAGTGGTTCACACCTGCAATTCCAGCACTTTGGGAAGCTGAGGTGGGAGGATCACTTAAGGACAGGAGTTCAAGACCAGCCCAGGTAACATAATAAGATTCTGTCTCTACACAAAACATAAAAAATTTGTTGGGCATGGTGGCATGTGCCTATAGTACCAGCTACTCAGGAGGCTAGGCAGGAGGATATCTTGAGCCCAGGAGGTCAAGGCTGTAGTGAACTATGATTGTGCCAGTGTACTCCAGCCTGGGTGACAGAGCAATACTCTGTCTCAAAAAAAAAAAAAAAAAAAAAAGAGACTTCAAATAGCTTACCTATGAAGAAGGTGATTGGTAATACTTTAAATTTCCCTTCTATGCTTTCACACAGAACCCTAACCTTGCAGTTGAGGACTTGAGTCATCTCACAATTCTTTTGGGTAAAAAAAAAATGTAAACGACTGTGACCTGACTTTGTTTACAACTGGGAAGGCCTCTATTTGGTTGAAAATATAAATTAAGATACTTGGTTTTAAATTAAAATATTAAATTATCTCTAGCTTTTAAAAAAATCATAAAGATCTTTCTTTAACCAATAGTAGAGAGATCTAATGTTTCAAGTATTGAACTGGTTTAACTGAGGAATTTCTGAATGTCGAAGGGACAGTTTCTCTAATAACATCTTTTGTTTTTCTAAGGTATATTCCCATATTATGTTATATTACCAGAGAGTCATGTACGAGGACTATCTAAGTTTATATCCCCATAGAATTTCCTACCCAGAGTTACAATTTAATGTTTTGTCCTCAACTTTTTTATAGAGGTCAATATAAGAAATAGCACTGGGAGAACCTCTTTTCCCTTCTGCCCTTTAGTCTGGGCAGAATTAATCCCTTACTTGTCTATGTATATACTGTGATTTATATATATTGCTATAGTAGAACTTAGGTAATAATATTATCTTAAGGAATTTTGCTGTCTGAGATAAATCTTCCTTATATTCTCCCCTTTGTTTTACTCCGAAGGACTACGATCCTGTAGAGTTTTTCACTAATGAATTTAGGCATTGTTTTTCTCTAAAAGAAAGATCACACTGAAAATTATATAAAATAGGTGATTTTCCTGGGATACCCTTGTGGCTTGTTAGAACACCCAGAGTCAGCTGGACTGGACTGCCATTCTTCACTTACTTTATAGGCAGATGCTATTCCTTTTAGAGACTGTCTCTGAAAGTGAGGCCCGTGCGCTATGTTTGCTTGTTGGGTGGGGAGGGGGCTTTAAAGTTCTGATTTTTGTATGTGCCCTATTTCCATGTCTCCTTTCCCAGGTAAATTATTTCCTTCTATGTCTCTGCTTTTCTGAAGACAAAGGTACCTTTCTCTCAGTGGTGGAGTTGGAGAGGAAACAGATTCAGGAAGAGTCCAATATTACCACCACTACTGCAATTGCATAGTAGTACATGCCAAATTCACCCTGTCTTTTCATTTTACTTACCTTTCTCTTGTCCCACATACTTTATTCTTGGTATACTTACCTACAAAATTATCCTTTTTTTCTATTTCCGTATTCCCTAAGCCCCGAAGTCTTCTTTCAAAGCCCCTTTGAATGCTATCATGAAAGATGGGTTTCTTGTCTCAGTGCTGTGAGTCTGTCCATCTCCTGTTCTCTTTTCTCACAGTACCTGTTTCTCCTTCGTCTCATCAAGTGTGCAGTCTTTTCTTCATCTGCCCTGTTATGTACCTCCTTCCGTCTTTTTTTCCTCCAAACTTGTATTTCTGTTGTCTTTCCATTTAACAGGCCTCATTTCTTTTATCTTAGGAATCTATTCATAAAATTCATACAGTCTTTATACTGTAAGGTGCAAACACCTTGAAGGTAGAGACCATATTTTTTCTATGTTCTTTATATTGTCACTCCAATTAAACAAAAGTCTATGTCCAGTTGAAGTCTGGAAGCCTGATAAGCACACTGAAGTAAAAGTCGCAATACACACGAATGACTGAAAGTAGGTTCTGTTACCAGTGGAAAAGACATTTGTGAGAGAAAAATGACACATAAAGAGGAAGCAAGTGATTACTGACTTACTGGAAATCCCAGGCTGGGCGTGGAGGCTCATTCCTGTAATTCCAACACTTTGGGAGGCTGAGATGGGAGGCTCACTTGAACTCAGGAGTCTAAGACCAGCCTGAGCAACAAGTGAGACCTTCTCTACCAAAATAATAATAATAAAAAATAGCCAGGCATAGTGGCCCATGCCCATGCCCATTCCTGTAGCCTCAGCTACTCAGGAGGCTGAAGCAAGAAAATTGCTTGAGTTGGGGAGGTCGAGGCTGCAGTGAGCCATGATCATGCCACTGCACTCCAGCACCTGAGAGACAGAGCAAGACCCAAAATATTTTAAGAAAACACTGTATTTTATAGGGCAACTTTTTTTTTTTACTATGAAGGCATTAATTTTGTTTTACTTTTAGTACTTGCTTGCAGTTCACTTTTAAAAGTGTCCTTTAGGCTTGTTAGTATCAAAGGAAATAATATATTTTCTTTGGACTTAAAATGTCTATGCTATCATTAGATATTAATAATAGAAGTAATAGCAGGATTGCCTGAAACAAATTTGTCCTGTCCTTCTTCTGGCTAAGCAATAGGGTGCAAATGTTCCTTGCTGTGCTTTTGATGATGAAATAGAAATAACACTTCACATTTTATAACACATTATATTTCATAAAGCTCTTTCACATTCATCACTTCATTTAATCATCAAAAACTATTCTGCAAACTAGATATTATTTTTCACATTTAAGTGTGAGAACATTGATGCTCAAGGAAGCGATGATTCGGCTGACGGCACAAAGTGAGTGTCAGTGCCAGGACTTAAATCTATTTCTTCTCACTTTCACTCCAGGGTCCTTCCCACATCATCACACTGTCTCCTTCTACTGTGCTGTGCTCTAACCTGCTAAAGTAACTAGCAAGTGTCTTTAGCATACTACCTTAGAATAGCTAACAGTTACCGAACGCCTACTCTATGCCAAACCCTGTCTTAAGAACTTACATGTGTTACCTAATTCAATCCTTGCAACCCATGTATGACAGGTAATATTATTATCTCCATTTTGCAAACAAGAAAACATAGAATTTAAATAGCTTGCTGAGGAAGGCATAGCCAACAAATGGAATAAGTAAGTCTCAAATCTGGACAGTCTATCTCGAGAAATGCATGCTTAACCACCATCCTCTGTTGCCTCTTAAATAACCAAAGCCTGTAAAGATTTTATAAAGTACTTTTCTCATGAATAATAGGGCCTGGGGTGAGTTTCTCAATATCACTTATGGCAATAAGAATTTTAGCAATCATAATCTTGGTGCGTTTTCCAAAAAGGATGGCTCCCCATTGGGTAACACAAGCTGAAATGTGTATTCTGTTAGAAATCATTGATTCCAGTCTAGGGAGGTATCAAGAATAATGCTGTTGCCATAAAGATGTAAGTCTTGAGACAAACACTGGAGAGGTTCAGTCATTCATTCAACTATACAAATATTACTGAACATTTTTTATGTTCAAATGCTGTGCTAAGTATCTGAATAATATTCACATGAAGCTGAAAATGTAATAAAATACATTTGAATACAGATACTTGGTAAAATCTCTAAAATGCACAAAGTTTCATGGACACATGAAATTTCTTTAATATGGAGAAATCAAGGAAGGTTTAATAAAAGTAGTGATATTAGGGTTTATCTTTGGGTAAAGAAGAGGAAAAGACAAATTGTAGTACATGGTATAACTTTATATAGGTTCTTTGGAGACAGCTCATTGAGCGCAAACTTTTCAGAACGCACTTCCTGAGTCAATAGGAACTTTATACAATGGTGAGAATAAAGCACATCCTTTCAAAGCACACTGTCCATGGCGTGAGAGTAACTACCACACTGACATTTGTTGAAGAAAGGTTCCCCTGGGTTCTCCCCACTCTCCCCTCCTTGAGTGCCAATTAGGCACCTTAGGAAGGACAAGTCTTCCCCGTCCCAAATAATTGATTTTTATAGTTATTTATATCTACTTTTTGTGAACATGCAATATTCATTTTGATTATTGTTAAATCGATATAAATTCTGAATGAATTTCTCTGACTTTTACTTTGCTTATTAAGTTGGAGACTCAAGGGCAATGCAGATGAGAATTTCAGATTCTAACTTTGGGAGGATTTTTGGTCAGTGGCTCTTTAAGAAGACCCAAAGCAGGTTGGGTATATTTGGCAAGATCAGATGCTTGGTATATAGCTTTTTTAATTTTGTTTGTTTGTTTTGGTAACATCACCACGAGGATTTCTTTGCTGAAATGCACTGCTCTTCTGTGAAAAATAACACTGGAAGTGTTTTCCAATGGAAATTGACTAATAAAGAAATCAATAACGAAGGAATGTTGTTAGACTGACAAGAATCATGATAAAACTGTTAAGAAGAAAACATTGTACATATTTAATGTGTTTGCATTCCAGATCCTCAATATTATTATTAAGAGTTTAATGATTTTTATTTACAATCCTTTCTCATTAAGTGTCCTCATCATACTTAGCTTAAATTATGTATCTAAATATGTCTTCTCTATCAAGTTTCCTGTGGTCAGAATCAAGTGATCCACTAGTTTCATTTAGCAGTATATGTATATATTATGACACAAATAAAAGATGCAGTATAGCTCAGTACCCAAAAAATGTAATAACTGAAAACTATTTCACGTGATACGCCCAGCATTCACCCTTGTGGAATTTAGACAGGAGGCATTGTGGCCTGTATGTTTGACTTCTGGAACTTATCTTAGTGAAATTCAAAAAATAGTTTAATTAGTAATTTCTTCAAAGAAATCTGCTTTCAATTTATTCAGATGTTTTGTAGTCTCTACTTTGTATTAAATATGAAGCACTGAGTTAAAGAGATAAAAATATCAAAATGAACAAGATAGTCTTTCTCCTCTGGGATCTTATAATAATGTAAAGAAGCAGTTATGTAAAACTATTTAAAAAAGATATGTACAATATAATTATAATATAGGAAAATTAAAGGCCATACATTTTGTAAATAAAAAGCTATGGGAACAAAAAAAAATGAGCATCTTTTTTCTTCTAACTGGCAAAATCTCATTGGGATTGTGGAGGAGCAGTTTGTATTAAGCCTGAAATTGGACTACATGTATTATTTTTAAAACTGGAGATTTGAAGGGAACACTGGTGGCAAACAGAACTGTATGAACAAAGGAACAGAGATTTGGAAATGCAGATGGATGAGAGCATAGCTGGAGGACAGGTACACAGTTGATGGGGCAGAAGGTAACTATGAAAGGTTTGCAGAAGTCAGATGGTCAGCTTCTTTTAAAGCCTGCCAAATGTGTACATTTTATTGTGTAAACAGTGGCAAACAGTAAAGATTTTGAACTGTAATGATGTAGTGGTCTGGGGCAAGCTATTCAGAGCAAGCATTTTAAGTTACAGTAACTGAACTGTGGATAATTTTATTTACATATATCCAGAGTTGTTCCCTACCTTTGCAAGGTCAGTGTCTCAGTGAAGTGCCTTAAATACTTTGTCCTTGAAATAGAACCTCAACATCTTCACCTTGTTCTTTTTTTATAAGAGACAGTGTCTTACTCTATCTACAGGCACACACCACCATGCCTGGCTAATTTTTTATATATTTTTTAAGATGGGCTCTCACTATCTTGCCCAGGCTGATCCCAAACTCCTGGCCTCAAGCAATCCCCCCCCTCAGCCCTACAAAGTACTGGGATTACAGGCATGAGCCACCATGCCCAGACTTAGCCCTCTCTTAAAAAATTTTGTTTTCAACAAATTCATATGAGTAGGATTAAGAAAAAAATAGTATAACCAGACATAAGCTGAAAACCAAAAATCTCCTCTCCTACTTTATTTTGCTTCCCCTCTCAGAGGAATCTACATTTGATTATTAAACCAATACATCATTTGTATTCATTTTTTCAAAATATATTAGGTTGGTGCAAAAGTGATTGAAGTTTTGTCATTGAAAGTAATGGCAAAAACCACAATTACTTTTGCACAACCTAATATAAAACTTCATTTTTGTTTTGTTTTTCATATTGATGAACCATCATTTTTTTTTTCTTTTTTGGATATTGGGTTGCCTTCATTGTTTTCACTATTATAAATATCCCTATTACACATACAAAATCAAAATACCATTTTTGCCTTGGCTTTTTAAGAAAATAAACCCTGATTTTAAAAACAATTT
Organism: Papio anubis; assembly: GCF_008728515.1. Lineage (NCBI taxonomy): Eukaryota > Metazoa > Chordata > Mammalia > Primates > Cercopithecidae > Papio > Papio anubis. The sequence continues at coordinate 30,299,311 of NC_044983.1, forward strand.
CAGATATACAGAAAAAATTGTGAGGATACTACAGATAATTCTCATTTCCCTCTACCGGTAGTTTCACCTATTATGAATATCTTATATTAGTATGGTAGATTTGTTACAATAAATGAATGAATATGAATGCTAATTTATGTTTTATTGATATCCAGTATTATTTGGCTCTGTGTCCCCACCCAAATCTCCCCTTGAATTGTAATAATCCCCACATGTCATGGGAGGAACCCAATGGGAGATAATTTAATCATGGGGTGGGTTTCTTCATTGGTATTCTAGTGATAGTGAATAAGTCTCATAAGATCTGATGGTTTTATAAAGGGGAGTTCCCCTGCACATGCTCTCTTGCCTGCCACCATGTAAGACATGACTTTGTTCCTCCTTTGCCTTCTGCCATGATTGTGAGGCCTCTAGAGCCATGTGGATCTGTGAGTCCGTTAGACATCTTTCCTTTATAAATTACCCAGTCTTGGGTATGTCTTTACTGGCAGCATGAGAAAGGACTAATACAGTACCAATAGATATTGATATCAATTATTTTTAACATAATTTATTCAGATTTTGTTAGTTTCGAGCTCATGTCATCTTTGTCTTCCAGGAGTGCATCCTGGATACCACATTACATTTATTCATTATGGCTCCTTAGGCTCCACTTAACTGTAACGTTTTCTCAGACTTCCTTTGTTTTTGACAACCTTGTCAACTTAGAGTAATACTAGCAGGGGTGCTGATATTTTCCTAAGTACTAGACTGGTGTTCTAGGTTTAGTAAGGAAGCTCACAGAGGTAAAGTTCTATGAATGGTATCAAGTATACATATTATCAACATGACTTTACACTGTTGATGTTGACCTTGATCACTGGGCTGAGGCAGTGTTGCCAGATTATTCTACCTTAACATCATGGACTTTTCCCCTTTCCATACTGTACTGTTTGGGAGGAACTCACTATACACAGTTCACACTTAAGGAGTTGGGAGTTACTGTTACCTGCTGGAGGGTGAAATATCTACATAAATTAATTGGAATTTTTTCTTTTTCTTGAGATGAAGTCTTACTCTGTGGGCCAGGCTAGAGTGCAGTGGCACGATCTCAGCTCACTACAACCTCTGACTCCCAGGTTCAAGCGATTCTCCTGCCTCAGTCTCCTGTGTAGCTGGGATTACAGGTGCGTGCCACCACGCCCAGCTAATTTTTGTATTTTTAGTAGAGACAGGGTGTCACAATGTTTGGCAAGACTGGTCTCGAACTCCTGACCTCAAGTGATCCTCCCACCTCGGTCTCCCAAAGTGCTGGGATTACAGACGTGAGCCACTATGACTGGCTGGAATTCTTTTATATGGGAGATCTGTTTCTTGTATCCCATTTATTTATTTATTAACTCATTTATTTACATCAGTATAGGCTCATGGATATTCATTGTATACTTTGGGTTACCACCCAACATGACTTCACTTTGTTGCTTAAATTGTTCCAGTTTTGGCCATTGACTTCTGTGTCCTTCTGACATTTCCCATCAGTGTGGGATTTTTTTTTTTTTTTTTTTTTTTTTCTAAAGCACTTCTTTACTTTCTGGAACTACACGATTCTCCAAGCTTATCTTGTATATTTTCTGCTTCAGCATTAAGCAACCAGTTCTTCAAGGAGCTCTGACTCTTAATTGGGGAACAGAACAGAAGCCGAGACCTGAGTGCTAAGTGTGATTGTTACTATTGGGGTGCCCTTGCTTGTAGAGCTTCTCAGCTGAAGAAGTAAAAATGTATGTGTGTATACTAACTTGTGCATGTGTGCCTATCTATAAATATTTATGTATGTAAACTTCTGTGTCTACATTAAGCTAAACATGAGTTCATTTTGGTGTTTCCAAGTCTAATCTGTTACCATCTGGTTAGTCTAGCCTATTCCCCTTGTTTTTTCTGTAAAATCCTACACTGAAGTGAGAAACATGGCTTCAACCTTCCTCTATCCATTCACATAATTATTAAATTCTATTGTATGCATGTAGCTGAACAAAATTTTTAACCCATATTTCTGTAGGAAAGACACTTTATCAACTAGAGAGTTTAGTGCAGTTCCTCTTCCTTTTTCACTTACAGACTCCACTCATTTCCAAAATTACTGTTAACCACTTTTACCCCGACCTCCTCCTTCAGTGAGGTTGTAGTGTACATTTGTGATATAGTTATATTCTTTTAGCACAGCCTGTGTTCCATCCTGTGATAAATACATATTGCAAACTCTAAAGAAACCTTTTTAAAAAGACTAAAAAGAAGATTAAGGATGCAGTGATGCAGGAAATCAGTAAGGATATAAAATCAGTAAGTTGACCTGAACAGCACTATCAATCAATTTGTTCTAATTGACATGTATAGACTATTCCATCCAACAACAGCAGTATATACATTCTTCTCAACCTCACATGGAACATTCATCAAGTAGACCATATTCTGGGCCATAACATTTATCTTAACAAATTCAAAAGCATGGCAATCACTTTGAGGAACTTTTCCAGACAGTATAAGGAAAGGACAAACAAATGACATAAAGAAATAGTAGAAAAAGTGAAATAAAGAGATGTTGTAATGCTAATGTCCATAAAATAGAAATACAAGAAGCATTAAAAAAAAAGAAAGACAGAAAATATTTGAAGAATATTGTATTCAAATATACATTATAAATTTTGAAATTATATAAGCATTAAGAATCCAAATTTGAGGGTTTCATAAATGGTAAACAGAATAAAGAAAAAAATATGTATACCTAGCTACATTATTGCAAATTTTAGGACATAAAAGGCAAAGAGAACAAAACAAAATATTCAAGGAGGGAAAAAGAAACAAATATTCAAATGATATATTTCTCACCAGTTATGCTGGATACATGAAGATAATACATTACTAAAGAAAAAGTGCTTTAAACCTGGGAATTTATATTTTATTAAAATATTATAAAATATTATTTAAATGTGAAAATGAAACAAATTTATTTTTAGTTTGACCACTTAAGATGTGCTTTGAAAATACCATTGAAGATGGAACATCCATAAAATGAAATACTATTCAGCAATAAAAACTAATGAGTTATCAAGCCACAAGAAACATAGAGGAAACTTAAATATACATTCCTAAATGGCAGAAGCCAGTTTGAAAAGCCTGTATAATTGCAGCCCCATGACCTTCTGGGAAAGGGAAGACCATAGAGACAATAAAGAAGATCAGTGGTTGTCAAGGATTCGGGGACTGGATGAGGATGGGGAGGGCAGTGGATGGGGGGGGGAATAGGTAGAACACAGGGCATATTGAGGGCAGTGAAACTATTTTGTATGAGACTGTTATGATGGATACATGGCATCATGCATTTGTGAAAACTCATGAAATTGCACAACACCAAGAGTGAAATCTAATGTAAACTATGAATTTTAGTTAGTAATAATGTATTAGTGTTGGTTCAGCACTTGTCACAAGTGTACCACACTAATGCAAGATGTGAATAATAGGGAAAAACCCAGGGGGATGGGGTCTGGGGGAAGGTGCAGAAGGAATATATGAGAACTCTGTGCTTTTGGTTCAACTTTTCTATGAATCTAATACTGTTTTAAAAAATTAAAGTCTGTTGATTAAAAAAAAAATTACACCCAGAAAGAAAATAAATCCAGGAGAACCTAGGAAAATATGGAAAGTATAGATGAGAAAACTATCAAAGCTATAAGTAAGGTATATTACTTACAAATAAACAAGAGACAAAAGAGAAAAAGCATATACAAAACAATCCAGACTAACAATTCTCAAAGATAGAAATGTGGTGTGGTGGGGAAAATTGGGATGGAGAGTGTGAAGAAAAGCATGATGAGACCTCAGAGAGACAAAAATGTGCTAGGATACTTGTCTTGGGGGCAATATAAAATCATGTATATAATTTAAGGGTAATTAATACAAGTGTTTATTTAATACAGTGGGAACAACTAAGGAAAAATAGAATTTGAGAATATAATTCTCAAACCAGAAGAAGAAAATTTGGTATGACCAATGAAAGGAAGAAAAGTAAAGAAGGGAAAAAAGAAAGGAAGAAAACATATAGAGAAGGAATAGAAAGGGAAAGAGGAAGAAATAAAGGAAAAAGGGAAGGGAGGAAGATAGAAAGGGACATAGGAGGGAAGAGAGGAAGGAAGGAGGGAGGGAGGGAAAGCCAAAACAGGTGAGGAATGATGAGAAGGATGTGTAACTGTTCTGTAGATTGTGTGAGCTAAGGGGAAGGAAGTGGTGGGACTTAACATCAGCTCCGTATGCTAAAGAGTTAAGTATCCTCACCTATTCTTACGTTTTCCCTGAAGTTATATATTGAGAGCCAGTGGAAGACATCGTAGAACTTCCATGGTCTATTCATATGAGCCATTCCTATAAAAATGGTTAGATCGGTCAAGGATGAAAGAAAAAGAGACTTGTAGGTGGAAAAAGAAAAGGGCCAATAAATTAAATTTTTCCAAGTAATAATCGCTGAAAAATAGTCATCTTAAGAACATGGTGTAACTGCTAGTTTAAAATATTGCCATCCAGTTGTTGAAAAAAGCAATTTTGCACATCAAGAATTTTTATTTAATTTATCTTAAAATATTTCAGAGGCAATTGGTGTTATGCTTTAGACACTTGACTGACAGTAAAAGTTTTCTATAATAGTTCAAATGCCTCTTCAAAGTGGATGAACAGAAACAAAATGTTCAGTGAGATGAGTGTTAAATTATTATTATTTAGTGGGAAAATGAGCTGAACTATTTTCTTTGGTTACTGTTACATAATCCATAAGCTGGTATCAGTTCCATTTTGTTCTTTGTATTTGTGCTTGAACTTTCAATACAATAGAGGTCACTAATGGAAGCATAAAAAAGAATTTTTATTTGACTTTTGGTTCATTAGAAGTTTCTTTGTTCTAGTTATTTTCCTTAGCATAGTGAATTTCTCTCTTTCTCACTATTTGTCCAATTTACTACCTGAGTCTAGATGTTTATCTTTTCAGACTTTGGCAGCATGAACAAAGACAACACGTAGGCAGGCTTCGAGGCATTATTCAATAACTATCTAGAGAATAATGGCTCTATTTTATATGATCTAACTTAGGCACTTCAATGGGTCATATTTTTCCAGTATTCACAGAACCACCTAAGTTGGTTTTGGTTGTGTGGACATAGATTGGATTGCCTTTGAATCATGATTTGTAGGCGTAAACACTATTTATTGTAAAAAACTTTGTGTTATCTTTAACAGCTCGGCCAAAAGGTCATTATTGTTTAGGGCCTTCTGCCTTCCAGAAAGGGTATGACTAAAACAGATGTATTGGGCAGAATTTCCAGAAATGCCTCCCCACCCCCAATTTCACAGGGCTGATATCCAGAATCTGTGAATGTGATGACTTTTCCTTCCCATGATTGTCTTATGTGATATGGCATAGTTGACCCTGGAAGGGTCGGGTTATCCTGGTAGACCTCATCTAATCACAGAAGCTGTTCAAAGCAGAGAAATTTCTCCATGCTAGTGACAGAAGAAGAAAGCATCAGGAAAGTCAGAGGAATTCAAAGTGTATAAAGGACTTGAGCTGTTACTGGTTTGAATACAGAGGAGCCACATGAGAAGGAAGGTGGGTAGCCATGGGTTTCTGAGAGAGAGAGATTCACAGCTGAGCATCAGCAACGCAACCTGGAGCTCAGACCTACAGCCACAAAGAACTGGATTCTGCTGACAACCTGAATGATCTTGGAAGTGGTTTCTTGCCCCACAGTCTCCAGATTAGAGCCCAGTAAGCCATCACCTTGACTTTGACCTTGTGATACCTTAACCAGACCCAGATAAGATAAGGTAGACAATAAATATAGCAACCAAAACCGGTAGCTGTTTACTTTGAGATGTCAAAGAGGATCCCATTCCAGTGTTTGCTATTTCAGAGTGCCAGGCCGTTTTTCCTCACATCCCGCTGACATTCCTTTTGTTTTCATTTAAACGAATAGAATAGTCTCCTTCAGATGTCCCATAAAGGATTATAAGTCTCTTCCCGTAAAAGCTTCAGTTGTTAAGATATATAGCATAGAATTGTATACTATAAAGGATCTTGTAAATCTAACCATTTGCTAAGGTAATACGCAGGTTGTAGGAAGCAAAGCTGGTACTAGAAGCCAAGATGAAGGATTTTCAACCTAGTGACCTTTCTACTCAAAAGCCGTACTGGCTCTGACCTTCATATTTTAATTGATCAAGCAAATAATCTCAAATCCTCCAACTTTGTTTGGTTATTTGGCTAATTCTGCTCAGAATCCTCTCTAAATATCTACTGGAGGCAGGGACACTAACTGAATTTGGAAAACAATATTATAGTAAGACTCTCTCTAATAATACCATAAAATACCATAGCAAGCTTGCTTTTAATGGATAATTAAATGAAGTCCAGAGGAAATAACTAGCTTGTCCAAGGTTACTCTTTGCAACTGAGAAAACTGAGGCTTTAATAGGTGTAATTATTCATTCAAATGTCCTCGGCCAGTTCATGGCAGAGATAGAACTGCAATCCACATCTCTTGATTTCCAATACTTATTTTACACTGAACTATGTCAATATGTCAATTCTATAGGACTTGCCCTCAGATTAGTTTGAGAAATAAAGTATATTCAAAGCCTCTGAGTTTTCAGTGTACTACCGGCTGGGATATCTATGACTTGGATCCAAGCTGTGATATTCTCTGGAGCTACACATTTTTAAGAGCCATTTTAACATTGACCTACCTCTCAGGACTGTGTTGAAATTGGCTAGAAGGCAAATCTAGGGTGCTCAATAGTGACTGTACCCAGCCCTGCTATGAGTGACTGCACTGTGATTTATTCCCTACTCAGTGCCCATCCCCCACTCCAAAGCCCTACAGGATTTAGGAAAAACTACCAGAAGAAATGCTACATCATGAAAGCTTAAAAGGTCTCGGGGAACACCACACTTGAATCAGTATAGTTGGGACTGGTATGTTTCTCTTGCTATTTCATTATCCATTTTGCAGTTCTTAAAAAGAATGAGTCTGTTGATGGAGCCTTCTGGAGCATTAAGACATATCCTATTTCTGCAGCGAATAGGCTGCTTAGTGAAGATGAGTGTCGGCTCACTTTTGTTCTTTCACATATTTATCAGAGTACGCTTTCCCGGAGTGTCGAATGCGTGACTTTTTTGAAGCTAGTTTGAACTCAGACTTTCCCCCACTGAATCTGAGATCCACTGAGGCCCAGACACCAAGGAGCTGTTACACATGTATAACTATTCCATTCATGCCTCTTCAGGAGTTTCAAACAAGTTTAATTATTAGAGAAACAAAACCACTTCTTCTTTGCCACTGCTAGGAAAAAAAAATAGCTTTGCTTGGAAATCAATTCCTTGTAAGCTTTAATCTGCCTAGTTCTGTTTCTTAGCATGAATATTTCAAATACTAAGTATTTTCTTGATTAGAATATGTACTTACATAAATAGTGAATATATATATATACATATATATACATAGTACATATTTTACACTAATATCCGTGTGTGTTAGACAATTAAGAAGAAGACTGGTTTCAAAAAAAACTGAAAAGTTTTCAATGACTCCTAATACAGAAGTGACACTTTTATTTGAGAACAATTTACCAGATTATGTCAAGTTCATTTTTGCTATGATACTCATTAGCCTTAGGATAAATTGGAGAGGGGAACCCTCTGCTAGTTTTCTGAGGAGCTGTGTAAGCCTGAAGGAGTGTCTTTCCTCTTTCTATGACTCAAAGCTCCAGAAAAATCTGCAAAGTTGAATATCATTTGTGCCTGCTAATCTTGTGTCATAGTTATTTTCTATCACTGTCATAATGTCAGAGAAGCACTGGGAAAATCTGCACATCACTCATCTCTCCTCCTTCACCCTTATGCATGTATATCCACATATACCCAAACATCCAGAAGGTCACAGGTGGGATATTTTTGAAGATGTACTCACTTCAGCACATGGGTCAAGATGAGGTGAACCTGTTGATGACTTCCAGGTCCAAATATGGTGACCTTAGTCACACTGGTTATTTTTAGGGAACTTCCTCTGACTCTCTTATAAACTCAAGATGATAAACGCAATCTACCTGTAAGATTCTTGGGAAATTTGTGTTGTATAATATGACCATATATGATCCCAGTAGTTGTCTAGAACTTGATAGGAACCACAGTATCACCTCTCCTTGCTTCCATCATTCCCCCATTCCAACAGTTTCATCTTCCTCATCTGTTTCTAGTGAATAAACCATAATCTGCTGATTTTAAGGTATATTTCATTCCCAGTTGTATACACAATGATTAACTTTACATTCATGCAATCAGTCAATCAACATTTGAGTATGTACTGTACGTCAGATGCTGTTTTAGGTTCTAGGGGCCCAGCAGTGAACTAAATAGGCCATTGCTGTGCTGGAAATATAATTCTAGTTGGGGTAGACAGAAAATAAGGAAATAAATAAGTACATAATATAAGGTAATATGTACAAATGAGAAAAATAAGGCAAGAAAGAGGGTAGAGTTTTGGGGGGAAGAGGATGTTAAAAAAATTCTGATCATCTAGGTATGGCTCATTGAGATAGTGACCTCTGAGAAAAATTGTGAAGGTGAAGGAGCTTTACTCTTTGAATCAGGATGTCAACTCTTAGTTAAGACTCTTCAAACTAGATCTTAGCCATTGTTTATAGATTTGCTCAAATGCCTAATTCTTTTTCTGCTGATTATGTTGGAGTTTATTGTTCCTAATGACCAATATGCTCTACCAATGTCAGAGGCCTGATTGACTTTTGAGGGACAATGACTGCTCCAGTTTATGCACTTTCTTTCCCCCCAGCCCTCCCATCCAATCCTCTTCTGCCTACCCTCCCCCTCCCCACTCTCTTTTTGGGGTTCCTTTGTCAGCTATGTATTATGGCAAGGATCAACATTTTCTTGACACTCATCGTGGAGAAGGTGATGTAATCTCTCTTTGGAGGGTGGTCACCTGCTGCTTCCAGGTTGAGCTAAAAGCAGATTCTCTCATTGAGGGGTATGACTGCATTTCCTGGGCACCTCTAGTACACAAGGCTCTTGCCACAGTCGCTTGGGTCTTATTCTTAATTACTTCATACCCCAAATTAGGTGGGCTAAATATCTTTTTGTTACCACAGAATGGAAAGCACGTCATTATTGGTGTAAAACAAATGTTCTTATAAGGTCCAACATGCAGTATCCTAAAAGAAAACAAAGTAAACAATTTGTGTATTTCATAATATACATGGAATAAGCCAGTAGGTTATTTTGCAAGCCCATGTAGGTGATCCTGGTAGATTAGATTTACAATATATCTTTCTATTCACTTCATTCTCTCCATTCTCTATCCATTAATTTTTCTTGTATCTAGAAATACAGCAATAAAGAAAACTACAGTATACAGTTCCTGCTTTCTCTGACATCAACTATTAATTTCAGGCAAGTGGAACACATACTTGCTACCTTACTTTTTTTAAATCCCCATATTGCATAATAGAAGAGAATGGTAATTTTTATCATGCCATTAATGTGATTCCTTTCTTTATTGCTTAAAGTGTCAATCAGTCTAATTGAAATGGGTTATTACTCTGTTATCTTCTTCATTTTAATGATTTGGTTCTCCCAGCATTACCCTTCATTACCTGTTCTCCAAAGGATTTGTTTTATCTGAAAATAATTTACTGCCTAACATCGATGCATTTTTCTGATATTGTTCGGTGGGCCTGGTGTCACCTTTAGAGAGTTACAGTCATTAGAGTAAGAGGAAATATATACAGTGTTTCATCTTGCAGAACTTAATGTACCAAATCTGATGTCCTATAATGTTTCAGAGGGATGACACAAATCATTTGCAACTAGAAGCCTTGTCACAAGAATTCTCCCTTATTCAATTAGATTTTTTAGGTGTGTGCTTTAAAAAGTAATATCGGATTAGTAATGGGGAAGCAATCTTTGAAATCATTGGTGGGCTAAACCATGATAATAAGATACAAAAGTGAAATGAATGGTGGGAAATGGCAGACACATTACACATAAACATTGTTTTGTTATGGCAAATCTCTATGACTTCTCACCACGATGTCATTATGGGGGTTTGGAAAAAAAAATGTATGCATCTCCTGCAGAGCCCATGAACTTGTTGTCTTTTGTACATTATGGAATCTACAGGTATTTTTCAAACTAGGACCACAAACATTCATCCTTCAAGAGGTAAGTTCCACTTGCACATTCATGTTCAAATCTCAGAGCAACAGCAGCAGCCTTTACGTATCCCATGATTAACACTTCAACCTCCAGCCCATTTTGTAAGGTTAGGCATTCATCAAAATGTCAGAATGATTACATTACAAATCTAAAAGCCCTTTTATCAGACACTGAACTTTAATCCACTCTTTTCTGTAGTCACATCCTGTCACTGTTGCAACTGACAATTATTGTTTTTGGTCAAAAAATTGTGCCTTGCAATCAAAATGGCTTGTTATCCAAATTGCTCTCTGATGCTACAAAATGTTGTTTGTGGACAGTTCTCCTGAGCACCACTCTCCCTCTTCTCCAGAGTTGTGAAAGGGAAGCAAGATAAAGTCAGGAGAACAGGGTGGGGCTGAGGCATTTTCACTGCTTTTCACTGCTGGGCTTGGGAGCAGTGGCTTGGGAGGCTTCTGAGTAACGGAACTTCTAAAAGAAATTAAATGAGATTTTATCACTATTTTATTTATAGCTTGTGCTTACTTTTAAGTGAGCTTTTGTTTTAGGATTAAACCCTGACAGTCAGTGGCAGCTAGAATCGCCACCTGTCAAAGGTAAGGTTTCCAGTAAATAAAATATTTACATATATCAAGTGTGAGAGAGACTAGGGAAAAATTTAATGGGCAAATAGAAATTCATAGAAGGCTACAAAATCTTTCTTGATCAGTCTCACTTGTAGGTCTTAAACCTAAGATGCCATGTTACAGGTGGATCAGCTTCGGGAGGAAAGCAAGAGCTTTCTATTAGAAGCAAACAAACCCCTCTTTGTCAGTTCCTTTGCATGTGAGGTTCTATACATTTTGGAGCTTAAACAGTTGGTTCCTTATTTTTGTTTCACTGAAGCTGCTGAATGCTAATAGGTTATTGATGATGGTTGTATTTGTCAGGCATGAAAAATGCTTGGGCAACAGGGCATGCATGACAGTTAATCTTTGTAGAGAAAAGATGAGCATCAGTGGCTGAATTAGGTGTGGAGGGTTGCAGATGATATTTACGAACACAGTGACATCAAGGGAGAGGATAGCCCATGGAACTGCTGGCCATAAATAGTTTTAGGCATACTACAAATATCAGGAGAGGATAGGAGAGACTACGTGGAATTGCTTTACAAGAATGGCAGCTTCTAAGAATTATAATGAGATCAGAAGGTACAATCCTTTTCAGTACTTAGAGTTTTTTTCTAGATGGAAATAAGCAAAAGTGGAGAATTACCAAGGTTTATATTTTGTCTCCATCATTTATAGCTAATTGAACATGGGGGGAAATGTATCTTCCTTCTAAGTTTCAGCTTCCTCAACTGGAAAATTGGACTAAAAAGAACCAACTTCAGAGTTGTTACCAGGATTAAATGAGATAATATATGTCAAGTGCCTAGCTAAATGTTTGGCACCTTATCACATGCTCCAGAAGTGGTATCAATTATTGTTTCATAATGGAGATAATATTTGGTGGGCATGTGTATTTGTGAGTGAGAGGGAGAAAGATAACTGTGTCTTTTTTCACATTTTTTTGAATGTATAATTTTCTCCCAACTCAGTTGAAGCATCCACCATGGAGAGAGGTGCTTCAGGACTGTTACCAGAGAAATTGAAAGAGAAAGAGATGAAACCATTTTTTAACAACCCTAATGGGAATTTCCAGTGAATGGCTAGACAGTAGGCATAAAAGCCAGACTGTCAACAGGGGAAAGTCTTTATTCAATCAATTATCAAGATGCCTGAAGGATAAACTAGACTACAGAGTTTTACCTGCAGGAGGTCTTGCTGAGATGGAGAAAGTAAGGAGGCAGAAGTTCATCCCTTCTGTTCTGAGGAATGTGAAAGGAGGACAGGAAGGTAGGAAGGACAGGACACTCTTCCTTCTCCAGACTGTGTCCAAGACTGGAAAGAAATTTTAAGTCAGTAAAAAGAAATACCAGTAGCAGGAAGAGGAACCACTTTGCTGACTGTCCCTATACCCACTGGGTAAAGGGAGACAGAGCATCTAAGTGATCCCAGTAATGCCATGTAGATAGGCACAGAGAAAATGTTGGTGCTTAGCTTTCTTGAGCATGCCTACTAATAATTGACATGGATGGGACTGAAAAGTTCCTGGGTTGCCTAAATAAAAGACAAAGATGTTAACTGCTAAGCTGTGCCAGTATGAAATGAAGGCAGGCCAAGACCTCCACAGAGAACCACCAGCCCTGATTAAACTTTAAGAGACTGGCCACCAGATTCCAGCATCAGATCCCAGGTAGGGTGCCATACAAGAAAGAACCTACACCAGGGACTGGCATGATCTCAGATTCCCATAGATTTGGAAACCCTGTCTGTCCACTACTCTGTCATCTCGAAACTCACTACATTCTGTACACTCAGTGCAATCTTTGAGGGGAACAGAGAAAAGAGAGAAAATGGAAAATGGTTATATTAAGCTAAACTGACATGATAGACTAATCCTAATCATATTCCCCCAATTCACCACTGTCATCACCAATGCCACACAGAAGGTGGGAGTCATGACAAAGACAGTACATTTTACATAAAAAGAAAAAAGGCTATGTCTTCACCAACTCAAAGTAGGAAAAATTGTGACCCTGTGATGAGAACTATTGCAGCTGTCATAATAAAATCAAGATGATGGCTGCATTTCTCAGGTCTCAGATCACCTTTTCTTTTACAAATTGTTTGAAATCTAAAGTCATTTTTAATTCTGTGAAGAAAGTCAATGGTAGCTTGATGGGGATGGCATTGAATCTATAAATTACTTTAGGCAGTAGAGCCATTTTCACGATATTGATTCTATCCATGAGCATGGGATATTTTTCCACTTGCTTGTGTCCTCTCTTATTTCACTGAGAAGTGGTTTGTAGTTCTCCATGAAGACGTCCTTCTCATCCCTTGTAAGTTGTATTCCTAGGTATTTTATTCTCTTTGTAGCAATTGTGAATGGGAATTCACTCATGATTTGGCTCTGTTTGTCTGTTACTGGCGTATAGGAATGCTTGTGATTTTTGAACATTGATTTTGTATCCTGAGACTTTGCTGAAGTTGCTTATCAGCTTAAGGAGATTTGGGGCTGAGATGAAAAACTCATCCTGCTAAAAGGAAGCAATCACATTGCCTTTGGAGTCACTTGTCTTTATTCTTGATCTGGTAAGCCAAGTGCTAGAGAGACTAGAAGAGCCAAGGAACACGTAGGTAGGGTGAGATAACAGAAGAATACCCAAGCTGAATTGAAAGGAGGAGGTGCAAAGAAGCTTGTGTATTGAATTAGGAAAAAATATAGACTTTGAACTCGCAAGGACTTGATTTTTTCCAATTTGTCTCACTCTTTGCATAACTTCTATTATGGGTTGAATTTTGACGCCCCCACCACCCCTTCTCCCGCCCAGAAAAGATGTTTAAGTCTTAAATCCCAACACCTGTGACTGTGACCTTAATTGGAAATAAGGTCTTTTCAGATGATCAACTTAAGATGAGGTGATTAGGATATATCCTAATCTCACATGAATGTATCCATATTTAAAGGGGAAATTTGAACACAGAGACAGACACGTCTACAAGAATAAGACGAAGGCAGTGATAAAGGTGATCCAGCTATAAGCCAAAGAACACCAAAGATTGCCAGCAGATCAACAGAAGCCAGGAGAGAGGCCTGAACAGATTCTCCCTCACAGCATGCAAAAGCAACGAACCCTGCCAACACCTTGATTTCAGACTTCTGACCTCCAGAGCTGCAAGATAATAAATATCTGTTGTTTAGGCCACCCAGTCTGTAGTGCTTGTAATGGCAGCCCCAGCAAACAAATGCAGCCTCTTAACTATTTCTCATCAGTAAATTATTTCTCCCCAGCTCGTACCATAAAAGATTTTAGACAGCTTGCACAAGCCCCCAAACAATAAAACTGTGATGAAATGGCTAAATAGTGTAGTAGCCATGATGTATATGGATGTAAACAGAAACATCATAGCAGGAAAAATTAAGAAAGTCCATTAGATGCAGTTGAGCTTCCAGCTTGTCTCTAAGCTTCCTGGAAACTAAAGTTGAAAGAGGTACCTGTTTGGTCAGAAAAGTTTTACTCTTACAAAGGAAATAGCATTATAGTTCTTTAGGGGAAGCAAAAACTTTTTCTTAGCCCTAAATTCTATAGGCAGTGCTGAATTGCTCAGGAAACAATGCACTTAATGATAGTTCCTTGGCAGTGTATGGAAATCATCCATACACTGATGTATATGTATAACATGGTAGTGCCACCCTCAACCTAGAGGTGACACTTGTGCACCTGCAAATCTCTATGTCTTAGAGATATCAAATCAAATCTTATAAGAAAGCTAAATAAACATCACAAAAAATTACGAACAGCTATGCCTCATTTTCATAAGTGATGTCCTGACTCTATCTGATCTAATTTTCATGTAAGTCCTTTGCCACTTTACATCTATCCTCAAAAACCTAATGGAGTCTGCCTGGATACCCCAGGTGCTTCCTCAACATAGAAGTTTTTTCTTGTTTTTTTTTTTTTTTTTTTTTTTTTTAATTCTGAGTTATTTTGAATATATCTGTCAATTTTAATGTAAACTTGCATTATATTTTCAAATTCAATGTAAGAATTTAATTAAAAACAGTGCTTCACTGATAGCAGCTCTACAATTCTGTATTTGACATTGTAGTACAACATGCGAAGGCATGGATTGAGATTAGTCTGAAAGGAAACACTTATCCTTCTATATTCTTTGGAAAAAGCAATCCAAAATATGAAACATTCAGTTAGGTAGGCATAACATTCAGATGTCCAGTGATGGAGGTCTTGTTTTGAGGGGCAGCCTGTTTCAGGTATAAAGAAATCTCTCAAAGTCTATTTAGAAAAAAGATATATATTCCTGCAATTTCTTTTTTTTTATTTTTCTTTTTGGTAGAGATGAGGTCTTGCTATGTTGCCCAGGCTGTTCTCGAATTCCTCACCTCAAGCAACCCTCCTGCCACAGCCTGCCAAAGTGCTGGGGTTACAGGTGTGTGCCACTGTGACTGGCCTCTGCAACTTCTTAATTCTGTCTGCAGGAGCCACATGGAATAATTTATTTAGTGCTTTAAATATATATTTAAATATTTAATATTTTTACTTAATTTATTTTATTATTTAATATATTAATATATTTTATTATTAACAATATTTATCAATTAATAATGAAGTATATATTTTGTGAAATATATGTTTGATATGTTTAATAAATATATATATTTAATATATTTAACATTTTAAATGTCACTAAGCCATTTTAAGGAAGATAATCAGGAAATAATTATCCAGTTGTTCTGACCAATACAATTCAGATTCTACTTCAAAAACTTACAAGAGATTGCCTGAATTATTTTTTATATTAAAAGCATAACAGGCACATGTTACACAATTAATTTTGTTCTGTCTTTCATTTGTTAATACTTTTTCAGGACGATAACAGAAAAAATTTTTGAGAATTTATCTTTCTCTGAACCATCAAATCTGCAGTTTTTCATTGTTTATTCTCAGTCATTTCCATTCCCAATTTAAATGTTGGATATAATAACCAGCCATATTAAAGGCCTGATTCTATGAATAGAAAACACGAAAAAAAAATTTTAAGAAAGGATTTGGGAGATGGTGGTAGGTAACTGAACTTGTTAATAACAATAAAAGGATCCCAATCGAAGGCTATTGTGTGAGCCCAGCCTGTACAATTCATAGTGACACTTCAGAACAGAGCCACTCCAAGAGTCATACCATCGTTTGCCATTTTATATTTCTCTCCAAGATTTTCCAGAGAAATGCCATCAAAAGCACAAATACTGTTTGTAGGATTCCAAACTCTAAGAAACGTATTAATTCAGAAGATGTTAAAGCATCAAAATAGAGAGGAAAATGTTGGAGTGCTTACTATTTATGACTAGCTTCTGCTGTCTGCACTGAAGATCTTAGCTATTTCGTTCATTTTACAGTTGAGATTCAGAAAAAGTACATTAAAAGTGCCCAGAAAAGCCTTATCTCTGCATATTTTTGCAATATGGAAGGACAAATAGAAACATTAGGACTTGATACATTTAGTCATACTCTGTATTGTAGAATTGGAGTGGAAAAAACACAAACTGTTTTCCCCCCGCTCTCACACCACAACAATCAACACAGAAGGCTTCTGTGACCAAGTGTGTGGCGACTTCTCCACACCAACAAGCAATAAGCAATCAGTCAGTTCTGCAGTGGACACCAGGTGGGTGTCCTCCAATTTAATTCCAACACAACCTGGATGGAGATATCATCAGATCCCACGGCTTAAAGGCTCAGTCCCACAAGACCATCCTTCACTTCACATGGCAGTCACAAGCCCTAGGTTGTTTTACCTGTGCTTTTGACCAATTGGCTATAAATCAGGTTTCTCATCACCCCTTCCTTGTGTTCAATGAATTTGCTAGAGTAGCTGAGAGAACTCAGGGAAAGACGTGAATCAGTTTGTTGTCAAGGATATTACAAAGAGTACAGATGAAGAGATACATAAGGAAAGGTATGGGGCAAAGGATGTGGAGCTTCCCTCCTGGACACACAACCCTCCAGGAACCTCCACACATTCGGCTATCCAGAAGTTGTCTGAACCTACTCTTTTTTATGTTTACAGAGGCTTCATTACAAAGCCTTGACTGATAAAACCATTGGCCATTGGTGAGCAACTTAACTTTCAGCCTCTCTCCTATCCTTGGAGGTTGGGGGGTGGGACTGAAAATCCCAAAGTTCTAATTCTGCCTTGGTCATCTTTCGGTGACCAGTCTCCATCCTAAAGCTACCTAAGGGCTGCCAGTCCTCAGTCAAATCATTAGAATATGAAAAGATATCATTTTGGAGACTCTAAGGATCTTAGGATTGTATGCCAGGAAATGATGTCAAAGACCAAATATGTTTTATAATATCACAGACACATGCACAGGTTGCCCAGTTTTTTCTAAGTGAAGTTAAAAAGTATTTCAACTCCAATTGCCCTATTCTTCCCTTACATGGTTCCTTTCTATATTTCTGTCTAATGTAATTTAGAAGAACATTGAAGGGAAACAACTTTTACTTGATCAGATAATTAACTGAACTATTCACTTCCCAAGTGTTCAACTGAAAGGTAGATTATTTTAAATCATTTTAAAATTCCTTTTCTTAACTGATTTGTTGTTTATATAAAGTATACCAATATTAAGTAGTACATCTTGAAAATGTTTTACATATTTAAAGGTAACAGCTATTGTATCTCCTGTTACCCTATATTAGTTTTTCTGTTTATGAGCCAAAAACAGATTGTTGCAGAAAATATGTACTCTTTGTATCTTATTTCTTTCTCTGAGTAAAATGCTTTTTATTTTCATGTATTTTCTTTCACGTATCAGTACTTTATTGTTCTGTTATATTCCATTAAATGTATGAACTGTATGTTGTTTTATTTCACTGTCATGTTGATGGAGATATGAGATGATTCCAGCCAAAGGCTGTTACAAATAAAGTTGATATAAGCATTCTTGTATATGTCTTTTGGTGGGCATGCATATTGATAGAAGTGGAATTGCTATAGTTAGATTTATATTTAGCTTTAGTTGATACTGCCAGACTCTTGCAAAACGGTTGAACTGGTTTATATTCTCACTGACAATGTATGACAGTTCCAGGTGCTCCACATTTAATATTGTCAGTATTTTTAATTTTAGCCATTCTGGTGGATGTAAGTTGGTATCATATTATGGTTTTTAATTTGCGTATTCTTGATAACTAAAGATGTTTGGGACATTTTCATAGGCCTCAGCTGTTTGAATATCTTTTTGGTGAAGATGTTCTTCAGATTTTTTTGCCCTTTTAAAATTGGTTTGTTCATCTTTTGTTTTTGGTATTGATTCAGAGGAGTTCTTTTCTTTTCTTTTTTTTTTTTTTTTTTTTTTTTTTTGAGAGGGAGTCTCGCTCTGTCACCCAGGCTGGAGTGCGGTGGCGCGATCTCAGCTCACTTCAAGCCCGACCTCCCAGGTTCACACCATTCTCCTGCCTGAGTCTCCCAAGTAGCTGGGACTACAGGCACCCACCACCACGCCCGGCTAATTTTTTGTATTTTTAGTAGAGACTGGGTTTCACCGTGTTAGCCAGGATCGTCTCGACCTCCTGACCTCGTGATCTGCCTGCCGTGGCCTCCCAAAGTGCTGGGATTACAGGTGTGAGCCACTGCGCCCAGCCTGCTAGAGTTCTTTTTATATTCTGCTTACAGGTACTTTGTAATGTATGTGTAAAGGTACTGTGTAGTATGTTTTTCCACTCTATGGCTTGCCTACTCACTTTATTAATGATGCCTTTTGATGCACAAAAATTCTTCATTTGGATAGAACCCAATTTATAATTTCCTTTTTTGTGTTTAGTTCTTTGTGTTTGCTTGTTGAAACTTTGCTTACCTGCCAAATCACAAGGATATTTTTCTATTGTTCTAGATGCTTGGTGTTTTAGTTCTGTGTTTAGTTCTGTGTCCACCTGGTATTTACTTTTAATTATGATATGCAACAGGGATCAAGGTTTTTATTTCCACACAGTTACTATAGTACCAGATAACCAGTGCTATAGTACCATTTATTGAAAAGACTATCCTTTTCTCCCATTGATTTGCAGTGGTGACTATATCATAAACCATATACCTGTGGGTCTATGGGTCTATTTCTGTAGTCTGTTATGCTCATTTGGCCTATTCTGTTATGTTTACTCATTATCAAACTCTTCTAGCTTCTTGTACATGTTTAAGATTGTCTTTGTTATTCTACATTATTTCCCTTTTTATATAAATTTGCAATCAGCTTGACAACCTCCTCCCCATGCCTACCCCCCAGAATAAATCTGCTGGGGTTTTGAATGCTATTGCATTAAATCCATTGATGAGTTTAAGTTTGTTGGAAATTGACATCTTAACAATATATCAAGTTCTGCAATCTATGAACATGGAATAACATCTGCATTTAGTTAGTTCATTTCTTTCACTAATGTGTTATGCATGTTTCATTAGATTTATTCCTAAGTATTTGTTTCTGATGCTATGGTAAATGGTATTTTTATCTCAGTGTAATTTTTATTGTTATTATATGAAATTCATAGATATGAAATACAATGAATTTTTGTATGTTGGCCTAACCAGCAACCTTACTAATTTCCCTTATTCGTCACAGTTTCTTTAGCATTATGACCATGTCATGTGTAAATAATGATAGTTTTATTCTTTCTTGCCAATTTTTGTACATTTTATTTCTTTTCCTTGCTTTATTGCAATGCTTCATTCCAGTATAATGTGGAGTTGGTGATAATGGACATCCTTGTCTTGTTCCCACCATCAGAAATGCACTCAGTCTATGGTATCATGTTATTAATTCTCTAGTCAAACCATAGCTAGTATTTGGTAAAAACAACAATATACATTTGGCTATTTCAAGCATAATTGAATTTCTTTGGCCTCTACGTGATTCTTCCTTGCTGAAAAGGATAATTTATAACAAATATTTCATTGCTTAGAAAGCAAACACTTGCATTTCAGATTATCTTTGTATTTTACTTTCAACTCTAGAAAACATTTGTTATGGTAGGGAAGTATAATTTATGAACTCTTATAATGCTTTAGTTTCTATTCATTTATTTGGGATTTACCATATATTGCTTTACATTTTAAGCAAATTTTATATGAATTTTTCTACTCTACACTATGAACACAAATCCAAAGACAGCATGTATTTGTATTAAATTTATTTGAATCTCTTCAGGCAACTAGCATAATGCCTTGTCTCAATAAATACATGTTTATTGCTTTAGAGAAAACAAGTCCATTACCATTTTCAAACCTGAAATTGCATTATATGTTTAAGCTGCCATTTAAACAGCACTACATTTTTTGCCATAATTTTGCTATAGTAAACTTTCCAAGTATATTCAAGGTTGATTTTTTTTCTAGAAAAAGTGCCTCAATCTGTTTGGTATGGCTACAAAAGAATACCTGAGACCGAGTAATTTGAAAGAAAAGAAGTTTGTTGAGCTCACAGTTCTGCAGGCTGCGAAGTTCAAGGGCATGACCCTGGCTTCTGGCAGGGGCTTTTATTTTGCATCATAACATGACAGAGAAGGTCAAAGAGGATGCAGACATGTGCAAAGAGGGGAAAGTTTGCGGGGCATCTTGGCCTTGTAACAACCCACTCTGGTGGAAACTAAGCCATTTCCTAAAGACCTAATTTAGTCTTGCAAGAGTGAGAACTTACTACTAGGAGAACACCACCAAGCCATTCATGAAGGATCCGCCCTCTTAACCCAAACACCTCCCAGGAGGCCCTACCTCCACATTGGGGATCAAATTTCAACATGAGTTTTGATGAGAACAAACCATAACCAAAGCATTGCAGAAAGTTGAAAAAGCTCTACTAATGTGTAACCAGACGTGTGAATATGTATAACTTTGAGACATAGCACGACACTTAAAAGCCTTCAGAATCATAAAAAATGTATCTATCAATCTTAATATTTTATTAACTCCAATTATTTTTACCTGGCTACATGGACATACAACATTTAGCCTCAATTTAAAATAGAATGCAAATTAATATTCATTGGTATTATTTTCATTAATTGCACAACATAGTGAAAATAATGTTAATATTTTTTTCCTTTCCTTCTTCCTTCTTCTCTTTAGTTTTTTTTCTTACCTGCAAATTAACCTAGCTGCCAGATATCCCTAGTTAGCAATGGCAGTTTGGAGGTTCTCAGAAGCAGGAGTGGTTGGTGTTTTTCTATTTATTACTCTAGAGTTGGTTCTGAGCACTTTTATAATAAGTGAAACTTCCCATGTATTGTTGTTTTTGTTGTTATATCAGGTCTTAAACTATACCTTTATAAATTCTTAGTCTTATATACTAAAGGGTATTTAATCTCACAACAGTTATTTATGGGCTTTAAATCTTCTATGCAAAGGGTAAAATTGTCCCTGTGAATTTCAGAGGTAGACATTAGGTAAAGAGAGAGTTTTTGCTTGACTTATTGCTTAAGTTGGAGCGTTCCCTGAATCTTCTAACTCTTAATTTAATTCACTTGAAAGCATTTATTAATCTATGTGCCTAATACATAGATGGGACTGCTTCCAGTGAGCCTGTCAGTCATGTTACCAGAGCCTGGATTTTTTCCTCTGTGCCAAGCTTAAAAAATCAGGTGATTTATTTCACATGAGCCACACATGCAAATAGACCTGTAATGCTGAAATTTTGATACTTAAAGGTAAATCTAGTATCAGAGAGCTCTATTAAGTGGTCTAAAGTATATTCAAATGACAAGACGTGCAACTTATTCTAAAATCTAATACAATCTACTAACAGCAAGGGAGAGGGAACTATTCAGAGTAAATAGGACACTGTTTATCTGAAATTTTATTGACACATTAATTGACAACTCCATTTTATATGACATATACAATCAACTGGATTTGTTTAATGTTAGTCCTTAGATAAAACATAGTTGTATCTCAAGAACTCATAATTGCATATATACTTTTCACTGTACCTGGTACAATCATTTCATGTATGAAATGAATGAGTCCATAATACCTCAATATTTGAACATTTTGTTTTAATTCACTTAATCATTGAACTGCAGAGTCTATGCTAAATGCTATTATCTCTATAACTCAACAACAAGGAGATTTCACAGACTCACAGTTTAATGTGCTTGGGAGCATAGCTTTCAAAATTTGTTTCAGTACAACCTTTTGGACTATCATATATTTGTACCTTATACCTTTTACTCTACTGAGACAGACGCGTATGCAATATATTTATGTGCATATATTCAGTGTTGGAAATGAATTCATAATCATGTATATCAAGTGATTTGGATATTTAACTGCACCCCATCTCAGGGAATCTT
This sequence comes from Papio anubis, assembly GCF_008728515.1. NCBI lineage: Eukaryota > Metazoa > Chordata > Mammalia > Primates > Cercopithecidae > Papio > Papio anubis. Next base: position 30,321,504 of record NC_044983.1, read on the forward strand.
TAGAACTTACATTTGGAACATTTAACTGATTTTAGCTATGTAATGTGATTTTACACGTTACCTTACATTTCCCTTCAAATTCCTTCTGAATCACAATGTTCTGGTTTCCTGGCCACACAGTTCAAGAAATGGCCAAGAGTGGAAGGATGTTATAAGACATCGAGTTCTCTAGTTTTCCTTTAAGATACAAAAAGTGCAAATTCCACAAAAGTTGAATGAAAGTTGATTTATAGTGCAGCAAAGAAAAACCCTGGAATGTGCAGGAAAGGAAGTGAGCGAACTTGGGAACAGCTGCAAGTAAGTATGATGTACGACTCTGCATTGGGCTAGCAGTTCATCTGTTCCACTTGCAGCTGCAGGCCAAAGCATCACCAGCTTTTCTGCAGAAACTCATCTTGGCATTTTAATGGCTGAGGTGAACCGACTGGTGGCCAGCTGCTGGGACTGAAAATCAGAAGGAGCTCCAGTCCCTCCAGATTGTGAAGTGAAAGGTTAAGGAGAGGGAAGTGGTGCCTTGACCCAGACAGACGCCCATTGGTCCTGAGATTTCAAAAGCAGCAGGAGAGAGAATGACTGGCAGTGGAGAAACCAGCACTCAGCCTTCTCTGGAAGAAAGCAAAGGCTTGAGGCAGGATTCTCAAGCTTCATTTAATTATGATCAAATAGAGACTGGCAGAAGAGCGTAGTGGCAGATTGGCAGTAACCTCTCCCTAAAAGAACATGAGCTGTGAGGGAGTGACCTTGCAGCCAGCACTGATTTGACATTCACCTGTCCCCTGCTTGCATTGGAATACTGCTGGGTTAGTTTGGATCCCAAACATGGAAGTAACTCCTAGCAGGAGGCAGAAGAGAGCACTTAAAATTATGCGGCCAAGAGGTTGCATTGGCTGCTGCCTCTTATCGATGGGTCTTTCAGGTCCTTTTAGGGAGCCATCCTGGGCTTCATTGCCCTGCCTAAACTGTGGCCTCTGAGCAGTTTCTCAGGCAGTTCCTGTTACATTCTGTGATCTTGACTAATACAGTAATTTGATTCCAGTTGAAAACTTCCATTACATACATTTCTTGAACTGGGAGAGTTAGAGCCTTGTACTTTGTTCTTCTGCAAAACTGTAAGAGCATCACTGCTGTATTAAAGGGAAGTGAGTGGAAAGTTGCAAAGTGAACCTTTGAGTTCAGGAAAACAGATGAAAATGAGCCCAAGCCTTGGGACTACAGTTCTAGGTTTTGAGTGGTGGACAGGGTGGGAAACCACATAGCATGCAAATGGGAGTGGGAGGGCAGAGGAAGGAAGCAAGGCTACAGTGTTTGGCTGTGTTCTAATGTGCTCTGGCATAGAGTTATGAGTGGAACTAATGTTACATAACACTATGTATATTTTGGAAGATGATTAGGAAATAGCCTTGGGAGCCAATGGAGATTTATTAAATTAAAATTACCTCGAGCTTGATTTTTCATCTTTACAAAGCACCATAGTAAATTGGCATCTCTGAGACTCCTGTGGGAGCCGGAAAGCTGGAATCAAAAATTCAGAATCATGAAATCAAAAAAGAACTGAAAATCTGAATGGAGAGCCAGTCACAAAAGAATAAGAAGTAAAATATTCTTTAACTATGTATTATCTCCTACAGATCAAAAAGAACTTTCTACCATTTCATTGAACCTGTGAGTGAAAATGATCCCAAAAGTATAGAGAAAATAAAGAACAGTAACCAAATTAATTCAGCTTATATACTCTTTTTTAACCTGTTTAGAATTTGAGAATTGCTTGATCCTGATTATGTAAAAAAGATATATCTATATCTATGTCTATATATATTAATACATACAAATAAAATTTCTAGAAGGACGAGTACACAATTAACAGTAGTTACTTCTGAAGAATGGGAATGGAATGTTGGAGGAGATAGGATATCTGTCACTTTTCATTTTATATTTCTCTGGTGAGATTGAGGGAGCATTTTACTTAGATACGTAAAATTCTGTGACATATTTCTTTGTACATTTCTGGATTAAATAATGGGAAGATGGATGAACTGATGGACAGATGAATATATACACACGCATCGATGTAGGAAGACAGTAAGATCGTAGTATAATGGATATTTTAATTTAACAGAAGGATACAACTGAAATTTTGCTTTTAGAGGGAACTATTGACCTCAAATCGATGTTTTATTTTCACCTTAAGACGCATCTTTTTCTAAAAGATCCAAAGTTCACTTGAAAAACATGGAAGTCAGTTCTTGTCTTTTACCTGTCAAGCTCAATTGACTCCCTGTTATAAAAGTGAAGGCGCCGTGGCTAACGCCTGTAGTCCCAGCACTCTGGGAGGCCGAGGAGGGCGGATCACGAGGTCAGGAGATGGAGACCATACTAGCTAACACGGTGAAACCCCGTCTCTACTAAAAAGTACAAAAAATATAGTGGGTGTGGTGGCGGGTGCCTGTAGTTCCAGCTACTTGTCAGGCTGAGGCAGGAGAATGGCGTGAACCCGGGAGGCGGAGCTTGCAGTGAGCTGAGATGGTGCCACTGATCTCCAGCCTGGGCGACAGAGCGAGACTCTGTCTCAAAAAAAAAAAAAAAAAAAAAGTGAAGATATTGCGACAAGTCACAGGTCCTCTTGCCCTGCTTCACCACTCCTCCCACTTTCTATTAGTTGTATCAGTTGTCTTTACATTTACCAAGTTTAGAACATATACAATCTCTATGGTAACCACATTTCCCAGTTGTCTACTACCAGTAATAAAATCAAATGGATTCAATGCTCACAACTCTTCAGTCTTTGGGCTACTTTCCATTCTTGAATTTTTTAATGGATTCCTCTCTTTGGCTGGAATTTGTCATAAAGTCGTTTTTTGCTTATTTTTCCCCCCAAGAAGGGTTTACGTGGGTCTTTTTCTATGAATTATTTTCCTGCTTGACAATATTTGCTTGTTACTTCTTCACTTTCATCACACCTTGGGCGCATATAATACCCTTCCTTCACATTTTCTTTCCTTGAATTTGTGGAGAATTTTCCATTTTCTTCTTGCAGTCAACTTTACTGAAAACAAATCTGAAGTAAAATTAATGTTTCTACCATATAGGCGATTGGCTTTTTAGTGCCAAGATCCCTAAAAATAAGTTACCCTTAACACATAATAGCTTAACTTTGTTAGGTCTAGAAATTGAGGGTTTGTTTTGTACCACATTTTCTAGAAAGAGTGCTCCTTCAACCTAAAGATTTACTTAGCTTTTTTTCAGGAAATTTCTTGGATTAGATCTTAGAATGAATATTTCTTTTCATTTGTTAAATTCTCTAGTTCAGGAATGTCTGTTAGAATTATGTTGGTTTTTTTTTTTTGTTTAAAGTATTCACTTTTCTCTAATTGCTTTTATCTCCTTATCTGTTCATCTTCCTTCATTGTAATTATCTGAAGCCCCATTTCTCTGTATCAATAACTTAATTTTCAATTGCATCTATTCTTTTTCTAATTTATGTATTAGTTTCATAAAGCTATTGTTTTGAGTTTTTCCCCCTTAGATCAGTAGTCTCCTTTATCATTTAGTTCTGTTATTCTATCATTTGGTCATTGAATTTTGTTTTAATGAACTTACATTCCTCTACAATATTACATTATATTAGAATGAGCAGTTTTGAGTAGGTTGGTTTATGAGTTTGTGAGTAGGGTAGTTTTAAGTAGGGTTGAGTAGTAGTTTTATGTTTCTTGTGATAATTTTGTCAGACAAAAAATGAATATTTCTTTTTAGTATAAAGATGTCTCATGGACTATTTAGGACATGTATATACTAAAATTTATTTATTGCTTCTATGAAGTTCAACTTGAGCTGGGTGTCCCTATTTATATATTTTAATTTGCTAAATCTGTATGTTTTTATTTTAATTTGCTAAAACTGTTTTTTATAAACTAACTTTCTTCTTTCCTTCCTTCCTTCCTTCCTTCCTTCCTTCCTTCCTTCCTTCCTTCTTTCCCTAATCTAGCAGGATTTTATAGTTGCCATAGCATTTTCTTTTCTTTTTGCTCATGATTGTATGTCCCTAAGATGCCTAGATGGGATATATTGTAGGAGGTCTCTTGACTCTCTTCTCACCATACTGTTTGTTTTCTTTACTTAATATGCAGTCTGAGAACTAAATTTCCTTTCATGGATTATCTGTTTGTCTGTAATCTAGGGGAATACTAGGTGATGAAGGCAGGGAACTAGTCTTAGATACTCTGCAGCCTTTTCTCTGTCTCCTAGGATGTTTTTCTGTGCAGTGGGAGAGGGGTTGTAGTCCAATCCCATGAGAAATACTCTTAATGAATAATTTCTCAAATTTGCTTGTGTTCTTGAATCTTCACTCTCTTCAAAGAGACTTAAGCCACTGTTTCATTCAGGGTAGGAGCAGCTAAGTTAACTAACAGAAAAGCTACAAATTACAGTGGCTTAAAAAACAAAGGACATTTTTCTTACTTGCGTAAAGTTTCATTTATTTTTCCCTCTATTTCATTGCCATGACTTTTAGGGAGCACTGGCTTCTAAATTGTGGTTCTTAATCAACTAGAGTTTATAGTTTGTCTAATATTTTAAAAACATAATCAGCTTTTTTACTACTATTTTTATATTACTAATTCATTAATTTTCACCCAAATCTTTAAGAACATGGCTCTTATAGTTAGGGAAAGAAAACTGCACAAATAACTCATGTTGTGTCCATACGGTTTTTTTGGCCTCACTATTCCTGAATGTGGTTTCTTTCTTCTAATGAGCGAACTCAAGATGATTAGGACTGTGCATCTCAGAATTAAAATGGTATTTCTGATATGTATGGTTTACTGTTCAATGGAAAAAAATATTTATAAGAATTTTTCAAACAATTTTCTGATTGTAAGGATGAATGTGGCCTAATGTTAAAATGGCAGGACAGGAATATTAAAGAACTGAATGATGGCATCAGCTCAGCCATTTAGTATTTGATTTTGGACTTAGTTTCCTCATCTGTATAATAAGAGCTTTGCCTACGTATTTTTCTAAGACCATTTCAGGGTTTTGCATTATTTTATTTTCATTTGGAATTAAGATTCAGGTCATCTTATAGTAGTGTACTGAATAAGTGAATGTTAAATGTCTAGCTAAAATAAATATTGGGTTGGCGAAGTTGAAGTTTTGGAATAATAATAGTTAAAATTTATAACTATAGTTTTTAATTAATGTTTCCATTTATTAACTTTCAAAAGTTAGACATTCAAAAACTGCAAGAAGCATGTTTTTTCAAGATTATAAATTGCTAGATTCCTCCTGCAGTTGAAAAGGGAACATGAGATAATTGCAATATTAAATAGATACTCACTTTCGATCGATACATTTAATAACATCACTAACCTTCCTATTCATAGTGAAATGAGTGATGAAAAAGTTTTTTAATAAACATTTTTTACTGGAGCAGAAATAATTTTGTATCAGGATTCATAATTTGTGTACACTGATTTAAGAGTATCATTACTTCCTGAAAGTGGCATTCATCTCTATGGGTAGTCATTTTAACAAGGTTTTTGTTCAAACCTTCCCCTTCATTAACACACTTTAGGAAAGTGTCTTCTAAGTCATTCTGTCAAAATCTGTTGCTTTCAAATTTGATTAAAGTAAACAAAGTATTATTTGTGTACCTCATTTTTCTTTAACACATTTTTCTTCACATTTCCCATATTCTGGATTATGTGTGGATCAAAGATGATTTAAATGTTATGCATAATTTTGTAGTTTTTCCTACTAATGAAATTTTGAGTTGCAAAGTTAACATTCTGCCATTGTTAATATATTCTTACTATTAAAAGACAAAATTTCAGCATATTTCGTTTAAAGATCTCAATGGGCTTTTGCTTGCAATTCAAGAACTGGGCAGCCCTTAGAACCAAAACGATTCTGAGGAACTCCCAGGCTGCAGTGTGGTGTGAAATGGAAAATGGAAATGAGGTACAGATGCTGGAGGTGAGATTCACAGATAGCTGGTTGGTTACAGCTCAGCCTTTGCCTTGTTTGAACATGGTTGGAACAGTTGATTCACTGAAGCTAGGCTGCTGTGATTGGCTGATACTTTACTATTTGTTACAAAAGCAAATTCCTAATTTAAGTTTTCAAATTGTTTAAGTAAGTACTAAGTTAGGTTGTACTTTATTACATAGGACTCATATCGAGGCTTCTAAAGCCCACATCTGATTTGATTTAACATTACCTATGTGAAAAATTGCTAAGCAGAAACATTTTGAAAGTCTCATGACCTAAATGGTATTAAATACTTAACAATTGAATTTGTCTCAATAATAATTATATTTAAAATTATGAATGTTGGTTTGTAAAAAAAAAGTGCCACAAATTTTAAAATTATGATATAATCTAATATCTGATATTCAACTTTGTATTATTATTTTAAAATGTAATGAACATCTCTGGACTCTAAATATTTTTCTTTTAAAAGTTATATAAATCACTCTTTTTATATTCATTATAGCTATGAATCTATTTTCCTACTTATTTATATTGAAAGTTCTTAATATTTTACAGTAACTTAATAGCTTTCACAATCATCATTACTTATTGTAGTTTATACTGTTTGAATAATAAACATATGTCTATACTATGACTCACGGATACATTTCAAAATACAATGCACATAATAAGATCTTCATTCTCTAGATCTGTCATACTACATATGTGAAAGTTAATATTTGTAGTGGCAGTGAATCCTAACAGCAGCCTTGCATGTTAACATTATTGTGGTTGATTTGATAGGATGGTGATCTGGGTAATCATATCATGACAGTTCGTGTTTGGGAATCTCAGAAATGCCATCAGCGTAGGAATGTGGCTATTCTGCTCTTCATAGGCTAAGAATAAACTTGAAGACAAAGAGTAGATTTTGGCCAGACACTGATGCTGAACTTTGCTTCTAAAGTATAAATTACCTTATATTTAGCAGCTTTTTCACCTTTTCAGCTCTATCGCCTTCCTCAGCCTCTTTCATATGTGAAATAAAACATTCACTTACTACTGAGGATTATTTTTTTGAAACCTACTAAAGAATACTCCATAGCTACAGAGGGAACCACATCCTTTAGAGACACCGTTTGGGGATGATCATAGACAGAATTATTCTTGTCCCTTTGCCTCTCATTAATCCCCTTCACAAAGTCTGTGGCTCAAACTAATGAGAATTGGCAGTACTAAAGGAATAAGTCCCCAGCGCAGTCTGCCATGCTTTAGCATCATTTTAGATTAGAAGCATGGAGCAAAGGCAGGGAGACGGGTCAAACAAAATGCTGAGAGTTTCTCGCCTTTTAGAGAACAAAATTCTAGTCCGGAAATTATTTTTAAATAAAATGCAAGTCCCCAAGACATAAATAAACAACCAGCATATATACTAACAACTCAATGAAAGATATTTCCCCAGGTCAACTCATCTGGTAGGATCAATTATTTTGTGTTGCTGCATTGCCCCTCTAGCAGGGTCATAGAAGACCCTAAAGGCTAGAACAAGAACTGCTTTCTGGCTCTCAAGTCATTTCAGTGGTTCCCTGATGGCAGCTGTCTCTCTGGGGAGACGGTGCTATGGTCTGATTGGGATTAGGCCATCAGCACAGTCCCCTTGTGCTAGCATCGCACTGTCATAAGCTTTCTGCTACCATGGCTACCATCCATCACCAAGCTCTGTCTCCATGGTCAGCAGCCTCTGTGCCCAGGTCACCCCAGGACCTCAGGCCCATCTCTCTTTCCAAAGGTAGGTAGGTGGCCCTTTCCCATTCTTTAGTTTTTGACTTTGTATAACTAAAACTTCTCCTGGGATGATGCAGGCAGCTGTTGCACAGTCACTCCAGACTTACTCTTCACTTTGTTATTTGGCCCCTGCAGCTCACTGAACGTGACAAGTGCCATCTACCCCAGGACTGGCAGCTGTCTCTCCCACACTGCCTGTTTCCCCCTTTCTGCTTTTTGTAGCCACATGTCTAAAGATGGCAGGCCAGTCTCCACGGTCTATTTTGTGAGACCTTCATTTATAACTAGGCAGCAACCTACATTAGCTATTTATCCTGATGTTCTCCCTCCCCTTGGCCCCCGTGACAGGCCCCAGTGTGTGTTGTTCCCCTCCCTGTGTCCATGTGTTCTCATTGTTCAACTCCCACTTATAAGTGAGAACATATGGTATTTGGTTTTCTGTTCCTCCATTAGTTTGCTGAGGATAACGGCTTACAGCTCCATCCATGTCCTTGCAAAGGACATGATCGCGTTCATTTTAATGGCTGCATAGTATTCCATGGTGTAGCACATTTTCTTTATCCGGTCTATCATTTATGGGCATTTGGGTTGATTCCATGTCTTTGCTATTGTGACTAGTGCTGCAATGAACATACATGTGCATGTATCTTTGTAATAAAATTTATATTTGGGGGGGTATATACCCAGTAATGGAATTGCTGGGTCAAATGATATTTCTGGTTCTAGATATCACCACACAATCTTCCACAATGATTGAAATAGTTTACATTCCCACCAACATTGTAAAAGCATTCCTATTTCTCCCCAATCTTGCCAACACCTGTAATTTCTTGACTTTTTAATAATCGCCATTCTAATTGGCATGAGATGGTATGTCATTGTGGTTTTGATTTGCATTTCTCTAATGATCAGTGAGGTTGAACTTTTTTCATATGTTTGTTAGCTGCATGAACGTCTTCTTTTCTTTCTTTTTTTTCTTTTGGTTTTCTTTTTTTGAGACAATCTCACAGTGTCGCTCAGGTTGGAGTGGTGCAGTGGCAAGATCTCAGCTCATCACAACCTCCACCTCCCGGCTTCAAGCAATTCTCCTGTCTCAGCCTCCCAACTAGCTGGGATTATAGGCACCTGCCACTATGCCCAGATAATTTTTTATGTATTTGTAGTAGAGACGGGATTTCACCATATTAGCCAGGCTGGTCTCGAGCTCCTGACCTCAGGTGATCTGTCTGCCTTGGCCTCCCAAAGTGCTGGGATTACAGGCATGAGCCACCACACTCAGCCATGCATATCTTCTTTTGAGAAGTGTCTGTTCATGTCCTTTGCCTACTTAAATTGGATTATTAGTTTTTTTCTTGTAAATGTGTTTAAGTTCCTTACAGATTCTGGGTATTAGACCTTTGTCAGATGGATAGATTGGAAAATTTTTCTCCCGCTCTGTAGGTTGCCTGTTGACTCTAATAATAATTTCTTTTGCTGTGCAGAAGCTCTTTAGTTTAATTAGATTCCATTTTTCAATTTCTGCTTTTGTTGCAATTGCTTTTGGCAATTTTGTCATGAAATCTTTGTCTGTGCCTATGTCCTAAATGGTATTGCCTAGATTTTCTTCTAGGGTTTTTATAGTTTTGGGTTTTACATTGAAGTCTTTATTCCATCTTGAGATAATTTTTGTATAAGGTATAAGGAAGGGTGCAGTTTCAATTTTCTGCATATGACTAGCCAGTTCTTCCAGCACCATTTATTAAATAGGGTATCCTTCCCACATTGCTTGTTTTTGTCAGGTTTGTCAAAGATCACATGGTTGTTGATGTGCAGTCTTTTTTTTTTTGAGACAGAGTCTTGCTCTGTTGCCCAGGCTGGAGTGGAGTGCAGTGGCACGATCTCGGCTAACTACAAGCTCCGCCTCCCGGGTTCACACCATTCTCCTGCCTCAGCCTCCTGAGCAGCTGGGACTACAGGTGCCTGCCACCATGCCTGGAGATGTACAGTCTTATTTCTGAGTTGTCTATTCTGTCCCTTGGTCTATGTGTCTGTTTTTGTATGAGTACCATGCTGTTTTTATTACTGTAGCCTTGTAATATAGTTTGAAGTTGTATAGCATGATGCCTCCAGCTATGCTCTTTTTGCTTAGGATAGTCTTAGCTATATGAGCTCTTTTGTGGTTTTATATAAATTTTAAAGTAGTTTCTTCTAATTCTCTAAAGAATGTCAATTGTATTTTAATGAGAATAGCACTGAATCTATAAATTACTTTGGGTAGTATGGCTATTTTCATAATATTGATTCTTCCTATCTGTTATTATGGAATGTTTTTCCATTTGTTTGTATCCTCTCTTATTTCCTTGAGCAGTGATTTGTAGTTGTCCTTGAAGAGGTCCTCCACCTCCCTTGTTAGCTGTATTCTTACATATTTTATTATTTTTACAGTAATTGTGAATGGGAGTTCATTTTCATTATTTGGCTATCTGCTTGTCTATTGTTGCTGTATAAGAATGTTTCTGACTTTTGCATGTTGATTTTGTATCCTGAGACTTTGCAGAAGTTGCCTATCAGCTTAAGAACATTTTGGGCTGAGACAATGGGATTTTCTAGATATAGGGTCATGTCATCTACAAAGACAATTTGACTTCCTTTCTTCCTATTTGAATACCATTTATTTCTTTCTCTTGCCTGATTACTCTGGCCATAACTTTGAATACTATGTTGAATAGGAGTGGTGAGAGATGGCTTTCTTGTCTTGCACTGGTTTTCAAGGGGAATATTTCCAGCTTTTGGCCATTCAATATGATATTGGCTGTAGGTTTGTCATAAATGGCTCTTATTATTTTGAGGTATGTTTCTTCAAAACCTAGTTTATTGAGAGTTTTTAACATGAAAGGATATTGAGTATTATCAAAGGCCTTTTCTGCATCCATTGAAATAATCATGTGGTTTTTGTCATTGGTTCTGTTTATTGTTTATGTGATCAATTATGTCTATTGATTTGCATATGTTGAACCAGCCTTGCATGCCAGCAATTAAGCCAACTTGATCATGGTAGATAAGCTTTTTGATGTGCTGCTGGATTCGGTTTGCCAGTATTTTATTGAAAATTTTTGCATCAATGTACATCAGGGATATTGGCCTGAAGTTTTCTTTTTTTGTTGTCTCTGCCAGGTTTTGGTAACAGGATGATGCTGGTCTCATAAAATGAATTAGGGAGGAGTCCCTCTTTTTCAATTGTTCAGTATAGTTTCAGAAGAAAGTGTATCAGCTTCTCTTTGTACCTCTGATAGACCAATCTGTTCCTGGGAATTTTTTGGTTGGTAGGGTCTTTATTACTGTCTCAATTTCAGAGCTTGTTATTGGTCTACTCAAGAATTCAACTTCTTCCTGGTTCAGTCTTGGGAGGGTGTATGTATCCAGGAATTTATTCATTTCTCCTAGATTTTCTAGTTTATTTGCATAGAGGTGTTTATAGTATTCTCTGATGGTTGTTTGTATTTCTGTGGGGTCAGTGATGATATCCCCTTTATCATTTTTTATTGTATCTATTTGATTCTTCTCTCTTTTCTTCTTTATTAGTCTAACTAGTAGTCTATTTTTAATGATTTTTTTCAAAAAAACCAGCTCCTGGATTCATTGACTATTTTTAAGGTGTTTTTGTGTCTCTGTCTCCTTCAGTTCTGCTCCGAGCTTGGTTATTTCTTGTCTTCTGCTAGCTTTGGGGTTTGTTTACTCTTGGTTCTCTGGATCCTTTAGTTGTGATGTTAGGATGTCAATTTGAGATTTTTCTAGCTTTTCAATGTGAGCATTTAGTGGTGTACATTTCCCTATTAACACTGCTTTAGCTGTGTCCCAGATATTCTGGTATGTTGTCTCTTTGTTCTCACTGGTTTCAAAGAACTTCTTGATTTCTGCCTAAATTTCATTATTTACCCAAGTGTCATTCAGGAGCAGGTTGGTCAATTTTGATATAGTTGTGTGGTTTTGAGTGAGTTTCTTGAGTTCTGATTTCACTGTGCTGTGGTCTAAGAGACTGTTATTGTTTCAGTTCTTTTGCATTTTCTGAGAAGAGATTTACTTTCAATTATTTGATCATTTCTAGAGGAAGTGCCATGTGGCACCGAGAAGAATGTATATTCTGTTGTTTTGGAGTGGAGAGGTCTATAGATATCTATCAAGTCCACTTGATCCAGAGCTGAATTCAAGTCCTGATTATCTTTGTTAATTTTCTGTCTTGATGATCTGCCTAATATTGACAGTGGGGTGTTAAAGTATCCCCCCAATTATTGTGTGGGAGTCTAAGTCTCTTTGTAGGTCTTGAAGAACTTGTTTTATGAATCTGGGTTCTCCTGTATTGGGTGCATAAATATTTAGGATAGTTAACTTCTCTTGTCCCCTTCACCATTATGTAATGCCTGCCCTTATTTGTCTTTTTTGATCTTTGTTGGTTTAAAGTTTATTTCGTCAGAAACTAGGATTGCAACCCCTGCTTTTTTCTGTTTTCCACTTGCTTGGTAAATTTTCCTCCATCCCTTTATGTTGGGTCTATGTACATCTTTGCATGTGAGATGGGTCTCTTTAATACAGCACACTGATGAATCTTGACTCTTTATCCAGCTTGCCATTATTTTAATTGGGGCATTTAGCCGTTTTACATTTAAGGTTAATATTGTTATATGTGAATTTGATCCTGTCATCATGATGCTGGCTGATTATTTGTAGACTTTTTGATGAAGTTGCTTCATAGTGTAATTAGTCTGTATACTCCAGTGTGTTTTTGTAGTGGCTGGTAACAGGTTTTCCATTCCATATTTAGTGCTTCCTTCAGGAGCTCTTGCAAAGCAGGCTTGGTGGTGACAAACTCCCTCAGCATTTGCTTGTCTGAAAAAGATTTTATTTCTCCTTTACTTATGAAGCTTATTTTGGCCAGATATGAGATTCTAGTTGGAAATTCTTTTCTTTAAGAATGTTGACTATTGCCCCAATCTCTTCTGGCTTGTAACGTTTCTGCTGAGAGGTCTGCAGTTAGTCTGACGGGCTTTTCTCCATAGGTGACCTGGCCTTTTTCTCTGGCTACCCTTGACATATTTTTCTTCTTTTCAACCTTGAAGAATCTAATGATTATGTGTGTTGGGGTTGATCTTCTCATGGAGTATCTTACTCGGGTTCTCTGGATTTCCTGAGTTTGAATATTGCCCTGTCTTGCTAAGTTGGGGAAGTTCTCCTGGATGATACCCTAAAGTATATTTTCCAACTTGATTCTGTTCTCCCTGTCTCTTTCAGGTACCCCAGTCAGTTGTAGGTTCAGTCTTTAACATAATCCCATAGTTCTCAGAGGTTTTGTTCATTCCTTTTCATTCTTTTTTTCTCTAATCTTGCCTGCCTGCCTTATTTCAGCAAGATAGTCTTCAAGCTCTGATATCCCTTTTTTCCACTTGGTCTATTCAGCTATTGATGCTTGTGGTTGCATTGTGAAGTTCTCATGTTGTGTTTTTTCAGCTCCATTAGGTCATTTCTATCCTCTCTGAGCTGGTTATTTTGGTTAACAACTCCTGTAATATTTTATCGTGGTTCTTAGCTTCTTTGCAGTGGATTAGGACGTACTTCTTTAACTTAGCAAAGTTTGTTATTACCCATCTTCTGAAGCCTACTTCTGTCAATTCATTCATCTCAGCCTCAGCCCAGTTCAGGGCCGTTACTGGATATACGTTATGATCATTTGAAGGAGAAGAGAGGCACTCTGGCTTTTTGAGTTTTCAGTGTTTTTGCATTGATTTTTTCTCATCTGCCTGGGTTTATCTACCATTGATCTTTGAGGCTGCTGACCTTTGGATGAGGTTTTTGTGGGGTCTTTTTCATTGATATTGTTGTCCTTGCTTTCTGTTTGTTTTTCTTTTAGCAGTCAGGACCTTCTTCCATAGGGCTGCTACCATTTGCTGGGAGTCCACTTCAGACCCCATTCACCTGGGGTCCTCCCAACCTGGAGGAATCACCAGTGAAGGCTGCAGAACAGCAAAAATGGCAGACTGCTCCTTTTCCCCAGAGGGGCACCAACCTGATACTGGACAGAATGCTCCTGTATGAGATGTCTGGAGACCCCTGTTGGGAAGTCTCACCCAGTCAGGAAGAACAGGATCAGGGACCCGCTTAAATAAACAGCCTGACTTCCTCTTGGCAGAGAGGGTGTCCTGCACTCAGGGGAATCCGCCTCATCCCAGCTGCCCTGACTCTCCAGAGCTGGCAGGCAGAAAAGAGTAAGATTGCTGATCTGCGTTACCACGGCCGCCCCTCCTCCTAGGGGCTCCTCTCGGGGGGATCAGAGTTCTGTTCATAGACTCCTGTCTGGGGATGCTGAAAATCCCACAGGGAGGCCCCACCTGGGTAGGAGGAATGGGTCAAGGTCCTGCTTAAAGAAGCAGTCTGGCCAGGAACTGTCACAGCTGCTGTGCTGTGCTGTGCTGTGGGGAATTGCTCCTGGTCCATACCGCCCAGTCTCACTGGCACCCGCAGCAGGGGAAAATGGCTGACTGGAGCAGCAGTGGCGGTAGCCACCTCTTCCCCCGCCGAACTCGGTCTTCTTAGGCGGTCTCCAACCTGCTACACTGACTGGCAGGGATTCCACAGTGGATTTCAGTTTGCAGGATTCCACAGGAGCAGGGCTCGCTGAGGAAGGCCACTTGGATCCCTAGCTTCAGCCCGCTTCCCACAGCAGTGGACAGATCTTCTGCCTCATCAGCGTTCCCAGAGCTAGAGTATGCTAAAACTCCTGTGTCTCAGTGTCTGCCCAAGTGGTCGCCCACCTGAGCAGCCACTGTGAGTCTGCACAGCTCTGTGTTTTGGACTCAGGGCCCTTGGTGGTGTGGGCTCACAAGAGTGCTGGTTGCAGAGATCCATGGGAAAATTGTGGTTTTCCGAGCAGGGTAGCATTATTCCTCTCCAGCTCCCTTGGCTCAGGGAGGGAGCTCGTTTTGCCACATGCAGGCCCCGGGTAGGCCCTCACTCCACCCTGCTTTTCCTCACTGTCTGTGGGTTGCGTCAACTGTCTAGTCAGTCCCAATTAGAGAACCTGGGTACCTCAACTGAAGATGCGTAATTCGCTCGCTCTTTTTGTTCTTCTTGGTGGGAGCTGCAGACTGCAGCTGTTTCTATTTGGCCATCTTGGCTCAAGGTTCAGTTTGAGTTTCTGTTGCAGGCACTGCAAGAAACAGAAACGAATGAACAAGAGATATGAAAGTATGTATCATGGCAATAACTGTTTCTGTTTGTTTTTTATTTTATTTTGTTTTCTGATAGAATTGGAGGAAATATGGAGTACTTAGAAAGTGTTTATATTTACCATCAATTATTTCTGTATACTTCTCTATCTTTAAAAATATGCCCCCAAGTTTTGAAATTCTTATTCAATATGAACTTTGAAAGAATGTGAAATTTGGGAGCACGTATTGCTGTTACTAAGACTGGGGGCTGTGAGAGGGCTTGGTGTTCCTCCAAGCAGTCAGGCTTGCAGAGAGAATTTGTGTCCTGCCATGGTCTTTTGTAAAGGAAACTAGCCCCACCTGTTGTTCAAATTCATTTTGCTTGCGTGAAAGAGGAATGCTGTCCCTGGAAACCTCTGTCCAAGTGCCTGTATCTTCTGTTTGGGGTGGCATTGCTAAAGTGATCTGGATCCTCTCAGAAAAATGAAAAAAAAAAAAAATCACATCTAAAAATGTTCAATGACATTACACTGAACACTGACTGGGCAAGTAAGCTGGAACTGTATGGTTACATTCACAAAGCGTTGTCAAATTCTGGGATGTTTGTTTTGGCTTTGTGTTATAATTGCAGCTGTGAAACTAAAAGTGAACAAATTGCTTTTTTCATTTAGTTTCTTTTTATCATGTCTAAGCCTCAGTATTTTTATTTGTAGAATTGTGTTAATAATAATCCACAGGCTTACTATTAGGAATAAATCAGATACTGTACATAAAACAAATAGGATATTTGTTGACATATAGTATTCATTCACCAGATGCTTAATCTTTCCTTCCTCTTGTCTGTGTTAGCCTATGATTGTTATTCTAGGGTTGGTCTCAAATAGCTTAAACTGCCATTCGATTTTTGCTTTAGTTCATAGTTCCAGTAGAGGAGGAGGCAATGGAAAAATCACTAGGTATGTATTTTAGTCTGTCAGATGCTTTAACATACAACTCTCAGAGAATTGGAAAAATGGAAACACAGAGGTGTTGTTTTGTGTTTTGTTTTTGAGCACAGTTCTTATAGTAAATGTGAATGTTTACTATTATTTCCAGGGTTTATGATAAAAGATGGAAAAGAGAGGCTAAACTGATGCACATTATCAATATGGGGGCTTGTAAGAAATTAAACTTTTAAGAAAGTAATTGAATTTAACAAACATTGCATACCTTCTCTGGCCCAGGCACAGATGTTAACCTCAACTCCTGATCAAGAGTAGAAAATACACTCACTCAATGCTAGGTGCAGTGGTTCATGCCTGTTATTCCAGTGCTTTGGGAAGCCAAGACAGGAGGATCACTTGAGACCAGGAGTTCGAGACCAGCCTGGGCCATTAACCAAGACTTATCGCTACAAAATAGAAAAAAAAAAAAAAAATTAGCCAGGAATGGTGGTGTATCAATGTAGTCAAAGCTACTTGTGGTTGAGGTGGGAGGATTGCTTGAGCTGAAGAGTTTGAGGCTGCAGTGAGCCATTATCATGCCACTGCACTCCAGCCTAGGTGAAAGAGCCAGATCCTGTCTCAAAACCAAAAAACAACAAAACAAACAAAAAACAGACTCTTTCTAGTCATGACTGTATTCCAATGCTTACCACCTGGTTCTTGCCCTCACAGACTTATAAAGGGATTCTGGTCTGGGAAGAGAACAACTCGAAAGAATCTCTGTTATCATTCTCATAATAACAATAAATTCCAAAAAAGAGCCTAAGGATTTTACAAATGACCTTAGAAGTTCTAGATCCTAGTTGATTACCTGAGCGACCATTTGCCTATAAATGTTTTAATTTAAATTATCATAAATAGCTACTCAAGGAATTGGTTTATCTGAATTCAAAAATTTCTTTAGTAGAAGTCAAAGCACATTATTGTGTTTTAAAAAATCAAATATTGCCAACTCATGACTTAGGTAAGCCTGGAATGTGAAAGTCTATGCAATTGAAGGAGACATTGACTATATGCACAATGCCCACTGTTTTGCTTGCTGTTAGTTGTTATATGTGATGTCCTTTGTCAGGTTGGAAACAAAAGATTAATTTCATTCAGTAGGCTTTTAAAAACGTGTTTGTCTGGTCTTGTGTGTGTGTGTGTGTGTGTGTGTAATATATATACACACACATACATATGTATATGTATGTGTATATGTATATATTAGGCATATATATATATATAAAATTCAGAACTACATTTTAATATTTAGGCTTAAAGTACCAATATTTTTTTTCAGAGATGGATTATTTTGGCAGCAAAAGTTCTTCTGAGCCTTCAGTATTGCTGAGCTTGATTTAGGAAATACTCAGTGATAGAAGATGAATGCAAAAAAAATTGATTAAAAATAGGAGCCTTAAAAATTGAATTCCCTTCTTATTGTGGATGTTCTTATATTATTTTGGTATCTACATGAATGATTATTTGAAAAATGTCTGACATCTGATGACGTGTAACATGCCAAATTAATTTCCAAATGTTAAAAAATCATTTTACAATATGGATAACTTCGTTATTTAGAAACTGATTATCTAATTTGTAATTATTTTTGTAGAAAAATGGCAAGTAGAAGCTTATTATGAGTGAAGTTAACAACAAAAGGCTAAAGTTTATTTGGTACCTTCAGTCTTTTTCTCTTCAGTCAAAGACAACTTACACACAACAAGATTTCTCCTTCTTAATTACTACATTTATTATGGTATTTACCCTGTCTGAAACGCTTTAGTGAGGTTCCAGCTTTGAATAAGATAAACAGACTGCGCCCTGTCTGTCCTACTGAATACAACTATCAAACCTGGACAAAACACATGGATTATATTTTCAAGGACTCTGAAAAGTAAATTGTAGCAGATGGACTGAGAAAGACCAGACCTGAAAATAAAACAAAACCAGGAGTGAGCTTACCATGTTTTTCCCCTGAAAGAACCAGCTTTGACTTGGGAAATTCAGAAGTAGACATCAACAGAGACAGGAAGAGCTTCATCTGGCAGTGACAGTGACAGCAGCAGAGGGTCCCCAGTTTTCTAAAGCTCTCAGGATGAGAAATTTGGTCCCAAGATAAGGAGCCCTAAAGGGCTTTTTCCTTTCTGTGTCTTCCTTCTTGACCTCCAACATGGGTACAGTCACAAGAGCTTGTAACAGAGAAGAATGAATAAAGCTACCATTTTCTGGATAAAGAATTGGCAGGTAACCAAAAAGTACCAGAGAGATTGCAGAGAAAGAAAACCTCAGAAGACCAACCTCATAAGTTGTATTTAATAATGCCTGGACTCAAATCCAAACTGTACATGAATATATCTGGTCCTAGATAGGTTATCGAAGACTTTGAAAAATGAACTTTGATACATCATTGCCCAGATTCCAGACTGGCTATTGTGTGACACAACACACAGGATATATCTAAATAGTGCTCAGAAGACTTTGAAAATGGAAATGATATTAAAATAAAGATGAAAATGTAAAAGAGAAAGCTAGTCAGAACTTGTGGACTTAACCCTTCTGGACCAATTGCCTGATTAAAAAATAGTTGATATTCTCGATTGAATTAAGACAAGATTTAGAGACTGTGCATCGTGGCTCATTCTTGTAATCCAAGCACTTTGCGGGGGCAGGGCAGGAGGATTGCTTGAGGCCAGGAGTTTGAGAACAGCCTGGCCAATGGTGACACTGGGTTGCTAGGAAAAATAAAAAATAAAAAAAATAGAAAGTTGGGCATTGTGGCATGAGCCTGTAGACACAGCTACTTGGGAGGCTGAGGTGGGAGGATCAGTTGAGCTGGGGATGTCGAGGCTTCAGGGAGCACATCACTGCACTCCAACTTGGGTGATAGAGCAAGACCTAAAAATTAAAAAAACAAAGCAAACCAAAAATAAACAAGACTTAGAGTCTCATAATATAATATTCAGTAGGTCTAGCATACAATGAAAAATTGCTCAGCATATGAAGAGCTAGGAAAATTTCAACTTGCATGGGAAAATCCAACCTACATTAACACTGAAAGGACAGATCTTGGAATTACCTGACTGACTTTAAAGCAGCTATTATTAAAATGTTCCAAGGAGTAAGGGCAAATCTCTTTAAATGAATTGAAAGGAAGAAAATCTCAACAAAGAAACAAAAGATATACAAACATTTTATGGTAACTTTAGAACTAAAAAACACAGTAACTCAATTTTTAAAAATCTCATTGGAAGGCTCCATGAAAATGACAGAGCAAGAATCCATGAATTTGAAGATAGATTGATAGAAATTATTTCATATGAACCACACAGAGAAACATGATTTCAAGAAAAAATGAACATAGCTTCAGGAACCTGCAGGAAAATATAAAAAGGTCTGATATTTATGCCTTTGAAAATCCAGGAAGGTAGAAAGAGCGCAATATATGCGTGTGTGTATGACCATGTACACAAATGTATGTAAACACCCTTATGTTTGAAGAATAATGGCTGAAACATCCCAAATTTGCCAAATCACATAAACCTACAGATTCAAGGACCTCAGAAAACTCAAAATAAACACAAATAAATCCATGTCCAAAGACATCATAATCAAACTGCTGAAAACTAAAGACAAAGAGAAACTTTGAAAAAAGCCTGAAACAAAATGATATATTCCTTGTGGAGAAAAATCTATTTAAATAACTTCAAATTTCTTGTCAGATTTCACAGAAGTTAAAAAGAAATCAACCAACATTTTTTAAATGCTGGAGGAAAAGAACTGTCAAGTAAAAATATTATATCCAACAAAAACCTCCTTCAAGAATTAAGGCAAAATAAACATACGTGTGCATGTGTCTTTATAGCAGCATAATTTATAATCCTTCGGGTATATCCCCAGTAATGGGATGGCTGGGTCATATGGTACATCTAGTTCTAGATCCTTGAGGAATCGCCATACTGTTTTCCATAATGGTTGAACTAGTTTACAATCCCACCAACAGTGTAAAAGTGTTCCTATTTCTCCACATCCTCTCCAGCACCTGTTGTTTCCTGACTTTTGAATGATCGCCATTCTAACTGGTGTGAGATGGTATCTCATTGTGGTTTTGATTTGCATTTCTCTGATGGCCAGTGATGATGAGCATTTTTTCATGTGTCTGTTGGCTGTATGAATGTCTTCTTTTGAGAAATGTCTGTTCATATCCTTTGCCCACTTTTTGATGGGGTTGTTTGTTTTTTTCTTGTAAATTTGTTTGAGTTCTTTGTAGGTTCTGGATATTAGCCCTTTGTCAGATGAGTAGATTGCAAAAATGTTCTCCCATTCTGTAGGTTGCCTGTTCACTCTGATGGTAGTTTCTTTTGCTGTGCAGAAGCTCTTTAGTTTAATGAGATCCCATTTGTCAATTTTGGCTTTTGCTGCCGTTGCTTTTGGTGTTTTAGACATGAAGTCTTTGCCCATGCCTATGTCCTGAATGGTACTACCTAGGTTTTCCTCTAGGATTTTTATGGTATTAGGTCTAACATTTAAGTCTCTAATCCATCTTGAATTAATTTTCGTATAAGGAGTAAGGAAAGGATCCAGTTTCAGCTTTCTACTTATGGCTAGCCAATTTTCCCAGCACCATTTATTAAATAGGGAATCCTTTCCCCATTTCTTGTTTTTCTCAGGTTTGTCAAAGATCAGATGGCTGTAGATGTGTGGTATTATTTCTGAGGACTCTGTTCTGTTCCATTGGTCTATATCTCTGTTTTGGTACCAGTACCATGCTGTTTTGGTTACTGTAGCCTTGTAGTATAGTTTGAAGTCAGGTAGCGTGATGCCTCCAGCTTTGTTCTTTTGACTTAGGATTGTCTTGGAGATGCGGGCTCTTAGACTTGGAATCAACCCAAATGTCCATCAGTGACAGATTGGATTAAGAAAATGTGGCACATATACACCATGGAATACTATGCAGCCATAAAAAAGGATGAGTTTGCATCCTTTGTAGGGACATGGATGCAGCTGGAAACCATCATTCTTAGCAAACTATCACAAGAACAGAAAACCAAACACCGCATGTTCTCACTCATAGGTGGGAACTGAACAACGAGATCACTTGGACTCAGGAAGGGGAACATCACACACCAGGGCCTATCATGGGGAGGGGGGAGGGGGGAGGGATTGCATTGGGAGTTATACCTGATGTAGATGACGAGTTGATGGGTGCAGCAGACTAACATGGCACAAGTATACATATGTAACAAACCTGCATGTTATGCACATGTACCCTACAACTTAAAGTATAATAATAATAAAGAAATTTAAAAAAAAAAAAAAAAAAGAATTAAGGCAAAATAAAGACATTCTCAGATTAAAAACAAAATGAGACAAAACAAAACAAAACAAAACAAAAGCCCATAGACACCCTCTAAAAAGTTTACTGAAGAAATTCTTCACACACAAGAAAATAAACTGAAGAGCAAGTTTCATGAAAGAACAGCAGAAATGGTAGCTATATAAATAAATATAGTACATATCATCCTTTTCTTGAGTTATTTAAAACACATTACAGTCAAAAGCAAAAATATGACATTGGCTGATACAGTTTTTATCTAGTATGCAGATTTAATTTAAATATCGACTATAATATAAAAGGACCTATATGATGGTAGTAGGATTCCTACATTCTACTTGAAAAAGTGAAGTATTGATTCTAAATATAACATGACAATTAAGCATGTTTATTGTAATCCCTGGAGTAATCATCAAAATATTTTTTATATACGTAAAGTGATACAGTAAAAACCTGATATACTTATGTGGAATACTAAAAGAAATCCAATAACAAAAAATGAGGCAGAAAAGCTAAAACAGAGGAATAAAAATCAGAAACAACCAGCAGAAAACAAATAATGAAATGGTGGACTTAAATCCAAGCATATCTATACTTGCATTAAATGTAAATGGTCTAATCATTAAAGGCTAATGATTACTAGAATAAATAAAGAAAAATATATGATGCAGCAATATGCTCTGTACAAAAAATCACTTTAAAATAATGATAAAGGTATGCCCAAAGCAAAAAGATGGGAACTATAAACCACGCAAACATTAAATAAAACAATACTCAGGTTGCTATATCAATATTAGCCAAAATAGACTTCAAAGCAAGGAAAATGGGAATAAAGATAACATTAAATAATAATTAAATATTAATAAAAAGAACAATTTACTAAGAAGACATAACAACCTTAACTATGTCTGTAGCAAACAGCATAGCTTCAAAATATGTGAAGTAGAAACAAAAATGAAAGGACAAACATATGTTTTCACAATTACGCTTTGAAGATTCAACAATGCTTTCTAGAAAATTGACATAATTAGTAAACAGAAAGTATGCCTTGATATAGAAAAGCTGAAGGAAAAAACCAATAAAACTGAATATAATTGATG
Organism: Papio anubis; assembly: GCF_008728515.1. Lineage (NCBI taxonomy): Eukaryota > Metazoa > Chordata > Mammalia > Primates > Cercopithecidae > Papio > Papio anubis. The sequence goes on from NC_044983.1 coordinate 30,343,834, forward strand.
TTTTTCTCACTCTACTCCAAAACAATAGAATAGGCATTCTTTTCAAGAGGACGTGGAATAATTATTACATTTATTAATATAGACCTCATTCTAAATAATAAAACAAATGTGTGGCAAGTTTCATGGAATTGAAGTCACACAAAATATATTTTTTTGTCCATAGTGGAATTAAATTAGAAATAAATGACCGATACCAGGGGAAAAAAATTCCAAACAGTTTGAAATTCAACAATACAATTCTAAACACTCTACGGTTAAAGAAGAAGTGTCAAAGAAAATAATAAATGATTTCAAACTAAATAGAAATGAAAGTGCAGCATATCAAATTTGTGAGATGTCTGCAAAGCCATATGTGGAATAATTTATTATGTAAAATGCTTGTGTTATGAGAAAATAAGTTCTCAAATCAATAATATAAGCAGCCACCTTAAGAACTTATATAAAGGAAAGCAAAAAAAAAAAAAAATCACAAAGCCATCAGAGGTAAAAATAACAAAGAGCATAAATCAATAAAATTGAAATACAGTAGAGCAAATTAATGAAACCAACAGTTGGTTCTTGAAATAGATTAATCAAATTGGTAAACCTCTAGCAAGACTGACAGGAACAAAGATAAAAGACACAATATCAGAAATGGAAGAATCACCACTCCTGACACCATAGCATTAAAAACATAAGAAGGTTATGTGTGTATTTATGTATAGTAGCAATAAATAATTAGCAAGCACAATTTAATTAGTAATTTCACTTAAGATAGCTTTCAAAATGTGAAGCACTTAGATATAAACCTAACAAAACATGTACAAGATATGTATGCAAAAAACTACGACCCCTCATGAAAAACTCTTAGATGACCTAAATGAATGGAGACATGTACCATGTTCATGGATTAAAACACTAAACATGTTAAACATGTTAATTCTACCCAATTGATCTATAAATTTAATGCAACTCCAGTCAAAATCACAGCAGAATATTTTGTAGGTATAGACAAGCTAATACTAAAATTCATATGAAAAGACAAAGGAACTAGAACACTCAAAGCACTTCTTAAAAGGAATGGATAAATTATACTACTCAATTTTAAGAATTATTAAAAAGCTCCAGTAATCAAGAGTCTGGTACCAGAGAAGGGATAAATGGGTCCCTTAGATCAACGGGACATAAATAGACCTGCACGAATAGGCCAACTTATCTTTAACAAAGATGCAAAAGCAACTTACTGCAGAAAGGGTAATGTTTCTAACAAATAGTAATGAAACAATAGGAAACAATTGGTATACAAAAGGAAATTCAACCTAATCCTCACGTATTGTGCAAAAATAAACTCAAAATGGATCATAGATTTAAGTGTAAAAAACAAAATTATAAAATGTTTAGAAGAAAATCTTCATGACCTGGAGTTAGGTAGTGAGTTTGGGCATATCTAAGAAGAAAATACATGTGTATATTTGATCATTTAAATTGGACTTTATACAAATTTAAAACTTTTACTCTGTAAAAGGCACTGTAAGAGAGTGAAAAGATAAGCTATAGACAGAAATAAAATCTTTTCAAATTGCATATTCTTCAAAGGGTTTGCATCCAAGATATATTTGAAAACTCTTAAAAATCAGTGGCAAAAATACAAAGAACACGATTTAAAAGTGGGCAAAAGTCTTGAACAAATTGTTAACCAAAGTAGATATGGGGAAGGTAATCAAACAGAACTATGTGCAACATCATTAGCTTAGCTTAGGGAAATGCAACTAAAATGATAATGTCATAGCACTAGAATGATAATTATAAAAAGAAAACAAAATGGAAGACCCTTCACTACCAACTCCTGGTAAGGATGTGGAGCAATTAGAATTCTTATACATTGATTATAGGGATACAAAATGGCAAAGCTGCTTGAAAACGGGTTGGCAATTTCTCAGAAAGGTAAACAAATGTTTATCATATGACCCATACATGCCATTCCTTAGTATTTACGCTAGCAAACTCTAAATTTATGTTCACAAAAAATGAATATTTATAGTAGCTTTATTAATATTTGTCAAAAATTGACAATCATCAAAATGCCATTCAACACGTAAATAGAAAAACAAACTGTGGTATCTTACTACTTCTTGTCAATTAAAAGGAATGAATTATTGATATGTGCAATAACTTGGATGAATTTCAAAGGCATTATACAGAATGAAAGAAGTCAACCTCAAAAAGTTTACCTATCATATATCATATAGAATTTCAATGAGACAGAGTTATGGTGGAACCAAATCAGTGAGTGCCAGGGGTTTGGGTGGGGGAAGAGTGTGACCACAAGGAGATAGCATGAGAGGTTTTGGGGGAACTGATGGAGCTGTTCCACATCATGATTCTCATGGTGATTATATAAATCTATACATGTGATATAATTCATAAAACTATAATTTATATGACTATAAATTAATTTTTAAAATAAAATTAGAAGAAAAAAGTCTTCCCAATGCTTGACTATTGCTTTTAGATTATCTTCCAAACTCCACAGCAGGCAATGAATGGCTTCCATTCTCTGGCTACACTCATTTTCCCAGCATATTTTTCCCCCACCATTGTTGTGAATCTATTCTCAGTGTCTCACTCACTTTAGTTTTTCTTTATTTCCTAAAGATCCGAGTTATAATATACAACCTCACCAATGTTGATTATTTGAGACCAGCAGCATATCTGGAGCTGGTTAAGTGGCAGATGTGATTGGTTGGAACTTTACCTAATTCACCCAAGGCACATTTGGTTTTCAAAGACTTGAAAAGGGATCAATGTTCTCATCTATGAGGTTTTAAGACATTTGTAGTCGAGGATGAATTTCATTCTACTGACAACTTGAGCATTTTTTCATGATTCCAATACTCCTGTGAAAAGATAAAGGCAGCTGGGAGTACTTACTCTAGAAGAAGCATGGTTGAAAGGAGAATATAAACCATTCACATAAATGGTAAATAAGTATTTGTCATCTTAACTAAGGATACATAAAAAGGAAGTATACATCAATTATACCATGATAGATTAATTGTGCTGTATGGAAAAATTTCCTGTTAAGGAAATTTGTTTACCTTCCTGAAAAGTGTGACTGAGGTTGGTCACAGAGTTATTCTCTAGATCTCCTTAAGAGGATAGATTCCTTTTTATGTTTTAATTGACAGATTAAATTTTATGTATTTACTGTGTATAAAATGATGTTTTCAAATATACATACATTATGAAATGACTAAATTTTATCAAATTAACATATGTATTACATTAGATAGTTACCATTTATGTGGTGAGAACACTTTACATTTACTCTTTCATTTCTTAAGAATACAATATATCATTAATGATAGTCACCATGGTGTACAATAAATATCTAGAATTTATTCCTCCTATCTAACTGAAATTATGTATCCTTTAACCAACATCTTCCTAACACCTTCAACCAGTTCAGTCCACCATTCTCTTCTCTTCTATGAGATCAGCTTTTTTAGATTCTGAGTATGAGTGAGATCATGAAATATTTGTCTTTCTGTGCCTGGATTATTTCACTTATCATAATGTCCTCCAGGCTCATCCATCTTAATTGCAAATGAGAGGATTTCCTTCTTTATTAAGGTTGAGTAGCATTTTATTTTGTATATATAACACATTTCCTTTATCCATTAATCCACTGATGGACACTTAGGCTAATTTCATATCTTGACTGTTGTGAATGGTGCTGCGGTAAACACGGAAGTGTAAAATATATCTTTGAAATACTTACTTCATTTCATATATGTGTGTATATATACATATATACAATATACAATATGTATATATACATATATACAATATACAATATGTATATATGTGTGTATATATGTATATATACAAACACACACATATATATCTGGTGGTGGGATTGCTGGATTGTATGGTAGTTTTGTTTTTAATTTTCTGAGAAATATTCACACTGTTTTCCATAATGGTCACACTGTTTTCCATTCCCACCAGCAGGGTGCAAGAGTCCCCTTTCCTCCATATCCTCACTAGCACTTGTTATCTTTTGTCTTTTTGGTAAAAGCCTTTCTATTAGCTGTGAGGTGATATCGCATTGTGATTTTAATTTGCATTTATCCAATAATTAGTGATGTTGAGCATTTTTCATATATCCGATGGCCACTAGTATGCCTTTTTTTGAGAGATGTCTATTCAGATATTTTGCCCGTTTTTTATCAGGTTGTTTTGTTGCTATTGAGTTGTTTGAGTTCCTTATATACTTTGGATATGAACCCCTTATCAAATGTATAGTTTACAAATATGTTCTCCCATAGGATAGATTTTTAACTGTTTGGGATGGTTTAAGGGACGCCTAATGGAAAGCTTAAAAAAAGAGCATTCTATGCCTCCATGGTGGATTCTGGCATACTTTTTTCAGGATGTTCTTTTCCAGGTCAATATTTAAAGAACTGGAAGACTGCAGAGCTTCTTCTCTTGAGATGAGAGGGAGCTTCTCCTCCACTAATGATCTGAATTTAACACTGGATCACTTAAAGCCAGATTCATTTGCAAAATATTTGCTCAGCTTTGATGCTATAAAAGCCTCTCCAAAGCTAAGGAAACCCTAAGAAATGGATTATTCATGTGACACTGCAGAGCTTGGTATCAGGCATTGCTTGTATTTAATCTTACCCTAAGCATTAACATTCTAAGCTTATGAAAAATTTGTGACGTATACTAAGTATATTCCATCCGGTTATGATCAGAGTCCAGTCACCTGAGTGTAAGATTTCTGCTCTTTCAGTGATAATTGAAAGCCCTAGTGAAGGCAGATAGAAAAATCCAGAAATGCTTGTTGTTTTATTTATTTTTCATTGAGCTTCTGGCTAATTTTTAATAAGGTGTCACAGATTTAATCAGTCTTAGTTTAAGTAGAAGATTGAGGAAAACTATCTTCTTTTTATTACCATTAGAAAAAAACCTTAAACCTTAATTTTGACTGCATGAAATGATGTCTAACAGCAAATATTTGTAATTGGTGTATTCCAGATACTTGTAGTGTAGGAAATACAATATTGTTTTCTTTAAAAGGAAATTGGCTGTATATAGAATGTCAGAGGAAACAAATTTAAGGCAAGGTTCTAAATGATGGTTCTGTATTCTAGAAGCCTTTGCTAATGAAAGAGAAGATTATGATTTTCAATGTAGGTCACGGCCTGAAGTGGAGAATTTCTGAAATTGTCTTTGCAGACCCTCCAATCAGCCTGATCTATCTGTGCAACTCTATTGATGAGCTCTGAGCCTTCTCAGTGCTATGAATATTTACATCAGGCAGAGGTAGGTTGGTATCCAAAGCTTACCCACCCTATTATGAGTAAGATGATTCTATTACATTCATCCTAAAGAGAATATCCATCATAGAAATAGAGGAAGAAAAAACTTGCATTTGGTTAGGAATATAGATTATGAAAAGCCTCCTTTCCTGAAAGCTGAGATAATATCTGTGTCATATGTGGTAACAAAAAATAAGGTTATTTGTGTAAAGAAGCTAGCATATAGCAAGTTATATAGTAAAGTACTTCATAATGGCAGGAAGGAAATAAATATTGAAGGAAAACATTAAAAGACATTACGTCAGTTCATATCTGTTTTTGGCAAGTAAACAAACAAAATATATTTTCTCTTTTCTCCCAGTAAATAGGTTAGGAAGCAGCTGGAAGGCAACATCGTGTCTGGCTTCTAGGATATAACACCTTCAATGAGTTATTATTTTATTGTTCCTTGGGAGCCTCCACTGAACGTGGTATTCAGTCACTTCTGAAACTCTGGGGATTTCTTTTCATGATAGAAAATTGACAACTAGTATTTTTTTTTAATCATAGAAGGTAAGAATTGCACTTACTGACCAAACCTGTGATCAAAGTGGTTAGAAAGCCTTTAGCGGGTGTACTATAAATGCCTGCCCCCTTCCCGTTTCCACCCCTCCACAGACAGCTTCTTGCGAATATCCCCTCCACACATACCCAACCATACGCAGTGTTCTCTCTGCTAAGAAGAAAACTGTATACAGACCACATGACCTCACCTCCCTTTCATTCTCCTCCATGCCCAAAGCTGAGACTATGGTGGCCAGTCATTTTTAAGCTGTCCAGGCACCTTTGGCATGGTTTTGTTTGAAAAGACAAGAGGTTATCTTTGGGGAATTTGGTATGAAGGGAACAAAGCAATGAGCAGTGAAGATGAAAGTTTATGTGACAGAGACTAAGATGGCCATCATGGGGAATGATTTAAGCTGAAATTGTGGGAAAGTAGAAAGTATGACTATGAGTAAGTATAATCTATAACATAAAGACAGATGATTTATAACACAGAGAAAATATTATAGATTAGAAAACGAAAAAGCCAAAGGGGAGAGATAAGAGAGTGGAATAGATTTCTGCATAGGTAGAGAGTTTAATATAAAGTAGAATATGGAATCCTTCCATGTTCTCCATCATAAAATTCACAGAAACCTCATAACTTACAAAAGATGCCAAGAGAATCAGGAGATGCCCTTGTGTTTCACCCAAACATTTGTTCCTCATTTTTTTTAATGAATGAATTTTCTAGAATGAATATAAAAGAATGCCTCATTTGTTTATGTATTTAAATATGTATTGACTACCAATGATGTATAACAACCTCTGCTATACTCAGTGCTAGGTCCAGTGCATGCACTTGGAATCCAGGGACCCAACTTGGAAGGGCTCAGTCTTATGTTAGGAGGCAGATAAGGAAGTATATTTATGGGTCACATGTGAGATTTTGTTACATGTATAGAATGTGTAGTGATTAAGTCAGGGTATTTGAGATGTCCACTACTTTGACTATCTGTCATTTCTGTGTGTTACATGCTATGATACTGATAAAGATAGGGTATGTAAATGTGGGAGCTCAAAGGAGGGACATCTAACTTCAACAGTTTGCCAGTTGTGGGGAAGAAAGAGTAAGGAAGTTTCCTCAAAGAATTACATCTAAGCAGAATTATAGCATGCCAGAAACCTTAGCCAGTGAAGGGCAAAGAGAAACACTTGCATGAAAGCCTCCAGGGAGATAGAGAATGCAGTGTTCAGGAACTGCAACAACAACAACAACAAATCAAATATTCCTAGACCACAAGATGTGAAAGGGGGAATGATGGGAGATTTGTTGGAGGGCAGGGGGATTCAAATAAAAGACCAGCACACATGAGCTGGTTTATGACCTACTACATAGTTTTGACTTGATCCTTACAACATAGTATTTTAAGTTAAACAGAGATAAGTTCATATTTGCAGAGGGAGATGGATAAGTGGTTGTTGAGACATTAAAAGAGTAGAATTTACTGGACTTGGAAGACTTAGCATGGTGCCCTGATTTCTGGCATCTCAGTGAGTTGAGGCCACGTGACAAGTAGGAGGAAGAGCAGTTATTATCAAGAGAATGCAAATGACTAAAATGTTGAGTTAGGGTTTTCATGGAAAATACAGATAGATAGCAGAGTCAGTAATAAGAAACAAATAGATCTGAGACACAGGAGAGAACCCCCAAAGGGATATTAAGCTTCCATCTCTGTAATAGCCATATGGTTGGGTATTTGGTTTGCTTTGTGCTATACAACTATTTGAAGTTCTTTACATTTTGTTTTCCATTTGTTTCTTTTTTTTTTTTTTTTGAAACAAGATCTTGCTCTGTTACCCAGGCTGGAGTCCTGTGGTATGATCATAGCTCACTGAAGCCTCAAACTCCCAGGCTTAAGTGGTCCTCCCACCTCAGTCTACTGAGTAACTGGGACTACAGGCATGTGCCACCATGCCCCACTAATTTTTTATTTGTTTTTTTTTTTTTTTTTTTCAAAGACAGGGGTCTCACTGTGCTGGGCAGACTGGTCTCAAACTCCTGGTCTCAAGTGATCCTCCCACCTCTACGTTTTCAAATCTAAAACAATAGTTTAGTAATTATTCACCTTAGAGATTTAAGAGTTTGTATTTTAGCAAGCTGTAGGGTCCAGAAATCAAATTTTGAGTGGACAAACAAAATCAAAGCAAATTTCGTCTCATTTAGAAATGTATAAGAAAGAGAACACTTAGTTTACCTTGCTTTTGTGCACGGCAGAGTACTAGCTGTAATAGGTTAGCATAAAAAGGCAAAATCCTAAATCACAGTCACTTTGCCATACTTTTTAATAGTTATGTTCTCTCATAGTTCTATGGATGACATGCTCATCATAGACACTCTGAAACTGAGGAGAACCGGGTTCTTCCTACATGTTTATGTTGAATGTGAAGAAGGTAAGGTTACTGCTTCTGTTGCCCTTTGGAGCTCCATGTTTGATCTGGCCGATGTGGTTAGCTATACTGTGTCTCCTACCACCACACACACACTCAGAAAACCATGGTAGTAAACACAGAATGAACTTCATTAAAAGTAGAAAACCATTCTTTGGCTAACGTACATGAGAATAAGAATGAATGATGAAAACAGTGGTAGAAATGCTGATGGAAGAACTGATTGATGCAGATCTATTTCGGGGACCCCTGAACTGCCAGGGCACATGAATTGCCTGGCTGGCTGAATTGACTCTAGAAATGGTGGTCTGTGGCCACTAAGTCTCCATATTTGACCAAAAGGTGTGTGAGGGTTGTGTCCATTTCATCACTTGCCATGAGTCCTCAGGGCTAGTCAGAATACCAGACAGATACACACTACACAAGCATGGATTGAATGAGTGAATGAGAAAATGAATAGAATAATATTTTCACTAGTAGCCATGGATTGAGCATAAAATTAATAAGGAGCCCCCAGGAAGTCTGGATTGAGCTTTACGCTCTGGGACACTCTTCTGCTTGGCCCTGTGGAATAATTTGCAGTACTAGAAATAGACTTAATGACCAGGATGAGGGGGTCATGTTTTGGGGATCAAACCTCTTTTCATCATGAAAGCTACTGGGTGGCCTCTGACATGATGTGTTTAGTTATCAAACATGACCGCTAATACCATGGAGAGAACACATGTATTAAAAGTGACAGACATAACAAGGGTCAAAGATTAAAGGTGAATTGCAAAGGGCTTTTTACTGCATCTCTGTTGTTATAACAGTTTCTAGTAGGTTGAATACATGAGCAAAAAGAATGATGAGGAGTCATGGTGAGCAGAAGCTCTCTTCTCAGGCAAAGCAGGAATTTTTTCCCCCACATTGAGCTAAATATTCTTTAAATACTATAAATGTTGCTACATATCTGTTTGTGGGACAGCACATACATATTTGAAACATTCAGCAGTTCTTTCTCATTAAGTTCCATTTTTCTAATTTTCATTGGTTATATTTTCCTGATTATACAAGTAGTATTGGTTCATTATCAAAAATAAATGAAAGAAAGAAAACAATATAGACAGTTAAAAGGTGGTATAATATAATCGCCTAAATACGACATTGTTAGCTGTATATTCCTGCAGTTACAATTGAAGATGGCATTTTATCCCTTAATCAGACACAAAGAACTGTTAGAAAACTTCCTTTTTGCCCACCAATGGATTGTATACTGTGCTATATACAAAAATTCCCAATATAGACATGGAAATGATGAATAAACACAAGGGGACATCTCAACGGCAAAACTCTGTGTCCAGCAGGCTAAGATGATACCATGCTGTGCAATGGTGGTAATTAGAGCACATCGCGTGACTGTGAGTTTTTGAGGGCAGTGGTCAATATCTTTATCTTTGTATCCCCAAGGGTGTTGGCTAAAATGTTCAGTTAGCACTTTGAATGAGTGAATGCTTATTGAGTAAAGAGTCAATTACATATGACAATAAATGCAGTAAGAAGTAGTCAAGAGGGAGACAAGTGTGGCCTGCAGTCACCAACAGAAGCTTTAAGCTCTAAGGCTACCCAAATGCCTATGTTAATCATATGTTATTGTTAAAGTGTTTAGATGATGATGTCTGAAGTTGTGTGCAAAACCAAGAAAAATGTGACCACGTTTGGGAAGTTCCTTTCTATTTGATTTATGTGCTGTTGTGGTGTTAGGGCTATTGCTGTTTTATAGATGAGCTCTACACTGTAGTAATTAACTGGGTAATGAAGGCGAAAAGTAATCAGAAACACTCTGATGTATCAAGGAATTAGTATCACCTACCCAGAGGCTTCTCTGTCTCTTCAGCATAGTCTCCATCTCGGGTATACCTAAACTTGGATGTTTACTGCCTCAAAAGCAAGCATTTCCCTTGAAAAGCAGATTTATTCTTTGTTTGTTTGTTTGATTTGAGACGTGTCTCACTCTGTCACCCAGGCTGGAGTGCAGTGGCATGATCTTGGCTCACTGCAACCTCTGCCTCCCAGGTTCAAGCAATTCTCCTGCCTCAATCTCCCGAGTAGCTGGGTCTACAGGCATGTGCCACCATACCTGGCTAATTGTATTTTTAGTAGAGACGGGGTTTCACTATGTTGGCCAGGCTGGTCTCGAACTCCTGACCTCAGGTGATCCGCCTGCCTCGGCCTCCCAAAGTGCTGGGATTACAGAGAGAAGCTCCAGCTTTTGCACTAGCTGAATGTTGTTATTCTTCCTCAAACATTTTAGGATAAAGACATAGTATGTGATAGTTTTAGGTGACTTTTTGTGTGTAACGTTTGAGCTCTGAGGATAATAATATATCTTTCTATATAAGATTGTTTAATCATATCCTTATCTGTTTAATGTGCCAGTTACAAGAATGTTCTGATTGACATTGATCATTTTCATTCAGAATTAAGTCATTTCCTTCTGGGAATTAATGTAATAGATGTATTATATGCTTATGGGCCTTGTCTAAGCTCTCTTCTCCACACTATTTCTTCAGATATAATTCCATTGAAAATCTAGCTGCCGTTTTAGAGATTACAGTAAGGCAAAGCATTTCTCAGAAGACAAATATAGAACGTAAAGTTACTATAATGACATTTGGCAAATTATATAATCTGAGTTCATTTTTTTCTCTTCTCTCCCTCCTCCCTTGTCACAAAGCCTATAGAAAGGCATACTACATATTTTGACACTTTTTTTTTTTTTTTTTGCTTTCAATAGCTGTGTTCTTACTCACCACTTTAAAATAACATGTCTTTCTTACATCTTTTAACTCAAAGGTATACTCAGAGACTGGAAGACTTGAATGGGACTGGCTACCCAGACAGAGCCCCCTTGGTGGTATTTTCCTTGGTGATATGATACTGGGCCTTATTCCCTCAGGACTGCAGGCTGAGAACTGTGTCTTTGCTAGCAGACTAGGTAGGAGTGGATCCATTCCTCAGAATCAGGTTCATGTTAACATAGTTCACATATTGTATTAAATACAAACTAGAATGCCAAGATTTTTATTTACAGTGAGCAATATAACTGTTAAACAGGCCATGACACTCAAGGCAACAACAATTCACAGACCCCTCTCCCCAAGGAGAAGCAACATGGCGATCCCAATTGTAATCAGATTGCCAAATTATCAATTTATAATGAGAAATGCATCTGTTTGATGAGAATGTTGAGTTGGCCTGACAAATTCATTGTCTTCCTGTAAATTAGTGACATGGGATGCCAAATTTTCAGAAAGTTGCGAGAGAATATGACTTTAAAACAATGAGAAGGAGTTGATCTTAATTGCTATCTTCCAATTAAGATGATTTTAACATTCCCACCTCCACCAGGCTGGCCTTGCCAAGAAAACGATACTGCTTTAGTCCCTGTGACCAATGTGGGGAATATAACGTTTATTTTCTGCTTTCCTTTTTCTTTGCTTTTCTCAACCAACGACCTCTCTCCAAAAATGTGTCTGATATAATTGATTAGGGTTTTGTCTATCATAGTATTGATTCATCGAGTCTCAACCATATTTCAGCCTTGCAGCCCTAAGATTACTTCCATATTTTTTTATTGGTGTCTGGGGTACGTTCGTATGTGCCAATCAAACATGTAGAGTTTACTGACCTAAGCTCACATTTGTTTAATCATATCCTTTATTTTTAAATCTTGTAAATCAACTCATTGCAGTCCTTGGCACTGAAAACACCTCTATTTCTTCACTACATTTCCTGAAGTGGCAAAAATACCAAGATTATATGAGACCCAGGGGGAAATATAGTGTTCTCTGCCTCTAGTGTTTAATGCAAATTGAAATTAAAATAAGGCTTGCTTTGAAAAAGTACAAAAAGAAATAACAACAACAAAAAAAGCTAAAAGCTAGATTCTTCTCTTTTGGAGATGGCAAAGATATAGTAAAGTTGATAAAGAGATGATTTGGGGAACGCAAGCATGTTTTAGCATTAATGAGTAGACTCACTTCTAACATCTCCTGGGAAGTATTTGTGTATTAGCTCCAGAATCTTTTGCTATCACCTGCCCTACAACTAACTAGAGACACAAAATCACCCAATACAGTTTCTGGGTCAACTTCAAAGATGTCAGCTTCTTCACCATAAAGATGGCAAAAAGTAGAGTAATTATACTCTATCTTTGACCTCCGATGAGAAATGATCTGTTTCTTTTTCTAATCCAATATGACAAGCACTTCTAATTTGTGTGAATAGATCTCTTTATAGACATAGTGTGTTTATATTTAAGTACTAAGATAATCTGAAATTCTGAAGCTACAACTGTATAATGACATTATACTTGATCAGCTTTTGCTTTTCTTTTCCCATTTATTTATTTCGTATTGAGTCCTACACTGGCCAAAGGCCTGGTGCGTTGCATTGAGTTCTGCATGTTTGAACTTCACAAAGGTTCAAAGGTGTGCACATGGCCTGGAACGATAAACATTTGTCCTAAAGTCATTCTTCAGCTTCTGACATAGCTTGTGATTTAATTGCCACCTCATTAATATGGGCCACTGGGTGTGAATTTGTCAAAACAAGATACATTAGGAGAGCTGAGTGAAATGTTTCATGTTCAGAGGTTTTTACCACTCCTGTTCCCCACTGCCCATGTTTTGTAAACTTTCAACTTCAAGAGACTGGTTTAATAAACATGCCCTGTCTTCTAGGTCATTGGGTTAAGGATCAGTTCAGTCCTTTTAAACTTTTCACTTTTCCTGTGTAAGTATAAGCTAAGTACTTATTGGGTTCTAAAGCTAAAAGCCTATGAAGATAAAGGGCCTTATTGAAATAGTGAAGTGAGCAAAATATCTTTATGGTTCCTGACCTTGTCCTCCTGGGCTTTGTCCTTCTTTTAACGAACGATACCTTACCCTCAGGTTCCCAGTATTTACACCTTTATAGTGTTTTTGCAATTCAGAAAAATGTGTTTGATAGATGAGTAGGGTGACTGTCATTTACAATAATCTATTTTCTATCTCAAAATAGCTAAAAGAGAATAGTTTGAATGTTTCCAGCATTAACAAAAGACAAACATTTAAGGTGATACATATTCCAATTATACCGACTTGATCTTTACAAATTATACAAATGTATTAATTCATCACATGTAGCCCGAAAATATGTACAACTATTATGTATCAATTTAAATTTTTTTAAGAGGACACAGTGAAGGACCATATTTAAACTTGATTATTTAATTGCTAATCATGAAATTTTATAGAGAAAGAAGAAGAAAATCTTCAGGAACTCAAATTCATAAGTAAAGGGACATCACTGTATGTAAAGGTTATTTATAAAGCCCTCTATACAAAAGTTATACATAGCCTATAAAATAAATAAAGATCTGACTTTATACTGGTACCTGGCACAACACATGTATCACACATAGAAAGTATTCCAAGATTACTATTAAAATTATTATACATACAAGCACATATTTACTTCTTATCAAAGTATCACTTTAATGCTCACATGAAGCAGTATCAAAATACTGCCAATGAGACGTAGAAGTCTCTTGCTCCATTTTCCCCAGTGGCATTCTACTCCCTAGAGTAGTCTTTTTAGTTATTTTTATTTTTAAAATTTTTTACCAACTATTTTAGACTTTTTGGTAGAACACTCAATAATTTCTGAATCTATCAGACTTAGGCAATTCACTCTGCAATTGGCATGATGGGGATTTTGGTTATTTATACTTAACTCTCCTTCTTCTATTAATCTTCTCCTTCTATTCATATAACTGTAACATAGCTGCAAGCTTTAAGTAAAACACTTAAAGTCATTTTCTTATTCTGATGACTTGCAATATTATCTCTTTATTCCCCACAGGATGAAATGAGGATCTTGGTCCCATATACTTTCCCCAACTTTTTCTCACTCATTTCAGACCCTACTTCTGTTGATCACTCTTTCTGTGTTTAGGTTGTTTATATTTGCATGTCCTGCTAAAAAGGCAATGATCTTTGCCCAAAGGTTAACTTTAAAAGTAGAGCAATAAACAGTATTAACATTATTATTGCCACATAAATATCATTTAATGTTAGGTAAAAAGTTTGTTAGGATTACATTTTTTTAAGAGACCAATGTCATGACCTCTAACTCACTGAAAAGATTCCTAGCATTTGAGTTCAAATAAATGTTTCTTTCCTTATATTTAGTCAATTGCTTAAAACTAAGCTGCATTTCTTTTATGTATTCTATTTTCCTGCATCATATCTTCATATATATATATATATTTTTTTTACTCTGTATCATATTATCTGGTCTATTTGGTCTGCTTTCCCCCACTCCAAATATATCCCCCTTCTAGAGTCCTCTTTTTCCCTACTCCACACTGGACTTACAGCTCCTGGACATCCTGTTGCATCGCTAATGTCTAAGTTTGGTGTTATTGGTGCTATCAAACTTCTTGGTTAGATCTGATATTTTGGTAGCTTCCTGTTTTTTGAATTATCCTCTTGTTTTATTACAATACATCCTAAACTAACTTCCTAAGAGAAAGAGGTAAATGTTCTCTTTCTTGCATGCTGTCATATTTGTGTGACCCTTTGGCCGACAATAGAATTCTAGATTGAAAAGAGTTTCCTTTCGAAATTTTAAAGCTCTGATCCATTGTTGTTGATGAGAGGTCAAGTACCAGTCTTATGCCTCCTGTTTCCCTTTAAAAACTTTCAGGAGCATCTCATTATTTTAGGTATTTACATGTTTTCAATGACATACTTGAGAATCCTTTTTGTACTTATTACAATATATACTAAGTGAAACTTCTTGGTTTATAGATTAATGTCTTCCATTGAGCTATGGGAAATTTTATTTCTATCTTTTCTTTAATATATTCTCTCCTTCATGTTCTCTCTTCTCTTTCTCTGACTTTTAATATCTGGATGTTAGATCTTCTAGACTTATCCTTTCTCATGACTTCTGTCTTTGTACTTTAGTCTAATTAGTGAGAGTCCCTTTGCTGTGTTTAGTCCCTCTACTTTTCTATTTTGTTTATTCCAACAACTGTGTTTTTAGTTCCTACATAGTCTTTCTTGCTCTCTATTTTAACTGTCGTTACCTTCTTTTTTTTTTTTTTTTGGTAATAATAGTTTCTCCAATTTGTGTAAGTTTATTAGAGTTCCTTTTGTCTTTTTGTTGTTTGTTTCTTACACTATCCCTGTTTTCATCTTGCATTAGTCTTTACCCATAATGTTGCCAGATCTCCTAAAATATTTATTATTTTTGATTGTCTATTTGTATTTAAGGGAAACAAAAATGGCAGACTGCTTTGGTTTTCCTTTGATCTAATAGAATTATTTATACTTAAAATCTTGGTCAGGCGCGGTGGCTCACGCCTGTAATCCCAGCACTCTGGAAGGCCGAGGCGGGCGGATCACGAGTTCAGGAGATAGAGACCATCCTGGCTAACCCAGTGAAACGCCATCTCTACTAAAAATACAAAAAAAATTAGCCGGGCATGGTGGCAGGTGCCTATAATCCCAGCTACTCGGGAGGCTGAGGCAGGAGAATTGGGTAAACCCAGGAGGCAGAGCTTGCAGTGAGCTGAGATCCGGCCACTGCACTCCAGCCTGGGCGACAGAGTGAGACTCTGTCTCAAATCATCATCATCATCATCATCATCATCATCATCATCATCATCTTTATCCCGAGTGACATCTGTGGGAATAGAGGAAACTGAGGGAGGGGCAGGTGATCCAATATATTAAAGAGGTGAAATTTGGCATTGATGAGCCTCCACCACAATAGAATGTGAAAATTACTATTCCCAGATGCCAACATCTAACTAAAGCCTTGCTTTTCTCCTGGGAATTAGTTCAATTTTTTTAGAGAAGAACAAACAATAATTTTTGTTTTGCTTTGTTTTGGTTTTTGGTTTGGGGGATGGTTGCATGATTATTATTTTCTTGGATGATGATGATTATTTGCTTGGAATCATTCCTGTTGTTTGTTTCCTGATACCACGAATGGAGATGATGGGTTGCACGGGAGAATAGCATATGCAGCTGTTTCATATATGGAACTTACATTGGGTTTTGTTTTCAGTCATGTCTTTTATTTCTACCCTTGGACTCCCTGAAGCTTTTGTTCTTTTTATTTCTGCAACATCTCCAACCAGTTTTGTAGTCACCTTATAGCATATTTTAGACTGTGATTTTCTGCCTGTCACATTTTAAAATGGAGCAGTAAACAAAAATTATGACCACATAAATAAGTTAAAATTGATTCAAGAAGTATGCTAAGGTTAGGTTTTAGATTGTTTTACTTTCAGGGACCAATGTCATGAACTTATCATCATCTATCTTCATCTTCATCCCAAAATAGCACCCCCTTTCTTGGTTATTATGTACCTCTTTTGTGTTCTGTTAAACTATTATATACTATACTTATGCTGTCAAAATAATTCACTTATATAGAATTAAATTTTGTGTAAATATTTAATGTATAAATATTTAGTAGAAGCTCTGAAAGGAGTGAAGGCAAAAACTTTCCTGACGTGTAATAATTACTTACCTAGAGCATCACTAAATCTATAATCAATGAATGGATTCTGAGTTCTTTGACAGCATATCTTTAATTTTTAGGATTTAAAGTACCTCCTTTAAAGCACCGGACCAACAGTCAATTATTATGATACTCACCTCTGATATTGTGTTATCCCTGAGTGTGTAATAAACTCCTGGTCCCTGGAATTTCTCTTCTCTCATACAACTGTTTCTCAATGTATCATTTTGTGATGACATGTTTTTCTGAGCTTCCTTTACACACCTGATAGGTACACATTTTTTCCCGAGATACTGCAACAATACCAGACAACTCCAGACTTTCCTGCCTTCCTCTTGTGATCTGTAAATCTATATACACTAGTTGGTTATGTGCAATGTTGTATGCCCTATGCTCTTTCACTGGTGATGTTTTAAAACAAGCATTGTAGATGACCATGAATTATAGCTGACAGCTTCCCAGTCCTATGCTGTTTCCTAATGTACATTTTTTCTCTTGTCACAACTAGGCAAGTCACATTTCAGTGTTTTGATTTTGGTGAATGCCCACAACAAGGCTAGTGAAGGAAGGAGGCGTAGTAGAAAGCTGTTGGCCAGGTGAACTTTTAGAAGACACTTGCTACGTAGAAGAAGATATAGAAAATGCCTTTATCACTTGGTGAGAAACGTGAGCTGCATTCTTTGTTGTGTCATATTAAAATGTACATCACAAGAATAAATTATAAGAATAAAACCTAACCAATACACAAACAGGAGGAGGTAAGAGGACAGAGCAGAGTTCCTAGAAAATGAAAATGATATTACAGGACAGACATGCAAGTACCCAAGAGAATGCAAAATTCTAAAAGTCTCTTAGCCAAGTGTGGAGCATAAAAGTTCTCAGTTCATGCACTTTTGAGGCATGTCAGTTGGAAAACGAGCATGCTATAGGAGACAGTTTTATTGTGTTTTGTGCAGTGACCTTTTACAGGGAAAGGTCCTTTCTGAGATATTTCGAGTTCACTCATGCATCTGTCATAGAATTTGCTTGGAACGAAGTGTGCCTGTCACCCCAACCTTTCTTCGGAGCACAGCCTGCTTCCTCGTGGGAAGAACGATGTTTTATGAGTGTCATTCAGATGGAGCAGAAAGAGGTCTTCCCCAGGTTTGTCTTGCTACTGAATCAATAGGATCTCCTGGGTTTTGAAAAGTATATTAAAAAGTTTTTTTCAGACCTCAGAGTTGGGGGAAACTAGTTTTTTTTTTTTAGCTTTGTACAAATTTCTAGCGTTATTTGTACAGATGTGCTAGAGATTCTGCTGCCTCTTGCAATCTGACAGCCTCATGGAGAGTTGAATAATGGTTATTGCCTGGGTAAGTGAGGGCTCTTTCGGAAGTGTTCAAGAGTGGGTCACATAGAGAGGAGTGCCTTCTTCCTGCATTTTTTCAAGTACCTGTTTTCCCCTATTCTATTCTTTTGGAAGGGATTGATTTTATGGTAGTCCCTTTCTTTTCTCACCTCTTGATAGCGTGTTCTTCTAAACAATTCCTTCAGATTATTCTTTAGGTCCCCTTAAAAGACCCGTGCTGGTTCTTCGTTCTTGTTCTGTCTTTATACTTAATGCAGATGTAATTGATATTTGTTTTATCAAAGTCATTTGATAACCTCTTCAATGACAAATCCCTGATTACAGTTGTATTCTCCTTTGGTAACCCACAGGGGTTGAAATTGCTCTAATTTTTGGTACTGTGTGTTAGGCTGAGATAAAAAAAAACCTTTGAGGACAATGTTTTCCTTATTTAATGTCTGGAGAAAAAAATACTACATGTGAGAAAGGTGGGAAAAGGATGTTGCACTGTATGTAATAAAAGCTATGATTTGGGGCATTTTTGTAAACTGTAAAGATGTAAATGTTCCTTAATTATTTTTGGTTATCAGACTTATATTTCTTCTAGATGTATTTCCAGGCTGAGACAATACAAAAGATGGCCAACTCTAAGTTGATTATCAAGCTTTAAATATTTTTTCACTTGATTAAGAGCATTGAAGGTGAGAATGGAATTATGTAGGCTTCACTGAGTATTCCTGAAGTTGGAAACAATGATATAGAACACAGAAAAGAAGCTCCAGAAGAAAACAGCTGCAATTAACCCATTTGGAAAGAGACCTCAATCAAAATGATAGTTAGTGAAAGAAAAGTACTTTCAGTGATCAAATTATTTGTCTGACCAATGCTTGATGGAAAGATTCCACATTACTAGTTATTTGTAATGGGTAATTGCACAATATACTGTATTGTTCAATCTGGTGTGAATGAAAGTGAGGAGATCTTGACAATCATCTTGGGACAATAGATGTAAAACTGAGACTATTCTGGGAAAACCAGGATGTATGGGCCCCCTGGTAATAGTCCAATCATTATACATCTGTGCTATAAGCACACACATAATATCTAATAATGAAAGAAACATTCAGCTAAGAAAACTTGCCGTCGAAAACTTTTGATTAAGCTGTGAAGACTTGTTAGGTCATGTATTAATTTAAGATCTTTAAGATGGAGAGCATCCCATCAATGATTAGGAGAAACACAAACATTTTATATTGTGTTTAATAAATTGTTTTATGTTTCATAAAAACATATAACCTACCCTACAACTTATAATTATATAAAGCTTTTTATGTTTAATAAACATTTCATATTGTGTTTAATAAAACACAAACATTTTATTACTTACAGGTCCTGGGTGGGGGCAGTACATGGCATGCCTGGAGATCACTCACAAGGAGATCAGGAAGTGTGGGCAGGGGGAATGTGAACCTGGGGCAATTGTATTTATTGGAGTCCAGGTGAGAAACCTAAGTGTCATGGGACAAGGGGAGCAATTGGGCAGTTTAAAGCAAGCAGGCACAACATTTGAAACAACCCAACGTTAAAAAGCCTTTCTGGCAAAGAAATGTTATCTAGAAATCTAGCTGACCCGAAGGCTGAGTATGTGGGTTTGGGGTGAGAGCTATCTCTCCTCACCAGAGCAACAAAAAGGAGAACTCATCAGCTAAGCTAGATAGCCAAACACAAAATGAATGCTGAGGCAACATAAAAATATAAGAATCATAAGGTCAAGTTGGGACAGAGATTCTGTACCTGGTACAAGGAAGTGCTTCAACGAATAGCAGGGAGTTAGGGCAGACTACTTCTAGTGTCCAGAGTTTTCAAGTTTCATCTGGCTGTCAAAACCATTTGTCCCCTGGACTGTGATTTAACTGGTGATGCTGGCTGGCAGTGCCTCTACTGACGACTTAGCAGATGACTCTGAGCTGACAACTTGCCATCCTTCAGCTGTCCTGGCAGGAGGGATTCAGTTACCCGCATGCACAGCACAGAGCAGAATCCAACCTCATAGATTTTGAAAAACTTATTGCTAAAGTCTATTATTAACAGCTTGGTAAGAAAAGCCTTTTTAATTGAGAAATGTATAGATCATCGTGAAGGAAAAATATTTGCTAAGACCAGACTGGCCCAAGCTAATCCTTTTGGGAATAGCCTTACCCATTTGGGGGAAATGGCTCATTTACTTGTAAGTTATACCTGTCAGCTTCCCTTTTCTACATTTGACAGCTCTTAAACCAGCAGTATAAGAACTGCTGGTGAAAAAATAAACGCTAGTATAAAACTTTATGTACCTATTACATAACAGTCATATATTAGGTGTACATTTAAGTACAGACACTGAAATAGCAATATAATTTGTTGGGGAAACTCAAAATGCAATAGAAAAATTTGACTTGGAAAGCACCAAAAATGTACATGATGCAAGTAAAGTTAAAGAAAACAATGGCATTGGGAGATAGACTCGTTTCTTGTTCTTCTGTGGACTTTAGTAATATATGGAATTTAGACTTTCTTATATTTAAAAAATATGAAAATGCACATAATGTTTCCCAAGCTGCTCCTGATCCTTTGGTGATGATTCCTACAGAAAAATAAAGTGCTTGGGATGGGGAAGAACTCTGTGGCTATCGATATTTGACCCTGAGAGTGAACCTCACCTTTGGAAGTTATTACCAAGCATTTGACTTTTGGAAGACTCTTTACACAGAAAGAGATCTCCACTTTTGAGGTGAGGACATTAAACTTGGTTTAAAAAATTACTTTTTCCAACTACCTTAACTATGTGTTATATGTGATCCATACACGATTACTAAAAAAATATATAAACATTTATTCATATACTGGTTAATTGGCTTTAAAGAAAAATCACCTTTATAATCCCATCAGGATTTAGTTTGACAAATTTTTTGGAAAATTAAAAATACGAAAACACCTGGATGTATTTTTGTGTAAACTTTAGCTGTTAACATCCATTTTCAATGCTTGTGTTGTTTTTCAGAACAGAACTTAACCTTCAAAATCAGTCATTTGTTCCCAAACTTGAATTGTCATGAAACACACTCCTTGGGGTTCCCTCTCTGACTGAATATGATTTCTAAGAATGAGATGGCATGGTTACTGTATAAAGATCATTTGTTCTACAGGTCAGAAGGCGTTCTCATCTTTAATTAACTTTGTGATATTGGGTAAATCACTTAACCTCTACGGTTTTATCTTCTGTAAAATATAAAAGAAAGACTTCAAGCTAGTTTGTTTCTACTGTAAGAGCTTGAGATATTTTATCTTGATGACATCATGGCTCATGGGCATGCTGAGATAGGATTAGCAATTGCAAAAACAGTGGTCTTAAGGTGAAGAAACCTGGACAGGATTTCATACTTAACCTGGGAAATAAAATCAGGGAATGTGGGTAAAGTCAGACACTATGTTAGCACAGGATGAGATGCTAGCAGATGATGAATCCAACAAAGACA
Source organism: Papio anubis (assembly GCF_008728515.1). Classification (NCBI taxonomy): domain Eukaryota; kingdom Metazoa; phylum Chordata; class Mammalia; order Primates; family Cercopithecidae; genus Papio; species Papio anubis. The sequence continues at coordinate 30,365,520 of NC_044983.1, forward strand.
TGCATGAAAGGCCACAGGGCTGTTTCTGGGCTCATACCAGCTAGTCTCAATTAGGAGAAAAAGCAGAGAGACTGGTGGAGTGGAGGAGAGGAAGTCGTGATGCGGTAGCTCCATCCTGGAGGGTTTCTTTGAGAGCCAAGAGTTCCAATTCGTGTATGGCATTACCCCTTCTGGGCTGAAATAAACAGTCCTCTACAAAAACCTGACAGTATTCTGCCCTCAAGCCCCTTTGTTAACCAGGCCAAGGTGAGGCATGGGTTTCATGCCCTATTGGTAGCTGTGTGAGCTTTCTTGTTACGGAATTGGTATTCAAGTATGCTTTTAAATCATATTCCTCTCTGACACCCTTAGCTACATAACTAAGTCTTAGTGCTATTGCCAGTGGTTCAATCCAAATGATGTAGTTGAGAATCTAGTTCATTACTCTGAGATGGGACTCTGATGAAGATGTAGGGTGACACACTGTCTTTGTGAAGAAGGTATGTGTGGAATACTTAGTGTCCTTGGTGAGATGGCAGAACTTAAACCATGAGGAGGATGGCAATCATGAGGAATGCTATCAGGAAGTTTTTCCAGCTTGATAGATAGGAAGGAAAGCAGAGTGGCAGGAAGGGGGCCAAGTGCTATCTCCTTGAAGGAGGAATGAACAGTCCTTGGGGCCTGTCTGCTCACAGGCAGGAGACTTACACCAGAACTGTGTTTATTGGAAGTCTTTTGGAGTTCAAAGTGAACTTATCTGAGTTTGACACATAATACCCTACAGCAAGATGGAGAGTAGTAGATGAATTACATATTTGGATACTGTTGGGAAGACAGTGGTAAAATCCAAGTTGGAATAAAGCATATGCTATGGGAGATCATCAATATCGTTGAGCATGGGCTTTGAGGATTAGAGTTATGATGAAGTATAATAGTACAGAATCAGCTTGAGACACAGTCTTATGTTTGTTTTGGTCATCTGCCTGGAGGCAAGGTGCAGAAAATGCTTATACTTTGACAAGTTGTGAATTAAATAGAACTTTCTAGCTATGGTTGATGAACTGGGTGGTTGTCAGAAATCAAGACTTCATGATTGGGAAGCTGTGGGGCTGGGGAATTTCCTTGGAAAAGAGAGAGACTCTCAATGGTGCTAGTGGGTTGGCCTAAGCCCTGACAGTGGAAGGGGCCCTTTTTAGAAGACTGCACCCTGGGGTAAGGATGCTTGTGACCCTGAGACTAGCATCAACCCATGATAGAACCCAAGGGTGCAGAAATCCATGATAGAAACCAAGGGTACTAACACCTTCAGGGTGTTGGCAGAGTGAGGGACACTCAATCTAACCAGGGACATCCTTCATCTGAGAATGACTTTTCTAGATCTTCCTGCAGTGGTTTTGAGAGTCTGAGCCCTAGTTGAGCCTTCTGTGATGCCTCCCAAGTCCTGTCAGTGTGGCGTGCCCACACATCTTTCTCCACAAAGGATGCAGAAATAGGAATGTAACTAGAGCAGTTCATCCTCAATAGAGAGTCCTGTGTGGTTCCCAGCTGGGCAGTAGTTTAAAGGATAGCCCTGTGAATCTACTCAAATAGTATCTTTATTTAAGATGTCAATAAAAGGTAGTAAACTTGGGAATCTCTGAGAAGCATTGATCCATAGTGGAAATTACATGTATTTAAGTTTGAAGGTAGTAAATATATATTAGGAATACATTATATGCCAGATACTATCCTAGGTATAGAGCTATAACTGGAAGTCAGAGCAATGCAAAATCTACCATTGGGGATTTTAAGACCAAGTTTTCAAGCCAAATGGAACTGGATTCTACTAATTTCCAGATTGATGCCTTGGAAAGGTTACTTGAGCTAGTCAATAATTAAGTAGCCATACTTATTTTAACAAATTAAATTTAGACTCCTAGAAAAATTAGAAAGTACTGCACTGGCTTTCCTATTTTCCTAATGGCCATCATTATTTACCCAGTGACTCAATGCAAATTTTGATTCATTTTCCTTTTCATAGCCACCCTATCAAAAAGTCCTGCTACTGTTATTTCTACTTCAAAATACATCTCAAATCTATTCACCTCTCTCTGTTCCGATCTGTACCACCCTAGTCCAAGCTCTCTTCATCTCTAGAGCAATAGCTGGTAACCATGTGCTTACAGCACATTCTCTGCAAAGCAGCAGAGTATACTTTTTACAGCATATATCAGATCATAAGGGCCTCTTGCTTATAAAGGACCAGTGGATTTTTATTGCATTTACAATCCAAATCTGAAATTGACATCATAACCAGACTTCTCTCATTCTCTCCCATTTCTTCTGATATCACATTCCTGCATTAAGCCCCACACCCTGCTTCCTCCCACCTCACCTCAGCCTCACTGTGTTCTCAGTTTCCAGCACGCACCAAGCTCTGTGCCACTTCGAGGCCTCACACCTGCCGCTCTCTCTGCCTGTGATTCTCTTCTCTACGCTCTTTGCCGAACCACCTCCTTCTTATACTTCTGCCCTAAGCCTTACCTCAACCAGCCCATCATTCTCTCAGCCTCCTCCATCGCACTTGTCATGATTGGTATTTGCTTATTTACATGTTTTCTCTCACACATTGGCCACTGCAAAGGTAAATTCTTATCTGTTGTGTGTTCACCTTGGAATTCCCCATTCTTGGCTCAATGGGAGGCACTTATTAAATATTTTTTAAAATAAATGATATTTTTATGATAGATAATTGCAGATTACATGATTGTTCAGTTGTTACTTTGTACAGTCATAGAGTTTGCTGGTTTTAAAGATTAGCACTTGGTTTATATGTGAATGAACTTTCAAAATTAGACATGATCTTAGTTTTCTTGTCAAAGACTCTATTTCTAAAGATTTGCATGAGCTAGTCTGGTCCTGGCTATCTTCCTATCAGGGATGCATTCCTGTATTGTAGATCGACTTTCTAAATCATTCATGGCCCTTCCTTCTGTGCCGTTAACTAGGAAGTGTACAGTACTTTGGAACATTTCTTTATAAGTATTTCAAATATGACCATGGAAATGTGTGCACTGGGATGAGGCAATCAAACTGAGGTTTTCTTTCATGATAACTATTCCTGAAAACTACCTGCAGTGAGAAAGAATTCTCAAGCAGGTACAGTGGTGTTTGAGAAAAGGATAGATGGAATGGTTGAGCCCAGGCCTTGGAGTCAAATAAGCCTAGGTTTGCATCTCAGCTCTGTTGTTTACAAGCTATGTATTTAAACTCTCTGATCTCCACAGTGGTTTTGGTGATTTAATTAGATCATTCATACCATGAGAATGGTAGACATTTTTAACTTTTAGAAAAACACAAGGCAGTTAGAAGACAAAGGGTATGAGGACATTGCTAGCTTAATATAATGTTCTTTGAGGGTAAAATAAAGAGAAAGGGAAGAAAGGCACAGTTCTTTCTTTTTTTTTAACTTCTTAAACCTTTTCTTATGAAAAAGATATGCCACATAACCCTAATTCATCCTGGCAATTAGGTAAACAGTATACAGAATATGATTCTCACCGTTAAATAAACTTCAGTGAGGTATCTTTATCCTGAGGGAATTCTTAGAGATTTCATCATGAGTAAGCACTTTTCAGTATAGAATTGCCAAAATACAAAAGAATACCAGAGAACCACTCAAACTTCTGGAAAAAAAAAAAAAAAAAAAAAAAAAGAAAGAAACCCAAAACATTGTGATTGAAGAAAAAAAAAAAGCAAAGTAAGAAAAAGAGGCCCTTAGTCATTCTGTTCCCTTTCGGGCCTCTATCTTTCGTTTCTTCTGGGGAAATAAAGTTATAAACTGTGCTGGCAGTAATCTAGGTTGATACCAAGTCAGTTACCCACCCCCAACTCCATGTCTTCTAAAGATTCTTTACCACCCTTTGACTCTAATGAAAGAAAACAGTTGTTTCCAGTTTTCTATCATGTACCTTTCCACTCTGAGTTATAAAATAGCTTTCTTGAAATTCCTTTAATTGTTTTTACAAAGGATTAGCATTAAATTCTTAGACAAAAATAAATTAGTAATAGTAATCAAAATGACCTAACTCCACTGTGTTTTTACTTTTCTTCTGGGTTTCACTTGCAACCTACTGAGGTAGGAGGGCAAGTAACATAACTGCTTATATGGTGATTTATTTTAAATTGAATGCAAATTTCTATTTCTTAAGGCCTCATTGGCTTCATGGCAAATAAGAGAGTTTTAAAGAATTTATTGTGTTAATTTCTGAAAAACAAGGAGCTTCCTGTTGATAATAACGGCACGAATGACAACTCCTACGTAGCTCTACCCCCTCCACTTTCAAGTTTCAAGACTTTTGCTGAAGTTTTTGGGTCCTTGTTCACGTCTATTATTAACATCTCTTGTGTGAAGGGGAATTTTGAATGAATGGGATGAAATCATCTAAACCAGCTTCGGTCCTAAATATAGTGTCTGACATCAGGTCTGGGAAAAAAAAAAAATTTGGTCAAAGAGATAGCCTGAGGTTATTTTTAGGAAGTTGGATGTTTAGGGAAATTAATACTATGGAAGTTCTGGCCTCTATCTCTGAAGATACGCCATTGAGAGATACATGCATCCATTCAACATCTCGTTTTTTTCCATTCCTGCCCCTTGGGTGTTCCGCATCATTCACTATCTTGTCATTAGAGCATTAAGCAGAAGCTCGAGGCAGAAGATAACTAATGCAACCTTTCATTTGGTTGTGTAATTTTTCTGCACAGAGCTTTATAGGATTTCATTTCGGGTTAATAAGGGGAAGTTGGAACCGAGGAGAAAGCTTATGCTCTGCCAACATATACCGCGGATTACTAAACTTGGAGGTAGAAAATAGAACACAGGAATAAAAATGGAAAAGTCCTGGCAGATTTCTCTGTAGCAGACTTCATCCTTAAAAAGCAGAATTCCATCCAGCTCTTCTTGGTGGCATAATTCCTTATCATGGAATTATAACATAAATGCTCTGTTTTTATGAGTCTCTCTTTTCTAAAGCTGAACTGAGTGTCTGAAAGACAGATGATGTGTCTAATACCACCCTTGTTTTACAGAAGGAAAATCTAAGAAAACTATAGCTACCCTCCTGGGAAAACATATCTAGGTGTTTACTAACAGTCACTTAGGCTGCATCTATGCACTTCCACACAGAAGGATAAATGTCACATGTTCATTGAATGATCCAGATGTTTCAAATATACAGTTGGTTTATATTGGGTAAACAATGCAATTAGATCATGTAAATTTTAATTTTTCATTTGGAGTTTATCACTATGCAGGCAATCATAGATTAGAAAGTTAATTTTTTCATGTTCTACCTCTTTCATTTGTCAGGTTCTTTTAAATGCTGTTATGCAGCAATAAATAATATTTTATCCATAATCAAGGTAGATGACTTACTGGATATCAGATATTATTATTAACAAAAAGTTTACTACATTATACAAATATTGCTAGACAAAGACAACCTCTAGAAAGTTAACTAAAGTAGCTAGGGCTCTCAACTGCAACCACAAAACTTTCGCAGTTAATAATAATTTCACAGTTATTAACATAACTTTTTCAAGAGGTACTATACTAGACCAAGGATCCTAAATATAACTTATTAATTTCTGTGATGGCTACTAGGGGACATCAATATTGGTATACATTCCTCACTGCGATGAAGACACTTCTACATCTACTTTTGAGATTTTTTTGGTCATCCTTCTAGCAGTCAGCTGTCACCTCTTGCTGCTGTTACAGTTCCTAGTAATAGTTCCCTTATTCTTCAAATCTGATGTTGGCAGGGGGGTCAGATACTCAAGCATGATTAGAATTGTAGAAGCTTGAGCCTCATATTTAAATGTGTTTAAATATATGTTTGAAAAAGAATTAATGAGCTCTTAATTGCAGATCAAAGGATATGGTTTGATAGCAAAGTGGCCCAATGAAAGTTACTTGAATTTTCCTTTTGTCTTTCAGTAAATGGAACTGTATTCTTGAAAGCCTCCAAGTCTTTGTCTTGTTCCTCAAGATTCTCAGGGCAGTGGGTGTGGGTCAGGGGTAGGTGTGTCTGGGAATTACGAGTATCTAGTTGATTTAGTAGCTATATTTCTCTTCTTTAGCCTGTTTATTGGGAAATGAAAGGCAATTTAGGTTATCTCATTTTCAGTCAGTGTCTGTTATGAATTCATTGGAAATGGCAATGTGGAAAGAGGAATGAATATTGTAGATTTCTTTCATTGTCATATTTGTAAATTACTGGTTGGGATTTATAAACAAATTATTGACTAATTATGAACAAACTATTGATTTTTTCTTTTCAATCAATATGAACAAACAAGCTACCTAACAGATTTAATTTTAAAAATAGATTTGAAAGGCATGTAGTAGTTAAAACAAGGCCCCTTGATTCAGATTGCCTGAGTTCAAAACTCAAATAGGCTACTTTTCTGTAGTATGCCTTTAGGTAGGGCGCCTCAGTTTCCTCACATGTAAAAACAAAATGTTAATAACAGCTTACCTCCTGGGGTTATTGTGAGTGGGTCAAATGGCCTACTATGTGTAACATGCTAGAACAGTGCTTGGCTGGAGTAAGCTCTGTTTAAATGTTAGTCCTTGAATAAAAGTAGAGCTCTGGTAGAGATATTCCATAAAGATAACCTTAAACATTTTTTGAACTTTTTATGCCTCCAAAATATAGACTTCCAAACTCTCCTATGACTGACCATATTACTTATACCCTAACAAGGAAGTTATTAAGAATCATACCAGAGTAACAGGAATAAATCATGCGAGTCAGGAAAAGGCGTACATTGGTTATTCTATTTATAACGTTACTTGAGTATTTATAACAACAAGTAAACAAAATATTTTTTAGAAAAAGAAAAGATTAATATGTTGTACAAATATTACTAGACAGGTAATTTCTCTCCTTTTTTTCCAATGTATTCCAGACCCCCATGTATATCAAAATTAAATGCTCAAATCCCTTACATAAAATGGCATAGTATCTACCTATAACCGCCACACATCCTCCTGTATACTTTAAACAGATTACTTATAATACCTAATACAATGTGAATGCTATGTAAATAGTTGCCATGCTGCATTTTTAAAATTAATATTATTTTTTAATGTTTTTAACTTTTTTTTTTTTTGAGAGGGAGTCTTGCTCTGTCGCCCAGGCTGGAGTGCATTGGTGCGATCTTGGCTCACTGCAACATCCACCTCCCAGGTTCAAGCAATTCTCCCTGCCTCAGCCTCCGAGTAGTTGGGATTACAGGCACCGGCCACCACACCCATCTAATTTTTGTGTTTATAGTAGAGATGGGGTTTCGCCATGTTGCCCAGGCTGGTCTCAAACTCTTCACCTCAAATGATCCGCCCACCTTGGCCTCCCAAAGTGCTGGGATTACAGGCATGAACCACCGTGCTCAGTCACATGTTTTTGACTTTTATTTTTACAATATTTCTGATCTATCATTGGTTGAATTTGTAGAAGCCGAACCCACAGACATGGAGAGCCAACTGTATATTGTTATTGTCATGTCTTTTTTTCTCCCCTGTTGTTTTCTGCCTGAATGGCTTAGGTACTTCTTTACAGAGTCAGATAGTGTTTACCATTGATACCACCCAGAGTGGTGTGGTTTGCTTCTCCTGACCCTTTCATGAGCAAAGCTGGTTTCAGGGGAAACTCAGGGTTCTGAACAGTTAATAACACTGATTAGAAATGCAGCAGTTTTATTCAGGCCTTGGCTTTATTAACTATTTTTGGCTTCACAGAGGCTTTTACCTCTGTGACTGATCATGTATGCATATTTCAAATGTACAAGTAAAATAAAAAGTGTTTAATACTCCAAAATGATTAGAAGTGTATTGTTAAATACCAAAAAGAAAATAATTCTGAGATGTTTCAGGCATGTTATTCTGTTATATAGTTCACGTTGAGTGTTTGTATTCATTTGTTGTTTGTTTGTTTGTAAGTAACAGGTTTTGGATAAAATTCCACAGAGAGTGGAACAACACACACTGGGGTCTATCGGAGAGTGGAAGGTGGGTGGAGGGAGTGGGTCAGGAAAAATAACTAATGTATACTAGGCTTTAGTATACATTATACGATGTATACTAAATGATGAAATAGTCTTTACAACAAATCCGCATGACACAAGTTTACCTATATAACAAACATGCCATTGTACCCTGAACTTAAGTAAAAAAAAAAAATTAAGTCATGTAGATTCATACTTTGAGGTGCAGCCACATGAATGATTATGCCAAATTATTATGACAGAAAAGTCTATTATTGATTTAGAAAAAGAACACTGGGCATCATTTGAATAACGGGCTTTATAAAGAACTGCACATATTGGTTACTGGTAGTAAAATTCACAGAATGGTAGATATAAAAAGTACTAAAGGGTACGAGGAAAACTTGGTTTGTTCTAGGTCAGCTAGTAAGAGTTTAATCTAGAACCCAGGCTTCTGACTCTATTTCAACATTCTTCTCATAATATCATTGAGGTTACACTTAATAAATAACGTTAAACACTTACTCTTTTTAAAAAAATTGTTGGCTGTACATGGTGGCTCACGCCTATAATCCCAGCATTTTGGGAGACTGAGGCAGGTGGATCACCAGAGTTCAGGAGTTCAAGACCATCCTGGCCAACATGGTGAAACTCCGTCTCTACTAAAACTACAAAAATTAGCTGGGCATGGTGGCAAGTGCCTGTAATTCCAGCTACTTGGTATACTGAGGCAGGAGAATTGCTGGAACCCGAGAGGCAGAGGTTGCTGTGAGCTGAGATCATACGTTGCACTCCAGCCTGGGCGACAAGAGTGAAACTTTATCCACTCCCCCTCCCAAAAAAATTGTTAACTACTACAAGCATAAATATGGATATCAACTTGCCTGCATTTCTGAAGCTAGACCGTAAGTATTAACAGTGCTTACATATCTACGGTCCCTGGCAGATAGTAGGTGTAAGAAATACAGATTAATTGAATGAATCATATGGTCATGGGTAAGTTTCTTCTTTTGTGCTTTTAGCATTTTTTAAATTTTTACATTGATCATGTATTGCTTTTGAAATTTTAAAAACCTAGCAAAATGTAATTATTGTAGAAACTGACATCAAAAAACGTTTTAGCTGAAACAGCATAATTTTACCCTGAGTTTGAAACTTCTGATATCAAGAACTTTGACAAGCCTAATACAGGTGCTATGCAGGATGAAGTGAATATGCTTAGAATTTTTGATGAAAATGAATCTGACTACTCAGGTGTCTCTATGAGAAAGGTAGGCAGTTTGATTTGTAATTATGGGAAGCTGAATGTGAGGCTTGGATGAGGCGTTGTCGATATCAGACCAGCTCCTTCCTATTGGGGGCTGAATTCCTTTGGGGCCATCAGAGAGGCCAACAGGAAGAAATCATGGAGTTCTTGCAATACACTTAGAAGTCAGTAGATCCACTCCACACATCAGTTGTAATTGGCCATATAGTAAAATATTTGGTAGCGTTATTCTTGTCCTTTTCCATATGTACAAGAGAGAAAAATACAACTTCACATCCTCCTAAGCAAGTGATCAAGTTTAGATATTTGTCCCCTCCAAATCTCATGTTGAAATGCGACCTCCTCATGTTGGAGGTCGGGCCTCATTGGAGGTGACTGGGTCATGTGTGCCCTCCCAGTGGTAATGAGTGAGTTCTTACTCTGTTAGTTCATGCAAGAATTGATTGTTTAAAAGAGTCTGGTGCTTCTCTCCCCTATCTCCTGCCTGCGCTCTCACCATGTGACACGCCTATTCCTCCTTCACCTTCCAGCATGATTGGAAGCTTCCTGAGTTCCTGACCAGAAGTAGATGCTGGCGCCATGCTTTGTGTATAGCCTGTAGAACCATGAGCCAAATAAACCACTTTTCTTTATGAATTATTCAGTCCCAGGTATTCCTTTATAGCAACACAAAACAGGCAAATACCAGAGCAACAGATCAGAATAAGTAATGCTGAGAGGACCTGATTTGCTATAGGTATTGTTCTAGGGTAGCCCTGGTATCCATTGAAGTCTCTGACCGTGAGCTCTGCCTGCATTAATATAACTGGACCAAAGGAAACAGAACTTTAGTTTTATGAATGGGTGTCTCTCCAAACAATTTTTCCTGGCTGAGCTTTGTTCATTAACATTTTTCAATTTCTAAAGAACAAATAGTCTCCATTTCTCTTTTTATGCCTGGCCCAGTCTCCTGATAGACATAACCTCCCTCCTGTTTAGTTCCATGAATTGTACTCCAACTGCCCAAACCTGAGAAAAAGAATTAATGACTCATTCTCTCTGTTGAGTGGAGGGCTTATTCCAGCTGGCTTGTGCTGTTCTGTGTGTATGGATTCTGTCAGCGGGGTTGAAATAAGATGTTAACTGGCAGTTATTCATTAATTTACATCAAGAACAATGACTTGTCAACCATTTCTGAAACATTTTGACTAACATTTTTCCTGTTGCTTAGAACTGATCTTAAAACCTGGGACAGGCATATGGAAGGAAGCAAGGATCCCCAGTTATGCTGATTGAAATTAGGACTAATGGGTTTAACACGGAATGTTTATGCATGTAGAATGAAATACACACACACACACACACACATGCACGCACATACAAGGGGTCATACTTTATGTTTGCATTTTCCTCTAAAAGTATCCCTAAGAGGATTTGTGGTTAGTACTACATTTTTTTCATCATAGTTTGCTTAAAAGATAAAGCAGATATTATAATTATTTTCTTTACAGGAGGGAATGAGTTAAACAATAATTAACTGAACAAAAGCAATGTCCAGGTACTGCAAAACTTTACATAAATTACTGCTGTTCATTTTCATAGCAACCCTATAAAGTAAAGGATATTATCCCAACTTACAGATGTGGAAACTAAGACTAATTAACTTACCTAGAATCAAGGTGGCAGAGCCAAGACACGAATTCAAGTTTCTCTTCCTCTAATTTAACATTATTTCCTGTACAAATGTAAATGTTCTTAAAAAATAATGAATACATAATGGCTGGATTCATATCAATTTTCTGCCAGAATTACCATGTTTACCTGAAGTAAAATATGCTCATAAAGAAAGCAGAAAGTGCAGCTGGTGCTTACATCTAGGATGATTAACTGGCACGTACAGAATTTTTTTTCCTTCAATTGCAAAATGAATGCAGTAAAATTTCAGGGCAATGGGTTTTTTCCCCACACAAGACAAGGTGATCTGAATGATACAGAAGGGAAATGCCATACGTGGAAATAATATATCAAGGATTCATTATGGTCATTCTTCAGGTCATTTTTGATGTCTATACATTTCAACATTTGAGAAGTTGTATATTACATGCACACAAACCCATATTCAAATATACAATTGGCTAAACAAGTATTTGTTTTAATAAAATAGTAACAATAAAATATTTATAGCAAAGGGGACAAGACTCAGGACTGAGAGGAAAAACTCAATTAAAAAAAGACAAAAATACTTAAATATCTCTTGATGCATCTGCTTAGCAATGTCTACAATAGCTTTTTTAACACTATCAGAATATAGAGCATAAATTATAATGTTTATCCTGCTTTTAAGGGAAAATTTTATCTCTTTTATGAAATCATGGTGGGAGAAAAGAATTCTTAACATGATTATTTGTCTCATATTTTGTTTTAGGATTCTGTTAGTGTTTTTAGGATACTATCAATGCAAGGTGTATGTACGTGTCCTGGCAGTTGAAGGAAAGACTAAGGAAAAAGATGAAAGAGAAGTGTCGCGTCCCTTACCCTCCTCTTAAAGAAATGCTGAAGTTGCTGAGCAGAAAGTGCCACAGTCATGTCCCTTAATTTATCCCTCAACCTTTTCCAGAAGTAAAGTGACTACACCTAAGCTCAGACAGTGACAGTCGTGAGAGAAAATCTTTATAGGAACAGTGATAGGAATAAAAGTGTGTGCATTGGGATAGATGTATTTTTTAATTACAGAAGTAACTATTAATCTATATAAGAGGGGCTCCTTCCACTCTCAGGGCTTCCAACTTAACCATCTGTGAAGAGTAGGTCCTTCAAAACCAGCTGCAGCGGCAAAATTCTGAGATGATATTTCCAGACTCAGCAGATAGGAACAGGGGTGCTAAGATGAGATATGGCAGGGAATATTAGTCAAGGTTCTCCAGAGGGACAGAACCAATTGTGTGTGTGTGTGTGTGTGTGTGTGTGTCTGTGTGTGTGTGTGTGAGAGAGAGAGAGAGAGAGAGAGACAGAGGCAGAGAGACAGAAAGAGAGTGCTTTAGTTTAAGGAATTGACTCACAATTATGGAGACTGGCAAATCTAAAATCTTCAGGCTGGGTTGGCAGTCTAGAGACTCAGGAAAAGCTGATATTGCTGTTTAAGTTCATAAAATTTCTGTTGTCAGAATTCTCTCTCATTTGGGGAGAGGTCAGTCGTTTGTTCTATTCGGGCCTTCAACTGATTGAATCAGCCCCCTTCACATTATGGAGGGCAATTTGCTTGACTCAGAGTTCATTGATTTAAATGTAAATCTCATCTGAAAACACCCTCCTAGAAACATTCAGAATAATGTTTGACAAAATATCCAGGGACCATGGCCCAGCCAAGTTGACACATAAAACTGACCATTACAAGTCTAGTTGGCACCCATATACATCTCCTTAAACCATTCTTAATCTCCAGATGTGGTCATATTCTGAGGAACTGGTGGTTAGAGCTTCAACATATGCATTTCGAGGAGATACAGTTTAGTCCACATCATGGAGGTAGCCCTACAGTTTTTTTTTTTTTGTTTCCATTCCTATTGGCAGAGACAGTTGAGGAAAAGGGAAAGTTCCCTTTCATTTATTTTACTCTCCTGCACGTTAATCTTTAAGGAGAGAATAGAATGACAGTTGGGGCACACAACAAGGATTGAAGGGCAGCCCACTTGAGTCCATGCACTCCCAGAGCAAAGCAAAGGAACATTAGATTAGTGGGGTAGGGACTAAAGAAGTAAACAGAATTGAAACTGGCAGAAGATAGGGTCATTGTAGAGTGGAAAAATAGATCTGAAACATGGTTGTTAAGTCATAAGCTAATATTTGGAAAGACAGACTCCACTTACTTTTTTCCAATAGATATATATTTACTGAAATCTTGGGAAAGCTAAGCTTATGATCGGGAATAACCAGGCTATATCCCTTGGGTCCCAAAGTCAATAAGCAGGAAGAGCTTGGTGTTTAAGTCCTTAGGAATGGGTCGTGCCACTTGGAAAAGAGAAGAGATGTTTAGATCCGTGGATTGTTATCATCTGCAACCCAGGAGGCTCTTTGATTCTTCATGTCACATTATTTTTACCTGAGGATTGTAGATACCCTACCGTCTAAAAGCCTCTGGTCAATCTGCCTTGGAACCCCAGGATACATTAGGCAAGGCCTGGGGCTGACTTTGACAAAGGACACAGTATTGCTGGCAGAAGAAATCACTCTTAAAGAGAATATAGATGCTACTGTGAGAGACTCATCAACTGATTAAGATCCTGTTGAATATTCGCAAATTGAGTTTGAGCTTGTTGACAAAAACCAGGCTTAGGCAGAGGGATGATGATCCTGAGAGCATCCTATCTCCACCAATAGGAGTATGTTTTCAACCTAGTGTGTGTTGTTGTTGTTGTTTTAATTTTTATTTTAGGTTCCAGGGTACATATGCAGGTTTGTTATATAGGTAAACTAATGTCATGGGGGTTTGTAGTACAGGTTACTTCATCACCCAGGTGTTAAGCCTGGTACCCAATAGGTACTTTTTCTGATCCTCTCTCTCCTCCTACCCTCCACCCTCAAGTAGGCCCCAGTGTCTGTTTTTCATCTCTATGTGTCCATGAGTTTTCATCATTTAGCTCCCACTTATTAGTGAGAACGTGTAGTATTTGATTTTCTGGTCATGTGTCAGTTTGCTAAGGATGATGGCCTCCATCCTTGCCATGAAAAACAACAGGAAAATAAAACACCACCCTTGAGCATGCCTCTAGAACTTGAGGTTCAAGAAAGACAGAAGAGTGGCAGAAAACTGTATCTTAAGTATATTCTTTATCTATTGTCAGTCCTCAATCTGTCAAGAACATTGCTGCTACCTGACCTCATAGACATGCATTTGAACTCCTACTTTTAGTATCTGCTCTAAGATCTGATTTAAGAACAGATAAGCTTGGTTATCTGAATAGAATAAGCTTGGTTCTCTAGGAATCAATTTTCCCAAATTTCGCAGTTGTTCTATGTACAGTCACATTGTATATTACAAAATATATGTTTAATTGTCACAATCAAGTATAATTCAGTTTTTAAAAGCTCAAACTGCATCCTGATAGACACTATGAATAAATAAATATATATGTCAACATCTCCCTATCCCCAATTCCTCCCTCATCAAAAACTAAATAAAGGGCAAATGAATAAATAAATAAAAATGTTTAAACTGCTGACCTTCCTGTCAACAAAGGTGATATGAGTTACAAGAATCTGTTTTCTAGCTGGAGACGTGGGCGCAGCCAAGAGTATGCCTCCACCATTAACACCACTAAACCCAACCTACTCACAAACAACAGCTGCATAAAAAGGCCAAGCTTAGTATCATGTGTAATTTATGAGAGCTTGTTAAAACACATACATGCACACAAAGCTGAATGAATAATACTAGGTGATGGTTAGGAAACAGAAAATTCCCAAAGCATCTCTTCTTTTTAATGAAGAATCAAAAATACTGTTTTATTAAAATCGGGAGGAAAAAGGCGTAAGGCCAAGTGTGTTGGGTTGGGCTTGCAACTGTACTTTGGTTACAAATTTAAAGGCCAAAGAGTTAGAGATTGTGTATATGGGTATGTGGGTTGTGGGGTGGGGTGGGGGACTTATCAATACAATAGGTAAAATGAATGGTAGATGGTGTCTGGGATAATGTGGCATATTTTATCTCAAATCCCAACCTTATCTCCCCATGGGTGATTTGGATCATGAGCAAGACTTGGCTTTAGGCTAGTTTTCAATTCCCAGGATTCTAACTCCTTCATAGCACCACCCTTATGCTCACTAATCCCTCCATCTTTAAGACACCTGGATAATGAGCTATCTGCATGGTTGAAAATAGTCTGGGTTTGTTCCAAATTTTACATTAGATAACAGGTCAGCAACAAAATAATGGGAGGGGGAAGTTAGAAAACATTAAATCTTATTTCATGCCATGTGATACAGTATATGTGTGTTTTTTTAAAATAAAAGAAAGTGACATATATTGTAGTTCAATTGGATATTTACATTTCATGTACCCCGTAATGATAGCAGTAGTTATAGAAATCTTAGCCACTTTCAAAGGACATTTTTCCCAGCAAGATGACTGACAGAATTTTTCAAAGTATAGAGAGAAACGGAGGCATAAAATTTACCTGAGAGCAGTCCTATTTAAATCGGACAAAATAATTACCTTTTCTTATATCCCTCTTCTAGAGTTTTCCTAGTATAATTTAATACATAGATAGTACTAGAAAGAAAAAGACATTTTAAATTAAGACCAATGTGAAACATTATACCAATTTAGTATCATTTTGCCCATTACCCTTATAGAAACTAAAAATAGAATGAGTGCTCAGAATTTGTACTGTAACTGCCTGCCACTTACATGGGATAACTATCTTTAGTTCCATCGTCCTTATTAAAGGTTTTCATTATGAGTTCATTTATGGAAATGTTATCTCACAGAGTTTTTTTTAGAGACTTTTCTGAGATCTCAAAATGAGGTCTCAGAAACATGATTAGAACATAGTCATTTAGTTTCCCAGCAAATGCTGATCCTTTCCAGGAAAGTTCTATAAATAAGGAACCAAAGCTGGTTGTCAGTAATTTGAAGTAGCCAGGTTGGATTGTGAATATTAATGTGTAAATTATAGCTTGTGCCAGCTATATACAACCAGGATTATATGCATATCTTCCCACAGTTTATTTTAAGTCTGAATTTGCATACAAACACTGGTCTAATTGAGTTAAAAAAAAATTCTTAAGAGATGCCATGTGTTACTTAAAGATGTTTTGTTTTGAAACTTTGTAATAGGTAAGATCCACCAATATTTGTAAAGTTTACCATTTGTAGGAAACATTCTATTCTCAGTAATTCCCAGTGAAAGTAGTAGGTGGGCTAGAGATCATAAAATCCAGTCTTCAGGGGATCAAGCTGGAACACGACTGGGTAGCTGGTGGGGTAGTCACAGCACTGCTTCTAGGAGAGATCAGAAATGGGGGACGAGACTGAGTGCAAAGTCAAGGTCAAAAAGGTTACTCTTGGCTTTTGGCTACTTCTCTGTAAAGAGTACTGTTTCTCTATTTGAAGGAGTGATTTTAGTTCAGAAGTATATTGGAAAAGTGAAAGAATTCCTAGAGAAAAGCTAATCCCAGACGAGATAGTGAACGACTTATAGTTTATTATCCAATGACTTTTAGCACAGCAACTACACATGTGCGCAAGCGTAACTACTGGGCTGCTCTGGAGTTCACCAGAAACCCCTTGCCCTTAGTTTGAAGGAGGGAAAGAAATATCTCTGTAATTATTGCTGTAAATCCTTTGCTTTTGACATAATTGATTCTCTGGCATTTAAAATTTATATCCACTCACCCATAGGATTCTTTTAACTCTTTCATTAGTCATTTCCTTGTAAGAACAGGTCTGCTAGTTATAGAGAATGTTCAGTATCTTTCATAATCCTTGTCTTTATGGGACCAAACATTTCTGCCTTGTGCTAGAAAGATTTTTCAGCCCAGCCCCAGGCAACCACCATTCATTCTACTCTCTGCTTCTATGAGTTTGACTATTTTAGTTACCTCACAAATGCTTTTGCTGCATTTGTTTTATATTTTCATTACTCTGTTTGATGGCAATGCTAGAAATTCAGGAGCTACAGCTTCTCTCCAACATGAATGCTATCTTGTCAATGCCTTCGAAGAATAAAGATCATAATTCTTTCTTTTATATTGTGATTTCTATGAGAAGAGTTTTCTATCATCCTGGATCCAGATGGAAGATATTAACTTTCAGACTAAGTGTTCACTGGACAATTTTTCTTTCATTATTCCTAAGGTCTTTATTGTACATATGATGGTGTCTCCAATAGTTAAATATACCTCTAACTACAACATATAATTTAAATTCATACCTCACATGGGATTATACTGAAGATTTTTGGTTCAAATATTTCTCAAATTTGAGTTGTATTCAGAATTTAAGGGAGGTCTAATGCCATAGGCAGGGATTAGAAGTCCAGGCCAGACGTCTGAAGCTGTCAGCTTGGGTGCTGTTGATGTGAAGTGAATTGGATCACACAGAGATAGACATGACCACAGTCAGGTGTGACACTTGATGTGCCTATGCTTTGCCTCTTAGCTAGTTCTTAGTCATTCCATGTACTGTGCTCCTTAGTAGAAGCCAGAACACTTCAGGTAGAATTCTGTGAAATCCTCACAAGGCACAGAAATGTAATGGCATTTCTGAGAGTCACAAGGGTTCACTGAAGTAGAAATTATGTTCTCATTACGTTAGCTTAATGCTGGGTATATTGGGACTCTTGCAAATGGACATTTTGTTCATGGATATTTTGTTTTAGCAATTTAAGGAATGTTAATTGGCTTAATATTTTAGAGTGAACATTTTAAAGTGATAAAGAAAAATAAGAAACTTTCTTAGCTCAATTAAAAATACATGTGTATTTTTGGTCCACACAAATCACATTACCCAAATAATTCAGACCACTTGGCTAGAAAAGGCAAGACAAAGTGTTTCTGAGAGTGTCTCTGCATTTAGATAGACTTTTTAATTCCATACTTAGAGATCATCCACTAGGGTTTCTTTGAGCTTGGTGAAGAATATTCAGCATCTTGCCTAAGCTCTGGGAATGTGAACATCAATTATGAATATAGATCATCTCAGTTTGTGCATAGCACACTTTCTCTCAGTCCAATATAAACTTGTGTGAGTAGATCTGTTTACTGTGACAACCACAACTTATATTAACTTGCTGATATACTTTTTCCAACATATTTTCTTCGGTCTGCGTTTTTCAAAGATCAAAATTCCTGCATCTTCAGCACGAGTAGGTTGAAGAACACATAATATGGATAGTGATTAGGAACATTCAGACATGGGGAAGAGGTGACATATTGTTTACTGTTTTTAAAAGATGTGTTATAAATTTCACTTAGTCAAACTAACTTGATGAAATCAACATAGCTTTATGAGGAAGAATAAGCTCTGCAAGTTATATTTTTATATGAGATGAAATAATGAGTCAGTCTTCTTGAAGTTTTTTACGTTATTATAGCAAGAACATTTAAGATGAGATATACCCTTTCAGCACTTTAAAGTTTAAGTGTACAATATAGCATTGTTAATTCTAGGTAGAGAAGATCTTAGCATCTGATGTAACTGAAACTACATGCATCGAATAGCACCTCCCCATTTCTCCTACTTCCCAGCCCCAGGAAATCACCATTAATTCTACTCTTTGCTTCTGTGAGTTTGACTATTTTACATACCTCATTGATAATGGTTTGGATGTTTTTCCCCTCCAAATTGCATGTAGAAATGTGATTCCCAATGTTGGAGGTGGGGTCTAATGGGAGGCAAGTGGATCATGGGGGCAGATCCCTCATGAATGGTTTAGCACCATCTCCTTGGTGATAAGTAAGTTTTTGTTCTGAGTTCGCGTGAGATCTGGTTGTTTAAAAATGTGTAGCATCTCTCCCCCACCGTCTTTTCCCTTTTGCCTTCTACCATGATTATAAGCTTCATGAGGCCCTCACTAGAAATAGATGCTGGAGCCATGTGGTGCAGCATGCAGGACTGTGAGTCAATTAAACCTCTTTTATTTCTTAAGTTACCCAGCCTCAGGTATTTCTTTTCTTTTCTTTTCTTTCTTTTCTTTCTTTCTTTCTTTTCTTTCTTTCTTTCTTTCTTTCTTTCTTTCTTTCTTTCTTTCTTTCTGTCTGTCTGTCTTTCTTTTTTTTTTTTTTTTTTTTTTTGAGATAGCTCAGGCTGGAGTGCAATGGCTCACGGCAACCTTTGCCTCCCGGGTTCAAGCAATTCTGCCTCAGCCTCCCAAGTAGCTGGGACTACAGGTGCGTGCACCCATGCCCAACTAATTTTTGTATTTTTGGTAGAGATGTGGTTTCACCATATTGGCCAGGCTGGTCTCGAACTTCTGACCTTGTAATCTGCCCACCTCAGGTTCCCAAAGTGCTGGGATTACAGGTGTGAGGCCCTGCGCCCAGCCATATTTCTTTGTAGTAATGCAAATGGCCTCACACACTCATGTAAGCGAAAATCATGCAGCATTTGTCATTCTTTGACTGGCTTATTTCCCTTAGTGTGATGTCTTCCAGGTGTATCCACATTGTCACATAAATTGAAGTTTTGATAACAGTTCTAAGACTTAGCTGAAGTCAAATGGAATGCTTCTGGTACTGCCTCATAGCTTGTTATCTCCTGGACTTGACTGTGGCCATTTCCTATTCCCGCCCTGCTCTGCAAGGTGGTATTCTAGCCATCCTTCAAGGTCCTGCATGAATACCATCTCCTCTAGGAAGCCTTCCTTTGGTTTCAAGGCAGAGTTCAATCTTACCTCATCTGAAAACCAGTGACACTTTGGAGTACCTCAGGATAGCCCTTCACAAACTCCTTTAATGTGACTGTGTGTGTGTATCATCTCTCTACAGTGAGAATAAAATCTCCAAAGCCAGGAACTACATCTTCCTCACTTCCTCATTCTCCACTGGGCCTTGTGTTTAATACTTGAATGAAAATTCAATAAGTATCTGTTGATGGATAAATAATCATGGAAAACAAATTCCAGACCAGGTCTGATAAATGGGTCAACATTGTGGAAAGTAAGCTTTCGAAGTATTGTAACTGATGAAAAGCAGTCCATCATGGTTAATGGGCTACCTGAGCAAATACCTTTCCTGAGCTTTTTCTTGAATTCATAGAACCTTGGGTCTGCAAGAAAACTTACAAGTCATCACTTTTTTTTTTTTTTTAATGAGATGAAGTCTCGCTCTGTTGCCAGGCTGGAGTGCAGTGGCGCGATCTCGGCTCACCGCAACCTCTGCCTCCCGGGTTCAAGCGATTCTCCTGCCTCAGCCTTCTGAGTACCTGGGACTACAGGTGCATGCCACCATGCCCAGCTATTTTTTTTTTTTTTTGTATTTTTAGTACAGACGGGGTTTCACCATATTGGCCAGGATGATCTCAATCTCTTGACCTCATGATCCACCTGCCTCAGCCTCCGAAAGTGCTGGGATTACAGGCATGAGCCACTGCGCCTGGCCCAACTCATCACATTTAGCCTCTCAGTCTTCTATGTTAGAAAACACTGATCTAAAAAATAAAATGATTTCTTCAATGCTAGATAGTCGCTGAAGTAGGACTAGAACTCAAGTGTTTTAAAGCCTGCTTCACATTTCTTGTTACTAAGCTGCACTGCCTCCCACATATGGCCTATTTTGGTCTCTAAACTGTCATGAAAACAGATGCTAGGTCCCTGTCAAAATGTTTGTGTATTTCTGGGTGTAAAAAGGTGTGTGTGTGTGTGTATGTGTGTGTGTTTGTGTCTGTGCTCATGTGCATGGATCCCTGGTGGAGGGGGGAGAAAGGCAATTTGTAGCTGCAGACTTCTGTCATTGCACGCAGTGCACCCTGCCATGGTGAGTTCATACTCCACAGCAATAGAACAGCTGCTGCAAAGGGATGATGTGCTATTTTCATCTTGGATGTGTGTTTTGCATCAGGCTCTTAGCAATGGCAAGAGTAAACCTCTGTAAAGTATACCTTCTTAACCTTTTACTGTTACGCACACTTAGTCCACAGAAACAATACGTTTAACGGGAGTTTTTCCTGCTGGACCGTTAAATATGCAGTTCTTGCATATGAAACATGAATATTTTGTTCCCTTCAGTAGAATAGCAATAATAATAACACTACTAGTAATACCAGCTAAAATATTTTAAGTTCTTTTTTCAAATGGAAAAATTTTTTTAGATGCCAGATTTTTTCACTCTAGGGCAACAGTCATCTTGTATAACTTTGAAATCACACTAAAACCCTCTGTAGCAACATAAAGATAGAAAAATCCTCCTTTCAGCAATATGGCACTGTGTGCAATGAGCAAATGCAATGATACAGAAGGAAGATTGAGTTTAAGAGTATCAGCAGCAAAGTGACAGAAACACTCAGACATTAAAAACTAAAAATTAGACTTAATTGATTACAGGTGGGAGGAGCCTATTACTTTTGGTGAGGACACATATAGGTGGGAAAAAGAGAAAGAAAAAAAAACATATCTGACAGGAAGCTTCACAGATTTCATTTTGTTAATACTTTTTGACACTAAAGGAAACAACGTTTTCTGTCACATGTGTTCCAAGTAATGCCATTCTGTTTCTCATTGATCTTTGGACCTGGCTGTATAATCTATGTGGTGAAGCAGAACTCCTTTATTATTAATTTTTAGTAGCTACGTTTGTAAGTCTTTTGCTGACAATTATAAGGAAGCTCTTGTATATTGACAAGAGCGTAAATCTATCAACAGCCAGGTTCATGTCTAGAGTCACCTCTTAAAGGCTATAAGATACTGGGCAAGTCATTTCATTTCTTTAAAGCTGTTTCCTTATCTGTGAAATGCTGATAGAATCATACTTTACATAGATCAGATGTAAATAAGAATAGCTGTAAGTTAGTGCTCAGGAAATTATAGTATTCTGTGCAAATCTTATTAACTTGGGTTTTGTTTCAAATACTGATTAATTTACATATAGCTGAAAATACACAGAATCACTGTCATGGACTAAATTTTAAGATGTCTTAGGAAAAGAGCTCAGGCTGAAGTGCGGTGGCATGATCTTGGCTCACTGCATCCTCTGCCTCCCAGGTTCAAGTGATTCTCCTGCCTCACCATCCTGAGAAGCTGGGATTACAGGTGCCCGCCATCACGCCCAGCTAATTTTTGTATTTTTACTAGAGACAGGGATTTATCATGTTGGCCAGGTTGTTCTCGAACTCTTGACCTCAGGTGCTCCGCCTGCCTTGGCCCCCCGAAGTGCTGAGATTACAGGCGTGAACCACTGTACCCAGCCAGGACAAGAATATTTTTGAAACTATGAGCTTTATCATTAGAGACATTAAAACTTCAGAAGGAAAGAGAGCTTTGAGTTCTTCTGAGCCAACTCCTTCCTTTTATCACCACCACCAACCTGAAGCCTACAGTAACATGAGCAGGAAGAAGTGAAAGCAGATTTGGGGCTGAGGTCTTCTTCGTTTATGTCCAGTGATCTTTCCATTTCACCCACCATACTCTACATTTGTCACTACCACCATCATCGTCATCATTATGACCAAAATTAAATCTAAACAAGTTTTCACAAAGTAATTCCATTTTCATGTTAAAGATCAGGCAGTTCACATCCATTTCCTCTTTTGTCAAATGAAGGAATTGGATGAGGTGATTTATGTAATTCCTACAACCTCTCGGTGCTAACAAAGCAACATTCAATGACATTTACAATGATCATGGTGGCAAGTTGGGAGAGAGAAAGGGCATTTCTGAAGTAATAATAAAATGAGTAAAATAAGATGGTAGTGCTGCATGTTGACATTGTGAACTTTGCATTTTTACTTTCTCTCATCCAAATCACAGTAAAGGAGCTGAAACAAGATTTTAGTTAATTGGTAGCCACACGTGCCTGCCTGGCTGGTATGCCAGGTTTTGTTTTACTCACACTGCTGTACCATATCCAAGGCCAGAGTGAATTTTGGTGCCATGGGCTCTACAAGAGCAAGACTGGAGTAAGAGCTAAAGTCAAGTTCCCATTGGAGAGGATTGACCAACTGATAGAGGACAAAAATGAAGAGCCAAAGGGGAGAAGGGACCAGAAGTACTGAGATCTGAAAGCAAATAGCCTAATATTTAGAGCTGACCACGTGAAATGAGGCCAGCCAGGGCTGGTGCAGAGCCAGAACAAGGAAGGCCAGAAAGCTAAGGTGAGATTTTGGAAACAAATATGATGAAAGCTTATTGTAGGGGAGTCTTTTGGGGATCTATGGCCTTGATCTGATGGGTCTGCTTGTCCCCAATGCTCCTTCAAACATGCTCCTTGAAGCTTCATGCCTGCCTTAGCGAGAGATTGAAAATGAACTTATATTTTAGAAACAAAGACACTAAGACCATTCACAAAAATTCAAGAAGTAATTTTAAAAAATACAGTAACATTTAAAAAATATATGTTATTTCACAACATATGTAAAACTATTAAAATACCTTGACATCCCAGCACATTTTGGGGTGTCAAAATTTGGCAGGGGGCAGTGGCTCATGGCTATAATCCCAGCACTCTGGGAGGCTGAAGCAAGAGGATTGCTTGAACCCAGTTCTAGACTAACCTGGTCAACATGGCAAAACCTTGTCTCTACAAAAAATAGAAAAACTTAGCCAGGCCCGGTGGTGCACACTTGTAGTAACAGCTGCTCAAAAGGCTGAGGCAAGAGGATTACTTGAGCCCGAGAGTTTAAGGCTACAGTAGACTAAGCTGTGATCATGCCACTGCACTCCAGCCTGGGTGACAGAGCAAGACCCTGTCCCCAAAGAAAAGAAACAAGAAGAAGAAGAAAGAAAATAGAAATAGTGTATGTTGATAGGAAACTTAGTGAAGAACATTAAGAAGATTTCCTTGAGCTCTTGGTTGCCATGGTGGAGCTGTGGGAGCTCCGGGGTCAGAAGATGGTGGACTCTATGAAGAAGCCTCTTGAGGGAGGTAGATCTGGGAGATGTAATTTTCCATGTTCAGCTCCAGCTATTGTGAGGATAGCCAGGTGTTTATGCAGCAGGTGTGACAGTGCACAGAGGACTGCCACATGCCTCTGGCTCAAGCCCAAGCTTTGGGGACTACGGAGATAAAGAAGTTCCAAGGCTACCTGTCCCAGTGCACCATGCATTGCAATGACAAAGCCAGAGATTCACTAGATGCAGGGAGTGAGGAGCTTTAGGCAAAGTGACAGCTGGACACTTGTGTGACCAAGTGTTGATCGTGTGCATGTCACCCTGACAATGACCAAGGAGATGAAGGAGATGCTCTCATCCATTGGGATACACATCTTTGCCAGTGACCATCAGGGCTGAGGACAGGAATCTATTTAACAAAAGGAAGGAGAATTTTAGTCTTTAAGGCAAGTATCATGAATGAAGAAATTAAGGATAGCAACAAGTATAAGGCCTATGTCACTTGCCTTTGGACAAAGCTCCCTTTACGTTTCAATCCTAGAAACTGAAATGAAAAAACTAGTGCTAAAATTAGGATCAGAGATAGTACAGGAAAGTGTATTTGAGTCAAAATTCCATGTGGCAAGTGCTTGTCCTGGCAGCAGGAATATCCTTGTACTAAGCCAGAGCCTTCCAAGTTACAGGTTCTTTTTTACTACATAGGAACCGACAGACTGCCAGGGTCCTCTAATCTGGCTGTGATCTGGTGGAGTTTGAGGAGAGGTGTTTCTGTTTGTTGCCAGGCTCCTATTTACCATAAGTGTTGCTGCACCATTTTCCATAAACTATAAAACAAAATCCACGAGATAATTCATTTAGAGAGCAACAAAGGTTTGTTGGTCTTTGTTTTGCTTGGTTTTGTTTTATATGTACAAGGGCATAAAGTTGATTTAGGATGTGGAGTTGGGAAAGAGGGTAGTTTCGATAAGAACTTTGAAAGGTTGCTTATGGGTATCCTTTGCTGGATGTGCCTCTCTTGAAATTCTTACTCACTGCATCTTTCAGCCTGGATATGATGCAAAAACATGAGTGGTGACTTCACATTTAGGTTTGAAAGCAGAGCTTCCCTCTTATTGGCTGATGGGTCCTGAGGCTGTCTGCAGCCCAGTGGCAGGACAATCTAGCAGAAATATTTTCCACTTGAAGAGATGGGGGGTTTTGGTTGTGATATATACCTGTATCCAGGAATAAACAGTGAAAGAGGAACCATTGGCTACTTAATTAAAGGAGATGTGAAGTGCTGAATTTGGAAAAACCTGGATTTCATAGAATGGAATGGAATGAAAGCCCAAACCCAGCATTGCTTACGTAGCCCCTGAATTAACAGAACCCTGTTGAGACAATACCCTGGCAACAGGAAGGTCAAAGAAGAAAAAGTAAGCAACTTGGCTAGGATGAGCCGTGACTTCCTTAGAGCAAAGGAGAGGCAGCCCCATTACCAAATACCACTTTTGCCCAGGCTGTTGTGACATGCAGTGCTCCTGCCCAGCATGACACCTGATTTTGACAAGGACCTTGTTATCTTTCCACCAAGTGATCACTTGAAATGATATAGCCTGTATGTTGTTCCCAAGCTGTCATATATTTTCCTGGTTGTTCAATTTTAACAATGAGAATAATAAGGTTTAATACTCCTCCCTGAGAAAAGATTTGCTTATTTCCCCGTTTGAAATTACTTTGCTAAGAGGGATATAATGAGTTCTATAGTGAAACAATTATGTGTTTCATCCTAATTTCTGAAACTCTTGATTGAAAATTCAAGTCCGTTGTTTGTCTTCCACCCTATCCTTTGGTTCTGTCACCTCAGAACTAACACCTTGACAAAGTATTTCTCTTTTGTCTTTCTACCCTCCCGCCAAAAGTTTATTTTTTAATAAATCGCTTCTAGCACCAACCCAAACCACAATTATTTAAAAAGAAAAAAAAAATAGCCCAGGATTCCATTTACTTATGAACTTGCTTTCTGAACTTTATTTTTAATTTGAGCTTTTTTTTTTTTTTTTTTTTTTTTTTTTTTTGAGACAGAGTCTCGCTCTGTTGTCAGGCTGGAGTGTAGTGGCGCGATCTCAGCTCACCGCAACCTCTGTCTCCCTGGTTCAAGTGATTCTCCTGCCTCAGCCTCCCAAGCAGCTGGGATTACAGGCAGACGCCACCATGCCCAGCTAATTTTTGTATTTTTAGTGGAGACAGGGTTTCACCATGTTGGCCAGGATGGTCTTGATCTCCCGACCTCGTGATCCACCTGCCTCCGCCTCCCAAAGTGCTGGGATTACAGGCATGAGCCTCTGCGCCTTGCCATTTTCAGCATTTTTTAATATCAGTTATGGATTCATTGTTTTCAATATAAGATAACATGAGCAGAGACTGTGTGGGTGGGATTGAGAGTGAAGACTGGGCTCATTGACAGCCTCTCATCATCTCATCAAGCAGAGTTTCCCATATCCTCTGAATCTATGCCTGTGTAACTCCAAATATTAGCATAAATATATAAAAAAAACTCATCCATTTAGATATTTTATCTACATGATGTCAACTATTGAAATGAATCTAAATTCTTTTCACAATGATTTAGGCAAGAAACACTGGCTTGGAGTAACGTCAGAAAACATGTCATGTAGCGAACATTTATAGACCATCTTTTAAATTGTCCATATGAAAAGAATAACATCTAGCTGATTAGATGTATTTTAAGGGAATTTGGGAAAGAATAAATAACTCTGTGCCTTATGACTGTCCTGATATCTGCTATTTATATCTCTGTTCTGGGCAAAGAATACCAAAACAGAATGAATTAATTGTTGTGCATGCTATTATGTCTTGGATGTAGTAATATCAACATTTATAAAAATATCAACTCAGTACAGATAAAAAATAGAAAGTAATTTTCCTCTTTTGTTTTTAAAGGAGGAAAAATATTATTATAGACCCTGAACCTCCTTCTTCACTGAATGGGAAGAAATAAAAGCTATAGAAGCCTGTAGATTTAAAATAATAAGAAGGTAATGTGATGGAAAGTGGCTGGGGCTATGTAGTTTGAATCTCCAGAAAAGGCCTCTCTGAGAAAAAGGCTTTGAGCTTGGAGAGCTGAGTAACAAGAAGAAGTCAACCATGTAGGGAACAGTATTTCAGGCAGAGGGAACAGCAAGCGCAAAGGCTCAGGTGGGAATGATTCCAGCCATAGTAGCCAGAGTCTATGATGCAAGGGCTGGGAGGGGTGGTAGTGAAAGGAGTTGCATTTTATTTGAAGATCAACTAGAAACCAACACATAGCATTAAGGAAGAAATGGCATGATATGATTTATAGTTTTAAAAGATTACAATGGTTGTTCTGTAAGAAGATGCCAGAAGAAGCAAGGAGACCAGATGTGTCTATTTGAAAGATTTTTTCATTGATACGTATTTATAGGATACCTGTGATATTTTGACACATACATACAATGTGTAATGATCAGATCACACACAACATATCTATCACCTCAAACCTTATCATTTCTTTGTGTTGGGAACATTTCAAATCTGTTCTTTTAGCTATCTTGAAATATAAAATATATTATTGTTAATTATATGTCTTAGTCTGTTTTGTGTTGTTATAAAATAATTTATAAAGGAAAAAGATGTATTTGGTTCACAGTTGTGATGTCTGGAAAAATTCAAAATTGGGCATCTGTATTTGGTGACGGCCACAGGCCCCTTCCCCTCATGGGGGAAGGTATAGAGAGCCAGTATGTGCAGAGATTACATGGTGAGAAAGGAAACAAGAAGGAAACGGAGGAAACTAGCAGAGGGAGAACTCGTTCTGTTAGTTCCTGCAAGAGTAACTAACTCACTCCCGATCTCCCCAACTCCCTGGTTAAGGCATTAATCTATTTATGAAAGTTTTACATCCATCACCCAAACACCTTCCATTAGGCCCCACCTTCAACACTGAGAATCAAATTTCAACATGAGGTGTATGGGGCAAGCGTCCAAACTGTAGCACTATAGTCACTCGAATGTGCTATTGTACACTAGGACTTATTTATTCTTTCTATCTAACTGTATGTTTTTGCACATTAACCAAACTCTCTTCATTCCTTACCCCCTCATCGTTCCCTGCCTCCAGTAACTATCTATCTACTCTCTATCTTCATAAGATTCACTTTTCAGCTTCCACATATGAACAAGAACATGCAATATTTGTGATTTGATGTTAGGCTTATTTCATGTAACATAATGACCTCCAATTCCATCTATGTTGCTGCAAATGACAGGATTTCATTCTTTCTTGTGGCTAAATAATATTCCTTTGTACATATTTACCACATTTTCTTTATCCATTTACTCATTGATGGATACTTAGGTTACTTTCATACACTGTTATTGTGAATAGTGCAACAATAAACATAGGTGTGAAGTTATCCCTTTGATGTGCTTTTTTCCTCTTCTTTGGATCAATACCCAAGATTGAGATTGCTGGATCATATGGTACTTCTATTTTTAGTTCTTTGAGGAGTCTCCAGACTGTTTTCCATAATGGCTATGCAAATTTCCATTCAACAGTGTATAAAAGTTCCATTTTCTCGGCATCTTTGCCAGCATTTGTAAAATTTTTTGTCTTTTTGGTAATAACCATACTAACTAGGCTAAGATAATACCTCATTGTGGTTTTGATTTGCATTTCCCTGATAATTCCAGGAAAGAGATGACATTGGGTTAGGTTAGAGTGGAACCAGGGGATGAGTACAAAAGATGAGGAAAAGTTAGAATCTATTTTAGAGAGTCAACAAAACTCACTAAATAGATGCAGTTAAGGAAGCAAGGAAAGTAACTAAGGGTAACACCTGTTTGTGGCTGAAGTAACTGAATAAATGGAGGTAAGACAATATGAGACAGCAAATATTTGGTGAATATCTCATGTGGTATTTTGGGGGAAAGGTGAAAATGCTATTAATTTAAAATCTCTATTATGCTTCCAATTGAAGATGTAAAGAATTGTCTAGAAAAGTCTGGAACTCAAGGAAGAGGTCAGGGTTAAAGATATAAATTTAGAAGACATTGGAATATATGTTTAATTAAAGCCAGTTGGCCAGATGAGATCATCCATGTAGAGATTATAGAGAAGATAAGAGGGATCAAAACCAAGTCTTGTAGAATTCCAGTATTAAGAGTTGCCAGAGAAAGAAACTAACAAAGACAGAAAAAGCAGTCAGTAAGGTGGGAAGAAACCAAGAGGGGCTGATGTCACAAAAGCATTTCAGGCTACAGAAAGTGTTTAATTAAAGAGAAGATAGAAGAGCTTCCCTTGCGTTTGGCAATGGAGGTCACATTTGTGATCTGGACAGAATAGTTGCAGAGAGTAATGAATTTAAATTGTGCATCAAACTAAAAGACACACACTCTGGCCAAAGGAACAGCCACAGAAGGCTGGCATATGATGTGCCTGGCACGCAAGTTTTGGTTTTGTCCTTTGGATTCTCCTGTTAGATATACGTGGCTGTTAAACAAGGCCTCAGAAATAATGGCTTGGTAATGGATGATTCTGACAGGATATAAGAAATCCCAGAGTGTTAAGCTCATCAGGTTTATTGTTAGTTCTTGTTTCCTGGAAGTGTTTGAAGCCTTGACTCTATACGGTGAAATACTACTCCATTAAATTGTCTGACATTTTAGCACTTTAATTTAGTGCCAGGGACCACTTTTAGTGTAAAATGTTTCACAAAGGGATCTCTTTTAAACTGCCTGGCTTTTGTAACTCTCAGTTTTTTCTTCCAAGCCTTTCACCAGTGTAACCATCCCAAATTTGCATCTTGCCTGATGCTAACTGAGCAAGAAGGGCACCTGGGGTTCCACCAGCAGGAACAAAACATGTTAAAATTGTTGCAGAAGCCAGTGAGATGAAAACAGATAGCACTGGGGCACAAAACCCTGGAACCTGTTGCAGGTGTTTAGCACTGACCTTCCACATAACCATGGGTAGCCATAGGACGTCTTTAACCCCCACTTTTCACATTTGTAAATGCAGGGAGCAGGAATTACATTTTAAATACATAATTTTTGTCACTGGTAGCATCTGTCTGGGGCCAGCGGCACAGGCAGTAAAGAGAATTTACCCAGACAGTTGTGAGGAAAGAAAGCCATATTGATTAGAGAAAGCATGAAAATATGTTGCAAGGGTGCAATGGGCAGATCAGCAAGAGAGGAACTGACTGCAAGCAGACAAAGGCTTGGTGGGAATTTTATGGAATGGCGCTTGTGCTGGAGAGGGCTATATGCTTTACCGATAACGCCAAAGTTGCAGTAAGCTAACTTGCAGTTTTCTCTTGTCCGAGGGTCTGAAAGTAAGTCAGGCATGAGAAGATTGTGAGTTGTTTGCACAGGAAGGCTATGTGTCCTGGACCATGAAGAAAGGCAGACATGTAGCTTATCCGCTTTTTCTTTTTGTTTTCTCCTGCTCCCAACGGCCTGACTCCTTTTCTCTAATTAGGACTCCACAATTGTGGCATCTCATGTATTCTAAAGTATATGGTGACCATCTAAGGAAGTTGGTTTGAATATTCAGGTCTAGCAAAGAACATGCTCTAGATATAAAAGCTAGGAAGCACCATCTAATTGAAGACGGAGATGTATGACTTCACCCTCGGGCAAGAAGGACTTAAGGAGAATAGATAGGAAGGATGGCAGGAATGGAGGAAAACATGGTGGATGGAAAGATGAGACACTGAAACAATTTGAAGATTGAAAGGTGAGAGTCTGAGGTCCAGGGCTTTACACTAGTGGTTGAAGAATCTTGATCACAGGCCAGCCAGGACCTCAAAGGCTCAAGAGAAATGATGACAAGGTTTGTTTGGCTTGTTTAGAGCTGGGCTGTAGAGTGGGAAGATTGTGGTTAAACCTTAGCTGAACTGATAAAAAGCATGAAGCTGTACTGAGAGATTTTTCAATTGTACATAGTTGCAGAAAGAAACAACCTGCCTCCATAATAAATATTTGTGTTAGAGCACAGTGGAGGAAGGTAGGGGGGAGCATGAACTGAAGGGGTTAACAGAGCGTACGTAGTAGGCAGTTGGGATAGGAGTGCAAGGGAAGGATAGCTGGTGACGAGGTTGAGTCTGTGACTTAGAGGGGCTTAGGTCAAATTCTCCTCCTTCTCCCCTTCTTCCAGTTCTTCTCCTCCATCTTTATTCCTCCCCTGTTTCCCTTCCCACTCTTTTCCTCCTTCCCCCTGCCTCCTCTCTTCTTCCTCCTCTCTGCCTTTACTTTCTCCTTTAAAGTCTTAACAAAACAAAACAAAACAAAAACTGTACTGATGGAATCCTAAGTGTACTGAGAGATTTCTCAACTGTGGGCAGAATTGTTAAGTGGTAGTAAACTCAACACAACATTTATATTGCACTTTACAATACAGAAAGCACTTTCATGTAATTAACTCCTTTGATTTGATCATCACAACAATGCAAGAGGCTAATAGTTATAAACCTTGTTACTCATGAAGAAGCTGAAATTCTTATCAGTTAAATGTGTTGCTTGGGACTTAGTAATTGGCAAAGCAAACCAAGTCTGTCTGCAGATCCCCTGGTCTTCTGGTTCCAAATCCCGTGCTCTTCTCATTATATAGCACAACACTTATTTTTTTATAAAAATGGAAAAGTCTTTTTTTATGTATTTACAGACAGTTCATGACTTTAGACATACACACGATAAAACCATTTTTATTAAATATAAGAAAATAGAGCAAATTTGGGTCCTTTTTTAATTTTCTAATGACAATGCTAAAAGCTAAAAGGCAATTGGCCATTGACGGGAGAACAAAGGAACCTGAATAATTGATAAAATGTATTCTAAATCCAGAAACTGTCAAAGTAGGCGATGTAAGAGATGCCACAGTTGCTTGGTTGTTCGTGACATCTGATGACACTGCGTCTCAGTAATAAAAACTTCAGGGAATCTGAAAGAAATAATAATGTGCCACGGTATTTTGAGCTTACCACCACAAGAAATACTCTGTAATTGCATCAAATGATTATAAATGGCATATTTTTAGGGACATAATAAGCAATGCAAGGGACAGGTCTGGTTATTAGTGCCAAAATATGTATTTATTCCCATATTGCTTTTTTTTCCCCAGGCATTTTCTGGCATCTCATTTCTGACTATTAAATTATACCCCAAATAGAATATGCAACTACATGTAACCGACCTATTCTGGTCTACATTAAGTGCAGCAGCATAAATGAAAACTGAAAATAACCAGAAGCATTTAGAATTTTGTTTTTATTCATCTAATCTGCTTGGCCTTTTGTCTGGGATGTAAGTGATTCTGAGCCCCTCTCCAGGCTCACACTTTCCCCAGGTTTCAGTACCTGGGGCTCACAATCTCAGTGGAAGAGTTTCAAGGCAATCTTCCACCCAGGACTGCTTATGCCTTGTATATACACAAAGCAGGGTTGCTCAAAACATAGAAACAACTATGAGGAATAAAAAGGAAAAGCTTGTTCCTTAAAGAACAAGGAGGAGGCCAGCAGTCTTTTTCATACCTTCTTGTTTATAGAAAGCAGACCTTTTTTTTTTTTTTTTTTTTAAGTAAAAGCAGATTTGGAGCATGAAAGAAATATGACCTAGATTGTGTTGTTTTCTTTTATTGTATATACAAATAATTTAGCTGAAGTGAGCTATTCAGCTATTGATTTTAAATCATAAACTTAATTCCTCATCAAGGAAACAACAAATGGGATGTTTGGGGCAGATGCAAAGTCAAAGTATGTCTAAAGAAATAGCATGCTAGCTGTGTTTAATGTGGAAGGTAAATTATAACAAAACAAATGAACCCCACAAACCCCAAAGATTTTCCCTTATAGTTATAGAAATTAGGAAATGCCCTGATGTGTATCTTTCCTTCCCATCTGTACGGAGATTTTGAATTTTATATAATTTGTACTAATATGTAACTAGACCAGCTATAGTCTGTTGAGGCTTTCTTGTGATGGAAAGCAGGTGAAATCAATTTTCAGTTGAAATAGACTTTTCAGTTCACTATAGGATGTTTGTAGGGCTTTTTTAGAGAAGGGCTTTGCATTTAGACTCGAACAGTTTAGCAGGCTTCGTTGGAGGGTAAATCTGGCTGCTGGATCTACTTGGATGTTTTCTTTTCATAAGCAGAGTTGGAGATAAAGTGATTCTTGCTTTCAAATACACTTTTAACAATACAAAAGTATAGTTGAAGCCCCTTTTTCTTTTGAGATAGGGTCTCACTCTGTTGCCCAGGATGGAGTGCAGTGGCACAATTTCAACTCACTTGTAGCCTCGACCTCACAGGCTCAGGTGATTCTCCCACCTCAGCCCCCCAAGTAGATGGGACCACAGGCATGTGCCACCACATCCGGCTAATTTTTGTATATTTTGTGGAGTTGGGGTTTTGCTATGTTGCCCAGACTGGCCTTGAACTCCTGGGCTCAAGCTATCCTCCCTCTTTGGCATCCCAGGGTGCTGGGATTACAGGTGTAAGCCACCACTCCCAACCTAATTGAAGACTTGTATGTTAGGTGCTAAGTAATACAAAAGTAAAAGTGCCACTGTTTCTGTCCTCAAGGAATTTACAGTCTGGGGAAGGAGACACAATATAAACAAACCCACGGATGAGTAAATGATTACAAATTATGCAAAGTGCCCTGATAGAAAAGAATAGATATGCATTATCTCTGTACTCCCTGTGAAGGGCACCTGACCCATCAGGAAGGCCATTGATCATATCCATCAGTCTTCCAGGTATACCAAGGACATTGGATTGAATGTCACAGGACCTGGATTCAAGTCCTGCCATTGAATCCAGCTGTGTGTTTCTGGGCTTCAGTTTCTGTATATGCAGTAATAGTATTGAATATTAGTGTTGAGTAATAGCATTGAATGCCCTCCATGCTCATTGC
This sequence comes from Papio anubis, assembly GCF_008728515.1. Lineage (NCBI taxonomy): Eukaryota > Metazoa > Chordata > Mammalia > Primates > Cercopithecidae > Papio > Papio anubis. Next base: position 30,399,248 of record NC_044983.1, read on the forward strand.
ATCTTCATCCACAATTACAATGTCTTGGTGGCTTTCTAAGTTTTTTTTTAATTTTTAATTTTTGTAGGTGCACAGTAGGTGTCTATATTTATGGAGTATGTGAGATATTTAGATAAAGGCATGCAATGCATAATAATCACATCGTGGAAAATGGAGTATCCATCTCCTTAGTGTTTAGCCTTTGTGTTACAAAAATACTCAATTATGTTCTTTAAGTTATTTAAAAATGTACAATTACATTATTTTGACTATAGTCACACTGTCATGCTATTAAATACTAGGTCTTATTTATTCTTTCTAATTATTTTTTGTACTCTTTAACCATCTCTACCTCTCCCCGATCCCCCAGTACCCTTCCTAGCCTCTGGTAACCATCCTTCCATTCTCTATCTCCAAGGGTCCAATTGTTTTGATTTTTACATTCAACAAATGAGTAAGAATATACAATGTTTGTCTTTCTGTTCCTGGCTCACTTCACTTAACATAATGACCTCCAATTCCATCCATATTGTTGCAAATAACAGAATCTCATTGTTTAATGACTAAATAGTACTCCATTGTTTCTAAGTACCACAATGTCTTTGTCCATTCATGTGTTGATGGATACTTAGGTTGCTTCCAAATCTTGGCTCTTGTGAACAGTGCTGCAACAAACATGGATGTGCAGATATGTCTGTAACATACTGATTTCCTTTCTTTTGGGAATATACCCAGCAGTGGGATTGCTGGATCATATGTTAGCTCTGTATTTAGTTGTATTCTCTATTGTGGTTGTACTCGTTTACATTCTTACTGGCTTTCTAGAACCTACTCTTGGGGAGCCATATGGAAATTTTGCTGAAGGTGAGAGTATGGCAGCTTGATGCTATGCAGTGTTTTTTCAAGCTTCTTAGTTTGTTGTTGTTGTTCTTTTGAGACCTAAGACTCAGGAGAGATGCCCCAAGGCTGCTGCAGAGCTGTAGAGAGGAGATGAGGAGCGAGCAAAGGAGGTAGGGTTGGAGGCTCAAGGCATCTCCCACCCCGACTTGTCTCAGACATGTCCCTCCTTAATCTGTTGATTACACCAGGCTAACAGGGAAGATTTTATCCAAATAATTCACCTGCTAAAAGAGGAAAACATTTTAAAATTACTTTTGTAGTCCAAATAGTCTCTGGAACTACAAAATTCTGGATTCCAAATATAGATATGTGGTGCTTAACGACAAGGATACATTGAGAAATGCATTATTAGGTGATTTTGTACTTGTGTGAACATCACAGAGTGCACTTACATGAACCGGGATGGCAAAACATACTGCAGACATACTACATACTAGGCTAGGTGGTCTAGCCTGTTGCTCCTAGACTACAAATCTGTACAGCATGTTACTGTACTTAATACTCTAGGCAATTGTTAATACAGTGGTATTTGTTTATCTATCTAAACTATCAAAACCTAGAAAAGGTACAGTAAAATATGGTATAAAAGATTTTATTTAAAATACACCTCTATAAGGCACTTCCCATGAATGGAGCGTGCAGGACTGCCTATTGCTCTGGGTGGGTCAGTGAGTGAGTGCTGAGAGAATGTGAAGGCCTAAGACATTACTGTACACTACTGTAGACTTCATAAATATTATATTTAGACTACCTATATTTATAGAAAAATCTTCTTTCTTCTATAATAAATTAACCTTAGCTTATTGTAAATTTTTCACTTTATAAACTTCTTAATTTTTCAAAACTTTTTGACTCTTTTTCAGTAATAGCTTGAAATACAAACACATTTTACAGCTGTACAATAATAATTTCTTTTTATCCTCATTCTATAAACTTTTTTGAATTTTTAAATTTTTAAATATGATTTTTAAAATTTTGTTAAAAACAAAGACTCAAACACACACATTAGCCTAGAACTACACAGGATCAGGATCATCAATATCACTGTCTTCCACCTCCACATCTTATCCTACTGGAAGGTCTTCAGGGACAGTAACAAGCACGCTGTCATCTCCTATAACAATGCCTTCTTCTGGAATTCCTCCTGAAGGACCTACCTGAGGCTGTTTCACAGTTACCTTTTTTTTAAAAAAAAGTACATGAAGCCCACTTGATCATAGTGGATAAGCTTTTTGATGTGCTGCTGGATTCGGTTTGCCAGTATTTTACTGAGGATTTTTGCATCGATGTTCATCAGGGATATTGATCTAAAATTCTCTTTTTTGTTGTTGTATCTCTGTCAGGCTTTGGTATCAGGATGATGCTGGACTCGTAAAATGAGTTAGGGAGGATTCCCCCTTTTTCTATTGATTGGAATAGTTTTAGAAGGAATGGTACCAACTCCTCCTTGTTCCTTTGGTAGAATTCGGCTGTGAATCCGTCTGATCCTGGACTTTTTTGGTTGGTAGGCTGTTAATTATTGCCTCAATGTCAGAGCCTGCTATTGGTCTATTCAGGGATTCAACTTCTTCCTGGTTTAATCTTGGGAGAGTGTAAGTGTCCAGGAAATTATCCATTTCTTCTAGGTTTTCTAGTTTATTTGCATAGAGGTGTTTATAGTATTCTCTGATGGTAGTTTATATTTCTGTGGGGTCGGTGGTGATATCCCCTTTATCATTTTTTATTGCGTCTATTTGATTCTTCTCTCTCTTCTTCTTTATTAGTCTTGCTAGCAGTCTATCAATTTTGTTGATATTTTCAAAAAACCAGTTCCTGGATTCATTGATTCTTTTGGAGGGTTTTTTGTGTCTCTATCTCCTTCAGTTCTGCTCTGATCTTAGTTTGATTATCTCAATAGATGCAGAAAAGGCCTTTGACAAAATTCAACAGTTCTTCATGCTAAAAACTCTCAATAAATTTGGTATTGATGGAACGTATCTCAAAATAATAAGAGCTATTTATGACAAAGCCACAGCCAATATTATACTGAATGGGCAAAAAGTGGAAGCATTCCCTTTGAAAACTGGCACAAGACAGGGATGCCCTCTCTCACCACTCCTATTCAATATAGTGTTGGAAGCTCTGGCTAGGGCAATCAGGCAAGAGAAAGAAATAAAGGGTATTCAGTTAGGAAAAGAAGAAGTCAAATTGTCCCTGTTTGCAGATGGCATGATTGTCTATTTAGAAAACCCCATTGTCTCAGCCCAAAATCTCCTTAAGCTGATAAGAAACTTCAGCAAAGTCTCAGGATACAAAATCAATGTGCAAAAATCACAAGCATTCTTATACACCAGTAACAGACAAACAGAGAGCCAAATCATTAATGAACTCCCATTCACAATAGCTGCAAAGAGAATAAAATACCTAGGAATCCAACTTACAAGGGATGTAAAGGACCTCTTCAAAGAGAACTACAAACCACTGCTCAGTGAAATAAAAGAGGACACAAACAAATGGAAGAACATACCATGCTCATGGATAGGAAGAATCAATATTGTGAAAATGGCCATACTGCCCAAGGTAATTTATAGATTCAATGCCATCCCCATTAAGCTACCAATGACTTTCTTCACAGAATTGGAAAAATCTGCTTTAAAGTTCATATGGAACCAAAAAAGAGCCTGCATCTCCAAGACAATCCTAAGCCAAAAGAACAAAGCTGGAGGCATCACACTGCCTGACTTCAAACTATACTACAAGGCTACAGTAACCAAAACAGCATGGTACTGGTGCCAAAACAGAGATATAGACCAATGGAACAGAACAGAGTCCTCAGAAATAATACCACACATCTACAGCCATCTGATCTTTGACAAACCTGAGAGAAACAAGAAATGGGGAAAGGATTCCCTATTTAATAAATGGTGCTGGGAAAATTGGCTAGCCATAAGTAGAAAGCTGAGACTGGATCCTTTCCTTACTCCTAATATGAAAATTAATTCAAGATGGATTAGAGACTTAAATGTTAGACCTAATACCATAAAAACCCTAGAAGAAAACCTAGGTAATACCATTCAGGACATAGGCATGGGCAAGGACTTCATGTCTAAAACACCAAAAGCAAGGGCAGCAAAAGCCAAAATTGACAAATGGGATCTAATTAAACTAAAGAGCTTCTGCACAGCAAAAGAAACTACCATCAGAGTGAACAGGCAACCTACAGAATGGGAGAAAATGTTTGCAATCTACTTATCTGACAAAGGGCTAATATCCAGAACCTACAAAGAACTCAATCAAATTTACAAGAAAAAAAGCAAACAACCCCATCAAAAAGTGGGCAAAGGATATGAACAGACACTTCTCAAAAGAAGACATTCATACAGCCAACAGACACATGAAAAAATGCTCATCATCACTGGCCATCAGAGAAATGCAAATCAAAACCACAATGAGATACCATCTCACACCAGTTAGAATGGCAATCATTAAAAAGTCAGGAAACAACAGGTGCTGGAGAGGATGTGGAGAAATAGGAACACTTTTACACTGTTGGTGGGACTGTAAACTAGTTCAACCATTGTGGAATACAGTGTGGCGATTCCTCAAGAATCTAGAACTAGAAATACCATTTGACCCAGCCATCCCATTACTGGGGATATACCCAAAGGATTATAAGTCATGCTGCTATAAAGACACACGCACACGTATGTTTATTGCGACACTATTCACAATAGCAAAGACTTGGAATCAACCCAAATGTCCATCAGTGACAGACTGGACTAAGAAAATGTGGCACATATATACCATGAAATACTATGCAGCCATAAAAAAGGATGAGTTTGTGTCCTTTGTAGGGACATGGATGCAGCTGGAAACCATCATTCTCAGCAAACTATCGCAAGAACAGAAAACCAAACACTGCATGTTCTCACTCATAGGTGGGAATTGAACAATGAGATCACTTGGACACAGGAAGGGGAATATCACACACCGGGTCCTATTGTGGGGAGGGGGTTGGGGGAGGGATAGCATTAGGAGATATACTTAATGTAAATGACGAGTTAATGGGTGCAGCACACCAACATGGCACATGTATACATATGTAACAAACATGCACGTTGTGCACATACTTTAAGTTCTATTGTACTAGAACTTAAAGTACAGTAGAAAAAAACCATGTAGAAGGAGTATACTCTAAAATATCAATGAAAATGCAGTATAGTAAATACATAAGCCAATAACAGTTTTTCTAATCATTATCAGGTAATATGTACTCCACATAATTGCATGTGCTAGACTCTTATATGAGTGGTAGTGCAATAGGTTTGTTTACACCAGCATCAACACAGACACGTGAGTAATACTATGATGTTATGAGGGTTATGATGTCACTAAGTGATAGAAATTTTTTAGTTCTGTTATAACCTAATGGGTCCACCATCATATATGCAACCCATCAGTGACCAAAATGTCATTATGTAGAGCATGACTGTATCAGTCCATTTTCATGCTGCTGATAAAGATATACCTGACACTGGGCAATTTACAAAAGAAAGAGGTTTAATGGACTCACAGTTCCACATGACTGAAGAGGCCTCACAGTCATGGCAGAAGGTGAAAGGCACCTCTTACATGGTGGCAGACAAGAGAAGAGAACTTGTGCAGGGAAACTCCCCTTTATGAAACCATCAGATCTCATGAGACTTATTCACTATCACAAGAATAGCATGGCAAAGACCCGCCACCATGATTCAGTTACCTCCCACCAGGTCTCTCCCACAACACATGGGAATTGTGGGAGCTACAATCCAAGATGAGATTTGACTGCAGACATGGCTAAACCATATCAGTGACTACAGTACTTTACCACTTGAGTAGGCTTTTTTTTAATCCCTTGAGTATCTTATGATCTATAAAATGGCACTCAAACCTATCCTGTGGATATTTGCAAGGCTTATAAATGTTGTCTGGAAGAGAAAGATGACTTAGGAGTATATTATAACTCTTGATGTTTTTATTACTTATATTTGTCATTAATGTGCACAAATATATCATTAATAATTTATTTCAAAAAGTGATGTGATGATATTATAAAATCCTTGGGTGAATTCAAAAATGGCCACTTTGTATGACAAATTATATGCTTCTATTTCTGTTCCACCCAGGATTTCTTTCGTGCAGTGGAAATTCATCTGGAAACTTAATCTTATCCCACTATAGAGAGCCATTCTTGATGTGCCACTAATTCTGCCAAATAGACTGACTTGACTACTCTCTTAGGATACAGAATTATATGAAGAAAAATAGAGTTGAGAAGGAAAAAGTACAAACATTGTATGTGCATATAACAAACAGATGACTGCTTTAGACATATTTGGTCAGTAAACACCTGTGGAATCTTGCCTGTATCTCTTTTATTTTTCCAGATTTCGCTCATGGGAGAGACACAGTTTGTTCTTTGAATGTAGCCATTATATTTTAACATACATGCTGATTTAATCATGCTGGTCAAAATTTTCTTTTTATAGCATCCAGACAGCTTGTGCATATAACTACATGCAGTTTTATTTTGTAGCCAACTGGCAACCATATGGAAGTCAGTTGAAATGTAATTTGATTATATGACTCTCTGCACATAAGTACATCATCTCAGGAAGGCTCAGGTAGCATAGAGGCAAGTGAATTCAGCCTGAGATTATAGTAAAGACACAAATCTGATAGTCTGGCATTTCTGGACCCACACTGATTTCTTGAAGAAAAGCCCATACAGTTGAAATCAGTACCTTAAATTAGGTTTCTTAATATGATGAGCTCATAAAATATGTGTTCTGCTACCTTCTTCAGATGTGAGAGTTGATGTTACAGAGATCTCTTTAGTAATTTGACTATTTTAATAAAATATTCACAATTAAAAATATATAGAAAAAAGAAGCAAGGAAAGACTAGAACTAATGATTAGAGTTGTTGAAAATGCATATATAATTTACTCCCTTTTTAAAAGAAATGGAATTGGGCTATTCTATTGTGCATAGACTTTTGTCAAAATCAAATTAAGAATACCTTACTCAATTTTTCTTTTTCTTCCTTTATTCATCTCTGTAAATATTATTTTAAAGGCCCTTGAAAATAAAATAATTATCTTATTAAAATTTAATTACATGTTGTGTGTAAAATGCTAAAGTTTTGGCCAGGCTTGGTGGCTCATGCCTGTAATCCCAGTACTTTGCCTGAGGTGGGCAGATCCCGAGGTCGGGAGTTCAAGACCAGCCTGACCAACATGTTGAAACCCTGTCTCTACTAAAAATACAACAATAACAACAAAATTAGCCAGGAGTGGTGGTGCGTGCCTGTAATCCCAACTACTCAGGAGACTGAGGCAGGAGTATTGCTTGAACCCTGAGGCAGAGGCCGCAGTGAGCCAAGCTTGCTCCACTGCACTCCAGCCTGGGCAACAGAGTGCAACTCAGTCTCAAAAGAAAAAAAAAAAATTCTAAAGTTTATAGGATAAAAAAATGGGGATCTATTTTTAGTCTCAAATGTAGGCACATACGAAAATAATACATAGTAGTTTTCTAAGTACTATTAGACATTTTGTTCCCATTTTTCCATTTGCTTTCAGTTAACCTGAAATGAAGGTAAAAATGACAGCTATTTCTCACTTGGCATTTGAAAGACAAGAACAATAGGAAACCCAGCAAAACTCCTAGAGAATTTTCATAGGGAAAATAAGCATACTGACATTCTTTAACTTTTGTAAATTGATTTTTTGGCTCCAGCTGCTCTAAAGCCATTAAGAGTTAGAGTTAATCATTCTTGATTTTTTATTGTTAGTTTCCTTATTCATAACCCTGAATAATAGCAATATTACTTAGTTTTATTTATGTTCACATTCAGTGGTATGTTAAAAAATTCACAAAGTAACATGCTGAAATTCTTGCAGGTAACTGGTAAAATATGTAGTCTTTAGTAGACCGTTGATTGATATTCTAGTGAAAGAGTAAATCTTATGAATTTCAGAGTTGTCCCAGGATGGTCTTAACCCTATTGTGTTAAAAAATATCAGCATCTTTTTCCTGTAAAGACAACCTGAAGGCTCTTTTGAAATATGTAAAAGCACTTCTTTTTAAAAAGCTTATTGATCAAATCGGCTTAATTAGCTATGAAAGGAATGATCCTTCACCCCATGTTAATGTCTATTTACACTGCAAGTTTGTAAAAGCTTCTGATAGAGATTGATGCCATATCTAATACATTATCACACTGTATATTCATAAAGTATTAAGATTATATCTATATGAACATACATATATATATATATATATAGGTGAATGTAGATTCATATCAAAAATTGAAACTCAGAGTAAAAACTTGGCAATGTGGTAGGCAGAACCATGACCATCCTCAAAGAAGTCCATACCCTTATCCCCGAAACCCGTCAGTATGCTCTGTGACATTATTAAGGGCAATTAACATTGCAGGTAGAATTAAAGTTACTGTTTTAGTCCATTTGTGCTGCTATAACAAAATGCCTGAGACTGGGTATTTATAAGGAACAGAAATTTATTTTCTGTTCTGGAGCCTAGGAAGTCCAAGATCAAAGTGACAGCAGGTTCCATCATCTGGTGAGTACTGCATCTTCAGAGGGGAGGGGAAAGGAACAGTATGTTCTCACCTGGCAGAAGAACAAAAGAGCAAGCTACCAAACATTGCCAAGCCTCTTTTATAAATGCCTTAATTCCATTCCTGAGGGAGCAGCCCTCATGGCCTAATTACCTCTTAAAGGCCCTATCTCTTAAAACTACTAGGTTGGCAACACCTGAATTTAAGAGGGGGCATAATCAAACCATATTATTACTAATCAATTGACCTTAAAACAGAGAGAGATAATCCTGGATGATCTAGGTGGGCCCCTTGTAATTACAAGTTTCCTTACAAGTGGAAGAGGGTGACACAGGAGAAGTGAGAGTGACATAATGCAAACAGGACTCAATACACCATCACTGACCTTGAAGAAGGAGGTCTGAATTTCAGCAGCCAAGGAAGGGGCCAACCTTTAGAAGCTGGAAATGGCAAATAATCAGATACTACCCTGAAGCCCTCAGAAGGCAGTTAAGCCCTGACAGTACCTTGATTTTAGCTCTGTGCAACCTGTTTCAGACTGCTGCAAAACTGTAAGATAATAAATTCATGTTGTTTTAAGGCACTAAGTTTGTAATAATTTGTCAAAGCAGCAATAAAAAACCAATGCAGCAAAAGACAATAATGTTTGTTTAATCACATAGTCATGCAACATCTATTAACTAGCAACTTATTAAATACAGCTTACTACTGCAACATCGTTGGGGTAATTAAAACATCCTCCATGAATCAGAGTGAGAATGATACTTAAGTGTCTGCCAATTGCCATGATAATAGAAAAGCTTGTGATTTCTCTACTAATTACATTAGGAAGGCAAGGGCCCAATGATATGAGCAGTGTGGTGGTACCTCAAACATCTTCCCACTTACATGAACACATATCATTCATTCTCCTTGTTACCAAGTTTCGCTGTTAGTATAGAGGGACAATAGATCATGATTAGCTCGGCATGTTCACAGTTTAGCTGCCTGAGCTAAACTGTGAGAGTCCAGGAAAAGCTTATTAAACATATTATGAGAACTAGACAAGACTTTTGAGACCATCTGTCCAAAACTTTGGTTTTACCAGTAAGCAAATTCAGATCCAGCATCACTCAGCTGGTAGGTGGTAAAACTGAGAAGAGAATCCGTGTATTTTGTTTTTTCCTAGTGCTGTGTTGTTGCACTGCATAATGAACCACACATTCAGTTCGTGACAATCCACGATTAGAATCATCATTGGCCAGGCGTGGTGGCTCAAGCCTGTAATCCCAGCACTTTGGGAGGCTGAGACGGGCGGATCACGAGGTCAGGAGATCGAGACCATCCTGGCTAACACGGTGAAACCCCATCTCTACTAAAAAATACAAGAAACTAGCCGGGCATGGTGGCAGGCGCCTGTAGTCCCAGCTACTCGGGAGGCTGAGGCAGGAGAATGGCGTAAACCCAGGAGGCAGAGCTTGCAGTGAGCTGCGATCCGGCCACTGCACTCCAGCCTGGGCAACAGAGCGAGACTCCGTCTCAAAAAAAAAAAAAAAGAATCATCATCAAGTCAAACACAAGTGAGGCATTACATCTAGGAGGTCATAGTTAGTTCTGTGTATGTTCCCGAGATAGGTTCCCTAAAGCTTTCTCATCAACACCAGGAAGCTGAAGGGGAAAATGAAAGTTCCCCTCAATTCAAGAGTAATTGAGACCAATATCATTAATGGATATTAATAATATGACCTTTTTTAAAGAATCAGCAAATCATTACATCATAAAGAACAACGATCTTATATTTTATTATGTTTGTTAGTTGCAGTCTCAGCCACTAGATTGCTAGAAAGCTCTGAGCTCCTTTGGATACGGACATGGCCAAATCTCTTTAACTTTCTAGGTATGGCACTTTAGGTAAATACAACTTTTCTGAGTCTAGGTTTTCTCCTCTGTACAATGGAACTGACAATTCTATGTCAGAGAGCTATTGTAAGGATTAAAGGAACTAATATTTGCAAACCCCATACTATTGTTTGGAATAAAACAGGTGCTGAATAAATGGTAGCTATTTGATTGTTACTTTTAAAAAATCTTGCTAGAAATCATGAAGAGTGTATTTATCTAAGTGGGAGGAAAAAAAAAAACTAAGTGAGACTCTTGGATCTTGAAAACGAGAGAGAGAGAGCGCGCGAAATGATTGTCAACACAAAGATAAATGCTTGAGGAACTTTAAGGGCCCAAGAGTCAAAGGACAGGCTAGAAAAAAATGTCAGAGAAGAAAGAGCTGAGAGATAAGGTCAAAGGAAAGGAGAGGAGGGGAGAATGGAAGGAGAACTGAGAAACCAGCAGTGTTTTTTAAAGGTGATCATTGAAGAAGGTGAGCAGAGGAAGAAAGAACTCAGTGAGCGATTGAAATCATGAGTTATTTTCTTCTGGTTCATCTCTTAAAGGAAATATCTTCTAAGAGAGATCTTTGCTCTTTTGTGTGCTGGTGAATGTAAGGTGAGAATCTCCCCTTTCTTTTTCTCACGATGACCCTGAACAAGGCCATGCTTTTCTTTTAAACATCCCTTCTGTCTGAAGCTCTGTTACAATAGAATCAAATAGGGTCTCCTTGGTTTATGTCACTTATCTAAGGTTGAATGATGTACTTGACAGATCCTTTTGAACTGCCCCATCTGGGGACTGAACCAAAGACTAGATCCCCAATCATGGTACTCAATTACCTTTCCCTTTCCACACAGTCCCCACATTCACTACCCAAAAGTATAAAATCCATCTCATAAGATGCAGATGAAGTAGAATGATGCGGTTTCCCAAACTTGCCTGATTATACGAAAGCCCAGAAGCATTGCTGTCCAAAGATTCAGATGCTTACCTCAAGGAGATTCTTATCATTAGAAAGTGAAGCGTACAGAAATGAAGACACTTTCAAGTAAAGCTACATTTCCTACCAAGGGACTGGGTGGTTCTGAATACGACACCATCTTTCTCCTAACAACAGAAGGTGACAGTTTGACAAATAGGCTTAGGATTCATATTCTTCCATAAGCTATCATTTTGCTGAGCTATCATTTTTTTTCTTTCTTTTTCTTTTTGAGACAGAGTCTCACTCTGTCACCCAGGCTGGAGTGCCGCAGTGTGCTCTTGGCTCACTGCAACCTCTGCCTCCCGGTTCTCATTCCTCAGCTTCCCAAGTAGCTGGGATTACAGGGGCCCACCAGCATTTCTGGCGAATTTTTGTGTTTTTAGTAGAGATGGGGTTTCACCATGTTGCCCAGGCTGGTCTCAAACTCATGACCTCAAGTGATGAGCCCACCTTGGCATCCCAAAGTGCTAGGATTACAGGCATGAGTCACTGCACCTGGACTTGCTCAAGCTATCTTTTTGCCACTCATGATGATGATTGTATGGATGACGCTCTGGTCTGTGTTATCAGTATTCAAGTGGCCCCTCCCCTCTGTCACATCTTCATTTTGCTTGTCTAGCAGACTTGCTAGTCCCTTCTGTCTTGTTCCATGTGAGGCTTGGACATATGAATTGCAATCACATTGTGAGACAGTTGTCCAATATTTCTCAAGACTCCATGCCTTTATAGACTATTTTGCATTCATCTTTGAGTCCTCAGTATTTTGCTGCCTGATACCTAGTAAACAGGGTTTGTCAAGTGAATACCCAATGCAGACTTTTAGGAAGATCCACATGGGGAATGAGAAAATTGAGCTAATCTCAGGAAAAAAACAGGAAATGGAGGTAAAAGATTTGCCTAAGTTTACCCTTCTATCCAGGCATGTCTCCAGACACCAGTTTCCGCTTCCTTATCTGCCTGGAATTGGTGTAGAATTGATCTTCGAAGTCAGTTTGAGGTTTCTTACTCTGTTTATGAGCCTCTGATACTTTGAATGTTATTTTGTGCTCAGATTTTCAGAAATCATGAAGAAATGAAAGGGGAAAAATGGTGGCAATAATGATGACTAACTAACAATGTTTTATTGTGTGACATGAAGTTAAACAGTAATAATTTATTGTTGTATCAAATGCTGCAGCATTAAACTGCTGCCTCCAGTGTTAAAAGCAATGCACACGGGACAGATCTTATGAGAAACTCTATGTAACAGCAAAGGATTACTGAAATATTCAGATACAGAATTTACAATATTGCATTAGGGCTTCCTTTGAATTCATTAATATTTCCTCTGAGATGACTCCTGCCAAGTGGTTTTGCTTCATTCCTGATTTAATTGCTAGGAAAATCAGAATTATTCCAGAAATTGAGGCTATGAAGTTTTCATTACAGGAAAATCTTGTGTCTGAAGCTGGGATGTTGGACCAAGGGAAATGAGTTGGATGCTGTTGTGAATGGGCAGAAGTCAGCACCAGCAACTTACATTCATTTAGAAGTAAGAGTTGATAAGGGAATTGACTGTTGAAGTCAAGTCTCCATATATTTTCTTATTTCCTCCTTTGCATCCATCTTCCAAAGCAAATTTTTAAGAGAAAACGAGTGTTGCATTCTTGATAGTGAATTGCTCTGCTTCTTCAGCAGGAGGTGCAGGAGAAATCCTATTTGCATCCTTTTCACTACTCTTAACAAGCCCCTAAAGGCTGAGTTAATGTTTGTTTGTGGCCTGGAGTGGCCAAAAGGGAATAGCAGGAATTATTTTCTTCGTAGAAGTGGTGGAGAATATGAGTCCCTCCCTCTATAAACTGGAGAAGATTTACCTGCACAATTCTCCTCTCTGCTTTTCAGTACTGTTTGGGGGATAAAAGGGACCCATGGACTTTGACCTCAGATACACCAGGCTGGTTTCAAATTTTCCTCTTTCTGAAATCCACAATAAGGCACTTAAACTCTCTGAGCCACAGTATTCTGTTCTGTACAATTGGAATAACAATGCCTTGTACTGGAACGGCTTCATAATTTGCAGGCCCAGTACTAAATGAAAATTGGAACCCTTTTGTTCAAAGAACATGAACTTTAAGACAGTAATGGCAGAGCATCAAATAAGTGTGGGGCCCTTCTGAGCCTGGGGACTGTACCACTGGGCAGGCCACACACCCATGAAGCTGACCCCACTGTGCAGGTGGATTGGCTGTTGGATCTCAGATATCTTTCCCTTTATATCTCTGTATCTTAGAGAGTGGATCCCTGAAAATGGCATTTGCACTGGCTGCTAGCTAGATTTAGCCAATGGAAGGCAGTGGTAGGAGACTGAGGGTGAGAGGGACAGGGAAGCCAAGTTATTTCCCTCTTTTCTCCTTTCCCCTGTCTGTCTCTATTTCCCTTTGAAACGTATCTCCAATAGTAACTGCTCTCCTCTTTCGGTTCCAGCATGCCTAGGACAGCCCGCCTTCTGGGGTCATACCTTTCCTGATCCCACTCACTGCTAGTCAGTTCCCTGCAGGCAGTCCAGCTCCTCATGCTCTAAAACCACCATTTTCCTTGGTTCCTCCAGCCTGACAGGTGCTAGCTGCTTCCTGATATAGCCGATATCTTGACTACCTCCCTGTTCCCTATGGGGCATTTCAGCTCTTCCAAGCCTCTTTAACTAGTACCCCTTATTAACTATTCTCTATTCTGCATAGAATCTGATACAAGTGTCTACCCTGAAAGGTTATTACAAGGAGCAAATTTGTCTAAGGCAGTGGTTTTAACTGCACATTGCAATTCATTTGTGGGTAATAAAATCAAATTCGATGGGTCAAGACCAATAGTTTAGAACACAGAATAACTTAGAGCAGAATAAGAAAACATGGTAGTGCATTGCATGTATTAAGGCTACATATGATTTCACAAAGCTTTTAGTTGTCTCTGTGTGTATGTGTGATGTGTACCAGTTCATGCTGTAAAAATGTATTACTTTCTAGCAGGTGGGAGAAAGAAAGGCCAGTGGGATTTCTGGTACATAATTAGCACTCAATAAATTGTAGAAACTCTTGTTGCCATCCAAGACCATGTCATTTAAACAAAAGGCAGTCAGACAGCCCAAAGAGTACCATTCCAACTCACTTTAGCTCATTAGAATAGTATCATGTAGTTGAGCCAACTTGTACTAAAATGGCCAAAGCATATACTTACATTTGTTTGTTTACACCTAGACAGGCCCAGCTTGAGTCACCAACCTTGGCTGAAAGAGAAGCCAGCCAGGTTCAAAGTAAAGAAACAGTTTTAAAATAACATTTTATTTTTCTGTGAGTCATAGCAAATCTGTCCCTGAGACATCTTTCTCCTGCAGCTAAATGCTTTAAAATGGTCAGGTCTCACCCAGGAAAGTGGGGCTGGGAGGAAGTGATGAGATAAAGCAGCTTCCCAATCTGTGCATTAGTAAGAGTGCAACCTCTGGCATTCCTCTTTTTTCAAAAGTACCAAAAAGCTCTGCAGAGATAACTGTGTCTCCAGATGGCCATGAGATTGGTAAATGACAAATGTTTATCAGCCTTTCAGCACCTGCTGATGGAAGAACTAAAAAAAAAAAAAAAAAAAAAAAAAAAACAAAACACACAAGTGACTTTATGAGCCCGTAGCCACCCCAGCTGTAATGGGTGCTAGTAGCTCTGTGTTGCTGGCCTCACATGGGAAAAGGAAGAGCAGAATAATTTTTAGTCCCTTGGCTACTTCTTATCTATTTCATCACGTAAGGAAACTCAACTTGAATCCATTCAACTCTGAAGAATGATAGAGCTGAGGAACAACAAAGAGCTATAGATCATATGGATTTCTCTGCTCAGAGAGCCCAGAACTCTCCCTGGAGCTGAAGGTAGCCCTTGCAAGCTGTCTCATGACGGTTTGATAGCACAGTGGGCTCACTCATACTGGTGCTGGTTTTGAGCATCTATAGTGACAAGACATATGTCTATTTCTACTACTGCAGAGGATAGAGTTTAACCAAAGCCAGGTGACAGAGAAAAAGAACAGAAATTGATAACACTTACATAGTACCCTTATACAGCAGGCTCTTGAATAATGCAGGCATGAGGGGTGGCAACCACCCGTACAGTCAAAAATCTGTAAATAACTTTTTTTTTTTTTTTTTTAGACGGAGTCTTGCTCTGTCGTCCAGGCTTGAGTGCAGTGGCACGATCTTGGCTCACTGCAACCTTTGCCTCCCAGGTTAAAGAGATTCTCCTGCCTCAGCCTCTCAAGTAGCTGGAATGATAGGTGTGTGCCCCTACGCCTGGCTAATTTTTGTATTTTTAGTAGAGATGGAGTTTCATCACATTGGCCAGGCTGATCTCAAACTCCTGACTTCCCCTCGGCCTCCCCAGCTGTGCAGATAACTTTCAACGCCCCAAAGCCTTAACTACTAATAGCCTGTCATTGACCAGAAATCTTACTGATAACAGTCTTTTAACGCATATGTTGTATATATATATATTATACTATATTATTACAATAAAGTAAGTTGGAAAATAAAATGTTATTAAGAAAATCACAAAAAAGGAAAATATATTTACTATTCATTAAGAAGTGGAAATGGATCATCATAAAGTCTTCCTTGTTGTCATTGTCTTCAGGTTGAGTAGCTGAGGAGGAGGAGGAAGGGAATGGAGTAGTCTTGCTGTCTCAAGGATGGCAAAGGTGGAAGAAAATCTGCATATAAGTGGACCCATGCAGTTCAAACCCATGTTGTTCAAGGGTACTTTACGTTGTCCCAGATGCTATATTGAGTACTTTATACATATAAATTTACTTAATCCTCACAACATCCCTACGAGGTAGATACTATTATTGTTCTCATTTCCAGCTGAGGAAACAGATAGAGAAGGCAAATAATTTGCTTGAATCTGCACAGTTTATTAATCATAGAGCCCAAATTCAAACAAAATAGTGTGGCTGCCAACTCAATGCTCTTAACCTCTACCCAGACTGGGAGCCAGAGGGCTTGCATTCTAATTTGATCATTAACCAATCTGACTGGTAGGGCAAATCAACCCTACTGCAATCTCCTCTTTTCATCTGTAATATAAGGTTATTGCTTGAGATATTTTCAAGTTATAGTGCCACCTCCCATTTACAGCTGTAGTGTTCAGAAGGATGATATTAATGTATTCTGTTGTCCTAAATATTTCAAACACATCAGTTTCTACTTTTCCAAACAACTCCAATGGGGATATTTTTTTATTCCTCCACTTCCTAATTAAGGCTGAAAGGGCCCCATGTTTAGCTGCTGAGTCTCTGTCTCCCACCTTTTTTTCCTCCTGTACCACCTAAAACTGCCTTTTGTCTTTCAGCACTTGGGGAGAAACTCTGGGAAGCTTCCTAAATCCCTAAATTGTCACACCCATCCGTAAAGCAGTGCTGAATTAAAAAGTGGGATTGGTCTAAGCAGAGCAGACACTTAAGGAAGGAGAGGGGCTACAGCACTAAACGATGTTTCCAATTAAGAGAAGTGTAAGGTCAGAGAGAAACTCCCTCCTGGATGGAGCTCTTCACCACCTGATAAGCTGATTAAATATCATGCTGCAAAAAGTAAATGTTTACTCCAAGCCAGGTGCTTGGACGCTAAAGAACTCTATTAGGCAAGAGTAAGTGGTTTAATTGGCTCACCTTCATTCAACTGTTAGTATGTTCCTCATAAGTGCCTGTCAGAGGGAATCTTTTGTGTTTCCCTTCTAACAGCTGGCCCATAAAACATAAACCTATCTTACAATGTTAAGTAAGGATCTTTTAATTCCTGTTTTCTTTCCTCCAATTTGTATTAATATGATAAGAGAGAAAGAAAGTTAAAGCATGCTTCTATAGCTGGCTACTTCATCAAAATTAATGGAACCGTATTTTGTAATTCATTCTATAGTTTAAGGTTTCATCATTTTATCTCTTAAAGATGAATTCCAGGCCAGGTGCAGTGGTTTGTGCCTGTAATCTCAACCCTTTGAGATGCCGAGGTAGGAGGATTGTTAGAGCCCAGGAGTTTGAAACCAACCAATATAGAGACCCTGTCTCTACAAAAAAAAAAAAAAAATTAGCCAGGTGTGGTGGTATATGCCTGTAAGTAGTCCTAGCTACTCAGGAGGCTGAAGTGGGAGGATTACTTAAGCCCAGGAGGTCCAGGCTGCAATGAGCCGTGATGATGCCATTGCACTCCAGCCTAGGCAACAGAGCGAGACACTGTCTCAAAAGACACACAAACAACAACAACGAAAAAATGAAATCCTAGCTAAACACTGTGGACTCAGAATAACCTGTGAAATCATCCAACTGTAGTATTTATCTACAAGAATGTTTCAAAGGGAGATATGTAGTCATATGACTATTTCACACTGATATTTGTTATTAATAAAAGACTGTGGTCAGCATGACGTGTTAGCCACAGTTGAATCCATGCTTCTTTTCATATTGTGGTTTGGTTGTTGTCAAATTTACTTTCCATGCATTATTTCCAAACATATACTTATTATTTCATCAGCTTAGAGTGGTTTAGATACAAAAGTATATCAAGGTCTCAGAAATGCCCTCCATCAACATCAGGGTAGCCATGAATTGAACCCACCCCACTGGTTTCCTTTGTCTTTCTCCATTTCTGATTCTCTTTCTCTATGGTTACCTAGGATAAATAAATTACTTGACTTTGAAATTCATTATTAACTCAGAAAGTTATAGCTACTGATTCACAATATTTGTTTTAAAAACAGTATGAAGAATGTAGAAGCATGGTTTATAATTATAACAACATAAATTATACAAAAGTATAAGGCGTTCCTATGGAATAATCTTAACCTGGTTCTTTGACAATTTTTATAATTCATTCTCTAGTGAAATATTTCCCCAAAGTGTATCCACAGATTACTCTCTCACCAATATGCTTTTGGAAAAAAAGTGCCATGGTCTAATAAGTTTAGGAAACCTTGCACATTCTTTTTCCTTGGGAACAATCATTAGTATTAACAGATTTAACACCAAGAAATCCTGTAGTAGAGAAATTCATTTACTTTTAATTCAGTATTTCTCAAAATCATTTTACCCTATTACTCAAATCCCTGCTTTTATTCTGGGAATTGTTACCTCTTCTTTCCTTTGCATACACTTGAGAAATTGACTCTAGAAAATACTAGCCTTATGAAATATTGATAGTAATTGCTATGGTTTGTTAGACTCCTGCAAATCTCTTGCTGAACTTTGATCCCTAGCATTGGAGGTAGGCTTAATGGGAGGTGTTTGCATCATGGGGGCAGATCCTTCATGAATAGACTAATGCCCTCCCTGGGTGGGTAGGAACTGAGTGACTTGTTGCTCTACTAGTTTCTGTGAGAGTTGTCCCCCAACTCCGCTCAGAGCTGGTTGTTAAAAAGAGCCTGGTTCCTCTTCCCCCTCTCTCTCTTGCTTCCTCTCTCTCCATGTGATCTCTGCACACAGCAGCTCCCCTTCACCTTCTACCATGAGTGCAAACAGCCTGAGGCCTTCACAGATGCAGATGCCAGATCATTGCTGCTTCTACATTCTGTAGAACCATCAGCCAAATAAACCTCTTTTCTTTATAAGTAACTGAGCCTCAGGTATTCTTTTATAGCAACACAAATGCACTAAGACAGTACCGATTACTTCTTGGGCATTTCCTATGTGCCAGGAACTGTTAGAGGTACGTTAGAGGTTGTAATAGCTAGGTATTTATTTGGGTACTTTAACAGAGACTAAAATGACTGCTTTAAACAAGATTGGTTATTTCTCTCTCACATGAAAGTCTAAAATGGTGAGCAGTGTAGCAACTTAGGGCAGCAATCTTTGACTGGGTCATCCAGGCATCAGGGCACCAGGCATCTGTGGTGTTGTTTCACCATCCTTCAAAGTGTTTCTTTCTCCATAGGTTGAAACCAGCTCCTTGTACCTCATCTGGTCCCATCCCTAAGAAAAGAAACCAAAGAGACATCCCTGAGAAAACAGACCAAAGAGACATCCCTGATAAAGGAGAAAATAAAGGGCAAACAGCTTCTTGTTAAGAATCTGGTCTGGACTATGCTCATAGTTCATTGTCCAACTGAGTACATTGTCTATTTACTGACATGGCCATACCCAGCTTACAAGGAAGTCCAAGAAATAGTCTCTTACTGGGGAACAGTTGTTCTCCTGAAACACAGAAAGTTCCATTATTTAATAGGTAGAAGGAAAGAATGAATATTACAAGGCAATTAGCTTTCTCTGCTGTGCTTTTACCTCATGAAATCCTACCTACCACCCATGAAATAGGTACTTCTGTCTTCATTTTAATAATGAGAAAAGTAAGATACAGAGAGGATAAAACTAAAGTCATGTAGTAACTAGTGGCTTTTGGTTTTGATACCATGCTACCTAATTCCATAGCCTGGGTTCTTAACTAATACACACAGTTGCAATGCCTTTCCAGAAAATTTCTAGTAGTTTCCACCATTCCTGGACCTATTCTTTTCTAACTTTAAAGGCAATCCATCTTCTAAGTCAGTGTGGCAGAGACTCTAGTTTCTTCACCCAAACCAAGTCTTTCTTGGGCTCATGTTTAAACTATATTTCTTATCTTCTCTTAGGTGTTACCATATGACTAAGGTCTAGTAAAGGCAATGTGAGAAGATCTGTTATATACCACCTCCAGGCTTGGCCTGTGAAAACTTCCCATGGACATGAGCTCCTCCATGCCCTTTCCCCTCCAGCTAGATGAATTGGAAATGACACCCAGGACAACTGGAAGGCCATATGTCAAAGATGGACAAGGCTTGCTCACCCTGAATTCTAGAATAATTATATGAAGGAAAACTATCCTAACAATCTGTTTTCCCACCTAGCAAAAAAAAAAAAAAAAAAAAAAAAAGTGACCACAAAAAATAAGCTTCTGCTGTAATTGATCCATTTGAAAGTTTTTGATCTATTAGTTCTAGCAGTTAGCTTCCTCTGAAAAATACAATCGATTAGCATGATGTCATGGATGACAAGTTGGCAACCTGGGTTAAAGTCCTATACTTGTTACTTTCTAGTGATAAGACCTTGGACAATTTACTAAATCTCTCCAAGTCTCAGTTTTCTCAGCTTTAAAATAATCTTCAATCATAGAGTTGTTCTAAGAAGTAAATTAGTTTCTCTAAAAATTCTATTCCTTGTTACTTATTCCATTCTAGCAATCAACGTGTGCTTATTCTAGTTGTCCCACTGTTTAAAATATAAATGCCTTAGTATTATGAAAACATTTCAAAAGAAATGTGTCTTAGATTTCTACATTTATATTAGAAATTTTTCAAATGTATACTTCATGCCATTTAAAAAAATAATACTAGTAAAATGAAAGAATATCAGTTTTGGAATCCTTCGACAGTCCTGGATAAAAATACCTGTTAGACCACTTACTAGTGGTATTGTCTATCTGAGGCTCAAATTCAGCATCAGTAATTTTGGAAGAATGGTAGTCCTACTTTCAGAATTGTTAGGATTAAATAAAATGCTAAAAGTCTGTGAAATCTCCTTGCACACTGATGATTTCCCTTCTCTCCCCAAATAGATTTCCATATGGAGCACTTTTAGTCATTTTTGCTGGACTGCAATCACCTTTCTTTCTTCAAATGTTAAAACTGAACAGTAGTAGCTAGCAATTCGGAATCTCTAGAAAGCAGTTTTTTTTTTTTTTTTTTTTTTTTTCTGATTATAGTGCTGAAGCTCAGCTTATTCTCCCAAGGATCCTGTGGATTTGGGGTGTGTCATAAGCGAAGAAATTGTCTTCCTGCTGTATTACCGGAGACCAGGGACAAATGTTGGTTGTCAGCTGCCTAACCAGGCAAGTCAGAGTCACAGATTGTCCATCTCACAACAAAACAAGGCTAATTTTGTTGAGAGATAGAAATGTTGTAGGCAATCTCATTGTCTCTAGCACAGTGTCCCTTTTTGAATGTTCCTTCTCAAGTAGGGCATGGTATAAACTCTGCAAGAGGGGAGTTCCATTTGGAAGACATGTAGGCAAACAACATTCAGGCTCCACACCCACTTAGCCTGCTGAGATCTGACTTATTACACAACTGCAGATGCTGGTCAGTTAGCTTCTCATACCCATTCATTATCATAGAAGGGATGCAGTGGTTATAACCGCACTGATGATGCACACCTTGGCTTAACCCATTGTTGCATAAAAATAGGCAAAGCATGTTAGTCATTGCATAGTCTTTTCAGTAGAAAGGAAAAATGATTGAGAAACAGCAAGGAAAATTGTGTTCACAGTTAAGGTTTTTGTTTTGTTTTGTTTTGTTTCCACTCAGTTCAGTGTGTATATAAAGTTAACGCATTTTTAACTTAACAGCAACCAACAACAGCTTCACTATGAGTGCATAAAAAACACTGGGGCTTAAGTGTTGATTTGTTGCCAGGCATTTCCTTGGGAATCCATGTAGGCTGATCATTTACCTGGGAAATCGTGTGTGTGTGTGTGTGTGTGTGTGTGTGTGTGTGTGTGTGTGTTAACTTTACCTTTGTAAGGCACATCAGAAAACCTCAATTTCCTGGTGTGTTCCCGTTAATTTTCTGCTTTATTGAATGTCACTCTGAATTCCGTATTTCATTTAACTTTTGTGTTGAAAAATCATTCAAAAGACTACTGAGCCATTTTCTTCTTTATTAAGAAAAACATTGGGTTAAACCTAATTCTCGATAGCTGAAAATTCTGGAGCATTGTTTCGTTTGTTTGTTTTATATTTTTGAAACAAACTATTTTGAAACCATAATAAGAACTATGGATAATCTTCTCAGAAATGAGAGACAGAAGGAGAATTCTGCATAAATTTATAGATCCCTGCAGCCCACATTTGAGGCCCTGGCAATAGACCTCAACGTTAAGAATTCCTGGCATAGAGTGTTTTGACATTATCATTCTAAACATTTGATTTTGTCAAAATAAAAATAGAGACAGAGAAAAGGGGACTTAGCAAAAATCTTCATTTACATTCAAAACAATTCAAAGTGCATTAAAATCATGAAAAACGTTGTTCCTCTATAGGCCAGGGAAGTTTCTTGCTAATTATTTCCTTTATTAGAGTATATCTTATTGGTTTATCTTTTTCTTTTAAAAACAGAATATCCAATAGGTAAGATTAACCAAAGATTTGGGGAAGTTGATTCTAAGTAGGTGAGCTGTGTTTTAAGAGCTCTTCTTAGTACTCTTAAACTCAGCATGTGGAAATAAATTCCAAAAGTTTTTCTTAATTTCACAAAAACAAATATAAATAGTTACGGGGGAAAAAAACAACAGGCCAAATACCAGAGGCCAACTCAAAGCATATTGTCTGCTCTCTTGCTCTAAGCTACTGGTTCTCAGTAGGGGTGGGACAGCTCCCAAACGGGGGTCTTTGGGAATTTGTCGTGGGTTTTTGGTAGTCACAATATTAAGAGGTACTGTAATAGCTATTTAGATGGCAGAGTTAGGATCTCCTGTTTCTTTTTCTTTTTGGTATCCCTCATGACAATGTAGTCTCCCCCAAAATATTCAAATGGGTGAAAATCCTATTCATAATGATTGAACTCAATTATAACTCCATTTACGGATAAATACACACAAAATTTTCATGGTTTTAATACACTAAATTTTCCAAGGGTGTGTGAAATTGCTGTATATATTGAAAGAAGATTGTTGTTTTATTTGGTTAAGAACTTTTTTAAGAGTTATTTTCCACTTTAGAAAATCATGCTAGAGACTACAATGCTATTTATGGTATTGAAGTCCCCATGAGAATGCACCTAGATCAATGTACATTTGTAATGAGCAAATTCACAGTGATTCTATACGTGGGCATAAGCTTTTCTCTACTTCACCATGTGTTCTTGTATAGTTATTGATAGGGGTTGGCTGTGTCCCCACCCAAATCTCATCTTGAACTGTAGCTCCCATAATTCCCATTTGTCATGGGAGGGACCCAATGGGAAGTAATTGAATAATGGGGGCAGGTCTTTCCCCTGCTGATCTTGTGATAGTAAGTCTCATGAGATCTGGTGATTTTATAAAGGGGAGTTCCCCCACACAAGTTCTGTCTTGCCTGCCACCATATAAGACGTGACTTTACTCCTCATTTGCCTTCCACCATGATTTTGAGGACTCCCTAGCTGTGTAGAACTGTGAGTCCATTAAACCTCTTTCCTTTATAAATTACCCAGTCTTGGGTATGTCTTCATTAGCAGTGTGAGAACAGACTATTACAATTATCCCAAATCTTAACATATTTCAATATTATTGTATACTTATATATAATAATATAAAAATATTCATTATACATTTATATATCATAATAATATGATATATAAATATGTACTTTTTAATTCTATCTTATAATTTATTCTAGAAATTATATTTTTTAAATTAATTCATAATTTTTTTTTTTTTTAATTTATTTATTATTATTATACTTTAAGTTGTAGGGTACATGTGCATAACATGCAGGTTTGTTACATATGTATACTTGTGCCATGTTAGTCTGCTGCACCCATCAACTCGTCATTTACATCAGGTATAACTCCCAATGCAATCCCTCCCCCTCCCCCCCTCCCCCCGATCCCCCCCTTGGCTCGCGTTCCCCTTCCTTAGTCCACGTGATCTCGTTGTTCAGTTCCCACCTATGAGTGAGAACATGCGGTGTTTGGTTTTCTGTTCTTGTGATAGTTTGCTAAGAATGATGGTTTCCAGCTGCATCCATGTCCCTACAAAGGACACAAACTCATCCTTTTTTATGGCTGCATAGTATTCCATGGTGAATGTGTGCCACATTTTCTTAATCCAGTCTGTCACTGATGGACATTTGGGTTGATTCATAATTTATTAAGTCAATGTTTCTTTGGGAAAAGTGCCCTCTGGCAAAATTTTATTCTTTTTGGTCTCTTTGCTACTTTGCTACTAGCTAAAGAAAATGCATTCATACTAATTCTGAATTCTTACAGTTATTCAGAGCCATGCTGTTAAAGAGACAAGTGAATTACTACCTTCTCAGAGTTGAACTCAAGGGGGAAGTTTGATTATTGACTGGTAAAATAAAGTAGTGGAAATTTATTTCTTTTGTTCTCAATGCAATAACCTGTGAAACATCCTGAAACTAAAAAAAATGAAATTATTTATGTAGAGAAGTTGGATCACTTAAATTCGTTTTCTCTCTTTTCCCTTTGTTTCAGAAACTTTCCATAATAAAAACTTGGATATAACAAAAGTTTGCATAAATGACATGTGGCAACCTAATTTAGTGGAAGCCAGGGAACCTGGTAATACTTTAACTTCAAAGCTCTTCCATTTTATTCCTTCGTTACTTTTCCTCCTTTCAAAGCATTCTTTAGCCATGCACCAAGTTTTAACAATGACAAATCGAATCCCCAGAGCCAAAAACAATGTTCTAATATTTCCATGCAATTAATTGCTACTTCCTGGTAAGCATCCAGTATACTTGGTGCTCTCACAGAAGATTCTCCAACCCTGACACTCTGTTGAAGTCTGAGGACTTCACTGAGGACAAAGAGGGATCACATCTTCCCAAGAAATGGTGAACTCAACATGCAAACTGAATAGAATCCCCTAATCAATAAATCACAAAATATTTATAGAGCCCCAAAATCATATTGTGACAAGATTTTTTTTAAATATAGAAACTAAGTTATGATACAATCATATGTCAGGAAGGTATATTGGAGTAGTACTTGTCCAGGACTCCACTGACAACCAATTGTGCTCCCTACATCATTTTGATGTACCAGGCCATTCACTGTATCTATAATGTGAATTTGTACCCCTATTTCCAATGTCCCCCATCCTATTAACTTTTCCTTTCCAGTAAACTTCTCCAAACCCTCCCTCAATGTTCCAAAGGCAACAAAAGTTATCACAACAAAAGTAGTTAGTATTTCTTGAGTGTTCACCATGTGCTGGACAAGCAAAGTGCTTTACCTGCATTGCCTCAATTAATTCTCTTAATAACCTATGATATCAGCTCTATTATTAACCTCATTATACACATGAACAAATAGACACTACTAGGGGTTGAATATGCCCCTTCCAAAATTATGTTGAAACTAAATCCCCATTTGGCAGTATTAAGAGGTGGGGCCTTTTTGGGTGACCAACCTTCATGACTGGATTAGGGGCCCATGAAAGGGCTGGAGAAAACTAACTTAGGCCCTTTCTGCCTGTCCACCTTCCAACATGTGAGGACATAGCATTTTCACCTTCTACCATGTGAGAACACAGCAAGAAGGCCCTCATCAGACACCAAACCTGCTGGTACCCTGATCTTCAACTTCTTAGCCTCAGAACTGTGAGAAATAAACGTATATTATTTGTAATTACCCAGTCTATGGTATTGTGTTATAGCAACATGAAGCCAGACAGAAAAATTTAGTTTTCATCACTTGGCAGAGGTCACATAACAGGTTGATTTGATTCTCAAGCCCTCTTTACTATTATGCTTACTTGGCTTTTATCTCTGTAGACTTGAATTGCTGAGTTATCTTTCCCTGAGTCATTGCTGCTTCAAATCTCAGTCTTTAGGAATCACTTCTTTAATCTACTGATTAATTATGCATAGATCATAAAAGTTATTTAATCCAACTGCTGTCTAGAGTTGGTATCACTGTCCTACTCAAAAATCTGCAACAATTTACCATGACAAATCAAGTGCAAACTCCTTAGTCTGACATTAAACAGCCTGATAATCTGATCCAATCCAGCTTCCCTGCTTCTACCTATCTTATTTATCTGTTTGTTGATTCTTATTTAATTGCTTCCTTGATGGAGGACTTTCCCACTCACTCCATCACTACCTCTTGTTTCTGCCTGCACACATATTATCATTTCCCCAAGTCTTTTGATGAGAAGGATCTCCTTTTTATAACTGTTGCTCTGTTTTCTCCTCACCAACATACCTTCCTGACATGTGATTGTAGTATAATTAGTTTCTACATTTTTTTGAAAAATCTTGTCACAATATGATTTTGGGGCTCCATAAATATTTTGTGATTCATTGATTAGGGAATTCTATTTAGTATGAATGTTGAATTCACCATTTGTTGGGAAGATGTGATCCATCTTTCTCTATGCTTCCGTCATGACCTGGATATACTTCTATTATAGCCCTTTCTAATTCTTCACATGCATGCCTTCACTGGACTGCAGACTCCAAGACAGGGGCCATGCAGTGTTCATCTTTGTGTCTTTCCAGTTACTCCACAACAGTTTATTGGGTGAATGAAGAAAATGCTGAGAAACAAACTCAAGAGGGTTTGTAGATTTAATACCATTGCTCTGGGTATTGCAAAAGATAATGGCTATTAACGAATTAGTACCCCCCTTCCCACCACCTCATCCTGTTGAGATAGTATGATAGAATGTGTAACCACTTAATCTACCTTAAGATGCTACTAGGCAACAACAATGTCTTGACTTTAGGGGATGGAAAACAAATAGTATGTAATGTCCAATAGATCGTGTTTGGGGCAGAGAGAACAGATTTAAGAAACAAGGACACAATACAATGAAATTTGGCTGCAATACAAGGTTAATGTCTCCTTACCTCCCCAAGAGTACCAAGGGATCATTCATTGTCACAGCTGTTGGGGTTTACAGCTTTCTTCTCATCCAAATGACAGTACTTTCCACAAAAAGCTCTTCCCCAGGGATGCCCTAATAAGCGAGTGTGTGCTGTATAGGTGAGACTTGCCCTGGCTGTCTCTATCCAAGTGATGACATAAGCTCATCTAAAGCCCTTCATTAATGCAAACAATGACCCAGTCCATGGTGGCACTGATTCTTGAAGCTGAAGACTTGGAGAAGGAGCCTAATTTTCCATCACATACTGATTGTTGTTTTCAGTAAGATGTTTAGCTTTTCAATTTTCTCTCTGCCAAATACAAATTAGTGTATTTCCAACATCCTAGAGTCTTAGCTGTGCATTGCCAGCTTCCACTGCTTCTCCTTAATTAACAAACAGCTGTAGAAGAGCTTCTCAACTGATGTGGGGGGAAGAGCTCTAAGGAAGAGATGGACTATGTCCCATATCTTCAAATCCTCCACCAGCCATCTCCTGTTAGGTCACCAAGACATGCCCAGTGGGGACACTTCAGTTCGACGAGAAGTTTATGACTAATTGGGTTCAGTCTCCAATGTGTATGAATGTAGTTGGGTTCAGTCTCCAGTCTGTATGTATGTACTTTCCTATCCTAGAGAGCAGAACAAGACCATATAAGCTCTATTTATGTTTCCTTTAACTCTTTAGCTGAAAGCCTGGAATGTAGGACAAGTGGCTAACCTGTGTTTTAGAACTTTCTTCCTAGGTTAACATTTTGAACTTGGCCTTCTGGATTTTACCTCTTAAACTGCACCAAAAACCATGGAAACAAAGGGCTTACAGCAGTGTTAGCCTAATCTGAGCCCTCTATACCTTCCTATACTGTAGCCACAGCAGTAAAGCTACATGATCTTCCAAAAGACCTTCCAAGAGAAGATTGATTACAGACCTGGCTTATCACACCATGAACCTGGGGAGGAAAGAAAATACTCACAAATAGTTTAGCCCCTTTCATAAATTGTTGGTCCTTCGTCCATTTTTGAACTCCACTCTTTTGGGTGGAATGTATGTGTATATGTGTGTGTGTGTGTGTGTGTGTGTGTGTGTTTACAAACTCACAAAAATGAGGAGATCTTGGTCTCCCCTAGAGGGAAGACTGCATTATAAATACAGTCTTTCTTAGCAGAGGATGAAGGCTCCTGTAGCTCCTAATCTTCCCATTTGTGCACAAGTACATGAACTCTGATTAGGTTGAAAGCAGGAAGACACTCTTTTCTTGCTTAGTGGCTATATCTAGAGCTAACAACACCATCAGTGGGATGGTGATTCATGCTTTAAGTACATACCCTCTCCATTCCAGCTACTCGGGAAGCTGCGGTAAAAGGATCACTTGAGCCCAGAGTTTAAGGCTGTAGTGTGCCATGATAACACAGGTAAATAGCCACTGTACTCTAGCCTGAGCAACATAGTTTTAGACCCTATTTCTTAAAAACAAAACAAAAACATCCCCCTCCTCTTCTCCTCCAGCAATTCTGGATGGTTCATCTAATAAAGTACATATACTTTATACTAATATAGTCAAATGTCATGACACTATAAGATTATTATTATTCTCCAATCCCTGCCCTGCAACTTATTTGGCTGAACATTTTTGGCTGCAACATTTTTGACTGAAGAAAATGAGGTTTCTTCCTCCCTGAGCCTGGGAACTAACATGAGGTGTTTTCTTCCACTTGGTGGAGCTGTACACATGTGTGCTTGTGGAGAAAAAGAAGAGTCCCAGCAGGCCCTCTACTCCAGCTGTTCGAGATTGAGCTTTCCAGTGCATTATCCTGCCTTAATGCAGTGATGCCTTCCCCCTGATGGCAGTAAAATTTTAATTAGTGGGCAATGTGCATTCCTACATAATGGAGTGCACACGTGGCAGGAAGTTAACAGGACACATTTGCAGTTCCAGTTTCATTGTCAACCAGCTGTGTGATTCCTGGCAATTTGCTTTATTTTGTTGTGTTACAGTTCTTGACTAGGTAAACTGGAGAATCATCTCTGGTCTACTTTCCTCTTCAGTTTGGTGGAAGTTTCACATAAAATTACGTGTGAAAGTCCTTGGGAATTGAAACAATGGTAAATCCATAGCAGAATGCTTGTTGAATTCTATCAGCTTTCCCAAGGTGCAGGCTGCCCATGTTTAGTCTTTCTCACTTTCCAATCCATTTTCCACATTGCAGCCAGCATAGTTTTTCTCATTGCAAATCTGATCATATCAACGTCTTTTTTAAAAAAATCCTAAATATCTTCTCCCTCCCACAGAATAAAAATCACAATTCCTTAAGAAGCTGTCAAAGCCTTCCCAATCTGTGCCTTTCATCTCTGACCATTGGTATCTTTCTTCTGTTAGGATAACAGTTCATTGACTGTTCAAGTCTTCTCTTTTGCTTTTCAGAGCTTGGCCATGTGGTTTTCTCTGTCTGAAACAAGCTTCCCCCATTCCTTTCTAGGCTAACTCCTACTCATCCTGCAAATTTCAGCACAAAGTCACTTACAGTGGGAATGCGTCCATGGCCCTCTATTAGCAGCCTCTGATTTCTGCTCCTACAATAGTCGGTTCTGCCTCTGGATCATGTTTTATCCTATTGTTTTTCCTCCATAAGAGCACAGTCATCATCCATATAACTCAACGTTGTAACTCTGGCAGCTAGCACAATCTCAAGTTCACAAAAAGAGCTCAAGAAATATTTGTTGAATGACCAATTAGATGGCATACTCATTTCCTAGGGTTTCTACAACTAATGCTAGCCTGGTGCCTTAGAACAACAGAAATTTATCCTGTCGTACTTCTAGAGGCTGGGGGTCTGAAATCAAGGTTTTGACAGGGCTGTGCTTCCTCTCAGATTCTATACAGAATCTTCCCTTGCTTTGGTGACCATCAGTCCTTGGCATACTGTGGCTTGCAGCTACATCACTCTAATCTCTGCCTTCGTTGTCACATGGCATTCCCCCTGCATGTCTCTATTTGCACATGACATTTTCCTTTTATAAGGACACCAATCATATTGGATTAGAGCCCATCCTAATGGCCTCATCTTAACTTGATTACATCTGCAAAGACTCTATTTCCAAATAATGCTACATTCACAGATACTGGAGGTAAGGACTTTAACATATCTTTTGGGGGAGGACACAGTTCAATAACAGATTGCTAAACCAATTAACTAATTACTAATTAATATAAACTATGGGTGGAAAAAGCTTCCTCAGATTATGATAAAAAGCTGTGTCGATCTAATCAATGTGCTTGCTTAAATAAGCCATGTGTATAATACATATGCATGCATCTGTGTATATATACATATGTACACATGCATTAATTATACTGCACAAAAACCTCAAAGGCTATTTATCCCAAATAGGAAATATTGTGTGGTTTGTCTAAAGCACTTTAAAGACATCTGCCTTTTTCAGATGTAAATTTCTTTGATGACAAGAAATTACGTCTTTGCTAGCTTTTAAAATACTAAATTATGATAATCCATCACCAAATAAACTCTGTGCTTCTATCATTTAAAAAATGTAAGAACTCTGAGGTTAGTAGTAGTTTTTAGTTGCCATTGAAAGATGGCAATTTAACATCACCGTTTATTCAGATTTCCAAATTAAGGAAATCTCTGTGGTTAGACATTCCTTTCTTTATCAGTCTCCTTTTCTTCAGGCCTGCCATTTGTCCATTTGTATCTTTTCCTTCCAAATGATTCACATACACACTAGGTCTTTTCCCTAAGCCTCAGATTATGAAAAGCAAAACTACATGAAAAAAAGCAAATGATTGCTAAATTATGTCCTAATTTCTAGCATTCAGCAGTGCTAAAATCAAGCAGAGAATTTCACAAAATTCTCAGATAAAGTATATTTTTTACCAACTAACGTTGGGTAAAAGGGACTGAGATAGAGATTTATTTTTATTATTATTAATAACTTTGAAAGTGGTGCATTTGGGAAACTATTTACTAATGTTCATTGGAATTGGTGGTAATACTGAGGTCAGGATTTAATTCCAGGCATTACCCAAAAAGTCCATGTTTGCCTTGTTTCAAGCCTAGAGTTGCTAAAACAATCCCTTCAGGGAGCCAGGCATAAATTATCTTTCAGATTGGTGGGCGTAGGAATCTATACTGCAAGCTAAATATGCTGAAACAGACATCTTAGAGAATGTGAATGTCTATCTCAGACAAAGGAGATTACAGGTTATTAACCAAGGCACTTTTCAAATCTCATCCCTTTGGGTCTTCCTAGAGTTTCAGATTCATTTAGCCAAATACCAGCCTTATCCCTTCCCTAATTTTTCTAAATATTTGTGGCTGAATGTACTTCTAGCTTTAGGAGTGCAGAAGACTTTGAGGTAGAGAAGGCAGGGTTGAAAAAGGATGAGTTTCAGGTCATCGCATTGCTTCAAGGCAGTTTGCAGCTTGCATTCATATTTTTAAAGTCTAAATTAGAGCCCTTTAACACCAACTATCTTGGGCACACATGTGTGTAGAGGCATACCACCATATGGCAAAAGGCAGAGTTGCTAAAACCATAAATAACAGAGAGGAAGGTTAATTAGCAAATTAATTAACTGAATTCCATACAAGGTACTAACAATACCTTAATTTCCAGATACATTTGTTATCAAAAATGTCTACCTTAATAAAGCTGTGGGGACTTACTAAGTGTATTTACTGGGCATGGTTCCCAGTTATGAAATATTAATACCTTGAAAAATAAAACATGCTTACAAAAATGCAGTTATGCTCTCATTTTCAGAGGAATACGTAAGTGAGGAATAAATACAGAAATCCTTAAACAACTGGAAATTGGGACTAAAATGAAGTAGACTGTAGTTTTGTCATTGCATGTTCTGTTCATACTAAAGCACCTATCATCCCACTTTACCATCTTTCAACTGCAGGGCAGAGAGTTATATTTTTCATCTTCATACTGAGTAGAGAATCCATGAAAATCTAATACCCAGTTACCAGTCAAGTGTGATGAATATAAAGGAGCCTCAGAATAAAATCTTCAGTTCTACCAAATGTCTCTGCCTAAGTACATCAATATCCATGTTGGTGATTGTACAAACCTGTGGCTAATTATATTTTCACTTTTTCTAAGGGTAGGTACACTAATAGGTGATCCCACAGAAAAGGGCATGAAAGTAAATTAAAGGTGTGTGCCATGTATATTCATGCCTTTGTGGTTATCATTGCTATTGTCTTATTCCCATGGATATTGGAGGATTGTTGATAAGGCACTTAAATGTTGATAAGGCACCTAATGAGTATCCTGTGTGATCAGAATAGTATACAATGATAATCGTTTCCTTCTTTGTGCATTAGTATTGACATAGCCACTAATCAGGAACTGTAAACTCTACACTTGTATCTGCAGCCCTCTTATTAAAAAGACTTCTGGATTTATTTTTCCCTAAGCTAGAAACAGACAGGCAAACAAAAACAATGATTAAAGGGCACAAAAATATATATTTAAAGGCAGAGTTTTTTTCCTATGTGTATAAGATTCAAATTAAATTCCTCTTTTTGGCTTTTTGGATGGTTTTGGTAATTGGGCTGAAGTCACTATGTTTTTGTCATAACAGGTCAAGAATTGCTTACTCATGTGTGAGAAGCAATAATGATATGGCAAGAGAGAGGTAAGGGACTACAATGGGAGGCTTATTAGGAACTGTGCATGCCTCTTTCATGTGTGTTGTCTCCAAGCTAACCTTGTGAGGTATGAATTATGACTCCTTCCTGAAGGAGAAAAGCAAGTTTTAGATTAAGTGCCTGACATTCTGATGTCATAAAAAGACTGAAATAAGCAACATTTTAGCACAACATTTGAACAGCCCTTTTCCTAAGGATAAGCTCTTCGCTCTACACCATACTAATTTCCAAAAAGGTGTGAGATTGACATATGAAACTTGTACCTTTATATAAATGTGAATGCAGCAAGCCAGAGAACAGAACGTTCTGTAGCCCAGGCAAGAGGCAGAGGAAACACCCAGTGACAGATCTACTGTGGCCCTCGACTGAAGGGGTGCTGTAACTTTGAAATACTAATACATATTTAGCTTGGCTTTTTGTTTCGTATTTGCTAAGTCCTGTCTTGATTCTCTGGCTAAGGGGTGTAAAAAAGTGGCTGTTTGTGATAAATGGTTGTGTTTGTGTGTGAATGGATGGAAGAACACATGTGAGATAACACAGTGTTTACTGCTTGCTATTAGCCCAGTGGGCTGTCTTTATGGAATATAATGTTTAAATCTATGCACCAGTGCACTTTCAAATAGAGAATTGGCTTCCTATTTTCACTTAAAACTCTCTTTTTATTTTAATTAATGAAAAAGCAGCTTAATCATCCATCTTTACAGCTAAGGAAGTTTTACAGGCTTATAATACTGTCAGATTCTGGGGTATATAAATGAGAAATAGACACTTTTGGGGAACAAATTGGCCTGCCTTCCTTCCTTCCTTCCTTCCTTCCTTCCTTCTTTCCTCTCTCCCTTCCTCCCTTCCTCCTTTCCTCCTTTTTCCTCCTTTCCCCCTTCCCTTCCCTTCCCTTCCCTTCCCTTCCCTTCCCTTCCCTTCCCTTCCCTTCCCTTCCCTTCCCCTCCTTCTTTCCTTTCCACTCCTCCCCCCTTTCCCCCCACTCTCTCTTTCTTCCTATGAAGAGACTGTTCCACAAGCTAGGAAGTTTCATTGATGGTGTGTGATTTCACAAGCTGGATTTTATTTCAGAACACCTGTCAAATTCAGAGCTGTCTGAAGCTTCTCCAACATCATTACCCCAGGGCTCCCAGTTCTGTGCATATGTTTTTACAATGGCAAGAAAAAGAATTCATATACACATTTGTGCGTTAGAATCAGTGGTGTGCTGGTGTAACAATCAGCTCTTAGAGGGTGAGGCAGGGTGGGTAGAGGATGTTTAGAAAAAGTGGGTATGGAGAAGTCCCTGAATTCTAGTGTTAGCCAAATTCTGTGATGTAACTACTCCCATCACAGTCAATTTCAAGGTTATTTTTCCCCACTACTTTTCATCAGGGCTGTACAAGATGTTACAAGAAGAAAATGACAGGAACCCGTGTGGTTCAACTGATACTCACTCAGGAGCTGAGATAGCATTTCATTTATGCAATTCAAATAGCTATTGGGTTGGATACCTTAGTATTGTTTCTTCTAAGAAATATTTTCATTCTTTCATAAAGGGATAATAATAGACATTCATGACCTAATTTAGGAGATATCATTTTTTTTATTTTATCACTCATTATTAATGCTTCATACAAAAACTAGATTTATGAAAAGACCCATGGATTTTACATCTATTATATCATCTCCTGTTGGTTTGTAAATGAAATGTTTGTTTTGCTAATATGTTTTTGTGATTAAGAAATGGAAGCAGCAGGCTATTAAAAGTTTTTCTCAAGGCAATAAAGTGTTAGACTAGAAATTTTCAAATTAAAACGTAGTCATTTCTGAGGCCCGTTCATAGATTATTCAAAAATGAGTTAAAGCACAGGTTGAAAATATTTTTATGGGCTACAGGATAATTTAAGTGATTACTTTCCAGGCACTTTTCTTTTGGAAAACATATATTAGCTATTGTATTTAACTTTGTTAACTTTAAAACAAAAATCCAGATAAAAAAGTTTCACAATCTGCCAAGGAGTGGTGCCCAGTTAATAGGTGGTTGGTTCTGCATCTTACATTTTGTTACTTATAAGTTCTATGAAGAAAAGAGTCCCTTTTCTTCCCTGTTCGCTGTCAAAATTTCATTCTCTACATCATGAATACTACATATAGAAGACACTAAAAATTTTTTTAAATATATGACTGGAGCAATTAATTTAAGTAAGACAACAAAGTCAAGTCTATGCATTATTTCTGTAATATTGTTTAAGTATAATTGCTTATTAAGTAGGTAGGATGGTAAGTGGCTTAAAAATTTCTCTATAGACAAAAAATATAATTTGAAGTAGTTCATCTTCAAAATAAAGGCCTCCAGATGGCCAAATACCTTTCATGTACATGCATCAATCAGACGGTGCCAGAAGATAATAAAAAGAATCCTATTGTTTTAATTATCTCTTTTGTTCTCCAAGGAACCCCTATTCCTGCCAATTCTTACAGATGTTATTAAGGCATTCAGTTTTTCATTCATTTATTTAAAAAATATTTATTGTGCCAGGCACTATTTAAATGGTGGAGATACCAAAGTGAATGAGACATATACAAGGGGCCCTAGTTCTCAAGGAGCTCACATTCATGAGAAATTAAGTTCACACATTCAGGATATACCAGATATTAATAAATATTACTCAGATCATTAAAGTAGAATGAGGCCAGGCACAGTGGCTCATGCCTGTAATCCTAGTGCCTTTTAGAGGCTAAAATGGGAGGATAGCTTGAGCCCAGGAGTTCCAGGATGCAGTGAGCTATGATCATCCCACTGCACTCCAGCCTGGGTGATAGAGTGAGACCTTGTCTCTAAACAAACAAACAAAAAGTAGAAAGATTTGACCTGAGAATAACTAGATGGCTGTTTCAGATCAGATATTCATGAATTAAATAACACTTAAAGTGAGATCTGAATGACAGAAAGAAAAGCCATGCAAAAATCAAGGGGTGGGGGGTGCAGATTTCACAGACGGCAAATACCTAGTGTGGTGACGCTAAAGTCAGCATGAACCTATTTCTGTTTCTTGAACAGACCACAGGCTGGAGAAGAAAAGGTAGGAAGAAGGCTGGTATAAGATGAGAGTGAAGAGAGAACCAAGGCCAGATCATGGGAGCTTTATAGCCAGGCTAAGGGGTTTACATTTAATTCTAAATATAACAGAATACATTGGAGAAGACTACGCTGAGGAATAATGTGACTAGACATAAATTTTTAAAAGACTATCTAATTGTGTATGGAAAATAGATTGCATGGGACAAGGATGGAAACCAGTTGGGAGATGAGTTAGAAGACTATTATAGGAGTCCTGGTGGGAAGTATTGGCGACTGGTGGAGGGTGGTGTTAGTGAAGATGCATAGGAGATTCTGAGCTTGTTTTGGAGGTAGAGGAGGCAAGATTTGTTGAAGAACTGGCTTAGCAGGGTGGGCACAAAGGAAATACAGAATTAAAAGATAATTCCAAAGGTTCCAACCTGAGCAACTAAGTAGAGGCTGGCATTTACCAAGGCGAGTGAGATTGAGAGAAGAGGAGTATGGGTAGGCAAGATTACTTGTTATTTTTTAGCAATGTTTACATTTTTTGAGATATCTTTTGAGTATCTGAGAAGAAATTTCAAGTGGGAAGTTTGTTGAACAAGTTTTTGGTTCATGGGAGAAATTATGACACAGATGCAATTTTGTGAGCCTGTAACACAGAGTTAGTATTTAGAGCTAAGGGTCTATATGAAATCACCTAAATAGTACTTAGGAAAGAGAAGGACAGAGCCCAGGGGTACTCTTCCATTTACAGGTTAGCATAAAAAAGAAATCAAAAGAAACTGAAAAGGATCAAAAGTGAAGTAGAAGAAAATCAAACAGCCATGCAGGAGTGATTGTTGAGATGTTTTGAAAAAGAGAAGGTTGGCAGTCATTTAGGAAGGTGAGGAATCAAACACAATACAGATGAGGGTGGTGTAGGGAGATCATTCTCTAGGTGTCCTTTGCATTTTTGCTCATCTTACAATCAGAGTCACTGACTGTCTTGGTGCAGGAGTTGGGAGATACAGTGGCCTGTTCCAGAGCAAAGGCAGGTTCAGTTGCTCTTCAGGATAATGAAGATAATGTCTCCCACTGAGGCAAAGATCAGAGAGCTTACTGGCCATTATAAAATATTCAGGTTCCTTAAGTGCATGGTTCCTCTCCCATAATACAAACCTCTTGCATGTACTGTTGTCACCTGGCCCTTTTCATATCACCTGGTGAGAAGTGGGACCCAGAGAACCTACACAAATGCAAACACTCCAACCACTGCTATTGTCATATAGCCCTTGGTCTCTGACCCAGTCTCATGTCCCAGCTAACATCCATGAAACAGTGGCAGGTGAACTTTGAAAATAGGATAGGCTAAAATCTCAGATCCTTCACTACTCTTCACAGATAGTAGGCCATTGTGATGGTCCACTTGAACTCTGTGGTTGTGGTGGCATATCTTTCTGTACATACATCTGGCATATCTTTCAGTTGGTTTGATGCAAGCATGGTACAGGTAGACGGGTTTATGTTTTAGACATTTAATAAGAATGCCTTAACGCATGATCATAGAACTTCTTTCTTCACTGACAATGGCCCCCCTAATAGAGTGTGTAGATCCAGGAAGACCAGTGTTTGAACATTGTGGGGTAAAGTACCGATAGGTAAGTCAGCATATTTAGGTATTTCTAAGAGGTTCTAAAATGATGAATACTTTCCTCAATCATTTGTCACAACCAAAGTCTACATTCTTATGCTTAGATGTCATAATTCATATTAAAGAATTGGGCCTGATGTGACACCTTATTATTAATAGTACTTGGCTAACCACACACAATCAACTACACTTAATTAATGAAACTGGTTCTGAATACATTATATACTTTCAGGTTATATAAGGAGGTAATTACATTTTACAGAGGCCTGTACTCTATATCTGGTTTATTCAATTGTGAATCAATGAACATTTTTTTTAAACATGATTTGTATGATGAATTTTTAATTAAATTGTAGGAAGCTCCTCTACCACTGAGTCACCAGTGTCTTCTTGTATAATATACAGACATTATGGCCTGGCATGGTGGCTCACGTCTATAATCCCAGCACTTTAGGAGGCCGAGGTGGGTGGATCACTTGAGGTCAGGAGTTCAAGACCAGCCTGGCCAACATGGCGAAACCCTGACTCTACTAAAAACACAAAAATTAGTCAGGTCTGGTGATTCACGTCTGTAGTCCCAGCTACTTGGGAGGTTGAGGCAGGAGAATCGCTTGAACACAGGAGGCCGAAGTGCAATGAGCCGAGATTGTACCACTGTACTCCAGCCTGGGTGACAGAGTGAGATCTCATCTCAAAAGAAAAAAAAAAAAAAGACATTAGCCCTCTGGAGCAGTTAAGTAGATATTTTTCTATGAAGTAATTTAATGTAGATTATATTTTCTCTGTGTGAGTGCACAATTGCATGCATATGTCAAGTGTCATGGGATTCCAAGTATTTGATGATCTACTTCTTCTATAGACAGTTGGATACATAAAAGAAGAGCCATGTGCAAATCCAGTCTCTGGTTCTAGGTTTATACCTCCTCTTCTCCAACTCCGCTTTCATTGATAGCCCCTGGTGCACACAGCCAGCCATCCTCATCTCTCGAGATCTGGTTGGCTTCTCTCTATTTGGGTTCCAGGAAATTGTTTTTCCTCCCTTCTGAGAGTCTATGTGCTGCTGCAGGCCAGTCAGTATTGATTCAGTTCTGGTTTGAATCCTCTCTCACTCATTCCTAAGTGTATATTGTATATGTAGTTCTTCTGCCAAAAGCAGCTTTGTATTAAGATTGAAGTTTTCTTAAATTTGCAAGTCACCTAAAATATATGCTGTGTCTGCTGGGATCCTTTTGACGTTGAAGCATCTTGGAGTAGACAGTAGAGGATTTTCATATGGTAGAAGAATGTTAGGTGTCCTTGTTGGAGAAGAGAGGAGGAGTAGAGAACCCCTTTAAAGCCCTCTTACTGCCTATTCCTTGCATCTCGTCTCTACCTATTTAGCAATCACATCTGACTTGGCAAACACTAACAGCAGTTACACAGCATCAGTGAGGACAATAGTGAGTGGATTTAAACATCAGAGGCAACATACCAATGCAATAAATAGAATATAGCATTGTTTCACTGCAGACAGAATGTCTGTGCTCTCTATGAGGATCTGCATTTAAGCCCAACGTCCAAGGAAGACAAACATCTAAAGCTCGGCATGGGGTCCCTCAAGCAGGGGAATACAAACAAAGCATTTTTCTCCCAAAACACAAGTTTTAAGATTTCATGTCAAAGACATGCTGCCAATCAGAAGATAGCATTCCCCCTTCTTAGAGCTGGAAATGGTAACCAGGACACATTGGTATGCACAATTCTGCTGGCTCAGAGCACAAGCAAGCTCCTAGGCTGTGACTGGCTGGAGGCTCACAGCGATTTCTTTCTTTTTTTTTTTTTTTTTTTTCCTGGAGCGGACAGAGTCTCACTCTGACACCCAGACTGGAGTGCAGTGGCGCAATCTTGGCTCACTACAACCTCAGCTTCCCAGGTTCAAGCAATTATCCTGCCTCAGCCTCCCAAGTAGCTGAGTTTACAGGTACCCACCACCAAGCCCAGCTA
This sequence comes from Papio anubis, assembly GCF_008728515.1. Taxonomy (NCBI): domain Eukaryota; kingdom Metazoa; phylum Chordata; class Mammalia; order Primates; family Cercopithecidae; genus Papio; species Papio anubis. The sequence goes on from NC_044983.1 coordinate 30,438,537, forward strand.
ACTTTCTTGGTTTTTTTTTTTTTTTTTTTTTTAGTAGAAATAGGGTTTCATCATATTGGCCAGGCTGTTTTCGATGTTTTCGAACACCTCAAGTGATCCATCCACCTCCGCCTCCCAAAGTGCTAGGATTATAGGCCTGAACCACAATGCCCAGTCAGGTCATAGCAATTTTTAATGCAATATAATCAGACCTAATTTTGCCTTTTTGATTTCCTCCCTTAAACCTCAGACAGGCACTTTTTCAAAAGGGAAATCAATCAATCAATCAATCAAGCAGTCAGTCAGTCAACAGTGAGTGAATGACTAAACGGTTTGTCTTTAGCGTGGCATAAAATAATCCTTAATATTTTGACCTCAAGCAACCATTCTGACCATATCTTCTTCCATGCTCCTTTGAGTACCCAGGTAACATGCAAAGAGTCAACTTTTCTAGATCACAGCCTTGTCCTCTAATTCAGTGCCTTGGTATGAAATCTTTCTTCTGCTATGTCCTTTTTTTGCCAGATGAAATTTCAGTCTTTATTCAAGATCAAGTGCAACTGTCTCTTTGAGGAAAGTCCTTTGACCCCCATTTCTCCCCTTCAGAAGGAAAGCACCTGTGGGAGAAGATCTGTTTAATGACCTAGTAACTCAATGGGAGTGAGAACCATGTAGCCATCCCTTCTCCTTGCACAGTCATGAAACAAAGTTGAAAAGGAGCCTGGTTTTACTTGACCAGTCATAAATTACCATAAAATAAAATGAGATATTAGGAACCTTTGATCTCTGAAAAAGTAACATGTGTTGAAAAGAAATATCACTGTTACATATAGACAAATAATAGAAATATTTGAGGCATGCATTTAAAATGCAGAGGCCAGTTATAGCAGGCATATTAACATGTGCATTTGCTTTTTAAGAAGTATACATATGTACCTTTAGCTTTGAAAGGGTAAGATTCAATGCTTGGGTGATGGATGCACTAAAATCTCAGAAATCACCACTAAAGGACTTATCCATGTAACCAAAAACAACCTGTACTCCAAAATCGATGAAATAAAGAATAAAATAAAAGGGTAAGATTCATAAATAGCAAATTGAGAATGCATGTTTATACCATGTAGACAATGTATAATAAATTGTTGGCAATAAGAACCATGTAGCTGACTTTGGGGATACAAAGTGACTTCTGAAAGAGGTTCCTAATTAGCCCTGCCTGAGGTGACTGCTTAAGGTATTTATCTGTAGCTGGAATGCATTGCCTCAAGGGCTTGAGAATTCAGGAGCTATGAATTTCAAGGCCACAGATGCAGTGGAATAGTAAGGCTTCTGCCCCTGCCTGGCACACTGACCTAACTGATGAGAGGTGCCTTAGGGACCCAGGAGCTATGGCCATTTATGTCTAGTCCCTCACTCTAGAAAGAAATTGCTTGAATACTACAGTGCTGGAGTTTGTAGCCACAATGCTGAAGGTCAGGGCAGTCCTTCATGATGATGCATTTCTGTCAGCCATACTTGCACATCTATTTAATATCTGCAATGTCACTAAGCAGTGGTGTATCATTTTTTTTAATGTTGAGACTCAACTGATACTCAAAACCTATGAAAATATGAATCCTTCCTGCCTATCCAACCTTAGTTGGATAAATAATCCAATCATATAATAATATACATTATTATATATATATTATTATTATTATTACATATATAATATAAACTCTCCCTTTCAGTCAGGTAGATAGTCCTCCTGTCTTCCTGTCATTTTTGGTTTCTCTTTGTTGCTCATGTCTTCCCCACCTGCTGAAATGTTCTTGTTCTTCTCCTTCTCCTTCTCCTTCTCCTTCTTCTCCTTCTCCTTCTTCTCCTTCTCCTTCTTCTCCTTCTCCTTCCCCTTCTCCTTCTTCCCTCACTTTGTTGTCCATCCTGGAGTGCAGTGGCATAATCACAACTCACTGTCGTCTCAAGCTCCTGGATCAAGTGATCATCCTTCCTCAGCCTCCTGAGTACCTGGGACTACAGGCATGCACCACCACATCCAGCTGATTTCTTCATTTTTTTATAGAGACCGGGTCTTGCTACGCTACCCAAGCTGCTCTTGAACTCCTGAACTCAAATGATCTTCCCACTTCAGCCTCCACAAGTGCAGGGATTACAGACATTAGCCACCCATGTACCTGGTTTCCCTCTTCTTTTCTAGCTAATTAAGTACTTCAAGTCACAACTCAGGCTGACAACCTCCACCTCCATTGACTTCTCCAGAGCATTTCATTTTCTCTTATCCTTTCTCTGCACTTCGTTAGAACTTACATTCTGATTTGTACTGTTGACCTTTGAGCCCTTAAGTTTATGCACCTTCTCTCTCTCTCTCTCTCTCTCTCTCTCTCTCTCTCTCTCTCTCTTTTTCTCTGTCAATTATTTTATTCTGGTATTTGGTACTTATGATAAATCTTATTAGTATCCTAAATTCTTTCAAAAAAGGAAATGCGTATTTTCTTTCTCATCTAATTTTTAGGAAACTTCACATAGGAATAAAAAGTAGGTAGTAGTGGATTGACTGGTAAATGAATAAAAGAGGGATTTGAGGCCAGTGGGCTGTTTCAGGACATGACCAAGGAATGTGGTACCAGGGCAGCAACACACTTGCTAAGGGGCAATAAAGTAGTCATTGTATATAACAGAGGAATTTGGGCTCAGTGCAGATTTGCCACTAACTCTTTGGCACTATAGAATTCACTAGAGACATATTAGTAAGTTAGTTAATATTCTTAATAAAGAACTGCTAATACCTTATAAAGCCATAAGCCATGTTTCTCGTCTTTCATTTCTGAAGTGAAATTTTGGCCAGGGAAACATTTTGCAATAGCCCTTTTTGATATCTACAAATGTGGCATTTGTCAGATATGAGATAGCTAAGTGTGTGTGTGTACGTGTGTATATATATGTGTATATATATACACTTTATATGTGTATATATACATATCCTATGTGTGTATGTGTGTATATATACACACACACATATATATATAATGCATGGAGAGATGCATCCAAAATATTCACAACTTTTCACTAATACCTGAATAATATTTGAAAAATTGACAACTCTTCTGGCTAAAGATGATCATACACATTTGTTCCATGGAGACTTGTGCCAAAATCTTGCTCAGCTCAAGGGATACTGCACAATAAACAATAAGAAACTTTTATAACTCTGACTAATAGAATCCATTGCTTTTCCAGTTTGAAGATAAAGGATGTCTGCTTGCTTTCCATGCCTAATTTTCCTGATGCTGTAAAGCTGTTCAGGAAAGTTCCCACTGCTGGAGTTTTTCTAGTAATCTTCAGCTCTGTGGGAAGCCTTTGGACTCTGTTGCTATCCCTGAAAGTGGCTGTTCTTCTCCATCAGTTTCCTGGGCAAGGGATCGAACCAGCTATTAGTGTCTATTTGCACTGCATGAAAACAAAATTTAATGTAAAGATGCTTATAGCTTGCCTACCCTAAAACCCCAGGAGTCTCATTCTGCCTGACCCTAGGCATTTTTTGAACTGATAGAGGGATGGGTATCTGGTGGGTCTCTTCAGCCAGCTCATCTCAGCATGTTGAAAGTCCAAATGACCCTTGCCTGAGGATGATGAAACTAATTTGTATATGTATATATAATCCTGCTTTTTCACTCTTTCCAGTCACAGATTGCAGAGAGAGTTGACTGTGCTTGTGAGTGTGAGTGTTAATAACTTTGCTATGCTAATTTTTAGACTTCCTATGCTATATCATCTCCCTGAAGAGCATGAGAGCATTGCTTTGGAAAATCAATATTTGGCGTGATTATTCCTTCTCTCATGTGTAATCGACCTTTGAAGACCACAGATAGGCCAAATCTACAAGCATTAGGTTTCCAAACATATTGTTTAGTCAGGAGAAATTGTCTTTTCTAGCTGAGGTATGCCAGCTACTGGTATGGACAAAATCTGCCTAGCAAATGGGAAGGGGCCAGAAGTTCAAATGCTATTGAGAACCACTCAACAATTCTTTTTTCTTACACACAGGATTGAAGCACAGAGCAAAAGGAAAACCCAGCTTTGGGGTTTGTTCCCTTGAACTTACAAATGATTCATTACACCAATGACATTGTGAGAATTTGGTCTCTGACAAAGAAATAAATGTTTTAAAAATAGTACTAATACATATGTACAAATACAGAATTATGTCAGGCATGTATTTTTTAAAAGATGGAGTCCAGTGAAAAGGATATATGTTAGAATATGGATTAGGTTTATAAAGGTATACTTATGTCTGCCTTAGTCTTCAGAAAACAAAGTTTTATGTACGCTTTAAGAAAGGTCTTAGTGGTCGGGCGCAGTGGCTCACACCTGTAATCCCAGCACTTTGGGACGCTGAGGCAGGCATATCACGAGGTCAGCAGGTCGAGACCATCCTGGCTAACATGGTGAAACCCTGTCTCTCCTAAAAAAAAAAAAAAAAAAAAAAAAAATACAAAAAATACAAAATGTTAGCCAGGTGTGGTGGTGGGCATCTATAGTCCCAGCTACTTGGGAGGCTGAGGCAGGAGAATAGCATGAACTGAGGAGGCGGAGCTTGCAGTGAGCCGAGATCACACCACTGCACTCCAGCCTGGCAGACAGAGTGAGACTACAACTCAGGAAAAAAAAAAAAAAAAAAAAAGTCTTAGTAAGGTAACTGTGAAGCAAACCAAAGTCCTGTCACTTCTTTTGTCATATTATTAAAGCCTCCAGACAGAAGCTCCTTCCCATGATGTGAAGTGCAGACTTTCAGATGTCAGTCAGTAGCTGAAGTCAACTGTTGGCCCACCAGCCTCTAAGCTGCAGCCTCTGTCAGCTTGGCGATAGTGGGATCCATGTGACTTGCCTACTACTGCCCTTGATTGGGCAGATCACAGAGCAGATGGCCTGGGTCTAGGGTACAAGGTGTTGTGGCTTTTTTGGGGGAATAAATATTTTACATGTGCTAATATTCCTGGATGTTTCACTAATAATATACTATAGAATGTACGAAAAAATCAAAGTCAATTAGAACTCAAAATCTCCTGATACTGGATAATTCTATCCATAAACATCTTGCACTAACAGCAAGAATAATAAAAGTTGTACAAAAAATGTCTGTTCTTCCCCAGACCATAAGCTCCATACAGGCAGAGACCTTATTTGCTTGGTTTACTGCCCTTCCCCAGTACTTCTACCAAGCTGAACATGTATCCGGCTCTCAGTGCCCCATTGAGTTGAAATGAACTACAGTGACATCAACTATGTTTCTCATCAAATGCTGGACAAGCATGTTTCTCAAGGGACTTCTCTGGGATCAACACAAGATCAGGGTGATGAAATGTGAGGAGCAGTGAGGGCAAGAACTTGAGCCTGGTCCCTGCCTAAAGTTTATACTCCACAAGTATTCTACCCAACACTTCAGATACCTTCTCTTCTTTCAAAGTCAACAGCTTATACCCATTGAAAATAAATACACATACACACTCATGCTCACATGCATGTGTGTGCTACCAGAAAATCTGTACATTTTAGGCTGTTTGGAAGCAGTGGTAATTTGGTGAGAACTGCTGCATTGGCTCATCAGTGCAGACCTGATCGCACTTTGATTTCATATCTTGCTATGCAAGGCCCCCATTATCTGCCTGCCATTTGTGTGCATTTATGTTTAGTGTCAATTTCCCCTCCCATGAGGCTATAATCTGCTCTGTAAGGAGCCAAAATGGGAAAAGCAGAATGCTGAGTCCAGTTGGAGCCTGCTGGGGAACAAGACAGTCATCACAGGCCAATCGGCAATGGAGACAGGGTGGTCCTTATCACACAGAGGCATCTGGAGACTGAGAGAGACAAAGCAACACAACTGCAAGTTGACCGTGATCTGCTGGAAGCTTCTTCAGTCATAAAGCAAAGGACAGTAATTCTGAATGACAATGTAGGAAAAAGAAGAAGAAGAAGAAAGAAAAAAATGGTTGAGCCCAGAGGATCATTTTTAGTCACAGATGTCACAGATAGTGATTGCTGATAGTGAAGTATCTGAATCTGAAGACCACCTGTATGTAGTATGTGCGTTTATGGAGGGTGTGTGTGTGTGTGTATGTGTGTGTGTGTGTTAGTTTTTAATATAGAATATGAAATTTGAGGAAAAACTATTGCCCTTATTCTTGTAGATTTTGTTATTTGATCTTTTCTCTTCCTCTTTGTTGGTGTGTGAACAGTTGCATAGCAAAGCTGCTGAGATCATATATTTGACTGAAGTTTCACAAGCTCTGCAATATATCCTCATCTTCAGAGTGACACCTGGCTTAGCCAACCACGTGGAAAAAAACTAAGGATTTAAACACAACCACACTCAACCACAGCCTTGTTCTTACCTTCTCCCCTGTGCTTTGCCGTATTTAATGACAGCCCAGAAAGGTGCAAAGAGAGACTTTTCAGAAAAAACATAAAAACAATCAAGAAGGAAAAAATTGCTTGGTTGTTTTCTGAGATACTTGAACTAGAACCAACTGAGTATTTAGGTGTAACTTTCTATGACCTATTAGGATGAATGCCATTCTTATGGCTTAAATCTTTTTCAAGATGAAGAGGGCATTTATATAGACAAAGAGTATATTTCCCATAAAGATATATTAGCACAATTCCAATTAGTCTTGAATCCAAGTTTTTGTTCCCCAAGTCCAATACTCAGTCTAGAACATATGCCCTTTTCTGTAATGCATGCTGGCCACCATGTATGATCAAGGTATATTGTGCATTGTACAAAGTTCCCAGCCAAGGGCTGAAATCAACTAGTGCTCTACTTATTAGGAATTAATCCAGGCATGGGGCTGTGTCTACCCCAGAGGATGTGCCTTTTCTAATTTTCATAAAGTAACTGTAATGGGCCAGCCCTGAAGATATACAGATAACAGAATCCTATGACTTTTAGATGACATTAGCTGTCATGAGAGGCTGCCCCTCTGTACATGGTGTTAGGGTGTTTATTATGAGCAGCATTGGGAATACAGATGTTTTGATGTGTTTTCTGATGCCATTTCTTCTAAGATTCACTACTTCTCTGCAGGCTTTGGAAAGTGGGAGCATAACCACTGGTCCTTTGGGTTCTTTGTGAAGTTGTGCTAACCATAAGATGCCACCTACTGTCCTAGTGACCACAGTTTTTATGGGAGGTGATGTACAGCAGTAAACATCTAATGTAAATCTCATGTTAGTTCTTCCAGAGCAGGGGCAGCTAGACTTTAATAATTTCTTGGGAAGAGTTTCAGCACTTGGAAATTTTAGATGTATATCAAGGACATGTGAGCAAATGGGAAGCCTAACAGCCCAGTGCTTCTGAAGCAAAGTGCAGAGTCAGAACTAGAATTTTTTTACTGACACATTTCTGTATTAAACTAAGGGAGGAAGCTGTTTAACTATATGGGAACTTTTTCTCATTGGTTCCTTTAACTGTCTTAAAAAACTGATGTCTTCCTAACAGACCTTGTGAAAGGTGGTAAAATGTTTAATTGGAACTTACGAATAACTTCCAACTGAAGAGCTTTGTTGGTTCACTTTCCTGTGGGGAAAAGATAGACATTGACAAAACTGTTTCCATGAGAATTAATCATAGCTATAGATTTCAAGGCATGTCATGATGCCAGGTTTCATCTCCTGGATCTTCCTCCTCTACATGAAAATGATTAGAATGATAAATTCAAGGCTTATTAATGATCCCTAATCAATGTAAAAATTTGTCATTTCTCTTCTTTATGCTGTATTTACTGTCAGAAACACAGACATACATATTAGGAAGATTTTTCTTGAAGGGAATTGGCACAAAATAGTTGAGACTTTTAATTAATCAAAAATTGACCATTCCTTGAACCTTAATTGTTTGGTATCATTAACAAAGGACATGAGACAACATGTTTAAGCTCCATGATTTGCTGGAAATAAACTTTTCTTTTTTTTTTTTTTCCAAAAAAGCATTTTTTGTTGTAATTGTTAACCTTACTATATATTTGTTTCCTGAAAACGGTGTTATTTGCCACTCCTTCTACCTATTAATTGGCATAGCTATTAAGCTAATTAGAATACTTTTAATTTCTCCGAAAAGCTGTCTAAGGAAAGTAAAACACCATAAAGAAAAGAGTATGAAACTGAAGAGTACGAAACTGAAAAGAGTATGAAACCAAGAAACTGAAGCGAAGAGATTGAGAGATTATCATGAGAATTTAATAAGAGAATTACATACCCAGAAAAATGTGTACATACTTAGAAGTAGTAAACATTAACTTCCTTCCTTCCCTCTATACTTCACCTCTAGATCCCTCTTTTCTTTCTTTAGATCATCAGTATCCAAGGTTGGAAAGAGTAAACGAGCGTTGATAAGTGGGCACTCTCTTGTTCTGCTGATATAAGCTTAAATTGGGGTAGCTTTTCTGGAGAACTACTTGACAATATATGTCAAATTTATGTTGTGATGTCCTTTGGCCATGTAATTTCCCCTTCCTGGAATGTACGCTAAGTAGATAATTGAATAAATGAAAATCCAAATGTTTTCATAAGGATCTTCACCATAGTTTTATTGAAAATTATTTAAAAACTGGAAACAATCTAAATAAATGTCAATGTATAGGTATATTGATTGCCCTGGGCAATTGCCATAATGTATAAATGAATGAGTAAAAGTATCACAGAATAATACTGTTCCCTCCTAAGTAAATCCTCACCAATAAATCCTATTATACAAGGCAAAACCTGTATATTATCCCTATCCCCTATTTTTCATCACCTCTCATATCTAATCCACCATGATGTCCTTTTCACTCCTAAGTGTGTTTCAGATCATTCACTTCCCTCTAACTCTATCACCGTCTTCTGGTCCAAGCTTGGTATTCAATTAATACTTGCTAAATGGATTCTGAATATGATCCCATTCATAACAGCACATCTATCCACACATGTATATGAAGACACAGGTGCCTGGAGAGGTGTTCACTGAACTACTAGTAGTGGTTTCCTCTTTTGTGGTATAATTCAGCATTATCTTTATATTTTTATTTGAATTTCTCTTATTGTTTGAAATATTTTTAAATAATAATGTATAATTTACCCCCCTCAAAAATAAAACTTATAAAATGGGAATGATAACTATTATTGTACCTTTCTCACTGGATAAACATAGTGGTCAAACAAGTATCTGTGAAAGTCTGTTATGATGTGAAAACAAAATTATTTTTGTTATTATGGCAATAATAATAATAACAAATAACTATAGATGCTAAAATTTGTTGAATATATTCCCTCAGTATTTTGAGTGTCTTAACTCATTTAAATCTCAAAATAAGCCTATGATACTATAAATATACCCATTTCAAATATAAGGAAACTGAGGCAGAGACAGATGAAATAATTTATCCAGGTAGACACAGCTAGTAGAGCTGAGGTAGGATTTGAAACCACATAATCAGGCCCCAGGATCCAAGCACTAACCACTGTGCCAAAATAATAATACATTCAGGAAGTGGCAAAGGTTGAACTTAGCTCCATATATCAGACTCTCGCCGCTATGAAGCCCCTACAGAGAATTTCATACAGATAATTTTACTACCTCAGTTAATTTAGAAAGATTTTCAGGCACTGATGAATGATTTTGGGAGTAAGACCAAGCCAAATGACCTCTGTTGGAAGTGATGTAATAGATGTGTTTAAATATTAGAGGTAGGTAAGATGGTGGAGAACTAACATTTGAGGAGCATTTGATATCCTCTTGGAAATATGTAGACACCCTTTCAATAAATCCTCACAATACTCCAGAAGGTTATGTGTTATTTGTTTCAGCTGTAAGTTGCAATAATAGATAAGGAAACTCAGATATATATTAAGTCATTTGCTCAGGTCTTTACAGCTATTAAGTTGTGGAGTTGGGAACCCATCTAAACTCCTAAGATCAGGATCTGGATCACTTCTATTATTTTACATTGGGCATCTATCATCCAGGACCTATGTGGTGCAGGAACGTAATTAAGAATGACTTTGACAAGATAAATATTTGGGGACATGAAGCCTGATCACAGACTCTACCAGTTATGTGGACTTGGGCAAGCAACACCATGAGCCTCACTTTTTTTCATTGTCAAAGTGGGACTAATGAAATTTTTCTTGCTTCTCCAAAAGAGAATTTTAATAATTCTATTTGGTGACTTTTGCAAAATCATTGTAGCATAAGCCTTAACAAGGAATTACAGAGAAGAAGATAAGGCTTAGCCTTCAAGAAGCCTGGACTGTACCTGTCCCAAAACTATTTTATGCTAACTGCAGACAATTTTCGCTATTTGGAGTTTCTTTCCCATCTTAGTTAGCCTCTTCTCAGTTTTCTGAATGAAGCATGTACCCTCGGATGTCTGGCCTTTGCTGCTGCATGTCTTCTGGTCTGGAATGCCTTCCCTTCCCTTAGGAACTTAACCAGCTTCAACATGCATCCTTCCTGATCACTCCAACATGAAGGGATGCCCTTCTGTTCTAAATGTCCATTGCACTGAACACATTGTTCAATACAAATTTCTCTGTAGTTTATTTAAAGGATTTATGTTTATGGGCTTATATGTTTTCTTTAAAAATAAGTTATAAAGTGTTTGATGCTAGAGCATTCTTTTGTATCCCCAGGAGACACTCAGAATATATTTGTTGTTTGCTTTGATTTTAAAGAAAAAGATGGAAGAATGAGGTAAAATGGCCACTATCTGCCAGGAACTTCATATAATTATCTCAGCCCAGAAGTAAATTGAAATAGTTTTCTTCAGCCAGTTGCAAGAGCTTATAGAAAAACCTACCTTCCCTAGACGTCAGTGTCCCAATTTGGAAAATAGAGTTTTGTCATATATTTTGTCCGCTGTTGTACAATCTTTAGAAACATAAAATTCAAGGGGAATACTAAATAAAAGGATCAATCAATACTGAGTTCAGCTTTAAAATTCTTTCATCTAATAAAGCCGGTTTTCTTGGCAGCACTAGCAAGGACTAGAATTTTTTAAAAATCATCCTTATATATGTATTGATTGAATTTATTAAAATGCTTTATTACCATATCCATTTGCTTATAAGAAGGCACCCTGATGTGTCCTATATGAGTTGCAAAATACAATTAAATAAATGAAAACCATGCAGAGCAACAAACGCTACCTAGCATTTACAAACTGCATTTGTATTCATTTTTATGTACACGAAGGGAAAAGAAACCCAAAAGGCTGAAAGCCTTCTAGAGTGATAAATGCCACAATTTAGTGGAAAATACACATTGTAATTTGAGAACACCTCCCACTAAGAGTCAGTGTAGCTACAGGGTCAAGAAGCCTGGTGCTAAATTGTCTGAACACTGATGTCCCTTCAAAATTCATATGTTGGATCCTAGTACCCAATGTGGTGTTATCAAGAGATAAGGTCTTTGGGGGAAGTGATTAAGTCATGAGGGGTTCTCCATATGCATGAATGGGTTCATGCTCTTATAAAAGAGGTTGAAGAAAGCACCCTAGGGCCTCTTGCCCTTCTGCTTCTGCCATGTGAGGATGTAGCAAGAGGCACTCTCTGTGAAGCAGAGTGAGCCCTCGCCAGACACTGAATGTGCTGGCGCCTTGATCTTGGATGTTCCAGCCTCCAGACTGTGATAATTACATTTATTTTATTTCTAGATGACTCAGTCTAAGATGTTTTGTTATAGCAGCACAGACTGAGACACCTGGCCCGCAGGCTCCTGAGCATCCCAGAGCCTTTGAGGCTATAAAGGACCTCAACCTTCACTTTCAGCACATGTTCAAGTAAAAGAGAAAAGTGTGTGTAAAGAAATGCCCATACCCAATAAACATACCCATGTTTATTGCAAATTATCCTCTAAACTGTTTCCTGGTGGTCAAAACCCAAGTTAAAAACTTTTATTATACTTTTAAGAGTTCATTATTTGTCAACCTATGGTTAACATTTGCATCAACAAAGAAGGTAAGATATGTTGTGTTATCTTTGTCATTTTTCAGTTGTCAACTAGGATAGGGGCCAGAGATAGCACAACCATAAACTGGAAATTGTTTCAGGAAGAAATGTAATAGCTAAATGTCTATATGAAATGGACTGTATATCAATACGAGGTAAGACAGCCGGTAAAAAATAAAAAATTATACTTAGCAAGAGGGGCACGGATTCATGTACCAGGGAAAATAATGGTATGTTCATAGCTCAGAGAGATTTCCAGGAATTAGAGATTGAGAAATATTATTTCTTGACATGTCTAGAGGCTACCTGGATAGAAATTCTGGAAAATGTTTGAGAGAAAGGCCAATAAAAAGCAAAAGGACCTGAGGACTCTGTTTCTTCACTGAACAGAGAAGCTAAAAATTGGGCTCTTATTTTGAACAAAAGTAAAAGTCATAGTAATAAGTAAAATAAAATAACCTTCCAGGTAACAGAGCTCTTAGCCAAGGATTCTACAAGTCAAAGGCAGGTGTGAATTGGGAAAGAGAGTCTGGGACTGAGGTGAGGTTGAGTTAGGCGTAGAACAGGGCTGTGAAGGTCAGGCCAGTGGAAGGCTTGATTCTGGAAAGCAAGGCTTCAAGGGAAAACTTGAGTAGTGAACAGGAAAATCTATGAGGATCGGAAACATAAGTCTCTATACTGGCTGGGGAAATGAGCAAGAAATGAAAGGGAGAGAGCCAGATGATGCCAGCTGGAAGCAGAAATCTGAGCAGAGGGGCACCTGGCAATAGATAGGAGGAGCTGGAAGAACAGGGGCAGATCAGATCTAGAGCCAAGCTGTATTCTCTGGCCCTATACTTTAATATTCCACCTATGAGGTGCAGTGCCTTTGGGTGTTGTTCATAAAATTCCAGTGTTGAAAGGGTTTCAGAGATTCTCAGCAAAGCTCCTCTATATCCATCAAGCCCTCTGCAATATTTACAGTGAAGAAAGTGGGAGTGCTTCAGAAAGAGAGAGAGAGAAAAGTGAAAATTCCTAGCCCCATCTAGACATGCCTTATCAGTGAATTAGGTGAAGTGCACAAAATTTAAAAGTAAGACTATAGTTGTTTGTATTTTAGTTGTTTATGTTGCATCACGAGAACTCCACAACTGGATTTAAATCACTGTTTCTGCCTTAGCAATCTTCACTGTGCATGTATTGTTCAGCTATTCCTTTAGGGGGAGGATTGCTAGATGGGAATAAAATGGAAATGCTGTTTTCTAAAAGTTGTGGTCTTCATAGGGAGATAGCTCTTCATTTTGTGTGTTAGTGATGAACATTTGAAACTTGTAGAGAACACTTTGTGGTTCTTCTATTTGAAGAAACCCTGATGGCTTTGTCACATATTCCAAGTTTAACATTTACTTTTGAAGAGTTTATGCATCATATTTGAAAAAGACTCAAACATGTCTAGAGTTATATGTTAGACACTAACACATTTGAAAAATATTTAAAACCCTGGTTTTAGTCATCTGTAAGTACTCTGTTTTAAGGACAACTAATTAATACTTATAACTCAGATAATGCAGGAGACAATCAATGATTATGAAATAACTTCCCATAACATACTTTTAAATAGTAAATGCCTTCACTGCATGTAATTCATACATCAATATATACTAAACTATTTCCATTAATATAGCCAGTCTCCAATTTACAAGAAGGTCTTATGTTTCACAAGTTGATTTTAAGTGAATTGTTCGTAATACAGAAGGAATTGTCCCAAAGAGTGACTGCTGAACTGGTTAAATCCACAAAAAAAAAAAATGCATCACATGAATTCATCTACCAAGCAAATTTGCTCATCCACTTTCAAATCAAAAACAATTTTAAAATCGGATAAAAAGCTATGTATCCCCTATCTTAATAAATTTGCTTGCTGTGGTAAATATACACGTGGACACAAAAATATGCATGCATTTTTAAGAGGAATAGGAACCCATTTGAACTTGTCCAGGAACTCAAGTTAAGAGAGTCAAAGGTAAAGAATACTAATAACCACCTATAATAATTATCTTGGAGAAGGCATACTGTATTATGCCTAGTGCTTAATAGGAGAGGGGATTTTTCATCCCCCATGTGCCTGGGAATGAGAGCCAGGGACTTCCCCTAATTGTAAAATGTTTAGCAATTCAGCAGAATCTACAGTGGGGCCAAAGTGGGGCTAGGATTTGGGGGATTTCATCAAAGTGGGTCAGAGTTAGAGGTGGAAGAGAAGCAGAAGTTCGGTGGGAGCAGGACTCAGTAGAGGGGCAAGCTTACAGCTGGCTCCATCAGTTGAGGAAGAAGAAGCAACCCCAGGAGGTCCATACCCTGGATATTTTACCCTTCCTCTCACTAAGGACAGCTATGCCCTTTGTGATCTTCCCTAGACTGACTTTTTAATACAGAGAGGGAAGGTCAGTACAGAAAGCAAGGAGCGAAAGAAAAGAAGCAGATGCTAAGTTGTCCCCTTGAGGAAGAATGTGAGGGAAAATGGAGTTCCTGCAACCCTAGTCTATTAGCTGACATTGTTACTCCTAATTCAAGGTGATTATTGGTGTGCAAAGAAAGTATGTATTAAGTATATGTCAACCAGTAACTACCTGAAATCCACTTAATGATAGCAAATTTGTCTATGGCCATATCACCTGAATGCACCCAATCTCATTTGATACCAAATTATTTCATACATTTGTTCTAGAAACTAACAATTCCAATGAAAAGCTATGAAAGAATCCTACTTAGGTCTGAATTTTCATACATTACTGGTATCTCAGAGGGTGGCAAGGTTAGAAAACTTGAGAATCTGTGGGCACACTAGGGATGAAAGTAATAATACTATTCTTTGTTGGATATTAAAAGAAATCTAAGTAGGAGAACTAAAAGATCATTGGTGGAACCAAAAAACCATTGGTAGTCTGAAAAGTTAGGTGGGAGAATTGAATAGCTTAGTTCTAGGGATCAAGTAACCACCCTGACTATTGAGCTTCCCAATAAGAAAACATGATGGAAACTACATGGTTCCATCCAGGTGCTGGGAACAAGTCCTACTGAACATCTGCTTTTGGACAAAGAGCGGCCAGATTCTTTGGTGAAGCTTTGTTCATCCGAAACTCTTCCCTGACCTCTCTTCTCCACTTCAGCTTTCTGATGAGGAGAATGGAAGTCTGTATAAACTAGAGTGCTCAAGCAGCAGGCAGTGGAAGAATCAAGACCTTTACGTAGATCTGCAAGCTGTGAACCAAGTGACCTATCTCTAAGCCATATTGAGGAAGGCCAATGCAGTTTTGCAATCTCTCTACCTCTTCGTTTTTCCTTGTCCTCCTCCCCTTCCCGTTTTGCTCTCTGTCTCTTCCTCTCAAGAGAGTAATGTGGTAGTAGTACCTGATGGTACCCCGGTGCTTCCTGCCTTCCTGCCTTCCACTTCCTGCCTTCCTTTCTCCCACTTCCTGCCTTCCTCCCTTCTACTTCCTGCTTTTCCCCTCCCACTTCCTCTCTTCCTTCCCCTCACCCCCCAGCACTCCCTTCCTTCCTTCCATTCTCCAATACCTTCCTTTCCTTTTCCTTCCCCCTTCTCTCTTCCTCCTTCTCTCTCTACTTTCCTCCTTCCTTCCTCAGCAAGGCCTTCTTACTAGTTTCCACCCATTTTTCCTATGTAAAGCACTTTTGAATTCTAGCCATCTGTTAATACAAGGCAGTGAAAAATGTTGAAGTCACATCAAATTCCACTTGCTCTGCCAGTTAAAAATACAGATGCTTCCTGTTTTATGCTTTCCTCTCACTTTCTCTAGAGTTTAAACATGAAAATATGTTCCATGATAAAAACCAGCACATATCCCCTTTCATCAGGGAACATATTCCAAACAATGAAAGGAAGGGGAGGGGGATTATTTTCACAAGTCCAACAAGGATACTTGGATGTTGGAGGAATCATTTGTAGAACCATAATTTCACAACATAATTATTCACAACTATCACATTTTATAGATGAAGAAACTGAGATCGCAGGGAATTGTTATAATTGTTCTCATATGTGCTGCATCATAGACTTGCCAAAATTCACATCAGCTTAAGTTTTCACCCAACATGCCTGGTCCTCAATTGTTCCACAATGCTTTTTGCTATCCACTGATTTCAGAAAGCGTTCTTTTGGCTACTGGGAGAGGCCAAATCACCAGGCAATGGATAATTGACCTGGAACTCAGTAAATGCACTGGAGTGAAAAAAATAAATGCAAGACTGAGTCAAGACACCTGGGTTCTAGTCGCAAATCTGTTACTAACTACCCATCAGACTCACAGCAAAAATTTTTATTAATACTCTTGCTCCACAAGGAGACTAGATCAAATGATCTCTAAATTTACTTCCAACTCTTTGACTCTTGAGTTTTCTTCGTTCAATTTTCTGCTGACTCAGAGTGTATAGACTTGGCCAAGTTATTTACTGCCATAAATCTCATTTTTTCCAAGATCAAAGGGAGAATAACACATTCCCCCATTTTCCCAGCATATAGATACTATATAATCTTGCATTAAATTGACTATCTTTGGAAATCACATTAAATCCTTTCTATCTATAGACATTGGATTAGTCACTAAAGCTAGAATAAGACATGGGCCGTATCATTAGGCAATGTCTCTGGCTCTAGTTACATTAGCAAACACTGCATTGACGCTTGTTCATCCTTGCTTCCATCATACCTTTTTATATAAGCTGTTCTAACTCTTACATGACTATAGCATGGAGCACTGTATGTCACGACATCTCTTCCTCTCGTTGCATCTGATCATATTCTAGTATCTCCTGTCTCAATGCCTAGCTCTTCACCCATTTTACTAATGCAAAATAGAAACCTTCTTACTGCTTTTTTATTTCTTACTTTTCTTTTGAATGATTCACCAAGTTCTTACTGATTTTATCTCCCCGATGTCTTTCAAACTGATACATTTTTCTCTCTTCCATGATATCCTAGTCCAAGCTACCATCACTCCTCAACTGAACTACAGCAGTCAAAAGGATTGTTTCGGGTGCTAAATTTGGCGATGTCACCCCACTGAATGGCTTTCATCTGGTCTTAAAATAAAGACCAGATTCCAGAACAAAACCTACATGGTAGGCAGCTCCATTTTTTTAGTGTCGTAGTACATGCTTCTGACCTTTTGCCCTCTTTGAGTTCCTCCTCCTCACCATCGTTTCTTGGATATTCAGGCTCTGTAGTTTCCTGGGTTTAGAATGCTCCTCTAGGATTCATCTAATTGCTGCTTATTCTTCTGGTTTTGTACTGATGGTCACATTCTCAGACTCAGGATGGTCACATTCTTGACCTCCCTGGGTCAGTTGCCTCTATCATGCACCATCATTGTGCCTTGTATCCTTGCTCTTATTATGCTTATCAGAGTCGTAATTTTACATTTGCTAATGTCATGCTTTTTAGATTATGCTTTGCTATCTTCTCCCTCACCAGAGTGTAAACTCTATGATACTATGTCTATTTTTCTGTCACCATTGTAATCCCAGTGCCTGGCATAATATCTAATGCATAGTAGGTGCACACTAAAATTCTATTGAATAAATAGTACATTAATGAATGAAAAGAAAGAAGAGAAGCGCCTGAGTTCAGGTCCTGTATCCCCATTCCCTCATGTATGTGGTTGGAACCATAGAAGGCAAAATTTGGTATTAAAAGAATAGAGCTGGCAAGCGCTGATGTGCCTAACAGGATAGGAAGTTGAGAATTCTTTTTTAAAAGTATGCAAGGGCCCAGGAGTGCCTGGCTAACATGGTGAGACCCAGTCTCTACAAAAATTTAAAAATTATGCAGGCGTGGTGGCATGGGCCTGTATTCTCAGCTACTCTGGAGGTTGAGGTGGGAGGATTGCGTGAGCCTGGGAGGTTGAAGGCGTCAGTGAGCTGTGATCATACCACTGTAGTCCAGCCTAGTCAACAGAGTGAGACCCTATCTCTTAAAAAAAAAAAAAGTTCTAGGATATTGGAGTTGATAATGTTCGTAAGGATCAACGCTAAGATAGCCTCCAACCAAGTCTCAATATGCTCCAAAAAGAAATACTTCAAATGTCAAACTAAAACTCGTGTGTGTGTGTGTGTGTGTGTGTGTGTGTGTGTGTGTGTGTAAGGAGCGGTGGTTCATACCTGTAATCCTAGCACTGTGCGAAGCCGAGGCGGGTGGATCACTTGAAGTCAGGAGTTCAAAACCAGCCTGGCCAATACGGTGAAACCCCGTCTCTACTAAAAATACAAAAATTAGCCAGGCGTAGCGTCATGTACCTGTAGTCCCAGCTACTCGGGAGACTGAGGCATGAGAGTCACTTGAACCTGAGAGGCAGAGGTTGTAGTAAGCTGAGATGGTGCCACTGCACTTCAGAAACAGAGTGAAACTCTGTCTAAAAAAAAAAAAAAAAAAAAAAAAAAAAGGGTGGATGTTGTGGCTCGCTCCTGTAATCCCAGCACTTTGGGAGGCAGAGATGGGCAGATCACAAGGTCAGGAGTTTGAGACCAGCCTGGCCAACATGGTGAAACCCTATCTCTACTAAAAATGCAAAATTAGCCAGGGATGGTGGTGCGTGCCTGCGTGCCTGTAATCCCAGATACTTGGTAGGCTGAGGCAGGAGAATCGCTTGAATCTGGGAGGTGGAAGTTGCAGTGACCCGAGATTGTGCCATTGCACTCTAGCGTAGGCAATAGAGTGAGACTCCATCTCAAAAAATACATATTTTTATATATTTATAAATATTTGTTTATAAATATATATTTATATATATAAATATTTGTTTATAAATACATATATAAATATTTGTTTATAAATATATATAAATATTTGTTTATAAATATATATAAAAATATTTGTTTATAAATATATAGTTTTATATATATGTACACACATGTATACAGAGAAAGAGAATAAATATGTATCCATAGAGAGAGGGAGATACCAAGACAAACTTATAACTGCTATAAATTCAAATAAGAGAGAAGTTGGTAAAACCTAGAGTCACTAGGAAATACTTCCTAGAGGCCAAATTTGACCTGTGCTTTGAAAGGTAATTACAGTTAGGACAGGAAACTGTACGGCTTCTTTCTTAAAGATTGATTATTCTGACTATTCTCCATTAGCTCTTCCTTATACACTCTCTACCTACTTTCCCAAACTCTGTGTCCCGGGATGCTGACATGAACCACATCAACAGAACTCCCTCACGTGCTGTCTTCAGGTAGCATTTGCCCAGAGAGAGGCCTCGGGCAGGAGGTTGTAGGACAGAAAGAGAGATTTGCAGGCATTCATTTCCCTGCTCCCTCCCTGCCTGGCTGCAGTGGGTAGTAGCTAATTCCTCTTCTGAAGGCCACAGCTCTCAGTGGATGCCACCTTCTCACTTACAGCTGAGCTTCTCAGTGGGTTCCCCCTTCACAACCAGGAGTGGTCATGGCTTTCTGATGCTATGATCACCCAGGGTACTTCTAAACTCTCTACTTATCCATCTGGGGTGCCATGTGTTATTTGCCAAGAATGAAGGAATAGGAATTAAAAAAAAAAAAAAAGATTAAAATAGTACTATCAGTCTGTCAATGGGGATTCCTCCCACCCCCCAAAAATAGAGTTGTTTATTTCTTCTTGTTTGGTTTACATGATATACCTTGGTTTACATGATTTACCTCAAAACAGATCACAAAGCTGGGGTCACTTGAAACTGACTATTACAAGCTAGCCAGCAGAATTAAACTTGTTTCCCTAAGTACGATAGAATAATTTGGGCAAGAGATTAGAAAATAGCTGCCCGTCACCACCCCAAACACATACATACACACTATACTGAATGGATCTTCATAGAGAGTAAGTTAATAAGAGGCCAGCCCCTACCTCTGCTTCCCTCCCTAGAGACATACATATAAACAGTCCGGTTATGTCTGACTTAACAGATTTGGGAAGGAGGAAATGTGAGAGGCTAGTTCTTCTGGAAGGGTTGGGAGCTAAGGGTGAGGGAAGGGAGGGGAGCAAAATTTCGGTACTAGGGTTTGGACCCAGATGAAAGCTGCTCTGTCACATAATCCCGATGTAAAATGCATATATCTGAGAGATAGCCCCTGAGCTACCACACAGACTCCTCCCACCAGAGTCTGTCTGGCAGGGGTCAGTGCTGCCTAGCTGTGGATTAGAGGGAGTCATTGACATGTCATCTGCCATCAACCACACCTATTGTGATGAAAAGAATGCCCCATGCACATAGAGGCCTTCCTTGGGATGGACTTTTGAGTTGACTAAACAATAAAAATCACAATGGATCATCCACTAGTCAGCATTATTAACTTTAGTAACAAAACCAGTAGCTTAGCCACGATTGTATAAAACAATAAATGTTGATTAATTTCTAAAGTACATTGATTATTTTTGTTTTTGTTTTAAGAAATAGGCTTTACGTGGCCATTGGGAATAGGATTATTTCCTCTAACATTTATCCCAGTATTTTTAAAATAAGGAAACATTTGGTTGGTGAAAAGTATAGAATATGTGTGGTAATTATAATAATTGAATACATTACATAATGTCCTTTGTGAAAAAGGCTTACATTATTATAATGGGAAGGAGGTAAATTAATCTGAGTAATATTAGTATAATAGTCTTAGTAATCATAATGGAATGAATCACCCTATATTATAATTATGATTCAAATAATATATATTTTTAGAGATCAACATTTTATGATGTGCTGGAATGGAATGTGGTAATAGGAGAACAGTGATTCTGGCTAACACATTAGGTATTCTGAGTCAGTTTGGCACAACAGCAGAAATTATTTTCTCTACTGTCTTATTGAGAAGAAATGTCCTAAGAAGGATCTTGGGTAAACTAAGTATGTGAGTCTGACATAAGAAGAGAGTGTTTCTTCCCCTGAAAGGCACCTTGTGAAAGCCTAGTGGGGAGAAATAGTGGGATGATGAAGGATGGGGCAGGTGACTTCTGGAAGCAAAGCTCAGATCCCTAGTGCAGGTGTTATTCAGACCTCTGCGCCCCACTGTGAGTGTGCTGGGTTCATTGAAAGGGACAAGAATAAAGCAGACCCGTTCAAATATGCAGAGTGAGGGAAAATAAAAAAGCATATTTGATATTGATTCAATGATTGATACTATTTGATATTTGATATTGATTGATATTTGATGAGCACTTACTGTGTGATTAGGAACTGAACTAAATGCTTCCCCAGAGATCATTCTTATTTATTCTCACACCACTCCCACTCATGAAGTAAGTCATTGTTGTTATTTTCATTCTTCAGATGAGGAAACTGACAGTCAGTGATGCTAAGAAACTTGCTCAAGGTCACTACAGTAGTTATGGTGGGCCTGAGATTTGAATTCAGCCTAACTCCAGAGTCTATGACCTTAACCATTAAGTGAAATAAGTGAACATCTTCACGTTCAGGATGTGTGATGTGTGTGCACATGCATGTGTGTGTGCAAAATAAAATATTTGAAGCCAACAGGGTCCTAAGTCTGGGTGGGTCCTAATGCCAGAGTGCTTAGGGACACTTCCTTTTTAAGCAAGATAGTTTGACATTGTCAGCTTTTAATTGTATTTAAATTCTTGTGTCAACATTATTAAAATGTATTAAAACCAGGTTAAAACATCCAAGACTTTTATCTCCCTGAATTTTATAGAAGCCCTCTGTTTACAAGCACTTAAAGACAGATGAATCTTTATTTTTCCTCTGGTAAGTGGTTTCTAAATTCCCATAGAAAAGCCTTTTAAAAAAAACTCAACTAGCTCCATTTATGGACTTGAATACCTACACTCTACTGAAATTATTGCCGTTTCTTAATGATGTTACTGACTCATCCTGAAAATTGATCATATATATAAGGTGATGTTCACTTTACAGATGGAGAATGTTGTAGCCACAAGTGATGAAGACTAAAATACAGATATTTAAATCCACATTTTGTCCAGAATTCTCAAGCAGGGGGTTCTAACCTAGTCCTACCCCTCATTCCCTCACCAAGCATTGTTTTCTTAGAAAGGATTAAAAGTGGTAATATATCTGCAATCAAATAGCTGACATGACTTAACATTGGTAAGTCATTTGATGAATTCTCATCTCAAATTGTAAAAGAATAAACAATGAGAAATGGGAAAGCCTTTGGCAGAGACAGACTCACTGAATCAGTTAATTAAGGATGGAGAAAGAGCCAGAGTACAAGCTATCAATATCACCTACATAGGTCAAGAACCCATCCTTATGTATGTAATAATAGAGCTACTCATAAACCTGAAATGATACAATTAATTACAGAAGTTATAGAATATTGGAGCTTCCTCAGGTGAAAAATAATTGTGTCTGTATTATAAAAGTATGAAACATAACACATTTTATCTGCATTTAGCATTTTGTTGGTGTTTCATGCAAATGAAAAAAACAATGTTTTTATGATTTAGCCAAACCATGCTAACTCTAGTAACGACACTCCCAATCTCAGTGTTTTAATACAACAAACAGTTGTACCATGTTGGCATAAATTCCACTGCAGTTGTTCTTGGTTGGGTTTTTCCTTAAAGAGGGTACTCAGGAATCCATTCTCTTCCTATACTGTTGCAGAGAAAGATGGCTCCTCCATCTTCAACACATGACTTCAAGGTCACGCTGACATTGTTCAGCCCGTGTTCTGTGGGAAGAGTGAGAGAAAAAAAGTATGTACATACAAATCCTTCCAACACACATACACTTAACTGCCTTGGTTTGGAAGTGACATACACCTTCTGCTCACATTCCATTGGCCAGAATTACTATCACAGTCCCCACCTGGCTCAGTGCTCAGGAAGAGGAAATGGAATTGGTGATCATCTAGGCAATGTCTGTGAAGAGATTGGTTCAAAAAATGTACCAGTGAAGATAAAAATAATCCTGTTCATTACATTCCAGAAAATGAACTGATTGAAGACAAATATGTATGCATCACTTTTCTCTTTACGTAGTGAAGCAATGTGAAAAACTTATTAATTGAGCTACTCGTGACAAGACTTCTCTTTATAAACTTCATACGTCTGTCACTAAATTGATATGAAAGAAATATTCGATCTCAGAAAGTATTTTATCCATCGTGATGGAATGCTGGCAGCCTAATGTATACCTAAAAATTGCCAAAATATTGGAGTAAAAAGGAGCGGTTAGATTGATTATCTTCATTTTGTGAAAGCATCATACATTTTTCACCTTGGATTCAGTTGTGTTGGCATTTTATAAGCACAGTTATAAATTTGTCTAAAATACAGGATGGCATTGCAACAAAACTCAGACTCATGGCATCGTTGCTTTTTCAAACTAAACACAAAGAATGAAAAAGAAAAACCTCTAAGAACAAAATTACTACATTTAATTAAATCAAAAAACAGACAAAACCTGGGGGCATAGTAGAGATGGCAAGGAAAGGCCTCAGACCCCCTTACCCCCATCCAGGGGAAATATTTGCCAGCCACTCCTATCTTCAGCAAAACTTGAGTTATGATGTAAACTCAAGATTCTTGAGTTTGTGATTAATGCTATGTGCCTTGAGAATTAGAGAGTGGGTTAGCAAATTCATGGTTCCCCAAATTTGTGCTATCTACTGCTGTTTTCTTGTGGATTATAAGCTTGAAGGAAATGTGCTGCCTAGAGATATGAGCTGTGTGTAATTACTCCCACCTGCTGGGTAAAATCTTTATTACATGGGCATTAGACTTCATTCCCATCAAGGGGTGAGGAGGGGTACAATATGACCCAACCACACCACAGGGCTTGTGAACATCCTTCCTCTACGATGTCTCTTGACACTTCTTTCCAGCTTCCAAATGTGGTACAACTTTGACTGGAAACTGTGAGCCAATGTGTATCCTATGAACCAAAGGAGATTTAGCTCCTTAAAAGAAAATTAAATGTAGAAGGATGTGGAAGATCAATGAATCATATTTATCCAATAAGTGGTTCAACAATTACAAGAGCGAGACAGGAAGGGAACCCTTCCAGGCAGAGTGGTCCTCAGCTCTGGTTTTCTAGCCTAGAGACCCATGTGGCAGGAACTTGGCCTTGATCATTGAATACCCAGCATACACTCTTCCTCAAGTCTCCTTTGTGTGTGTGAGAACACTGACTTCAGAAACAGAAATGAGTTTCCAGCCCTCAAGGGAAACGTTTGCTAAAGATTGGCAGGAACCCACAAGACTACGACACAGTCTTTGATGAGCTGGCTCTCCAAGTGTGGGCAGACTTTTGTTTCTAAGTTATTGGGAGGTTTTCTGTGGGTATAAAACCTGCAAAAAGCACTTACAAGCATCAATGTTGCTATATTAATAACTGCTTTCATCCTTGGCAGGAAGAAAAAGAACATGGGGGAAAAAGTCAGGAGCAAACATGGTTTGAGTTTTATTGTCTTTTACTTGCTCACTGCCTACACCTCCCACCAGTAGCTTTGGAAAGAGAGTTTCAGAAATGTTATCTTATGTTTTTTGTCCCTAAGAATGGGGTCGTAGTCTTCAATTGATGCCTGAAGTGTTTAACTACTCCTTCTTAATTTACCTGCTCTGCCCAGGAAGAAAACAGACATAATTTGCCAAGGTGTAAACACTGGTATATTAGGAATATCATTCATCTTGGGATTCTTGGCCCTTGAGTTTCACTGTTACTTAATTGACAAAGCTGAGCTGTTTCATTTCACACTTGGAAGTCTTTGGTTAAATTGCAGGCTTGGGTTTCTGTCCTCTGGCAATGGAAGTAAAGAGAAATCAGAGGGAATGTAGCATTTATGAACCACTGGCTCCTCTAACTGCCTCCACGCCTTCAAATCCTGGTAATGTCAATTGTGGTTTGTGTATGTGAACATGTGGGAATGTGTGCATACATGTGAGTGCGTGAACATTCATTTCTCATTTTTATTCTCTCTCTTTTCCCTTCACGTCCACCTTTTAATCCTTCTTCAATCTGTGTTCTGTTGCTTTCATCTCTTTGTTTTTCTCTTCTATGCCCCTTTTTTTCTACTCTTTTCATCTGACCTATTATTATGTCATCAGCCATAAGCACCATGGAAAACACTAGTTTCATCATCTGCATTTGAAAGAAAAAAAAACTCAACAAGGAAGAAGCTGAATATATCTGTCTTCAGTATCTATCTTTGAATTTGGAATGCTTCCTGCCAAGAAAATTATCTTCTGAAACTCCTTGGATCTTGCAGTCTTCATGAAGCACACCAGCCAATAGCTGCCTCCTGACATCAGCTCAGATATCTAGTTGACTTTTGCTGATAACTCTTCCAGCCAATGAAAGTAGATACCTCAGGCCAGTGTTCCCAGACATTTAGGTTTTATGGGACAGTAAAATCTCCAGGAGCAAAATGAAGAGACTGATATATTGCCTTCTCTTTAAATTTTAACACTTTTGAAAAACTGCCATCTACAAACTACCACTTTTTACATTTTAACACTTTTTTAAAACTACCATCCATTGTCATCATTATTCCATAAAAAGAGATAATTTAGGAAGGATACTCACAACATAAGCTGGGTAAATTTAGCAATTAAAAAAGCACTTCTTTGCCTTTATCTTCTCCTTTAATCAAAGATGGGATATGAATATCAACCAACATCGATCCAATATTTAGGCCCTTAGTTCCAATAAAATTGTTCCTTTTCCCATATAAACAGTTATGCCTTTGGGCCGACTGCTCTGTCTTTCAGAGATTATTATATCCTGTTGCCTTTATATTGAGGATTGCTGTTTCATCTTTGGAGTTACAATGTCCCAAAGGGATCACTGATAAATTCTTAGCTCCGTTGTATAAATAGAGGCACTAAGAAATAAAATGAAAGGGTTTTGACACCTCTCCCTCTCCCCCACCCCCTAAAACATACAAACAAGTAAATGGGTTAGCTTTTATTTCTACAATTGCACAGCATATTTAGTGGGAGAGGGAAGTTGGAGGTGGGTATCACACATGTAAGATGTTGCCCTTGTGTTATTTTATTTTTTTCAAAGACAGTATCTCATTCTGCTGCACAGGCTGAAGTGCAGTGCCTCGAACATAGTTCACTGCAGTGTTGAACTCCTGGGCTCAAACAATCTTCCTACCTCAGCCTCCCCAGTAACTGGGACTACAGACATGTGGCCACCATGCCCAGATAACTTTTAAAAACATTTTTGTAGAGATAGCGTCTCACTGTGTTTACCAAGCTGGGCTCAAACTGCTGGCCTTTAGTGATCCTCCCATTTTGGCCTCCCAAAGTGCTGGGATTACAGGCACGAGCCACTGCACCTGTCCTGACACTTATTATTGAGTAGATTGTAGTCTAATGAAAACATGAGAGTATAATAAAAAGAAGAAAAAAGAAAACATATTTACCCAATTCATAGCAAAAGGCAGACAGAAGTAGATGCTGAATAGAGAAACAAGACTGTTAGAGGGCAGAGAAAGGAGTAATTCATTTTGCTGGAAGAATCAAGGAAGCGATCACAAAGGTTTAATGTGTAATTCTGAATTTATGTGATTGCTAGATAATCATTTTCTTTCATGGATGCAATGTAAACTGTGTGAGGGCATTGTCTGTATCGGATGTCTGAACCTCTCTATCTCATCCCTTAGCATAGTGTCTGGTAGCTAGTCTATAATCCAAAATATCTCCTGAATAGCTGAATGAGTGCCTACAATGATAAGTGGTATGAAAGATACCAAGAAACTAAAGTATCATTCACTGGCCTGAAAGCACCTGTGAGTACACAGGTTTGCAAACATGCCACATGTGTTCGGTCAGCCCATTGCTTGTGTACGTGATCACAAATGGTCATAGGGATTTACTTCATTCTGAAATGGAATAATTTCATCCTCACCCTGCTTTTCCTTAGGCATAGATTTTGATGCCATATTTATTAAGACATCTACTTGGAAGTAGATGTCATGCTGTGAAGAGCCATTATAGACAAATATTATAGCCACTTGCCAAGTAATGACTTATCCTGGGAAGTTGCTTAAAAAGCTGATTTTATTCATTTTATTTGCTATACTCTTGTACTACTTAGAGAAGGGTAGAGAATGAGAGAGCAGCAATATGTTTTGTTCTCTCTTTTTTTCCATAAATCAGTAATTATTTGCAGAGTGTTTTGTGTAAAGTGCTCAGCTCACACCTGGAAATAGAATCCTGGATTAGACAGTGGCCATAGTGATATTTATATATCTCCAGCTTGTAGTTTTCCAATTGAAATGCAGACATATGGAGAAATGGCCTCATTGTCATTCCTTGTTTTTGTAATATTATCCTTGGCTCTACAGATTCATTTTTTTTCTTCTTCTACTGTCAACACCGTTTTAGCAGTGAGTTATATTATCCGGTGTCATCAGAGAAGCGAAACTACTTGTGTCAGCTTGGCAGGAATTGTCCAGTTACAGCAAATTTGTGACAAGTTGTATTTTTCTACCATTTTCACCTGGAGTGATGAAGAATCTGCAGTTGAGGGAGACAACATGGGCCTCCCCCAATGGTAACAGTGCTATGTCCAATTGAGCTACTGTTGCTTCAGTACTAAAGAGGAAGGAGCTCGTGATCTTTGAATAATCCCTCCCCTATGAACAGTAGGAATGTATCCCCAGAGTTCATTGTCTGTATCTGTAGGTAATGGAGGCTTAACTGGCATTAAAATCATAGCCAGTTTCAGACCCATTAAGTTTAATGGTTTGTGTAATGATAGGCTGCAACTAATGGAATAACCAAAAGAACAATTCGTGGACTGTTTATGGAAGAATACCTTCACCATTCAAAATGGACATTAAACTATGGCTGGTTTCATTGCAAGGCAAAAGTTCCCTCTTTATCTTCTAATTAGGTCCACGTGCAGCCCAGGAGGTATGTAGAAGCTATACTTTAGGAGAAAAGTTGACTTGAAGCTATTAATCTAATGAGTTTGAACTTGGCATGTTTTCTATTATTATTGTTTTTAATCAGTGGTGTTATAGAATAAGGAGCTAATAAATTAATCCAAACGTAAGTCAAATTAATATAAGTTAAAGTCAAAATCCAGCTAGGCAAAGCCAGATAGGCATATTAAAATGGCAGTCCCTACCCCAATTCCTTGATAATCCACTAAAAGTAGAAAGTTTTGGTTAGGAAGCCACCTCCTGTTATGTAAATCAGAATGTAAGTGCCATGAGATTAGGGATTTTCATTTGTTTTATCCACTTTTATATCCTCAGGGTCTAGAAAAAAATGCTTAGCATATTTCAGGCACTCTGCAAATATTGAATGTACATAGTTGATGAACATATAACCCATTTTGGTTGATGTAGTTTTATTTCTTAAGAGGTAAAAATTCTTTCAGCAAAAGAAAAGTAATTATTTCTACAAAATAACTCTCCACTGGTTGATATTCTTCCCAGATCTACCTTTCTTCACACAGATCTTTTTCTAAGAGAAAACTACAGGGATTTGTGGCTGGTGCAATCAATGATAGGTTTGGGATATGATAAAATGTAGGAAATGGCTAAATAAGAGAGTACATGATTTATAAAATAGAATTTAAAATAACAGCTCTCAGCAGCAGATCTTTGACAGCAGCACATGATGGGAAAATATAAACCCCATTGTGGGGATGGCATCTGGTACAGATTGAGAAATAAATTGGGCAACAAAACAGAATGTGTCTTCCGCAGTCCTTAAGATCAAGCCACCAATGATAAGCATGGATCATTGGAACCTCTACCTTGCTCTTTTTGAAACAGCTAAAATCAGCAAGGGAATGAAAAGGAAATGGTTTTATTATCTGTGAGCAGCTTGTCCCTCCCTCTGGAGATCCAAATCTCCAAACATGCATTTTGGTATACTTGGGGAGTTCTCTTTATCTAGTAATTTCATTTAGGGAAAAAAAATTGTAGCTCTCCCTGCCCACATCCCACATTGTTACATCACTGATTCCTCACCATGTTAACACATTCAATAATCTGACATGTAACTTAACTGGAAGAGCAATCACAGCCAGTGATGGGCTGGCATTATGGAGAGTAAAGACAAATGGAAGCAATAATAATCGTGGAAGAAGCAGATCTCAAATGGGAAATTCAATCCCGGTGATCAGGGAAAACTCCACAAGAAGAGTATCAATTCAAAATATTCAATTCAACAAAAACTTCCTGTGTGTCTATCAGGATCAGGAATTGGGGATGTATTACTGGACAACATGATGTGCTTTGCTGCCTGGTGCCTGTGTTCTGACATCTGGTGTGCATGTTCTCAATGGTATTGCAAGTTGCACTAGACTAGAATCATGAAGTCTCATCAGGGGATTTACTTTAAATTAAATTAGTCCCATTCCTGTGGAAATCTGGAGCTGGCATATGTGTGGAAATGAAGGTCTTGTTGCTGGTTGAATTTAGTGCCCTCTGCAATGAAAGCCAAATCCCAACTTTAGTCTGTGACTGGGGGGCCTTCTACAAAGAGAATGAATTTTAACAATTGACCCAGAATCTAAATTCTTGGAAAGTGAAAGTAAAACATAAAATCCATGAAGAGAGAATTAGAAAATCAATGTGTCCTTTTTGGAGGAAGAGGAAAGCCGCCAGCTGACCACATCACTTTCCTGTTTCTACTCAAACAAGGCCTTTGCTGACCATCCATCCCCATCCTAGACCCCCTTTTATCTATGTCTGGCTTGTACCATCTGACACATTTTAAATGTCCTTATTTATTTGTTTATTGTGTGTCTCTTCACTCTGAAATACAAATTCCATCACATCAGGGACTTTTTCATAGTTTTCCCCAAATGATGTTTGAAGCCTCCCATCTAAGGCTGAGGGGTATTTCCCTAGTAGGCCTGTCATCACTTTCCTACCACTGTCCCTGTTGCCACCTAATTTAAGATTCCCTGTGGCCAATGCTGATGTCATTGTCATGGACATCCTTGGGAAATGAAAATAATTTAAGCTTCTAAAATGGGTAAATTAGATACAGAGTTGATGAGTACATCACATACCCACCTAGAAAGGAGCGTCCCAGGTTGGTACCTCAAACTTGATAGACTCAGCCCCAAGTCACATGGCCAACTGACGTGTTACTTCTTAGACATCCTGCTTTCTCTGTCCATAGGCCTGGTTGGGTGGTCTTTTTCAGATACTATACCATGGTACAACTGGTTTTCATAAAACTAGTGCTCTAATTCTACTTTTCTGGTAGCCATAAGTGAAGGAATGTTGAAAGCTTGTAGTGATGAAACGTGTAGGATTTGAGATTTGTAGGGGTAGAGACATAAGTATTTGAGAACAGAGTCCAGCTGACCAAAAGAAAATAAGTTCCCATATTACTAATAACTGTTAGGGATGCATTAGGCTCAAGAATTCTGGGGTTGAGTCTGACAGTGATTAGTGGAAATTAAGTAGACGTAGTTGAGAAAGTGGCTGAAATTGAAGGATCGGTTGTGATTAGTAAATGTGGAGGATTGGAACACAATGCAACCTTGATCATTGATTACCTTCGTTTAATTCTAACTAAAAGCCCATTTTTTCTGGTAAAAAGTTGGAACTAAAAATGAAGTCTTTTTACTCTGAGAGGATATTTACACAGAAAACACAAACACACAAACTATGGGTAACACAAAAGCAAACTAGAATGATTTCTCTTATTATTCTGTTATGGGTTGAATTATTTCCCCCCAAAATATATGCTTGTCTTAACCCCAGTGCTGCTGAATGTGGCCTTATTTGGAAATAGAGTCTTTGGAGGGGAATTAGTAAAGATGAGGTTATACTCGACTAAAGTAGGTCCTTAATCCAGTACAACAGGTGTTCTTATTGAAAGAGGAAAGACAATGTAAAGACAGACACACAGGAAGAACACCATGTGAAGACAAGCGGAGATCAGAATTACATATCTACAAGCCAAGGAATGCCTGAGGCTACCAGAAGCTGGAAGAGGCAAGGATCCCCTCCACGGCCCTTAGAGGAAGCAGGACCCTGACAACACTGTAATTTCAGACTTCTCTCCTCTAGAACCATTAGACAATAATTTTCTGTTGTTTGAAGCCACCAAATCTGTGATACTTCGTTCCAGAAATCCTATTAAATTGATACACTTTGATAGACCCAAGTGGGGAAGAAAAGGGAGAAACTTAGGCTCAGAGGTGGAGTGAAAGGTAATAGCTTCTCACAACTTGAGGCGAGATGCGTGTGCTGATGGCAGAGAAAGGAGTTGGCATTTTCTGAAAGCCTGTCAGATCCCCTGCTTGGTCTGGGCAGGGGAGGAATATCCACAGTGTCTCAGCAGGTGAAATGCAGCAGCGAAGACCAGGTGCCTGTATTGTTGCCTCTGGTTATGCAAATGAGGAGTCATTAGGCTGATCTCATCTATGGAGCCAACTGGAATTAGTCCTGACTCTATAGCCACTGGATGTTCAGGCAAAACTGACCCTAAAATTCTTTTTAAATGCAATGCTTAAAGCCAAGCATTCTCTTATTAAAAATGAAGCTACTGCCTTTTCATGTGGCATGAAACGCAGTTTTCTATTTCAGGTCTTCAGGTAATTTAGGGATAGGGTGATGGCCAAACAAAGAAGGTTTCATTAAGGATGGAAATTATTTGGAGTATCTAGCCTCCAAAGTGATTGCTCTAGAGACATTTACTAATCCACCAGTGGCTTCTAGGCGATCTGTGATTTTACAGTTTGGAGCAAAAGTAATTGCGGTTTTGCACTTTTTAATTGCAAAACCGCAGTTACTTTTGCACCAACAGGATAATATTCTCCAGATCCTTTCCTGCTTCCTCTCATTAGTAACCAGAGCAGGCTGAGAATCACTTACCTGTCTCTTGTGTTCCACAATCTGCACTTTGACCCCACCTAGTCTCTTCCAATATCATTTACTCTTGTCCATTAGCGGATTTTCTTTGCTTCCTGTGTGCCTAGCTTGTTGGGGGGACGGGGAGGAGAGGAGAGGATGAGATTTTTTTTCTGTGTGTGTGTGTAAAGGTTATCCAAATTATTTATCACCTGTTTTCTGCTTTTTAGGAAGGAAAAAAACACAAATAACTTATAATGCAATAGTTTTTAAATGAAATTGTTCAGCAAATTATACTGAAATATATTTTTAATTTTACTTTAACTTCTGGGATACATGTGCAGAACGTGCAGGTTTGCTACATAGGTATACATGTGCCATGGTGGTTTGCTGCACCTATCAACCCATCATCTAGGTTTTAAGCCCCGCATGCATTAGGTATTTATCCTAATGCTCTCCTTCCCTTTTCCCCCTACCCCGCAACAGGCCCCAGTGTGTGATGTTCCCCTTACTGTGTCCATGTGTTCTCATTGTTTAGCTCCCCCTTGTGAGTGAGAACATGTGGTGTTTGGTTTCCTGTTCCTATGTTAGTTTGCTGAGGATGATTATACTTAAATATTTTAAAATACGGTTTTATATCTAAATCTATCAAACCAATTTGCATGAAAAAAATCATGGGACTATTTCAGCATTTTCTATAGGTGGGCTGATTTAAATGATTTCCTTATACATCTCCTTCTGCTTGTGCTATTGAATAATTGAGAAGTTTGCAAGGGGGTGTGGTGTCTCGCACAGACTGGGAAGAGAGAAAGGAAGCAACGTTTGTCGAAGGACTTTGTTGTGTACAGTGATAGAATGCTCTACCTGTGTTACTCATTAAATCAGGAGGATTGCTGCAGGAGGAGGGCTCTCTGGAATTGTAATCTGAAGTGTGAGGGTTATTCATTAGGAAAAGAGGGAAGGGCAAGGGGAGGGGGAAGCATAGTAGAAGAAATAGCATGCTAAAAGGCCCAGAATCCCAGAGCAGAGTCAAAAGATATTTGGTAAAATGGTTGCTTAGATTGAGGGAAGGACTAATGAGAAATGAAACTAGAAATAGAGTCAGAGATCATGTTAATAGTCTTCTATTTTAGGTTAAGGAATTCTCATTTCATTCTGAAGGTCAAGGAGGTCTTAGGTAAAGGGCAGTGACTAAGAAATATCACCCTGGTCTGGCTCGGTGACTCACCCGTATAATCCTAGCACTTTGGGAGGCTGAGGCAGGCGGATCACTTGAGGTTAGCAGTTCAAGACCAGCCTGGCCAACATAGTGAAACCGTCTCTACCAAAAATACAAAAATTAGCTGGGTGTGGTGGTGCATGCCTATAATCCCAGCTGCTCTGGAGACTGAGGCAGGAGAATCACTTGAACCCCGGAGGTGGAGGTTGCAGTGAGCCAAGATTGCACCACTCCAGCATAGGTGATAGAGTGAGACTCTGTCTCAAAAAAATAGAAAGATCACTCTGGCTTTTGGGTGGAGAATAGACTGTCCATGGGCAAGGTCAGAGTCCAGGAGGTCATGTCAGAAGCTGCTGCTGTACG
Organism: Papio anubis; assembly: GCF_008728515.1. Lineage (NCBI taxonomy): Eukaryota > Metazoa > Chordata > Mammalia > Primates > Cercopithecidae > Papio > Papio anubis. The sequence continues at coordinate 30,471,865 of NC_044983.1, forward strand.
TTAGGCAAATTCTAGATGGTGGTGGCATCGGTACTAGGAGTGGAGAGGAATATACAAGTTAGAGATACATTTAGGCGGTAGGTTCAATAAGATTTGGTGATTTATTAAGATTGAAAGTGAAGAAGAGAGAAGAGTCAAGGCTGGCTTACACCTGAAACATATGGGACTTCTTTCTATCTTATAAAAAAAAAAAATCACTATTGTAGAAAATGATAGAAATTGATGGACATAAGAAAGCAATCAAGATCTCGATGCTCAACGTCATGTGAAGAACCACGTCCTCTTTTGACATTTTAAGTAGAGATGCATATTTGGTTTCTGCAGATCCATTTGATACCTCGGTTATGATTTCAGACCCATTACTCAAAAGCAAGGATATAAGATCAGGGAAGGGTGAACAAGTTAGGCAGAGGAATGAGCTGCTCTGTGAGGTGGTGCGCTCCACAGCATTTCACTCCCTCTTCCCAATGTCTCACAGTCATTAAAAAAAAGAAAAAATGGGAAGTGCCCATATACAGTAGAGTTGGAGACGAGTTGGGCACACGTTTCAGAGAGCTGCTCCTGATGCGGAAGTGGCAAGAAAAGATGCTTCAGCTCCCCGACAACAACACTTCCGCTGTGTGTAGCAACATGTTTCTGTCCAAAACAATTTACCCCGAGGGAAATAAAAGAAGGGAGATATCTCCCAGGAAATTACCATTTGTTTCTACTACTGAAAGATTTTCATCTATTTATTTGAGAAAAGTGAGAAGCTTCTTTGTGCTGAGTAGATAGTAAGCGCTGAAAAAGCATGCGATGTCATGTCTGTTAAGGAATTTGGCCACATTTCTTGAAGCTTTCGGCACTTTGCTTCATTTCCTGCATACTATTTACTGACCCTATGTAACAGGGCTTTTCAGCTGTATTAGAACATGTAGTTTTTCTATTACCAAGTCCCAGCTGAACAGTCTTTCTTTAATATTCCGAAAATGTTTGATGTCTACTAGCCAAGACTATAGTCTGAACAACGACATTGACAATGGACCTTGATCTTCCTTTGAAGAACAAGTGCCTTGTATCACTTTGTTTTCCTGTAGTAGAAGTCCCTCGTATGGTTATAGTATTTAGTTTGTACTTTTTGCATTTAATCAAAGCATCTTTGCAATTCACAATTTTTAAATATTTTTTTCAAGGACTAAACATGAAGGTTTGAAGTCCAACAGGCAACTAAAGATGTGTACAAACCCCACACAAATCAGCCTCCATTCTAAGGCCGTTCCTGTTCTACACTTTTTTGTTTTTTCTTTTTTGAAAGGAAGTCTTGCTTTTCTGCCTAGGCTGGAGTGCTGTGGCGCGATCTCGGCTCACTGCAAGCTCCGCCTCCAGGATTCACGCCATTCTCCTGCCTCAGCCTCCTGAGTAGCTGGGACTACAGGTGCCCGCCACCGTGCCTGGCTAATTTTTTGTATTTTTAGTGGAGACAGGGTTTCACCGTGTTAGCCAGGATGGTCTCAATCTCCTGACCTCGTGATCCACCCGCTTCGGCCTCCCAAAGTGCTGGGATTACAGGCGTGAGCCACCACGCCCGGCCTCTATACTTCTGTCTTTTAAATCTGAGCATATATTTTGTTTTTTTTCTTACTCTTTTATTTGTTAGTACTCTTTATTGAGATTTTGTCAGGTAAAAATATTTTGCCTTGCCAAAGAACCATCTAATTCCTTCTGAGGGCTTTTTAATGTATTGCTTCCAGATATTTTTGGATTGGTGGTTTCTGCAATTATCCCTAAAAGAATCTTCCTTTCTCTTACACATCTCACTCTCTATGCGTTGGTAGACTTTTGCAGATGTATTCTATAATTGCACAAATTACCCTTCCTATTTTCTCCAGCTAAACAGTCTAATCCAGGGTCCTAAATATTTTTGGTGCCATAGACTCCTTTGGCATTCCAGAGGTGCCCGGGGATTTTACTCAGGATAATGTCTTTAAATGCATGTTTAAAATACATCAGATTACAAAGAATGTCAATTAAATTGAAAAATAGCTTAAATATTTTAATCATTGTGATATAGTAATAAATGAACTTCTTTAGGTGCATTAAGTAACAAGATCTACTATCAGGGTTAATAACTTATTTCAGTAAGTCTGTGGTTTCTATTGGTGACAAAAATCACAAGCACTGTAAATATTTTTGTTTTATTTTGTTTTAAATTATTTAAATTTTACTTAACAAAACATATATATGTGTATTTATGGTGTACAGCACATTTCTATATGTATACATTGTGGCATGGCTAAATCAAGGTAATTAACATATGCATTAGCTCGCATAGTTATTTTTGTGGTGAGGCTACTTCAAATTCACTCTCCTAGCAATTTTTGACTATGTGCTGCATTGTTTTTTTAACTATAGTTAGCATTTTGTAAAACAGACCGCTTAGAATTATTCCCCCTAATTGCAATGGTGTGCCCTTTCACCAACATCTCTGCGTTTTCTCCTTCTACCCCTCTCTGTCCTTAGTAACCACCATTCTATTCTCTGCTTCTATGAGTTCAGCGTTTTTAGATTCCACATGTAAGTGAGATTATGTGGTATTTATCTTCTGTGCTTAGCTTCTTTCACTTAATGTATTGGTGCTGTTCATATTACTGTGGTTTTGTTGCCTACATTCAAAATCAATGGAAATTCTAATTTTCAGTTAGTTTTCAGAAAGAAGAAATATGTGAACAGTTTCTTATGATCCAAGCTCTTGGATCCTCTGTATTTTATCCGCAGATGCTTGGGAGGATCTCTACATCCCAGGTTAAGAACTCCAGCTAGTTATTAGTCCTTTGTGCTTTGAAACTCAAATCAAACACCCATCACTTCTGTAGAACTTTTTCTAAATTCATTAGGCTCACTTATCTACCCTTCTTCCTGTAGTTTCATTCATTCTCTGTTATGAAATATCCATTTATTATTACTGTTAGTTTTTCTGTATTGCCCTCTTCTTTGTAAATATCTCTATACTTTATTCTCTTTTATTTCCTTTGTATCCAGGACAGTGTCTGGCATATGCAGGCACACAATAAATATTTGTTTAATAAGTGAATTAAAACTCTAGGCAGCTTCTGGTAAGTTTCTCCAGGTTACCAGTAATACAAAGACCTGAATGTTATTTTTTCGCTTCTACAAGGGACACAGTGTCCAAGTGCTGACCTTTAATAAGAGATGTGCTTCCAGCAGTGTCTTCTTGGCATAGTCTTAACCTTTTACTCTGCCTTGGTACACATTTAATCTCTCATGAAGTCACAGCTATTGATTTATAAATGAATCTTCAAGGTATTTTAATACTTTATAAACATACAAACAGAACAATTAATTGCATTGTTAGATAAAAATGTATTACAGAGATCACCATTACAAAAATAAGTATTTCTATTTATAACTGAAAAAAAACCTGACAATGGAATATTAGTTGTTTACAAGGCAGTTATTCTGAATAATGTGCTGGGAGATTATAAATAACCTTAACTAACGGTAAAATAATGTGCTTACAGAAAAAAATTATTCAAGTTAGTCTAAATGTATTAAAGTTATCAGTAAGTAACATGAATTAACTACTATTCAAGTGTGAAATTCTACTTCCATATTACCTAATTCAGTTCCATATAAAGTCAGTCAGTAAGGATCAGCTGAGCTTGGTTGTTGTGAGGTTGTTGTGAGTCATTATGAAAAAGAGGAGCTGGGCACAGCCTCTGATGAATAATAACATGGCATGGGTTCTGATAATAAGCACAGAGAATCAGAAAGAAAAAAACACAAAGAGGAGTATGGAGAACTGGAACCCGTGGAAAATGATCCACAATTTTTTTTTTTTTTTTTTTTTTTTGAGACGGAGTCTCGCTCTGTCACCCAGGCTGGAGTGCAGTGGCCGGATCTCAGCTCACTGCAAGCTCCGCCTCCCGGGTTTAAGCAATACTCCTGCCTCAGCCTCCGCCTCCCAAGTAGCTGGGATTACAGGCATACGCCACCATATCCAGCTAATTTTGTATTTTTAGTAGAGACAGGGTTTCACCATGTTGGCCAGCTGGTCTCCAACTCCTGACCTCAGGTGATATGCCTGCATCGGCCTCCCAAAGTGCTGGGATTACAGGCGTGAGCCACTGCACCTGGCCCCACAGGCTTCACAGTCAGCAGGCCCAGAGGAAGTCTGGTGTGGTCGATTAAGAATCCAGCTAACTCTCACACTCTCACTGCCTCTCTCTTTCTCTCACCTTCCACCTATCTCTCTTCCCTCCTATGTTGTCTTGGGAAAAGGCAGGTGATTACAAAATTCTTCTAATTATGTATTTTAATTAACACAAAATCTTTACAAAACAGTGTTAATATCAGCCCACCATGGTTTATATTTTTTGCTGTGAAAAAAAAAAAACAAAAAAACAAAAAACAGTCTTTCCTATGCTTTAGCAATACTTTTTAGGTAAGAATCATCAAAATAAAATAATAACAATATTGGTGAAGTAGGTCATTCCTGCTTTACTTTAAAAAATTGCAAAGTGTTTTGTTTTTCCTCTGTAAAATTTGTTTCTACCAAGGAAATGGGAAGAGAAAAATTACAATGAAAAACTGTGAGGATAGGCCGGGCGCGGTGGCTCAAGCCTGTAATCCCAGCACTTTGGGAGGCCGAGACGGGGAGATCACAAGGTCAGGAGATCGAGACCATCCTGGCTAACACGGTGAAACCCCGTCTCTACTAAAAAATACAAACAAACAAACAAACAAAAACTAGCCGGGCGAGGTGGCGGGCGCCTGTAGTCCCAGCTACTCGGGAGGCTGAGGCGGGAGAATGGCGTAAACCCGGGAGGCGGAGCTTGCAGTGAGCTGAGATCCGGCCACTGCACTCCGGCCTGGGCAACAAAGCGAGACTCCGTCTCAAAAAAAAAAAAAAAAAAAAAGAAAAGAAAAACTGTGAGAATAAATGAGGTCATATGCCTATGAAATATTTGGAAAGAATTGTAATTATGAACTTATTCTTTTTTAATACCATAGTTAGATTTCTCATTTTAAAAGAGGAAGGAAAGAACTCCATTACATTCTAGGGAGACCAGGCAAGATAAGTTTCCATCACAGTTGCTGGACGGTGGAACTGGGCTGGTATGACATCGTTTCCTTGTAGAATGTGCGTTCTAACTGAAGACTAATCCTTTATTACAAACGCACATTGAGAAGACAGGGGATTTATGAATCACAAAGGCCAAGATTTCTAACCTTGCTACATGTGGGGCGGGACTTTTCTATGCTGCCAAGGACTTAGGGTCAAGTTACTTTCTTCCTGCTCCTGTCTCCTTCTGTCTTCCTCTCTCTTTTGGTTCTAATCAGAGAATGTATTCCAATTTTTCTTTTCTTCTTCTTTTCAAGCCCTACAGCTCTGCCAAAGGCAAAATGCTGCAGGGATTAGAAAGATGAAGCAGCTAAGTCAAATCGATAGTGACAGCCAGTGAACGCGTGTAAATTTCAACCACCGAACGTTCAGCATTGTCTCTGGGGTCTCCCACCAATATTAACATCACTAAATTTTCTGATTTAACATTCTCACAAAACAGGAATCAAATAACTAACCAAGTGCCAGTCACTAACAGCCTTCAGGTTAATAAATTTGGTGTTCATTAATCTCAAATTAGAGTCCTTGAGTAGACTTATGTTCGGGATAGGAGCGCCCATCCTACAAGAAACTTATTACCCATAAATCAGGTAAGAAATAAGAAGACACTCCTCCAGTTCTCATTAGCCACTTCAGATAGGCTGTGCAGCTCTTTAATGTTCAGGTGGCATGTCCTTAGAAGATGAGCTGAGAATCAAAGCTCCTGATATGGGAAGAAGCCTAACTCAGCCCATCTCTCTGCTTGGGGCATTCACAATTAGTTCCTTTAAAACTTGTGTAGTTTCGGTTGTGTTTATTCAAGTCATGATTTTCTTACACAACTAGGGTATATAGTTTAGAATGTGGTGGAATCTTGGAAAAATAGCAACTCCCCAATATGTATACACACAATACACATACACACACACTATACTATATATGTATGTGTGTGTATATATAGATATATAATTATATATATGATATATAGAGAGAGTACATGTACATATATGTATATAATATATTTTTCACTTTCATTTTATTTGTCTTTATGATTTCAGGCAGTGGTATAAGAAGATAGAAATAGCATATGAGCACTTCACACAGTATCTGCTATAAAAGTTTATTTTGACACTTTACTTATAACTCCTTGAAAGTGATAAATTTTTCCTATTTTTCTGAAGGTACATTTAGACAAGAATCTCAGAGCCTAATATTTTGATGTGTTAGTTTTGCTGAGACCAAACAAAATCAAGGCCCAGCATACACCCCAAATGCCTTTTCACTTACCATAAACTTATTATGAAATGGGATTGTGTTGATAAGAGGGTTTTTGTTACAGCCTATAACATTTCAGGGATTTTGATAAACATGATTTCCAATGGGATAACATTTAAACTGAGATAACTATTATTTTTTTAAATATATGTTTAGTTTTGTAAAAAAACAAATAAATAAATAAAAATAAGGAAAGCATCTGGTGACTGAACAAATATCTAGTAGAGCTAAAGACATTTTCCTTAAAAGAAATATACTTGTTTTATGCTTTAATGGTTAGAGCTACTCCATTATAGTGTATCATCTGCAGTCTTCTGATTTTTATTACAAGTAGGGATGCAACTTAAAGATTTAAAAGCCCTTCCTAAAGTATAAGCATGTATTTAATTTTCAGAAAGACGGTGAGACTTACTTGCATGTAAAGTTAAGATACCTAGGCTGTGGGTTTACAAGGATACTTCCTTGGGAAGTCTTTAGAAGTTGTTTTTAGTTAAGGACTCGGTAGCATCAAGGGAAGCCGTAAGTGGTGGAATTCTTAGAGGGACCCTTCTTTCTGTGGTCCTTCCTTGTAGATGACATTCTGGAGACTTGTGTGTGTAAGTGAATGATTGAAATTCCATAGCATATTTGTCATTTTCCTAAGCATGTTTACTCTAGAGAAAATCTTCTTTCATCCTTCTAAGTTCTTATTCCACACTCCCGTGGATGCTCATGCATGTGTGCATGCATACACACACAAACACACACATACATACACAAATATGTATGCACACATCTTCAGCACTTGAGGCATTAACCTGCGGAATCATAACACAGTGAATATAGCAATAAAGGCAGTTATTTCTGTAAACAAGTAGTAGGGTGTATTAATATTACTGTTATTACCTCTGAATTCTTTCTTCATTAATAGGATGTATTAATATTACCATTTTTACCTCTGAATTCTTCCTTCCCATCATGCTAGAGTCATCTTGAATATGACTTAATAAGTGATCTTCTTTACATTTTGCCTCTGTCTCAAACTAGGTTCTAGTGGCTATTGGGGCTAAACCAAAGCTAAATAGAGAATGAGAATAAGGTTACAATAGCATAATTGTTCATAGGTTGTCTGTCAGGATTACAGCATTGCAAAAGAAGGAAAAATTGTTATGTTTATTTTACCTACGGGGGGAAAACAGTTGTCCAGGCAGTCTAAATGATCTGTCCACCATCATAGAATAATAGAGAGTAAAGCTGTAAGTATAATTCCAGTTGACTTTGTATCCAGTAGAATGTTCATTCGACTTTTGTTCATCTCTCCTCTAGTCACACTTTGTCATGCATTGGCTTCTTGGCCTGATCTTGCCAGTGAAAACCCATGGGAACAGTTAGTAATTTCTTGACTAAGGCTGTTAAAATCCTATAGCCACAGTTTCTCCAGTGATATGATGAAAATTTCTTCATTAATTTATTATAAAAGTTAGTGAGTTTAATTGTATGCCACCCTGGATTTCTTACAGAAGTGATTCTTTATAATCCTAAGAAAATTCTTCTTCAGACAGCTTTTCAAAATGTTTTTGTCTCTGCAGTTACTGTTCTGAGGTTAGATCTTACAGAAGTTACTCCATAAGAAGCCAAAGTGTTTTTCTCAAAGTTTAGTGGTTAATGGCTATGCTGTTACTGAAAGCTGTGAGAGGAAACCTCTGGCTATTAAACTTAGATCTGGTGCTATTTTGCCTAGCTGTTATGTAAAATTTGAGAAATTGATTTTTCTCTTCTAAAATGAAACACAAGGCCAGGCGCGGTGGCTCACGCCTGTAATCCCAGCACTTTGCGAGGCTGAAGTGGGCGGATCATGAGGTCAGAGGATTGAGACCATCCTGGCTAACACGGTGAAACCCCGTCTCTACTAAAAATACAAAAACTAGCCAGGCGTGGTGGTGGGCGCCTGTAGTCCTAGCCACTCGGGAGGCTGAGGCAGGAGAATGGCGTGAATCTGGCAGGCGGAGTTTGCAGTGAGCCTAGATCATGCCACTGCATTCCAGCTTGGGTGACGGAGCAAGAGTCCGTCTCAAAGGCAAGGCAAGGCAGGGCAGGGCAAGGCAGGGCAGGGCAGGGCAAGGCAGGGCAAGGCAGGGCAAGGCAAGGCAAGGCAGGGCAGGGCAGGGCAAGGCAAGGCAAGGCAAGGCAAGGCAAGGCAAGGCAAGGCAAGGCAAGAAAAGAATGATTTGCATTGTAGGGTCATGAATTTCAACATGTATTACAGTTCAGCCCCTTCTCTGCTGCTGGTGGCGCACTGGAGATGTGGAGATGAAGATTCTCACCACACAACGTGGGGTCCGTCCTGGAAGCTTGTAAAAAAAAAGCAGAATCTCAGGCCCCACCTAGAACCTACTGAATTAGAATCTGCATTTTAACAAGATCTCTTGGAGATTCAGAGGTACAGTAAAGTTTGAGAAGCACAGCTGGAAACTCTCTGAAGTCTGCTATGATCATCTTAATCTTGGGAGTTGACAGCACAGTGTCTGCCTCTCTCAGCCCAGCCTCTCTGCCCTATTTAGGCTACTTCTGGCACATTCCACAGTCAGAACCTTAGCTATTTCTGTGCCTGGTCTTTACCACACACAGGTCCAAGGATGCCCAGGAAAGCTAAATCATGGACTACCCCCTGCTGAGCACGTTGGGCTGCCTGCAGTCACTCCCTTTATCATAGGCTGGCCTTCTTTCCACATTGCCATGCTGCTTTGAATGATTGAATGTTCAAATTTTCACAGTGTTTTCATTGTTTAACAGGATGTCCATGGCTGTAACTTTTCAGTGAAGCATAGAATATATTAATTAAAGTGGCAATGGAATTGGGACAGGTTGAATATTAAAAGTCACTTCCATTGTGAAAACTATCATGCTCTTAACATTTTTATTTTGTTTTCATGAAGACGTAGTAGGGGTTAAAAGTGGGCGCACTAGTGAACTGGTATTTGCCTGCCCACCAGTGCTGATTTTGATTTCCATGCCATAGTTCTTTGCGGTCTAACTGCATGTTGTGTAAAATGTTACCAGGGACCTGAGGAATAGGAGAACCCTTTCCTTACGACACTGAATCGTGAATTATTTATCTAAATAATTAAGGGCAAGCATTTTTAACTTTGTTAACCTATAGTTTCTGAATAAAAGAGTTATTGAGAGCTCTGACTCAAGGACAAATGACAAAAGATGATCCCTGCAGTCAGGGCATCACCCTCCTGCACAAGGAGACATGTCTGTGATTTGTGAGGCATTCATCTTGTTTCACAAGACTGTATGCTGCGCTTAGGCTGAAGTCACTGCCGAATAAGTGACTTCACTATCAAGAAAGAAGGGGATGGTTTTTCTCGGGGAGCAGAGGCATATTAAGGTAGAGGAGGGGTGGCACAAAACAGTCCAGCCAAGAAAAAAACAACCAATTTTACTAACAGGCTTAGAATTACCAGCACATGTTGATAGCAGAAAGCAGATTGGCTTTTAGCCAGTTTTATTCTTGTTTTTAAATCTCTAAAGACAACGTACCACTTAGTGCCTGCACTTGGGGCAACATGCTCCCACTCCCACTTCCTCCTTGGTATGCCAGTGCAGAGGAGTTTGTTCACACATTTAAGATATTACATAAAATACATCTCTGAAGGTCGACACTCTCAGGGAAGAGCAAGAAATGACTGGAGCATCTTAGCTGCAAGTTAATGTCTTATTCAGATGTCTTTACTCTAGAATTACAGTTTTTGTTTGTTTTTTGTTTTTGTTTCTGTTTTGTTTTGTTTTTAAGATGAAGTCTCACTGGGTTTCCCAGGCTGGAGTGCAATGGTGTGATCTTGGCTTACGGCAACCTCCACCTCCCAGGTTTAAGCTATTCTTCTGCCTCAGCTTCCTAAGTCGCTGGGATTACAGGCATTCACCACCATGCCCAGTTAATTTTTGTATTTTTAGTAGAGACAGGGTTTCGCCATGTTGACCAGGCTCGTCTCAATCTCCTGACCTCAAGTGATCCACCTGCCTCAACCTCCCAAAGTGCTGGGAGTACAGGCATGAGCCACTATGCCCACCTGGATTATAGATTTTGACATCCAGATTACTTTGGCTGGTCTAGTAGGCAAAATAATTACAAGACATGCTCCTGCCAAAGATGTCCATGGCCTAATCTCCAGAACCTGTGAGAATACGCTACATTGCATGGCGAAGGGGAAGGGAGACTGCAGATGGAATTAAAATAGCTAATCAGCAGATAGGCAGATCATCCTGGTTTATTCATGTGGACCGAATGTATTCCTAAAAGTCTTTAAAACTGGAGGAGGGAGGCAGAAGAAGATAGACAGAGCAAGATGTGACTAAGGAAGGATGGTTAGAGAGATGTCACTGGCATCGGAGATGAAGGAAGGAAGCTGTGTGCTTCCTCTTCATGTGGGCTACCTCTAGAGGACAGAAAAGTCAAGGAAGTGAATTAGAGGCCCCTAGAACCTCCAAAAAGTAATGCAACCCTGGATGATACCTTGATATTAGCCTGGAGAGACCTGTGTCAAACTTCTACCCTGTAAAACTGTACAATAACCTGTGCTTTTCTTTTAAAAAATTTCAACTTTTGTTTTAGATTCAGGCGGGTACATGTACAGTTTTATTACATGGCATCACCTAGGTAGTGAGCTAGTACCCAGTAGGTAGTTTTTGGTTTTTGCTTTTTGTTTTTTTGTTTTTGCTTTTGCCCCCTTCCCTTTTCCCCCTCAATAGTCCCCAGTGTCTCTTGTTCCCATCTTTATGTTCATGTGTATCCAATATTTAGCTCCCACTTGTAAGTGAGAACATGTAGTATTGATTCTCTGTTTCTGTGTTAATTTGCTTATCAACCTGTGTTTTTAAGCCTTTATGGTGATTACTTATGGCAGCAATAGAAAACTAGCACAATAGATAAAGTCAAAATTGGTATGATATGTAGAACCTAAGAGAGCAAGGTCGTGGCTCCACATCTGATTAGTAATGTGCAACTGGTAAATTTCTTTAGCCTTATTATCCTTATCTGTAGAATGGACATAATAATATTTACCTTATGGGGTTATGAGAGAATGAAATAAGAAGGCAAATGTAAAATGTCTGGGATAATGCCTATCAGGGTGGGGCTACCCAAAGATACTAAATTTGTCTTTATTTCTTCCCTCTTATACAATTCGATGGCCCTTTTAGTGAGTGGCCCCATTTCTTTAAGACTCACTGCTAACTGGCCCCACTGAGTCCTTAGAAATATCACCACATTTATTGATATTTCATTGTGTTCCTCTGAGAACCTCATTTGGCCATATAGTCTTCTACCAGTCACTGGGGTTTTCATTAGTGCTAGATTGGCATTAGACACATGGTTATAGAAGGATCTAGTCAATTATTGCTTTGTAGGAGACATCATCAGTGCTCATGTTAAATGAATGATACATTTTGTTGAATTATAAACTGCCTCTCATACACCTTTGTCTTTGTACGTTTCAATCCTTCTTCTCCATCCAAAACTGACCAAGTATATCAGTTGAGAAGGATACAGTAATTTATTTGAATAAATATTTGTCAACATTGTTTAGGAAAATAAGGTACCAATTGACTGTATCATCATGTTCCTGCACTAAGAAAGCATTAGGGGTCTGCCTAAATTCTTTTATCAAAATGTATTATTATTAATTTTTTTTTCTATTTACTCTTTCTTTTTTAAACAATTGTTCTCCTCTGCAGATATTTTTCTCTGCCACTCTTTATAATAAAGGACACAATATTTCTAACTGCCTAACTGGCTTCAAGATGATCTTGACAGCCTCTGTAGCCAAATTATCATATTAATTTGATATCAGCAACACTTCTGGTTCACTCTGTTCTGTACTGAAATCCAAATCCTGAGCTTTTTCTTGAGCAAATAAAGGTGACAGCTGTGAGGTCCCAGTTCATCTTTCCGGTTTTACCCATACAACAACCAGCTGTGCAAAGTTGTGAGCAATTCATACATAGTGCTTTCAACTCTATTTTTACTAAGTACCCTGAAGAGCAAGCAATCTCCAAACTCCTATAATATTTTATGACCAAAACAGCTATTGGGATGGCGTTTCTCTTGGAATATCTCTAAAGGTACAGACATTTATTATTCTAGGCTTCCTGATAATCCTTATTAGTGGATACCAGAACTGTGATTTTACCCTGTTTGCAACCTAATGAGTAAGTCTACCACATGAATTCTGGCAGAAGACACAAGATCCCTGGGTCAGAGATGAAGGATAGTTTATTGCTATAGGATAGCAGAATACCAGCATTTATGCCAGTTCCTAAAATTTGAGTCCCATGAGGCAAAGGGAAAAGGGCCAGACAATGCCTGCAGACATAATAGAGAGGGGAAAGTTGAGTTTAGGGTACCCCAAAATTTTATAATAGGCAGTACTTTGGTCCATAGAAATAATTTTTTTTTTTATACTGGACAGTAAACATCCATTTGCTCCAGGTGGAGATAATACCTCTATTTTCCCATAGATGTTCACTATGCAAACATTCTTGAAACAATTGCATAGAACAGGGTTATTAGATCTTCTTTTTTTCTTTTTTTTTTTTTTTTTTTTTTGTGGTGGAGTCTCGCTGCGTCACCAGGCTGAAGTGCAGTGGCACGATCTCAGCTCACTGCAACCTCTGCCTCCTGGATTCAAGCGATTCTCCTGCCTCGGCCTCCTGAGTAGCTGAGATTACAGGCACCCACCACCACACCTGGTTAGTTTTTGTATTTTTAGTAGAGACAAGGTTTCACCATGTTGGCCAGGCTCGAACTCCTGACCTCAAGTGATTCTCCTGCCTCGGCCTCCCAAAGTGCTGGGATTACAGGCATGAGCCACCACACCCAGCCCAAAGTTATTAGATCTTCTGTTCACAGGATACACAGAAATGTGAGAGGCCATAAGAAGTTGTCACCCTACAATGAGTTTCTTAGATGTAAATCGACTATTCCTCTGTTGGTAATAATTGTGCCATATGAAACATCATCATAGGCATATGTAATATTAAACTTTTTTGCCATAAGAGAAAAATTGTCTTTGCTTCCTTAGCAGAATACAGGCTTCAATTATGTGATCAACATCTTTGGATCAGCTAGGTTGAACTATAAATGCATTTTAAAAAATACTACAAATATTTCACTAAACAGGAAATGGGGATGGGGAAGACAGAGGAGAGACTGTATGGCCTGGTAACAAAGCATTATCCTTTCTCCAGCACATTGCTGCCCATTTTAATGTTGTTGGCCAGCAGCCAGGACAAACAGCCAAGGAAAGTCTGAAAGCCAAAGGATTTTAGAGTTGAAGGCAAGAGAGAGTCAAGGAAGCTCCCAGATGCTGAAATGTCAAATCTAATCAGACCTGGCCTCAGAGTACAACATAATCAGATCTTCCACCATCAGAGTCATTGATAGCCACATTGGCCCCCTTGCTGTTTCTGAAGCACAGCAGAGATAGACCCACTTCAGGTCCTTTCTGCTGGTTCTGGTCTGTCACAGGTACACTCCTTCACCTGATCACCCAGGGATCGCTTTCTTACTTCCTTTAAGCCTTCTTCATCCAAGTACTTCATCCAATACCCTAAAAAGGACAGATTGTCCTACCAAAAAGATACATGCACTCACATGCTCATCATAGCATTATTCACAATAACAGACATGAAATCCACCTAGACGCCCATCAACAGTGGATTGGATGGGCATCTAGGTGTATACATATGATATGTATACACCATGTGATACTACACAGCCATGCAAAAAGTATGAAATCATGTCCTTTGCAGGAACATGAATGTAGTTAGAGGCCATTGTCCTAAGAAAATCAATGCAGGAACAGAAAAATAGATGCCATGTGTTCCTACTTGTAAGTGCGCACAAAACATTGGGTACCCATGGACATAAAAATGGAAACAATCAACTACTAGATGTGGGAAGGTAGAAGGAGTGAAAAACTATTGGGTGCCATGCTCAGTAGTTGGGCAATGGGATTATTTGAATCCCAAACCTAAGCATCACATAACATAACCAAGTAACATCCCTGCCCATGTACCAATGGATCTAGAATTAAACTTGAAAAAAAATAAGTAAATAAAACATAAAATATATAGAGTTTTAAAAGCCATCTTCAAATGTCACCTTGTCAGTGTCCTACCCTGAATTGTAGTCACCTACACGCACATACTCACACACAAACACATACTCCCATACACACATCAAAACATTCAATACACCTACCTTGTTCTATTTTTTTCTGACTTCCAATATAGTATATCATTTATTTAACAAGACTGTAAGCTCAATGGGGAGGAGTTGTTCTGTGTTTACTTCCTTGATGTTTCCTAGGTACCTATATCAGTGCCTGGTGCATATATAAATGAATATTTTGAATGAATATTTGCTGAATCATGAATGAATGAACTGATGAATGTTAATATTGGTATTTTTCATTGTTATTTGTCTTATTCCTAGGAAGACAGGACTAGGCATTTGAGGTGCTATTTCAGAACAGCCAGGGCTGGGGAGGATCCTTTATTTGTGGGTGTTAAATAATAACAAGTGAACGCAGTGCAGCAGCAGTGACCCTGTTGATGATGATAATGAATCACACTGATATAGTGCTTTTCTTTTTCTACCTTTGTGTGTGTGTGTATGTGTGTGGAATTCCCCTCAGTGTCAGGGTGATAGATTATGCCCATTCCTTCTAGGAAAATGGCTATTCCATCTTAATGCAGGCTTTTAGAAATGAAAAATAATGCCTGCTACAATCAACTTTTAGTTATCTACACTAATGGAGTGCTGATGCTAAAGAAATAATTCCCAAGTCATTTACATTGACTTTAGAATGCAACTGAGGGCTTGTATTCAGAAAAGCACCTTAAACCATCGTCAGCAGCACGTGATTGCAGAACAAATTCTGGCCTCGGAGTTGGGACACTCGATTTGGTAGAGGCTCAGTGTCATGGGTTGAATTGTGATGCCACCCCTTGCCAAAAAGATACTTTGAATCCCAGCCCCTGGTAACTCAGAATAGAACCTTATTTGGAGGTAGTGTCTTGACAAAGGTAATTAAATTAAAATGAAGTTGTTTGGGTGGAATCTAATCCAATATGACTGGTATTTTTATAGAAAGGGGAAATTTAGACTGAGACAAAGGCATGCATACAGGGAAGAGTGCCATGTGACGCCTGGAATTATGTTGCCACAAGCCAAGGAGCTACTGCAAGTTAGGAGGGAGACCTGGGACAGGCACTTCTCTAGAACCTGCAGAGAAAGCAGTCTGGTGGACACCTTGATCTCAAACTTTCAGGACAATGAGACAACCATTTCTGTGGTTTAAGCTATCCCATTCATGGGACTTTGTTATGACAGCCCTTGGAATCGAATTCACTTGGTGACTCAACTCTTATGTGCTCATCTAGCATACAGTTCCCTCTCATCTCCAAGCCTCCGTTTCCTCATCTCTAAAATAGAAACCAAAGCCCCTAGCTGTTTAAGAGCTCTATAATTAGAAAGCTTCTGACAGAAAGTCCCCATCAGCTCTTCCCAGTTTAGCAGTAACCCCATCCACGTAGGTGTCCTCTAAATTAGGTAAGTGACCCTAGAAGAAAGTTCCACACATCATCTGAACTGCAGACAAAATGCATGCAGAAATGACTTTCTTCAAATTCAAGAGTTTACATTTTACCTAACTCTGGAAAACTCAGAGTTTAAACATTTTCACATTTCTTTTTTAAATAGCAAGAATGGCATGCCACATCATGATGATTCAGCTCTCATCTCTGTTTCTCTAGGCAGAATCCATTTACACATCACCCAATCCCACCCTACTTCCATGTACTATTAGGACAAGCAAATATCAGCCTTCTTCAGGCCCTGGCAGGATAAAAAATCAGCCCAGTAGACACTAGGAGGATAAGAGTGAGGATGTGACTTACATTCCCCAGGGCCATGGCGTTGAAAACCACCACACCCCCTGAATGTGCTTCTCTATTGCTTTGTTTAATATTTGGAGAGAAGTGTTTGCTCCAAAACATGTAAAAAGTGAGACCAATGGAAGCCATTGGTTCAAAGCAATCTTACATAAGAAACATTTTAAATAGAGGTCTTTCCCTTATGATTTCTCTTCTCACTCTACTTTTTTGAATAAAGAGATAATATCCAACCGATGACTACTGCAAAGATGAAGGTTATTCTCCAGGAGAAATAAAAAATTGTAACATACATTTTTATGAAAAAAAGATTTTTAAATATGCTGATAAAGTCACTGACATCTCAGTAAATATAGTTTATTCCTAGGAAGTGACTAGAATGATTGATTTATCTATGCATTAGTTATTTAATAGTATTTGAAAGGTACTTCATCATCACCATTTACTGTGATCAGCAGCATTTTCAGGAACGCTTCAGACTTGGGGAGGTTACTCCTTTGGGAAACCTTTTAGGATTGTCTGTCATGGGAACAAGAAGTAGCCAACAAAAGCTGCTGAGCAGGCTGGGTGCTATAATCCCAGCACTTTGGGAGGCTGAAGTGGGAGGATTGCTTGAACCCAGGTGTTTGAGACCAGCCTGGGCAACATGGTGAGATTCCCTATCTACAAAAAAATTTAAAAAACTTTTAGCTTGGTGTGGTGTACATACCTGTGGTCCCAGCTACTCAGGAGGTTGGGGTGGGAGGATCGCTTGAGCACAGGAGGTCAAGGCTGCAGTCAGCATTGCTTGTGCCACTGCAGTCCAGCCTAGGTGAAAGAGTGAGACCCTGTCTCAAAAAAAAAAAAAAAAAAAAGAAAGTCCCTCTGAGCAGTTAAAATAGGTCAACATCAAAGCTCATGGCTCTGGCTCTTAGTCAAAGCCTATTTATATCTGACATAATTCTCATATATTGACCTGTTTGGTTTACTAATCCACATTAGAGGCCAACAGTATAGAAGAAGAATCAGAAAATCTATTAAAAGGAAATGAAGGAATAAAAAAGCAGGGCAGTATGAGGCCATTAGGTATGGGTACAAATAACCTCCCAAACCACAGTAGTCTCTGAGTGTTTCACTGACAAAGTTTAGTTATCGATAATTACATTTATGACCTTGAAATCCTAGCGTAGACATTGAATATTATGTTTGGAAGTCAGGGAATTGTTTAATATATTTAAGAAAGATACTCCTTTCAAAGCAGTTCAAGTGGTCTTAGTGTTGCCAGTTAAGGAAGTGGGTTACAAGATCCTGGAATGACTCAGCGATATAGAAAGGCTCACTCCCTGCCAATGTCAGATGAGTGAAGAGTTATCAGGTTGGTGCAAAAGTAATTGTGATTTTTGCCATTACTTTTAAATGCAATGTACAGGCACTAACATAGTATTAGTTACTAATAATATTAGTTATTTAGAAAATTACTTTTGTACTAACCTTATACTATGTTAGTGCCTGTACAAATAATGTGCAGTAAAAACAATGAGTGTGTGTGTGTGTATATATATACATATACAGTGTGTTTGTGTGTGTATGTTGGAAAGCAGTAGATCTGTACACATACTTCCAGTTTACTAAACAAATATTTGAGTGCCTACTGTGTGTGTTGCATTGGCTGTACTCTAGAGTCATGATAACAGAGATCCCTGGTCTGGGGAGCTCCCACTCCCAGAGCAATTATGGAAAGAGAGTAGAGGAAATCATGCAAGTACGTAGGGATAGGCTGATGAGAGTAGAAGTATGAGGGCTGAGAGCTGCAGGCTGTCTTCCCATTAGTCAGGGAAGAATTTCTGATTAAAGAAAATTTTCATCACCTATCCTTAGAAGCTTAGACTCAGAGTAACTGATGGCAAATGGAAAAGATGAAATAAAGTAGGATGAGAAAACAAGACTGCCCAATTCACACAATGAATCCAGTCTCTGAATCAGTCGGGTGCTAGCCAAAGCAGAAATACTTCCAGCAGAGCCCTGGGAACAGAGAAGGAGGCAGTTTTTATTAAAGTCTTAGTTTCCAAATGATGGATACCAACAAGAAAATAGTTTAAAATTCCAAGAGAAGCCTTCACCTTTCATTCCGTTATAGAGTGATGGCTTTTTCAAACACATTCAAATAAAGCCAAGGATGTTAAGCAGTATGTTTCAATCAACAGACTCAAAGTTTGTGAACCAAAGGCATAGTCTTAGGCTTCCTCTTATATTCTAGCATGATATTATTCTATTTCATCTTTTTTTATATGCTTGCTCCCTTGAGTGTTTTAGAATGAGACTGAAAGATTTTATGTTTCTAAAGCTGGTTTTCTACCAGGCCTGTTCTCAGAACATTCTTTTTTTTTTTTTTTTTTTTTTTTTTTTTTTTAGATACAGTCTTGCTCCATCACCCAGGCTGGAGTACAGTGGTGCAATCTCAGCTCACTGCAACCTCTGCCTCCCAGGTTCAAGTGACTCTCCTGTCTCAGCCTCCTGAGTAGCTGGAATTATAGGCGCCCACCACTACCCCCATCTAATTTTTGTATTTTTTAGTAGAGATGAGATTTCACCATAATGGTCAGGCTGGTCTCAAACACCTGACCTCAGGTGATCTGCCCGCCTCAGCCTCCCAAAGTGCTGGGATTACAAGCCTGAGGCACTGCGCCTAACCTAGAACATTATTTCTTGGAGAAGAAGAATATCATAGGCTTCTGCGCATTCTCTTGTTCACCCACATAGGCAAGGTGATGTGTCTGCAGCCTTCTTTTTATCCTCACCTCTGGGAGGTGGGATTGGCTCATCACCTATTGTTTCATGCTCTCTCCTAAAGGCTGATTTGGTGCCTGAATTCATCATTGCTGCCTATACACCCATGGGGCTAGCCTGGGTAAAATGTGCCTCTTAGGTTGTCTGACCTTTTGCCTTTTGGCAAGGTTTATCACCTCTGAGGATTCAGCTTCTTTCCTCAGAAAGTGAGAACTTGGATCAGGCCATCTCTGAGGTTCCTTTGAGTTTTAACCTTTCAGAATTCGCACAACCATAAACATTTGGTATACCTAGACTGTTGGCTTATTGTCCAACTTTAAGCCAGTCATTTCAGGTAAACAAACAAAAATGGGGACTTGCCAGAGTCAAGTCATACAAGACTTCTTTCCTAGTATTTGGTGCTTCTTAAATGAAATTGTTATTTATGCATCCCTCAATCCTCTCCCTCTTCTGCATATTTTGAACTTGCAAAGCCTTCTGATATTTTAAGCAGAAGGTTGCAAATGCCTCTCCTACTGCCTGGCCAGGTCCCAGGTAAACATTGTCACCTAAACACATCCTCAGATTGCTTCCCCAGTATTCTAGATTGCTAAGCGTGCATGCGTGCACACACACAAACACAGACACACACACACACACACACCCACACACACCATCCAGGATCCTCCTGAGGATGAATGAATATTCTTGGGCCAAATATTGCATGAGGATTTGGGCAACGTTTTGGCAAGTTGAACAACAATGCTCATATTTATGCCAATTGGCAAAACAATTCCTTGATCATTGTGTACTTGGTGAAGGGCATTGTTTATTGCTTCCTTTTTTTTTTTTTTTTTTATACAGAGTCTCACCATGTCCCCCAGGCTGGAGTGCATTGGGGTGATCTCAGCTCACTGCAACCTCCGCCTCCTGGGTCCTAACGATTTTCCTGCCTCAGCCTCTCGAGTAGCTGGAATTACAGGCACCCACCATCACGTCTGGCTAATTTTTGTATTTTTAGTAGAGACAGGGTTTCTCCATGTTGGTCAGGCTGGTCTTGAACTCCTGACCTCAGGTAATCCACCTGCCTTGGCCTCCCAAAGTGCCGGGACTACAGGCATGAGCCACTGTGCCCGGCCCAAGGGCATTGTTTTCTAATCCAGATAACTAAGCTATCCTTAGGGTGATATTTAACACAGAAGTTGCTTGAAAATGTCATGTTTTCAAATGGATCTTTCTCCACCATCTAGAAATTTACAGAAAGTTGAAAGAAAGGATAGGAAGAACCATTGACTGTGCATCTACTTTCTTCCTGAGATTTTATACATGTTATGTCATTTGATGTCTACACAAAGTTTTTGAGTTCAATCTCATATCCAATGCTCTAATAAATTAAACAACTTTAAATTAGTTAATGACAGGGCTCTCTTATTCTTAAACCTGTCATTTCCCCTAAACCGTGTTGTTTTCCTAAAGAGAGATTAAAAATTTGAAAACGAGGAACAAAATGTTCATTTATTTACTATGTTTCTGAAAAACCGCATATATCTTATTTAATATACTTATTTAATTGTTATGTATATATGTCTTATTTCATTCTTATGAAAACCTAGCTTTGTTTCCTTCTATCCTTTCAATATTATGCCACTTGTATTTAGTATTTACATTGCATGACTCAAAATATTGTTCACTGCAGAGCCAAGTAGTAGACTATAACTGCTCTGCTTATTTTGAAAAATCTTTCATTTTTTTCTAGAGTTGATAATTGCTTCAGATTTTTGTCTGGCTCTTTATAAGTCTATTGATATTTTCCTGTTTATTCTAATGTCTGTCATATGCCTATCCATGGAGTTAACCTAGTTTCATTTTGTTTTTCATGGCCACTTCTTTTCCCTCCTTTCTGTGGTGACACTCAGCTTCCGCTTTTAATTCCAACTAAATACTTTCTGCTTTAATTCTAGCTATATACTTTAATTCCAGCTAGATACTTTCTAAGTGTGCTGCAAAGGTGTAGCCCTGATACTTTTCTCATTTATCATCCTAAGACTTCATCTCACAATTACCCTGTTTTCCAAATCTCATGCCTTCTACTTCCTTCCTTTACTCTCCATTTAGAATATTTTTTCAGCAGCTTCCAAATTAGCCTACACAAGACATAGACTTTTAGATCTTACTAGTCTGAAGTGTCTTTCACATTTTATTGATATTTGAGTTCAATATAAATTAGAGATTGAAAGTCATTTCTCTTCAGAATTTTGAAGACTTCTCTACTCTTTTTCTTTCTGTTATTGTTTTTGAGAAGTCCAATAACATTTTTATTTCTATCCTTTGTATTTTGTTTCCTCTCTGAAAACTATTTATATGTTCTTTTATTACAAATATTCTAAAATTTAGTAATTTTTAAAATTCTCTCATTGTTTTAAACTTTTTTTTTGAGTGGAGTTTCACTCTTTGCCCAGGCTGGGGTGCAATGACACGATCTCAGTTCACTGCAACTTCCGCCTCCTGGGTTCAAGTGATTCTCCTGCCTCAGCCTCCTGAGTAGCTGGGATTACAGACATGCACCACCATGCCCAACTAATTTTTATTTTTTGTAGAGATGGGGTTTCACCATGTTGGCCAGGCTGACCTCAGTTGATCCACCCACCTCGGCCTCCCAAAGTGCTGGGATTACAGGCATGAGCCACCACACCCGGCCTGTTTTAAACATTTAATGGACTCACCAGGGAATTTTCTTGTCTTATTTCTTTGATAATTCCCTCCACTCCATTTTCCCTCTAACATTTTTACTTTCTGGGATTCCTGTGAGTTTGGCATTGGTTCTTCTGGGCTAATGTTTCCTCTAGTGTTTTTTGAAGATGTCTTTGTGGATTGAATTCTAGAAACCATCTCAACTTTAGATTTCGTTGTTGCTCTTGATGGTTTTAATGCATTTAACCATTTAATGATATTTAATGGTTTTAAATATCCATACTGAGTTTCCAAGTGTGCTTTAGTTGTTCTCTTAGTGTTCATTTCATAGACCACATTGTTCTCCTTTAAGAGATCATATCTTCTTTTTAACTTTCAGGATTTGTTTTACCACTTTGTCTGTTCTTCATATTATATTACTTTTCTCTCGCTTGCTCTACTTCCTCCCCACCCCACCCCTGTTTATTTGGATTTCTTCCTTTCATAGTGAAGACTCTTCTCAATTCACCATTAACCTCAACTGTCCCTTTGTATTTGAGAACAAGACATTGAGAAGCATTATTTTGGAAGCTCTGTGTGCATGACCAGGACTTGTCAAAGACTGGAGCTTATCACAAGGGGATCAGATAGAAAACTGTCTTTTCTATAAGAGTCATTCCCAATGTTAGTGTCTGCAATGTTTCTCTGGGGCCATTCAGTTTGCCAGTTTTCTACCTGAGGATTGTGAGTCCGATTGCAGGCCTTCTAGAACTGGAAGCAGAAAGCCCTCCTCAGCATGTAGAGTCTCCCTCAATCCCATTTGCATTCCATCACCTCCCCAGCCTGAGTCCTTTGCACTTGTGGTACATGTTGTTTGAAGTATGATGCTTCATTGATTAGATTCCTTCAGCAGTAAAATCTCCAGTCTCGTGTGGGAAAGGTGATACTTTAAGTCACCTGGCTGTGCCGCAACAGAGAGGGACCAGGTAGTCTAATGACACCTTACGCAGACTTCCAACTCTTATTTCTCACTATAACTTATTCTATAACCTCTGGGGAAACTGCTTTCTTTGAAATCTGAGCCTTTCTTAGTCATATTTCAAACCAACTTACTTGTACCTTGTCCGTATACTAGTCAACTGGCACCCAAGTTCAGGCGGTCTCCACTTTAATCAGTCAGCTGCTGCTCATCTACCTTTCATTTTATCTTCCAAAATATTGTTATAATTCTTATGCATTGGTTAGCTTCTTTTCTTTAACTTTGTCCTTGTGGATTTCTACTCATGTTGGCGTTTTATTGTTACTTTAGTGACATTTCAGTTGGAAATGGAACAGAAGTGTGAGGTCAGTGCAGCATATTCAACCAGAATCCAGCCTGAATTGCAACCGTCTCACAATAGGTCCTGGACTCTGCAGTTATGGTTCTAGATAGTACAAAATTTCCTCTCCCTTATGAGAAATATTAAACCATTTAAAGCAGTTACATTTCCTAAACAATTCCATGGACTCTGAGTCAAAAGAATTTGGCAATCATTTATTCCAACCTCCACTGGTTGCCTAAACTATATCCCTAAGAGGTGATTTTACAATCTTGAATTGAATCTCTCCAATGATGAGGAACTTACTTTCACTTAAAATGATTTATTGCATTTTCAAGTCATGTTGTGGTAAGAGTTAGAGTGCTTCTAAGTATCTCTGTTAACTCCTAAAATCTGAGTCTAACAAATAACTAACTTATCAAGTTACAAAAAGTAAAGAGAAAATCCCCATTTCTCCTACTTTAAATAGACCATAGAAAATAATGATGTCCAAATTTGTCAAATACGTCAACCTCAACTGCATATATGGACCACTGGTGTACTTATCATCTAGGAAGTTCCAACACAACCCTGTGGCATCAGTTGAAGGGACCTCAGGATGTCAATGTGGATTTCACAGTGGCGAGGCTGATGGCTTTAGTCTTGCTGAAAGTTCTGCTTGTTTGATGAGAAATATTTACATAATATTTTCAGAGGCTTATTTCTTGTATGCAAACTCTCAGATGTGAAAGGGAATTCATTTGTTGCATACTGATTAACTCGTTGAGTGTTAATTTCTCATGGTTGTGGTCTGCATGAGAGAACTACAATCAGCTAGAGTCAAAGGAAAGATGGACGCTTCCACCAGCTCATTTTTATTTTATTTTTATTTATAATATGGAACACTACTGTAAAATAATCTTTGTCTATCTTTCTACTTTATAATTATAAAGCAAAGGAAAAAAAAAAGAGGTTAGAGGGCCCTTCAAGGTACTTTAAAATGTGTTTTTCTTTGCAATTCAAAATGTCCTAGTGAAACAGGAGAGTTCCCTGACCCCCTTCACAGGACTTGCAATAGGGGTGTCTCGTTTACTTGGCCTCAGTGCTCAAAGCCCTTATGGGAAGGGGAACATGCAGGTACATAGGAGCAAGAGCCGGGGTGAGGGCTTTTGGGTCCTGGCCCTGCAGCGGTGTCTAAGGGTGTTACAATGCTCTTTTCACCCTGCTGTCTGGGGATGACTTAAGTGTTAAACATCTCAGTGAAGAGTCAGTGTGACAGCCGTTTGGGGTTCCCATACCCAGTGCATTCTGAATTCTTGTTCAGTGTCCATGAAGAATCAGGTCACACAGAGTTGAAGGCTCTGCTGCTCTTCTGCTTGTGGAGCCTGGATAGTGGGGTTTATATGGGCACATGTTAGGGGGTTGCAGTGAGTCAAAAGGCAACATTTGGGTGCAAAAATAGGAATATCTGTTCTTACTTAGGGCAGGTCCAGGCTTGAGGGTGGAGCCCTCACCAGGAGCTCTGCTTTTTTGCCTCCTGTCCATATCACTAGGAAGACCATTGATGTGTTTGATCTTTGTAAAATCATGTATGACTCTCAAGTTGCAAGTGATACTGTGGTTCAGCTTATCAAATACTGGAATTTGGCTTCTATCACTGACTCTGTCACTAGCTTTGTGGTCCTGAATGCAGCCCTGATGTCACATGTGTTGGTAGTCTTGGGGAGCTTTAAGCAAGCCAGCTGTTTTTCTTTAATGACTAGATGGAGGTAAGGGAAAGTGTGAGACAGTAAAACTGGCAACCAGAAACGAAGGACAAAAGGAAGAGAGAAAGGAATATACAGAGTGTGGAAGTTTTAGGAATACATTTCTATGTAATTACCAAACTTTTTGTAATTCTTTGGTTCTTATTTCATTCATTCACTTATATTTTTTTCTTTTGAGACAGAGCCTCACTTTGTCACTGTGGCTGGAGTGCAATGGTGCAATCTTGGTTCATGCAACCTCTGCCTCCCAGGTTTCAAGTGATTCTCCTGCCTCAGCCTCCTCAGTAGCTGGGATTACAGGCATCAGCTAATTTTTTTTATTTTTAGTAGCGATGGGATTTCACCAGGTTGGCCAGGCTGGTCTTGAACTCCTGACCTCAAGTGATCTGCTCTCCTTGATTTCCCAAAGTTCTGAGATTACAGACGTGAGCCACCACACCCAGCCTCATTCATTCATTTATTCATTCAACAAGTATTAATTGTGTGCTTGCTGTAGGCCAAGTGCATTTCTATGAGATAGTGATTCAGCAGGGAATAAAACAGTTACCTTCATCCTCATGGCACTTACATTCATGTACCTGCAATCCCCATCAGAATCAGCAACTAGGAAGAGATGATATCAGAGCCTGAACGTGGATTCAGGAATACCCATGGATAGTTCTGTCGAAGTACCATGAGCAAATTTCAAAGGAAAGGGGAATAGGATATATTGAGATACAAAAAGTGTAGCAATGGAAAATCAGGTGATCACATTACTGAGAATGGAAGTATCTTTAGTAAAGATTTGAAGGAGTTGAGTAGAGATATCTCCTATATATCTGCACCTACATAGAAGATCATGCCAAGAGGAGGAACAGCATGTTCAAAGGAGGGAATGGGTATGACATGTTTGAAAAACATTCAGTAGTTTGATATGGATACAGCTGCCTCAGTGAGATAGGAATGAGGTCAGAAAGATGAGGAAAGGGGAGTCCAGATTGTGTTGGGCTTTGCTTGCAAAAACTTCAGCTCTTACTTGGTATAAGACAGCAAACCATTGAAAGAATTTGTTTAGAGGAGTGACATGATCTGACTTCTTTTTTAACAAGATGGCTCTCACTATTGTATCATTAACAGCATGGTTTTACATAAACCTATCATTTTGTTTAGTGTGTGGGTCAGGACTGAACAATGAAAGTAAAAGCAGTTCTGTGACAGAGGCACTAATTACATTTATTGTCATCGAGAAAGCTCATGTCAGTCACATACTAGTCAGAGGAGTTTTCAGTCCTAATTGCCACAGAACAAATGACTTTAGATATTAAATGGACTGTACTCCCATCATTTGCGAAGTGGGGATAATAGTATCTATATATGAATTATGAGAACTAAATGAGAAATAACACTTGTGAAAATGTCTAACAAAGTGCCTGAGATGTTAAAGGATCTTTAAAAATGTTAACTGTAGCCTCAATGAATTGTAAGAATATGTAAATTTAAACCATTGACATAAATTATGGCTAGAATGAAAATTTTTATAATCTTGATGATAGTTTTTGTCTTTTGGGTTTCTTTCTTGTGTGTTCTATCTCAAGAAAATCAACTGAAATCCCTCATTTAGAAATTGAAATATTTTATGTCAGCAAGCATATATGTTAATGATTTCCTGAATCAGAAATGTGTTCAAAATTACATCTATAGCAATGATCACCACAGTGGTAGTTCTATTAGGGAAAATACGCAAAAAGAAATACAAAACAATAACAAATTAAGTAACTAATTAAATAATGTGTGTTGTGGAAGTAAATGAAATACTGTGCAATCTTCAAACACCATTTTTATAGAACAAATACTTAATCATTGGAGAAGTAGACATGCTATGTTGTTAAGTAAACATATCTTATAAATGGCTTAGAAGCTTAGAGATATTTATGGAAGGAAATACTCTAAAATGTTAATAAGAATGGTATCTCTGGTGCAATTAAAAGTCTTTTTAATTTAGATGGGGTTTTTTATGTTTTACAAATATTTCTGCATTGATTCTACATTACTTATGTAATCAAAGGTACCCAATACATGTTACTTAAAGAATCTCATTCAATAATTAGAATGTAGGCCTCAATGCTCATTTTTTTTCCCCCAATGATTCTCTAAACATGCATGATTACCATCCAGGAGCAGAACTATAACTTGCTGAGACATTTGTGATAATGACAAAACTTTCCAAACAGAAATTTGAGATAAGGATATATAGAAGATTTTTTCCCATGAGAAATTAAACACAGGTGTGTTCACTAAAATCCTGCTCTTTTACTCAATCCCCTTGGCCACAAGTAAGCATGACCTCTCTTGCATTATGAATGAAAAGAGGAATTAACTCAAAGAGACTAATTTTATGCATTAGATGATCCTTTAGAATAATCGAGCATTTGCCTATTAGGGTAACTTATCCTCTTTACTTTTCCTGAGGTAGGTAAGAGTAGTACTGACTTGCTACTGCTGAAGATATGGACTATTGGCCTGGGAGGGTAAGCATTTTCTGACTGATTTAATTAAGACCACTCCCCACTGACAAGGCTTTGAGAAAGAAACACAAATAAGGAATGCACAAATTAAATCTACAGGCATGGTGGCTGATGCCTGTAATTCCAGCACTTTGGGAGACTTAGGCAGGTAATCACTTGAGGCCAGAAGTTTGAGACCAGTCTGGGCAGTACACCAAGACCATGTCTCTACAAAAAAAAAAAAAAAAAAAATTAAAAATTAGCCGTGTGTGATTGTGGATGTCTGTTGTCCAGCTACTCAGGAGGCTGAGGTAGGAGGATCCCTTGAGGCCAGTTGAAGGTTACAGTGAGCTATGATCATGCCACTGCACTCCAGCCTGGACAACAGAATGAGACCCTGTTTCATTCAGTTCTTTAAAAATCTAATGCAAAAACATTAGAACTGAAACTAGAACCAGTTTTATTGGAAGATGATGGAAAAGCACTTTGTGATTTATTTCTTTTGGTAGCAGAGAGCTCATGATCATCCCATCTATCTCCCACACCATCTTGGAGAGCCACAGGGGATCCTATATTATCCTACTGAAGATCCTTCAGGCTCTTGTGAAGCATTCCAAAGTGAACGTCATGGAGCCTCTGCCACTAAATCAGATATAACTAGATACATGTTGGATTAAAAGGAAAGGAAGGAAGGCATAGAAGGGAAAAATAGAGATTATTGGAGACCAAATACCCCTATAAATTTTCAAAATTTGTTTAAAGACTTTATTTTTTTAAAGATGCATATTTTGGCAATAGCTAATGACCACTGAAGTTTTCTTTTTTTATCTTAGAGATACTAATACTTAGAGACTCTTACTCTGTCACCCAGGCTGGAGTGCAGTGGCATGATCTTGACTCACTGCAACCTCCCAGGTTCAAGTGATTCTCCTGCCTCAGCCTCCCGAGTAGCTGGGACTCTAGGCACCCACCACCACACCCAGCTAATGTTTTCATTCTTAGTAGAGACAGGGTTTTACCATGTTGGCCAGGCTGGTCTTGAACGCCTGGTAATTTTTTTGTTTCCTTATATATACCTTTCAGTATTGTCCAAATTTTAATTTGGATGGAGTTTTTTATGTTTATGCCTTTTCTGTAGTCATTTGAAATCTTCATTATCAGATTAATGCCCCTCCATGTCCAGAATTGTAATTATTAATTTTCATAGATTTAGGGGGTACAAGTGCAGTTTCATTACATGGATGTATCGTGTAATGGCAAAGTCTGGGCTTTTTGTAGCTATCACCTGAATGTAGTGTAATTGTACCCATTAAGTAATTCCTCATCCCTTTCCCACAACCTCCCACCCTTCCAAGTCTCTAGTGTCTATAATTCCACTTTCTGTGTCCATGTGTGCACATTATTTAGCAGCCTCCTGTAAGTGAGAACATACAGCACTTGACTTTCTGTTTCTGAGTTATTCATGACCAGAATTATTATTCTAATTATTATGAAGTAAAAATTATGCCTGACTAAAATGACTGAATCCAGAACTTCACCATAATCCATCCATCTCTTCTGTGAGTGAGTACGGGTTACCTATTTCAATGGCCTCTTCAGTACTGTAAATATTACTGGGTTCCTTTTATTTACTTAATAAATACATGTCCAATGTGTGGAAAACAACATCTGTTTTTTAAAAATACATATTTATAACACCTTTTGGAGGAAGAAAGCCATTAGAACATGACCGTCTCTGGGGTATGCTATTTTCAGGTAATTTTAAATGTTGCTTTCCAACAAAAATACAGTACTATTATCTTTTTTTTTTTAATGACAAAGAAAAAACAAGTATTATATTGGTGCAAAAGTAATGCAGTTTCTGCTATTTCTCTTAATGCCATTACTCGTAAGGGCAGAAACCACAATTACTTTTGCACCAACCTAATACCTCCAGATTTTAGATACTTGAGTGCCATTCCTTAATATATCTTTTGTTTTTTCTTCTGGGAATTTTGGTTACTTTAGTTGCATACAAGCTGACTTCCATTCTACCCTGTTATGCATCTCTGCCTGGTCAGAAGCTACTACTCTGTTTTTTCTAGTTCAATAGGGAACAATCAGTTTCCTTCTCAATTTTCAGCTAATCTTTATGAATGAAATTTGATTAAATCTAGCAAAACTATGGAAATATCATAACAGCATACGGGGAGCCTTCCTGTAGTGCCAGTGTGCTATTTCTATCTAATAACAGATTCAAAAAATCCAATTAGACAGTTTGAAAAAAGAAAGCCAGAGTTAAAAATATCTGACTGTTTGACTCAGAACAGCAGGGAATGGTTTATAGGCCAATCATTTATGGTGAATAGGATCTTAGTGGTGAGCAACTCACATCTCTAGCCCATTAGAATAATTTTTTAGTCATATTGCTCCTAAAGCTTTCTACTTAATTATGCCATGTTAAATAGCAGACATTCTCACTCCCTTTATGGGTTGGAAAATCACATTTATTCACCCACACAATACCGTCCTTGGGTGTTAAGGGATGAGAGTTGACCTAATGGGAAGACAAATAAATGGTTTATGAAATGAGACAGATTTTTTTATACAATGGTTAATGCATGAGAAAAGAAATGCCTAGGTCTCTGTCTAATGTCTATGTGTGCTCATCAAATAATTCTTAAATGACCCTATTTAGTTTGATTTTCTAACTATATTAGAAATACACGAAACAATTAAGAAATCATTTTTCACCTGTCATATAGCAGAGGGACTAAAATTGATCAGTGCAGTTGAGGAGGTTGTGAGGAAATGGGTACTCTCAAATGTTGCTGCTGGGAGTATGAAGTGTTTTAATTTTTTTCTTTTAGACGGAGTTTTGCTCTTGTTGTCTAGGCTGGAGTGCAATAGCACGATCTCGGCTCACTGCATCCTCTGCCTCAGCCTCTCGAGTGGCTGGGATTACAGGCACCTGCCACCATGCCCAGCTAATTTCTGTATTTTTAGTAGAGACAGGATTTCACCATGTTGGCCAGGTTGGTCTTGAACTCCTGACCACAGATGATCCACTCTCCTCAGCCTCCCAAAGTGCTGGGATTACAGGCGTGAACCACCGGGCCCAGCCAAGTGTTTTAATGTTTAAAAATGATTTGACCATGTGAAAATATAGATATTCCATTAAATATATCTAGCCTAAGAAACATAATCAGCAATGCAGTAAAAGATTGTATACACAGATGCTCCTGACATTTGGATTTACAATAGGGAAAAACTGGAAACAACCTAAATATTTGAAAAAAGAGAATGGTAAATACATGAAAAATACAATAAATACAGTTTTAAGTGAAAAGTATATGCAATTTTGACTTGAGAAATGTTTAATATACTATGACTACTTGGAAGGATATGGATGTACCTCAAAATAAGTAATGATCTCTATGCAAGAGTATTTTTGATTTTTGTTTTCTTATGCATACCTTTCAATATTGTCCAAATTTTCGATAATAAGCATGCATAGCATAATATATCATGTAGAAGAGTGCAAAATGAACACAGAGGTTAAGATCCTGGCTTTTCAGTGAAGGTCTGAGTTTGAATCCTACCTCTGCTATTTACTAGCAATATAATTTCGGGAAATTACTTAACATCTCTGCTCTTCAGTTTCCTCATCTGAAATATTAGGATAATAATGGTATCTGTATCTTAAGGATGACCAAAGTTATAGATATCTTAAGAATGAATTAAATGAGTTTCTCTATTTAGACTATTTTAAAATGAATGCCTGACATAGTAATTATGTCCCATAATCACTATTATTTATTTATAAAATTATTTATGTAGTTTTATTTAATACTAACATTTTGGTTTTATAAAACCAAATTTTAAAAATAGATAACTAAATGAAAGGACAAAGAAAAGCTAATTTCACTGTGTTTTTTAGCTTCTTTATAAAATCCACTCATTTGAAGTGTATAGCTCCATTTTGCTATACGTTTTTCATTTATAAAAGCCTCTTATAAATTTATATGTACCTTTCGGTATTGTTTGAATTTTCCATAGCAAGCACTCACAGCATAGTATATCATGTAGCAGTGTCCAAAATGAGCATAGAGGAGGGTTTTGCCAAATGATTTTTTAAGGAATTCTACTAAAAGGGGATTATTTTGAAAAATAAAATGTATTTGCTTTTATTAAATGAGCAAACTTCATCCACTTGGAGATCACCCACTTGTGAATTTCTTTCTTTCTTTCTCTGATGTTAAGTTACATTAGAGGACAGGAAGGTTCAGTGATCAGTTTTCATGGGATAGCCACGCAGAGGCACATGGAGATGAGGCAATGAAGCCACCTTCAGCTTCTGGGTCTCTTTGTTATACAGGAAAGGAAGTCAACCGGGGTAAACCTCTTTGGGAAGGATTGAGTCCTTCTCTCAATTTTGAAGTGATGATTTTTTAGTTCTTCAGATTTATCTTCTATAAATAGATTTCTTCACAAGCTTCCTGCAGTATGATAAGCACAAATGATTAGAAAGTATTTTGTAAGGACTTGGGACTAAAGAAATTATTGATAAAGCCAGAATGTGTAAAAAGGTGTCGTAAAGCAACAATACTTAAACATTTTGGTCTCCGAGTCCCTTTACAATCCAGGACCCCAGAGAGGTTTTTTTGTTTTTTGTATTTTTTTTCTAAAATAGGTTATATCAATCAATTTTTTTTCACATTAGAAATTAAAACTGAGAAAGGTTTGAACACAGGAATACTCAATTACATATCCCAGTAATTGGCAGAGCAATGGCAATCATCACATCATGTTGCCTCCAGATAATCCCACTGACAATTTGTTGAAGAGTAAAAGGGAAAAAGCCCAACACCTTAGTATGTTGTAAAAATAGCTTTCATCTCACAGACCACCCAAAAGGGTCTTGAGGACCCTTGAGCAATCCCTGGACCGCACTTTGAGAACCGCTTTTGCAACGTGTGCCCTTCTCTCATCCTCTGCCATGCAAAACTATCTGAGAATCTAGGATTGTCTACACCCACAGTACAGCCAGCTCTAAGACTTTGAAGATAAGAAAAGACGAACTTCATCACTAAAAAAGCCAAAGTAGTTGAAAGCACACACTAGCTGAATTTTCTTCCTCCAAGTCTGCAGACCACCTCACGTAGCAGCTGTAGTGGCAGCGGCTCCCAAGATTCGATAAGAATTAGTAAAGAGGTTTATAAGACCATGTGTGCAGAAAGTCTCACAGTTTCTGATAGTGATTGAGCTTCGCTTTATCTCTGTCTACAGTAGCAGCCCAGAACAAAGCATTCATATGATATTCTCTCTTTCCTCTTTAGCCGTAGATAAACGTCCCAAGAAAAGGGAAGAGAAACTGAGAAAAATCATACGTGCTAAACACCAGTTTATTAAATATATTTGTTGTTGTTTTTCTTTTTTACTTGGTTGCTCACAATATTAATACACCCTCTTTATAAAACATGAAAGCAATACAAAAGTACAATGAGTAAAATGAGAACCAAAAAATGTTTTCTTCCATAATCCTCTCTCTAATCGCATTTCTCAGAGATAACTGTGTTAGCATTTTGGTGTGTTTCTTACGGCGCTTTTTGTTGTCAAGAATAAGCATAGGTAAAGGGGAAGGATTTTGTTCTGTTTCTTTTGTATATATACACAGTATATCTTAGAGATAGTTCCAAGTGCCAAATACATGCATTTACTTTTTTCACTGAATGCAAGACATGTCATGGCATGGATGAAGTTGGGTTTATTTAATCATTCACTAATTGATAGGTATTTAGGTTGTTTACAGTTTTTTTCATTTTAGATACAGTGTTCCCATGCAAAGAATGTCCCTTGTGCATAAATCGTTGTGACATGTGTTGGAATCTCAAAAGTGGAATTGCTGAGCCAGAGGTATCCTCATTTTAAAATTTAATAGACATTATCATTATCCTCTAGCATGCACATCACTTTACACAATTGATAGTAATTTATGAGGAATTCCATGTCCCCTCGCGCCAACACTGCATCTAGTGACTCTTTGAAAATTGTCCAGTCTCATGCTGAATTATGGCATCTTGCTTTGTTATGCATTTCTGTGATTATCAGTGAACTTGGACATCTTTCCATATTTTTATTTATGCTTAACATTGAAACACGTTATGTTTTGAATATTTTCCTCCACTCTATTACTACCTTATATCCTTGATCATAGTTTCTTTCATCACATGGCAGGCTTGAATTTTTGTGTACTTAAATTTGCCAATCTTTTCATTTCTGATTCCTAAGTTTATTTAACTTAGGAACCGCCTCCTCCCATACTATCTCCAAGGATAAAAAAAATACTGTTTTCTCCTAGAGCTTTTGTGAACTTTATTTTTTACAATTATATCTTTAGCCCATTGATGGCTGTGCCTTTTAAATAATGAAAAGCCTATATTTAAGTTATTTTTCCCCAAATAGATAAACATTTGCCATACAGGATTTAGTAATCACTTTGTCCTTTCTTCCCACATTTGAATTGCCACCTTTAACACAGGGATATTAGGTAACTTAAGAGGTAAAAGTATGCTTCTTGAACCCCAGATCTACCACTTAAAAATTAGGTAAGGTTTGATTTACTGATTGATTTTTCCTGCCCCACCAACTTCATGACTAGAAAATAGGGGCAGGGGAGAAGGAAATGGTAAGACTTAGCATATTATACCATATGGAAATTAAATAATACACAAAAATACTTAAAATAGTGTCAGGCAGTTTAAGAGCACTCAGTAAAGTTAGCTCTTATTAAATTTTTACAACTCCATGTATATCTGGGATCTGTTTCTGGTTTGTTCATGGCAGCATTATCAAATAAAACTTTCTGTGCTATTCAATGTGGTAGTTACTGGGCACAATGACCACTTAAAAAAAGGCTATAATGATGGGAAAATTAAAATTTTAACTAATTTAATTTAAAGATAAATAGCCACATGTGGTCAGTAGGTACCATATTGGATAGGACAATGTCCATATAGTATTTGCCATGAGCTTTCGTTATTATATGAACCCAGATTTTAAGAACTCACTGTGGACTAGATTATGAATTGTATCAGATGATTTTCCTTGAGTCATCAAGAAGAACACAGTTTTTTTTTTTCTTTAATCTGTTAAAGGTGGGAAGTATTAATATAAATCAACATTCCAGCAATAAACCTTACTGGTTCTTGTTATTCTTTGACCTCATGGTTAAATTTGATTTGCTAATTTTGCTTAGAGCTCTTCTACATTCATATCTGAGATTATTTTAAATTTGTATTATGCATTGACTGTGAGATGAGCATTTTGTTGGCTTGGTAAAATGAATTAGAAGACTTCATATTCTAAATTCTGAAAGAGTTTGAATATTGGAGTTATTATCTGTTCTTGGGAGATGGTTTTACCACCAGTTCCCATAAACTCCTTGATACCTTGAGGTGAAGCAAAGTCTACTTTAACTATTTCTTGTATGGTGATTGTCTATTCAGGTTTTCTATCTATTCATAAGACAATTTTGAACTCACTGGTGCTCCAAAGAAAATATGAATCATTCTATTACAAAGACACAGGTTCACATATGTTCATTGCAGCACTCTTCACAATAGCAAAGACATGAAGTTAACCCAAATGCCCATCACTGATAGACTAGATAAAGAAAATGTGGTACATATACACCATGGAATACTATGCAGTCATAAACAGGAACAAAATCTGTTGCAGGGACATGGATGGAGCTAGAAGCCATTATCCTCAGCAAACTAGTACAGGAACAGAAAATGAAACACCACATGTTCTTACTTATAAGTGGGGCTGAACAATGAGAACACATGGACACAGGGAGGGTAACAACACACACTGCAGCCTGTCAGTGGGGAGTAGGAGGAGGGAGAACATCAGAATAAATAGCTAATGCATGTTGGGCTTAATACATAGGTGATGGGTTGATAGGTGCAGCAAACCACCATGGCACACGTTTACCTATGTAACAAACCTGCACATCTCGCACATGTATCCCGGAACTTAAAATTTTTTAAAAATTTTAAAAAAGGAAAATCTGGACTTGAGTAGCAATATCTCTACCTGATGATACTCGTCATTTTCAAATACTTAAAATGAGTCTGAAACTGTAGAGGAAGAAAAATTCTTCCTACCACCCTCCTCCTCTCTCTGGCTGGGGCTTTGTAAATTGGACTGACAAAGACAGCTTAACAATAGAGAAGCAGGAGTTTATTAGTGTGTGCATTGGGCTCACACAGGGGAGCACTCAGAGATGAGTAACTCCAAGGGCTGGTAAGAATTTGGGCTAATATAGAATCTCAGCAAAGGAACAATAAATTTTCAGAGAAGTGACAAGACAAAGGAATGAACTTCGAGTTTCTAGGGTGCCAGACTGTGGGGAAGCAAATATATGAGAAACCTATTGAAAGATAAAGGCTAGTTAGGGAAGTTTATGTAGATGCCTGTGGGTCCATCTCTGGGTTCCCAAGGGTCTAGAGTTGTCTCTGATGATTAACTTTTATCCTTCCTAGTAGAGAGGGGAGGGAAAACACCTTTATAAATTTGTGTCCTGCTTTTAGGCAGACAGGGGCAGGGCAGAGAACTTCTCTTATAGCTGTTTTCTCTCAACTCTCTTCACATCAAAATAATCCTAATGCCAAGGTGGCATATTTTGGAGTGGCATATTCTGCTACCCTACAGGACCTATGCAAAGATATATCTTTAAATATGTTTAACCCATAGTTTTCAACAAAGTTGGAAACAAGAATCAGGATTGATTTAAAAGATATTATATAGCCATTAACATCATGCTGCATAAAACCTATTTAATTCTCATCTAGCTGGTAGATTATACAAATAATAACATGGCTTTCCTTTGGATATTAGCATTGAAAAGAGTGCTTTTTGCCAGGCATGATGGTGCACCCCTGAAGTTCCAACTACTCGGGAGGCTGAGGTGGGAGGATCACTTGAGCCCACGAGTTTGAGGCTGCAGTGATCTATGATTGCACCACTGCACTCCATCCTGGGCAACAAAGTGAGACACTGTCAATCAAGAAAGAGAAAAAGACAGAGAGAGAGAGAGAGAAGAGTTCTTTTTCCTTTTCTTTCAAACAAAAATCAGAAAATGAGTGGTTGATCTTAGTTCAATTAAACAATTAAACAAAACAAAACAAACCTGCTGGGTGCTTCCTCTTCTCCAAATACTAAGCAAAAAATAAAGTGAATAAGCCCCTGCCAGTCATGTAACCTCTGAATGAGGGAAAGAGCTAAAATGTTATACATAAAAGAAAGCTGAATGGGAAAAATGCATGGAAATTATGAGTTTGGGGACACTTTGACTTGGCCAAATGCCCCATTCTCTTTCTGTACTTCCAGGTCATTGCAGTAGGTATTTTAAATGAACTTGAATTATCCCTTAGGACCCAGTCAAATTGGAATTTCAGATAAACAACAAATAATTTTTAGCAGAATTACATCCTATGCTTACTTATACTAATATATATACATATATTTTATTTGTCCAAAATTCATGTTTATCTGCACCATATCTGGAAATGTTAAGAATAAATTGTAACATCTTATATTTGCATAAGGCGCCATTTCACCAATCCTTTCTTCAGAACAATAGTTTTATGACACTCATCAAAAAGGACTATGTGGTCCCAAAAGTTGATAAAGCATTTCGTGCTATAGTTCCTCTTGCTTACAGCTATAACTTGGAGTGATAATCATCCGTTTTGACAACCAACATAGACTGGACTCATTCTAGCTGTTAACACCTCTGCAGCAGGACTGAGAAAGGACTGGAGAGCCACGTACTATGGTTTACACTTCTGAGCATTTGCTGTGTGCCAGCCATCCCACTATATGCTTTACATACTTCATCTCACTAATCCTCACACACTTGTGAGGAAACTACTGAGCGTTTACGCATGAGGAAATGCCTCAGAGAGGTTCAGCAACTTGCCCAAGGTCACACAGTTGTAAGGGACAGAGTCTGAATCTATTGCCTGTATACTTAATCAATAAAGATTCATTATAGGTATTAGCTCATCAAAGGCTCTAAGATGTCTAGAGTAAGGAAAACTTTTGACTTTGTTTAAATAACCATTTCCTAGAAGCACCATCGAAAATACTGGTAGGGGCAGGGTGCGGTGGCTCACACCTGTAATCCCAGCACTTTGGGAGACCCAGGCAGGAAGATAACTTGAGCCCAGGAGTTCAAACCCCATCTGGCCAACATGGTGAAAACTCATCTTTACTAAAAATACAAAAATTATCCAGGCTGGTGGCATGTGCCTGTAGTCCCAGCTACTTGGGAGGTTGAGGAAGGAGAATTGTTTGAATCCGGGATGCGGAGGTTGCCGTGAGCCGAGATCATGCCACTGCACTCCACCTGGGAGACAGGGCAAGACTCTGTCTCAAAAAAAATAAAAATAAAAATAATATGGTAGGGTGTTTTACATTTATATCTACATAAATCTATACATTAGATATACTATATTATGGATACATATATATTAGAATTAATATTTCTAATTATTGTATATCGTTATAAATTTTCTTGTATTATTATATCATATTATATTATATATAACTGGTTCTGTTTTTCTGAAGAGCCATAACCAATGCATTCAGTTTAGAATACAAACTCTTTTAGTTGGAATGAGCCTAATAAAAATAATTACCATCCCAAACCAACTTTAGGTTATCATTTGTCTCTGGTAGTATTAAATTATCATTATATTAAATTCCTAGAAGCACTATGTAGATGGCAGCAGAGTATTTATATTATAGATAATATAGGATATATTATTAGATATTAATATAGTACATTACAATTGTATAATATTATATATAAATTAGTTCTGTTTCTCTTGACAGCCTTAACTAATACATCCAGTTTAGAACATAAATTCTATTACTTGGAATGAGACTATAAAAATAATTACCATTCCAAACCAACTTTAGGTTATCATTTGTCTTTGATATTATTAAATTATTATTATATTAAGTTCCTAGGAGCACAATACAAATGCTGGCTGAGTGTTTATAATAAATATAATATAAATTATATTTTTAGATGTAAATATATTACATTATGATGACATTATTGTGATATATATAATATAATGAGTTCTTTTTCCCTGAAGAACCTTAACTAATACATCTAGTTCAGGACATAATTCTGTTAGTTAGAGCCAGCCTAACAAAAATAATTACCTTCCCAAACCAACTTGAGATTATCATTTGTTTTCAAGGCCACGGTTCTCAGCCTTAGTTGCTCAGTAAAAATATTCGGGGAGGGCAACCACGATGGCTCACACCTGTAATCCCTGCACTTGGGGAGGCCAAGGTGGGAGGATCACTTGAGATCAGGAGTTCGAGACCAGCCTGACCAACACAGTAAAACTCCATCTCTACTAAAAATACAAAAATTAGCCAGGCATGGTGGCACATGTCTGTAATCCCAGCTACTTTGGTGGCTGAGGCAGGAGAATCACTTGAACCTGGGAGGCAGAGGTTGCAGTAAGCCGAGATTGAGCCACTGCACCCCAGCCTGGGTAACAGAGTGAGACCCTGTCTCAAAAACAAAACACAAAAACAAACAAACAAAAAAGCACTTGGTGCACTTCTGAAAGCCTAGGGAGCCCAGAAATTCTGATTTAATTGATCTAAGAAAAGGGAGAGGTAAAAGCTGTAGTGCCCAGAGATTCTAGTGCCCAGCCAAAGGCCATGGGAGTGATGAGTGACCCTGCCCACACCTAACAGAGTGTCCCCTGCTCTGCTAGTCAGTCAGCAGAACATCAGCCAATTTCTCTAAGCCAAGAGCTGGTTATGTCCAACCTCCCCTGGAAGAGTTTACTTAACACCATAAGAAGTCATTTTCTATCTACTGTAAGAATTAACTGGATACTGTAATTGCCATCTTTTTATGAGTTAAAATATTCTTCATTTTTAAATGAATAAATAAAAAAGTTTAACCGTTTTGAAATTACCAGTAGGAAGAAATCGGGTAGGAACGAAAAGTAACCATCCATTACCGAAAATACTCCTGTCCCAAATCTCTCTCCATATCCATTTCTTAAATTTATTCATTCATTTTAAAATTCAACTTAACAATTCTTGAAATCTTTACCTGGCTATGTTACCCAATATTCTAGACATCTAGTATACATTACTGAACAAAACAGTCCTGCCCCCAAGAAGTTTCATTCTGGCTTACCTCTAGTATATGCCAGGCTCTGAACTAAGTCTAAA
Organism: Papio anubis; assembly: GCF_008728515.1. Lineage (NCBI taxonomy): Eukaryota > Metazoa > Chordata > Mammalia > Primates > Cercopithecidae > Papio > Papio anubis. The sequence continues at coordinate 30,511,403 of NC_044983.1, forward strand.
ACAGATGACCCCTGCCCTGCCACCTCTCCGCAAAGACAACATTAATAATAGGAGGGCTTTTTACAGAAAATGAAACTGTGACTTCTTTCAGTTACAACCTGTGAGTGTTGAAGTCAGAGCACCAGTCTTTCCTGTATACTTTACCACCTGTTTGAAAAATGATGGATAGTTCTCTTAAATGATGAAGAATTAATGTAAGTTCTTAAACAAAATAGTGCAGATACTAAGATCATGCTTGAGAAACCTAGTTCTTGCTGCCTCCTTACATATTTTAAGTTTGGCCTAAGAGTGTCTCTGTGCATAGTTAGCTGTAATGTAACTGGATGTGTAAACAGATTGTACCCTGCTCTTGTACCAATCTCCAAGTTTTGGCCAATCAAAGGTGGCCAACCATTCAAACTGTTCAAATAAGACAAACGCCAAGCTGTAACCAACCCAACTATTTTTGTACCTTGCTTCCATTTTCTATACGTCACTTTTCTTTTTCTGTTCATAAATTCTTTCCTACCACGTGGCATCACAGGGGTGTTCTGAACCTCTTCTGGTTCTGGGGCTGATCCATTCAGGAATCATTCTTTGCTCAAAGTATGATAATTTAATTTGTCTAAAGGTTTTCTAACACGAGCAAGAGTCACAGATTGCTTAGTCTGGAGAAGTTACTCTTGACTCTACGCAGTCCACGAAAAATGACATTTAGAAATGGTTTTTCTTCCCTGGCCTCCAGAGAAGCAGCTGCTTTCATACTTTGAAATGCAACATCCTCATCTGTAAGACGCAGGTGCTAAATGATGACTATCGTTCTTTCTTTTTTTTTTTTTTTTGTAGTATTGACTCAGGGGTCAATTATTTTTATTTTGCTACTTAAAACTTTTGTTTTCCACATTTTCCTCAAAGTGCATGTTTTTGTTTTTGTTTTTTTCTTTTTTTAATTTTTATTATTATTATACTTTAAGTTCTAGGGTACATGTGCATAACGTGTAGGTTTGTTACATATGTATACTTGTGCCATGTTGCTGTGCTGCACCCATCAACTCGTCAGCACCCATCAACTCGTCAGCACCCATCAACTCGTCATTTACATCAGGTATAACTCCCAATGCAATCCCTCCCCCCTCCCCTCTCCCCATGATAGGCCCCGGTGTGTGATGTTCCCCAAATGTTAACTTTCTGCGAGTCACTTCTTCATTGAATGTGTCAAGAAGCACAACATCGAAAGCCTGCCTTTGACAATGCCTAGAGGTTAGAGGATGCAGAATGAGCCTGATCTTCTTTGGCTACTGAGTTAACAACCATCCTTCATTTATCTCAGGGAGCAAAAGCAGGATTTCCGTGGGTGTCCAAGGTCCTTATTCACAATCAGGGTGCATGGCAGCACCCTTAATGACTACAGATTCAGAATCACAGAAGACATTTACCGACTATGTATTTTTTGCCAAACCCTGTGCCGGGTGTTACTAGGACATTACTTATGAAATATTTGGTAGTGTGGATGAAGTGGCAGCTTTTCCTGCTTATGTGATACAGAAATAGGACTTTAAAAATCCATTAAAATTTTATTCATCTCAGAAGGCATGGTTTCTAATTGTGTTTGGTCTTACATTTGTTATGATTTAGGAATGCACATCTGAGTTGGTTGCAGGATGCTATAGTTGGCAACATGATTCTTACCGCCACCATCACAAATAGAGGTCAGAAAATATGACTTATGTGAAAATAAATGCCATTTCTGACATCTAAAACAGCTCTTTTCTCACCTTCCTGTGATGAGGTTTTATTGAGCTTTGGCAGGAAAGAAAAGAAAGAAATCTGCATTCAGGTTTCGGGAGTAAAGAGGATGCTCATTAACAAAGCCATTTCAAATCCTATTGAAATTCTCCACCAGGAACACATGCCCTATTACTAAAATCACTGCCATTTCTATGCTTTTCTTCTCCCTTCAATCACATACCACCCAATTTTCAGTTCTTATAATTGCTAAAAGCCATTTATGAATCTGCCTTATTGTATGGGTTACAAACGTCTATTTTCCTGGTCTGTTCATACACATTTGGGAGCACCTTAAGATGCTGAAACACTGGCAAATGCTTAATATGTTTCATTTGAAAGAATTATGATCCAAATCTTAAAGAAACAGTGAGTAAAGTGCAGTTTCTGCTGCTTGGTTACCGTAGTTCATTCGGGGAATTTCATCTTGGTAGTGTTGAATGCAGTGGTTGGGCCCTATGAAGTTGTTTAATTAAAGGTGTTCTAGTAGTCAAAGCCATGTCTGAAATCCCGTTTGTTTAATTCTTTAGTAATATCAACATTCCTACATTTCACGCAGCCTAAGAGATTTTTCCACTGACTTCAAATCTGAGCTTTGCCACCTTGATGTCCTTTGCTATGAATGTTCAATGAGGCGTTCTGAGATCACCAAGAATAGAAGAGACACACCCCCGGTCGTCAGAAGTTTAACCTTGGAGAATGCTATGAAGGGCAATTCTGGAAGAAAAAAGAGAAAGGAATTCCTCCTAGGTCTAAGATCAGAAAATGGGGAAGGTGGGGTGTTCTTAAATGCATCAGCCCTACTGCCAGCACAGTGGGGACGATTAACACATCATATTTTTTTTTTCCTGCACTTACTCAACCTCGCAGTGGGACAAGTTGCTCAATGACTTACCAGGCGACAATTGCTATTTTTAAAAATGTCTTTCTTATTTTAACTACAAGGACTTGGCTTGCTTCGCTCAGGAGTCTTTAAATGCAAATGAGGGAAACCCCAGGTTATAAAGCATCTGCTGCTGCAGGTTTTCAATCCTGTTACCTTAGCAACATTTGCCCTTGTATTCCACGCGCCACCTTGACAGCCTGCATAATATAAGGGACAGGGCGGAGCAGGGGCTGGGGGTGGGAGCTTGGAAAGAAAACTGGGGCGCACGAAGGTTTAACATCGGTTAGTAGCTTGGGATCCTTCGGATAATGGCCGAGCAATGAAAATAAAAAGCCCCATTTCCAGAAATCAAAGAACTTGTGGAGAAATAAACACGCTGGTTCAGAGGAGGGGAAAATATATCAGAACTAGTCGGACCTAAGGGAGCAGATATTTTCCAAAAATATCCTTCCCACCAACCATGCTGCAGATGTGTCACTGTGGCTCGGAGAGGCAGGCCATCTGCTGCAGTGTTTGCCTGGAAACCCCCAGCAACGCCCCTCCCGGAGCTCCTCCGAGGTCTCCCCCACTCCATCCCCGAGCAGCGAAGGAGCTTGCCGGTGATGTCACTGCTGCTAGCTGGGAGGGAATCCCAGGACCTGCGTCCCTCGGGTAGAGCCAATCATGGTCGGCTCTGGATGCTGGAAACCTGGGGCTTTTAACCAGAAAGAATTGCAAAAGCAATATGCAATTTATCACAGTCCACAAAGCACAGTTCCTAACAGATTCTGAAAACGTGATTTTTTAAAAAAATGATGAGATTTATCCGTAAAAGAGGGCTAGGCTACAGTGGCAGGGCGGCTGTCAATCCTCCTACGGAGTTTTAACCTACACTCAATGGATGCATGAAAAAAAAGAAATGAAATGATTTTTTTAGCCACTTTAAAAAACAAAGGTAATGAATATTTATTATATATATGCATATATATATATATATACTGTTCATTATAATTATTGCTTCTGCAGAAAATTGGAATAGAAATCTCAGATAAACTGTGGTTACATGGAGATCTACAGGAGTGCAATGTTTAGCTAGCATGCATTTTGTCATCTATGGCTAATAGGTGAAATATTTCCTTTACCCGTCTTGATGCACGGTGGAGAAATGCGACCCGCTTCCTTTTCCCTCTAATATAGAGAGTTAACCTCCTCCGGATAGGGTTGAAAATATGAACAGAGCTGCTTTCGCAAGGCTGTGTTGCCTCTGAATGTGATTTAACTCACATATTCAGAATCTTAGCAAAAAATATATATAAATAAATCAAGAGTTAGTAAGATGGGGTAAGGCAAATAAATAGATATTTTGGAGCTCTTATCCCTTATTCAAGGACTGTAGATTATTACAGCTTTGTTGTCATATTATTTCTAGGCAGTTAATCATAGTAAAGTAGTAAATTCATAGGGAATGAATTAATCTCCTTTTTGTTTTCTCTGAAAAAGAGAGTGTGATTACAGCATATATTGATTGAGAACTGATTGTAGGACATTTTCGTTGTATTTGTTGTTGCAGTGGACTAAATGTTGAGCCCATGAATCTCTTGTGTTGGCATTGTCAGAAAAGAGTCATATTATTTTTTTAAAAACTGGTCTAAAAGGAAAAAAAATTAAACATGCATGTTTATTTTTTTGTTCTCTTCTCAGCCATGTTTAGTGTTTTGTTTATAATCAGAGGATTTTATTTTCACATTTACAATTCTTTACTTGTCTGTCATTCAAATCTTTGTTACCAAAACAGTTTGCTCTTTTTTCTCATTCACTAAGCTTTCCTTTCACAGCTAAGCTAAAGTGTCTATATGGAAACATAGACAACACACACACACTTTTTCCAGACCACAGACAGGAAGATATGCATAAATGTATACGTGTTTTCAGTAGCATATATGCACAAGTGTCTCCAGTAAGATTTTTCTGGAAACAAAGGCTGATACTACTTCATTTCATATTATTGTAAAGTGCTAATTCTATGTAAAAGTAGACTAAAAAAGAGAGAAAAATAAAGATAAAAATGAGTGGGCTCTCACAACCTTGTTGTGTTTTGTTTTTTACTTAATCTCTTGGTTTTTTAACTCCTTCCTTCTCTGCCTCTTTTGAATGACCCCAGAAAGAGTTATTGTAAACAATCGGAATTTCTAAAGTTCTACGTAACTGTTAGTGGTTTCACTATATGCATGGTTTAATTTATAAAATTAATCTTTGAAACAGTTGACCCCTAGAAACAGAAAGAAACATAAAGAAATCTTGATCCACTATAAATCCTGTTTACTCTGCCATCTCCCCCAGTTACATCCAGGGCAAGTCTATCTTCTTCAAAGCCATTCAGTCAGCCCACAGCTTTTTATCTTTTCAAACCTTTAATTGCACCATTAGTTACGGAACCTCGATTTCCTTAATTCTTCCCCCACCATCACTGCAACCATCACATTTGGCTCTCAGAGCTTCTAGTTCCCTGGGAACAGGATTTCCATCTGCCATCACCAGGTACAAGGTGCCACCACTTGGAGGAATCTGCCCTATCAAAAATAAGGAAATATACTAATCAAAATGGCTAGAGAAAGTGACCAACCAAAACACAGCTTCACAGTCTTGCCTGTTTTAAGTAGATTCTATTTCCATTTTGCCAGTGATAGCACTAAGCAAATAAGCAATGTTGCCAATCTGAGAACAGCCTGCATTCAAGGTCTTCAATCAATCAAAGAGAGACAATGTCTTTCTCTCAAAGATCAGATGTTTTGTAGTAAGAACTATATTGTTCTGTTTATCTTTACTTCAATTATCAGCTAGACAGGAAAAAATACAACAAAAAAGCATGTATTCGATTTGCCAAAAAAAAAAAAAAAATCATAGCAAAGAAAAAACAAGAATAACTAGAAAACACCTGACAATTTTAGAAAAATGTAATCAAATATCCAATTATTAGGCAAGATATTAATAAGAGCATTTATAAAATGTTGAAATCCATTCTTTTAAAACGATAAACAGCTTCTCTAACTGGAAATGACTGTGCAGCTGCTACTTTGTATTTTATTGGTATAAAATAACTTTAGGGTTCTATTTGATGCCTTGCAAAGATGTAATACTTTGCCATAATTAGGTTTAAATCTTGCAAAAATAGAAACCTGCATTTTTCAGTTTTATATTAGATTTTTTGAGGTGATGCTATTCAATGGGAGAATATAATTTGCTATTTCTGTGACCTTGGGTGAGTCATTTAACCCCTCTGAACCTTGGTTTCCTTCTTTGGTTGAAAATAGAGACAGTGATACTCGACCTCTCTCTCCAGATTTTGATCAGGTTAAAGAGGCCAATAAAAATGAATGTGATTTTGTAAACAGTGATACACACATCTGATGCACTGTTGTATATTTTTGCACCTCCTCAGCAGTGCTCTAGCTAGTCTGTCCTTGTCCTTGTCAACTGTATGTGGTCATGATGCCCTCTAGTGACTGCACTTAGTAGATGCTGTAGGCCCCAAGGAAACCTTGAGAGGAAAAAAAGAGCTTAATGAAGTTAGAGAAGGGAAGCGAGGCTCGTAGCAGAAAATTATGGGTTATAAAACAATAGAAGCAGCAGGAAAAACAAGCAGCAGCTGACTATGAGTAAGAGGACAAAATGCACAAAGAGAGAGAAGAGAAAATAAGCAGAATAGAGAGAGATGTGAGATGTAGCTGATTTTGGAAGAGCTCACTGTGGCCTGGAAGGAGAGGAACAGGAATCTCTGCCTAGCTTTGTTTATAACCAGAAGTAGGTCCTTCCGCTCATGTAAGCTCTGTCCTCCACAACTCACCCCGTGACTGCAAAATGAGATAGTTATAATTAAGGTGCAGAATTCTTTGAGTCAATGTAAGAAGATGAGCGAAAAGTACAATGAAAATGAGAACTGAAGGAGGAAGGGTCTGTGGAAACGATTTCCAGAATCTTGTTTATTGTGTGTGAGGTCACCTCGGTATTGCAGTGTCTTAATAATAACCAAGTGACTGAATGAGGCAAGCTCATGTGGGGTTAGGTTGATTGCAGGATGATCCTGTACTTGTAGTAACAGGAGTGTTTTGCAGTATAGCTCCACCCTTTACGAGGATCCAGCCCCTGTGAGATTGCATGCTCTTAGACCAAACACCTAGGAGCCTCACTGACTACCTGTCTGAAGAGCTCCTTCTTCTTTTCTAAATTAATCCCTCTTTACTTAGAACTATCTAAGAATCAAGTGATCTTCCAGTGGGAGGATCCTTAAACCCAGCTTCCGCTTTCAAATTACAGATGCTACAATCCTGTCTGCATTAGGCTTAAGGCATGCTTTCCCTAAACCAACTGGGTATTACAGGAAAGTAATCAAAGTCAACAAGAACTATGTAATTAAACCAGTGACGGTGCAAATAATCCAGAAGTCTGTCATTGCTCTCTCTAGACAAAAGATCACTCAAGGATGAGCATTTGAACTAATTTCACTGAAAGACAGGATGATGCAGCTGAATGGAAAGAACACTGCTTTGGGTCAGGAGGTGTGGGTTTTCCTTCTGCTATGGACATTTGCTATCTGTGTGATCTTCTGCAATATTCGAAATTTGTCATAGCCTCATCTATACAATGGGAATTAATCCATTTATTCATATATTTTAAAGATTTTCAATGTTCCAGGCACTGTGTTAAACTCCCAGATGGCAGTGAGAAACAAACTCTAGAATTTCTGAATCATGATAAAGATGAAACAGGTGTTATATTTTAAAACTCGAAATGGTACTATGCATTCCTAAAGCAACATAAAACAATAGGGATTTTTACAACCTTAAAGAGCGGCATTTAAAATTGAGTCTTGACTTGGGAGCCTGTGACCCAAGGGAGCATTGGAAATGACGTCGACCGCGAAATCTTTTTTCTTCCAGTGAGACGCAAAACCTGCTACCTTCCTGGAGCTCTTAGCTTGGCCAAAACGTCCTCTGTTAGTAAGTGGACATAGTTACTGGATGGCTGACTGCAACTCTTTATTTAAATATTTCCCTCATGTCTAGATAGGCTATGTCTAATGTCATATGCCTAATAGCTTTTCAGCATCTTTCCACACAGAAAGGAAGGGAAATAAGCCTTGTTATAGCCATCAAGTGTCCCCACCACCAGAGTTTCTTCTCTGCTACCCCTGTGCTGCCTGGGAGTGCTAAAAGTATTTTACGGGGCCACCAGGTGGCAGTTAGGGCAAATAGTTTTAGTTTTTTTCTCTCTACATTCTTGGGGAAGAGCAGGGGCTTAGGAATGGAGAAACAAGCCTTGGAAATAAAAGCATTATGGAGCATTTGGGGGTGCCAGGCCCTGTGCTATATGTGATATATGCAGTACCTCACCCAATCCCTATATCAATATCTGTTAAATATACTATTGAACAGATGAAAATAGAGAAATACAGGAAATAAAACATCTTCTGTGATAAGCAGTTAGAAAGTACCACCATGTCAATTCAGCTGTGGAAGACATGCCACCACAGGGAAATTTCATTTCACTGCAGCAGTGTGGAAAAACTGAAGATAGGGAAAGTGTAGAGTGTGTTATTAAGATGATTTTTTCAAAAGGTTTTAACAGTTTGTAAATAAATTGCATAATTAGTCAATTTCCCACCTCCTAGTCTTCCTACATTTATTCTTTATTTTTAGCTCACCTGGGTTTGTAATTGTTCTCCGTCTATAGTTTGATTCTCTCCTTAGTTTTCAGATTCTATACATTTCACTTCTCTTTATAAATAATGTTTAAAAATTCTTCATGTGAACCTGTTCAAGAACCTGTTGCATTGAAGACTGAATTCTAGATTCCTTACTGTTTCCGGTAGAGAATCTTCAGAGAGAATATTTCACTGAAGCAAAATTATAAGTGGAACATTTGATTTTTTATTTCCATGCCCCCAAAGATTTACTAAACATTAGATCTGATTTGGCCAACTTTTTCTACCAATATTTCCTGCTCTTCATGTGAAACTAGCTTCCCTTCAATCAGCACATTTTTTCCCTTCGATCAGCACATTTTTAATTTTAGAACACCTATTACCCAAATTTGGTATAAAATTATGCAGCCAGCTCATTATCCACTTTCTGCATATTGCCGAGGGCTTGCTACGTTTGTGTGTTCTGGTTGGCAGACATTTTGGTTAACTACTATTCTCAATTTGTACCTACTTTATTTCAATACATGTTTCAAGATGAGTGTTAAAGAGTACATTGCTTTAGGAAACTTGTCTTTTTCTGGCATTTGAACTTGCCTAAATTGGAAAAAAAAAATTCTGATTCCACTCCTTTTTTTTCTCTAAAAAATATTCCAAATCATTAGATGAAACTGTTAAAGATAACATTTGGAAAGTATGCCTCCTCTCTGGTGATTAAAAAGTGCTTTCCATTTTTGGCCCATTGCTCTTTTCCTGGGGCATAGCATTTGATTATAAAGCTTTCCTGATGGAAGTATCACGAGACAGCAAACATGAGAATGGGAGAAATAATTTTGCGTGCAATTTTTTGTCATCTGGCTGCACTGTATGGGAAATACATTTTCCTTGTCAAAATGTCAAGTTGTTTTGACTTCACAACAAAAGAGAAAGGAAGTTCTTAAATGTAGAACAATAACTCAGCTCACTGCTGATTTCTATTTGTTCTATCCTTACATCACAGCAGAGAGACAGAATGTGTCCTACAAATGTCCATGCAGCAACTCATATTCACTTGGCATAATTTTGTTTATTGTTTGAGAACGTAGTACTTTGGCTAAAAATTCTGAAACATGCAGTGTTATTGTGAGTATGTCTGAGTATTTCTGGCAAAGGCTATTTCTTCTTTTCTCCTTTTACTCTGGAGTTTTCTTGAACTGAGCCGTTTGGACAAATGACACATATTTCAAGAATTCCAACTGTGGGAGTGTTTCACTCACAGGATTGTGCTTCCTTCCAAGAGCCAGGTCTGGTGAACATGCTCAGGAGCCGTGTAACATGTTCCAAGCTATGCAGAAGTGCTTAGTTCATTCACTAGTCAAAGACTAACACATTTACAGCAATAAATTGCATTATAGGCATTCTTTCTTCATGAATCTATTCATCCCATTAAAAAAGCAGGAATTCCAATTAAGTGAAGTAAAATATGCTAAATAGTACAGTTTAAGATTTTTTTAAATTGCACCATGTTTTTCATGGATTATTTTAAGAAAAAAAACTATTTTAAGAAAAAACTGTCCTATTTTTGGAAGGTCTAGTCCCAAACTGCACAGGAAAGTTAGAGGTAAACTATTAAAATCATTGAGAACTAGCATTTTTCAAGCCGCAATGAATGAAATCAAGCGTTTCTCTGTTTCTCCTTTCCTTTCTGAATTTCTTTTCCTGAGGCTTGAGGAAGCAATACTGGTCTTACTTTTCACATGAGTCAAGTTTACACTAGCTGAGCACCCTGAATCATTAACATCTTTCTCCACCTCCAGATGACAAAAGGAAAAAATGAGTGGCAGTGAACCAGAAGAGCTTAGGCCATCTATTTTATCCTAAAATCTGTTCAGAAATACGAAGTTTGTGTCAATTAGTAAGCACACTGGGAATACAGGTATACAAATTATTAGCAATATTTGGATATATAATATCTATAGATATTTATTTTGCTTTCTCTCAGATATTAAGAATTATGTCTTGCTTTTAACCTCCACCACTTGTTTTTCTACTTTGGCGGACATTTTTTGGTTGTTTCTTTACTGCAACAGTGCATTTATCCTTGAATTTTTCCATTAGGATTGGCAGTATTTACACAATAATTTCTTGGTATTAGTTAACTGTTACCTTATATTTACTATTTTTCCTCCAAAACTGAGTAAAGAATAGAGTGAAATGGCCTATACTTACAAGTGTAAATCGATATTAGAATTACTGCTTTTATTCCAAACAATAGCACTCAAAGTTCACAAATGGAAGTTAATAACTAAATTTTAGTAACAGCAACTTCAACTTAAAAATTCCATGTAATTAATAGCTCATGAGTCCCACTGGGATAGGTTGAATTTCATGACTTCTAAAGCCTTTTATGTTTCTACTACTTTTCAGTTCTAATGTTCAATATTAGCCGGAGTATCTGGTTAGTTTCAGTATAAAAAAGATAATACCCACTTGTGATATGACGCTACTTTCAATGTCACAGTGGAATCATTTATTAGTTCTTTAATTTAATTTTTAACATGTGACTGTGATACAGAACACCTGATTTTTCTACAATGCATAGGATGTCAGTTCATTTAATTGATTTTGCTCATTAGCAACTGCTTATCAATGACTATGCTGTATAGAAAGCAAGAGTATTATGCTCTATTTTGATTACAGACAATTGAAGTAAATTTAATTAGATCCATATGAAAGAAATAAGAACTGTCACAATTGTGACATATATATGTGTCTGTGCATATGTCATATCTTAGTATATGAGGTATTTGCATGTGCATACTTACCAAGTTAAATGATCTCCTATCCCACAAAGTTCTCTTTAGAAATAAACTTCAGTCTCTTGTTTGTGAAACCAAAGAGAATTTCCCGCCAAAGAAATACCTACAAAGAAGTGTAGGTAAAGAATTGAAATGATTGACTCAGGCTTAAGATGATTTGATAGCTCTTTCTGCACCAAGAAACACAGAAAATCTCAAAGCAGGCCTGTGCCAACTGGTATAAAAATAATCCTTCCTAAAGAGTGCATTATCTTCAATGGGAAACGCCGCAGTACACCTTGGCATCACCAGGTCAATTAGTGCACCGGAAAGATGCATGATATTTCCTTTTGGCAGCCACGAAGTGAGAGAATTGGAAGGCTACTAGCCCTGATGTGTGCCAAGGCCTAAAAATCATGTAAGGAGGTGAAACGATGCATGCCAAGAAAATAGCAACCACAGGAAGCAGCAAATAATGCAAGGTTTTGTGTCTTTACTCTACATGTAAATACTCATTTACCAGAGCAGCTTTAAATTGACAGCTTTTGGGTTTGTGAAGATATTGTGAGTCAGGGTTCTCCTGATTGGGCAAGATGAACGAGTGAACAACATCACTAGGGGACCGGAGTAGATGAGATACTCACTCATTCCTGTGCCTGCTTTAGCCCCAGCAGTGTGGGAATGGGGAGAAGGCCAGTGGTCTCAAGGCAGTTTCCAGCTCTCTGGCAAGCAAGACAATGCCATGGCTGTAACAGACACCCTCTGCCAGGTTCTAAAATCTCTCTCTTATGACCTTTTTAAGATCTTTAAAGCACAATCTGCCCTTGGCCAATAAAAGAGAAGAAACAGAGTCAATGCAGAAAATGCTGCCAAGACAACATTTTCTTCTTAAGATACTTAAAGCACCATTTTCCCTTTGCTAACAAGGCAGGAACAACGAAGAGTCATTTAGGAATATGTTGCCAAGACATTGGCCATATACTTTCAACTCTAATTGATTTTGGGTTTGATGCAGTTTAGAATCCTCTAGACAAGTTTGTTTTTTTGTTTTTTTTTTTTCTTACTGGAACACAGAAAGTTTCTGAGAGTAGAGACGGATAGCACCGCTCATTAGAAATAGCTGTCCTGCCCCAGAACAATCTTCAAGACAAAGGTTGCAAGACTATCTTTGACCTTCCTGTCCGTAAACACACCCCAACCGCAAGCCAAAAACACACCTAAAAGTTTTCACACCTTGCCCTTTACTAACAGCAATCATATTTAGGAGGAATATATTATTGTTAGTCAGGAAACTCTACCTGGCTTCAGGAGGTAGCTCAGTGGGTATTTGTTAAGTCTGATACCTTTCCTTTCAACATTTAGCTGAGATTAGCCATACTAGAAGCATGAACTACAACTGTGGAACACAGAAGAAAAGAGAATGTTCTCCAAATCAAAGTGTGCTGAGGTCAGCTTGGGGCAGCCAACAATTCCTGGAAGGTGACAGAGATAAAGTTGCAGAAAGGGAAATGGTTGAAGACAAATGTCTCGTGTCTTAAAATGCTGCTAAAGTAAGATGGCTCTTTGGATGGGTCATCGACAAAACCATCACCTTTGCTCTCTTCCTGCCATCCCTGCACTTCTCAGGCTGCTGCTCCTAAAACCTAGAACTCTGGAGTGATGGAAATAGAGGGTACCCATGGCGAGGAAGAAATTGGAGAGTAGGAAACTCAGGGAAATTAATCCTGAGGAAAGTGGAAAGTGACTAAAATATTTTGAGCAGAGAAAAGTCAATAAATCAAATATAGAAACAAGAGATGGTAGGAGGTTCTCATAAGAGTCCAAATAAGAGGATGAAAAAGCCTGGAGTCACATCATTGCAGTAAAATGGAAGAAAAATCAAGAGTATAAATGAAGTGTCAAAGATGTTAAGAAACAGGATCTTTTTTAAAAAAAATTTAATTATTATGGGTACATAGTAAGTGTATGTATCCATGGGGTATGTGTGAAATTTTGATACAAACATACAATATATAATAATCTTACCAGGGAAGTTGGGGTGTCCATCACCTCAGACATTTATCATGTCTTTGTATTAGAAACAGTTCAATTCTTCTCTTTTAGCTATTTGAAAATATACAATAAATTATTTTCGAGTGTCATCACTCTGCTGTGCTATCAAATACCAGATCTTATTCTTTCTATCTAACTATGCTTTTGCACCCATTAACCATTCCCACCTTTTCCCCATGCCAGCTCTCCTTCCTAGCCTCTGGAAAGCATCATTTTACTATCTATCTCCATGAATTCACTAGGAGAAATAGGATTTTTGACTGACGGAATGGAAGAAGCAAAGGAAAGGAAAGGAATAAAGAATGACTCAGGTTTCTTGCCTAGGAAATTGGTTAAAAAAGGTATTTTTTAATAAAAAAGGAGAGTTGAATAGGAGACTAATTTGAAGGAGAAAATAGCCTATTTTTAGATGTATTAAATTTATCAAATTTGTGTGCTATATATCAGGGTTCAGTCACAATTCTGGCATAAATTTATATATTTTACAGAACACTATTAACTTGAAAGAAATGTAGGTATTTTGTTAAATGATAGAAACAAGATCAAAGGGCATACTATGTTATTATTCTTCTTTGTAAGGAAAAATAGGTTTTGCATATTTATATAAAAAGGGAATTGAATGTGATATACTCTGGGTTATTAATAATAATTGTGAATTAAAATCCTTTATATTGCTTTTTCAAACCTTCTGATTTTTCTACCTTGAATGTAAATTTTTTGTTTGTAATATGGCACTTAAAATTAAAGTTGTTTTTCAGCTGGGCGCAGTGACTCATGCCTGTAATCCTAGCACTTTGGAAGGCTGAGGTGGGTGGATCACCTGAGGTCAGGAGTTCAAGACCAGCCTGACCAATATGGTAAACCCTGTCTCTATTAAAAATACAAAAAAATTAGCCAGGTATGGTGGTGTGCGCCTGTAGTCCTAGCAACTTGGGAGGCTGAGACAGAATTGCTTGAACCCAGGAGGTGGAGGCTGCAGTGAACCGAGATTGTGCTATTGCACTCCAGCCTGGGCAACAGAGTAGGACTCCACCTCAAAAAAAAAAAAAATAATAAATAAAGTTATTTTTCTTTTCTTCCATTACCCAGACTGGAGAACAGCAGTGTGATCACAGCTCACTGCAGCCTCACCCACCTGGGCTCAAGTAATCCTCCCACCTCAGCCTTCCAAGTAACTAGGACTATAGATGCACACCACCATGCCTGGTTAATTTTTGTATTTTTTGTAGAGATGAGGTTTGCCATGTTGCCCAAGCTGGTCTCAAACTCCTGACCTCAAGTGATCCTCTCGCCTCAGCCTCCCAAAATGCTAGGATTACAGGCGTGAGCCACTGCACCAGTCCTTAAAAGTTATTTTTCAAAAAGTTGATGATTCAAATCATTGAAGATGCTCTCATGCCAAAGAAAAGGTAGTTCTAGGAAATTCATGGAATCTTACAAACACCTTTACAGCTCAACAGAATTGCAAAAATGAGTAGTATTTTGTTTTGTTTTGTTTCTCTGTTCTATACCTTATAGATATTGTGGTGACATTTTATCCACAAAAGAATACATGATTTAAAAGTAAGATCGATTCCTAAAAATTGGACCTGAAAAATTTACGGATAGAGTAGACAGATGTGTAGAATTCATCCCAGCATGAGTTGCTGGGATATTACTGGTGCTTCTTCACAGGGAAAGAAATCTGGCTACCCAGACTACGAAGGGAAAGGGGAAAATGGCCTATAACTTGTATCAGGTGAATTAGCAAACATTCTCATTTCAGACAATTTTTGCTGACCCTGGTCATGAAATTTCCTTAACTGGGTTCTATCTTTTACCTTTTATCCCAGGCTTTTAGCAAGGGTCATGGGAAAATGGCCATTTCCACATTTCTGGCCTATCACATTTGAAGATATTGCCTAACAAATATTACTCAGGGTCCCTTGCATAAAAACCTCCATGATAAATTTCTTCTAAACATTTTTACCCAAAAAACTGGATTCTCCTGTAAAACTGTTATCTATTCTCTTTATATATTATAATTATGGAATTCATTATCATTTCTACTCTTACCTACATTATTAGGTCACCAAAAGCTAATTATATAGCTAATTCATGGTAGTTAATTTTATTTATTTCTCTTAAGTCATGACTTACAAAATTGTGTTTCTATGTATGTCATCTTATTACCTCCATTTATTTAAGTTACATACTGCTTCATATTTCCTTTGAAGTATATATTAGTAGTAGTGGTATTTTGGAGACAGAGTCTCACTCTGTTGCCCAGGCTGGAGTGCAGTGGTGTAATTATGGCTCACTGCAGCCTCAACCTTCCAGGCTCAAGCTGTTCACCCACTTCAGCCTCCCCAGTAGCTGGGACAACAGGTGTTTGCCACCATGCTTGGCTAATTTTTTTTTTTTTTTTTTTGTAATTTCCTGTTTCTTGTAGAGATCGAGTCTTACTATGTTGCCTAGGCTGGGCTTGAACTCCTGGACACAAGCAATCCTCCCACCTCCTCCTCCCAAAATGTTGGGATTATAGGCATGAGCTACCATGCCCAGCCATGAATGTACATTATAAATAAATACCAATAATGTACTTTCACATATGAAAGGCTATAAAAGTATGCAAATATATTATGGCAACATCTGTTAAGGGATAAAGTGATACTCTGTTGCTCATAACTCAAAATAAAAAATATATATATTTATATATATTTTATATATATATCAAAAAAAATATATATATATATATATCAAAAACTTGATACACTCATCGTTTGTTCCCAGAGTCATTACGGGGAACAAATATAACAAATATATTACAAATATATATATATTTATTTATTTATTTATTCTTTTGAGACGGAGTCTCACTCTGTCGCCAGGCTGGAATGCAGTGGCGCGATCTCGGCTAACTACAACCTCCGCCTCCCAGGTTCAAGCCATTATCCTGCCTCAGCCTGTTGAGTAGCTGGGACTACAGGCATGCGCTACCATGGCGAACTAATTTTTGTATTTTTAGTAGAGACAGGGTTTCACCATGTTGACCAGGATGGCCTCAATCTCTTGACCTCATGATCCGCACCCCCCAGCCTCCCAAAGTGCTGGGATTACAGGTGTGAGCCATTGCACCCGGCCTCAAAAAAACAGTATAAACCCTATGTGTTCATATAAGCAGTAGCACCTATTCCTAAATGTTGCATTTTATTGTATATGTGTTTCATTAGGGAATGTCTGAAAGATGTCCAAATTTTTATTTCAGTAGCTTAGTTTTGCAACTAAACTTCAGTTTTATAAATGTGTGCTGACTTAACTTGAAAGTATTAAAACTATTGTATTGATTTTTGCTTGCAAATGAAATTCATAAGCAGAATTATCACTGAAACTTACATGCAAGAGAAATTGATAAAGATGATTTGAAAACTTATGGAAAGATTGAAGGTTGCCAAAATCTTTCTCTTTCTAACTTTGCTACCTTCGTGTACATTTACACTCTAATCACAGGTATTTATAGGGCTTAATTTTAACCAAAATGAAGAAAACTAGGATAGAAATGGCTCTGTAGAGGAATGGAAAATCTTCTATGATTTCTCACTGACATTGCCTAGATACTCTGCATTTATGAACAAGCATTCGTGTATATCATCAGATTTAACCTTCACAACAATTTCATATATATTATCAGATTTAATCCTCATAATAGTTTGCTATCCTAGTTTTTAGTTTAGAAAACTGAGACTCCTATAAGCTAAGAAGTTACTTGTCCAAAATCACAACTTTAGATAATGGTAGACTTAGATTAAATCCGTATTTGCTGGCTCTACATTCCATATTCTTCCCATTTAATTGAACAAGATTTTGGAATAAAGTTGAAATCCACAAAAGGAATAGGACAGTGACTTGACTTCATAATAAAAATATGAAATGTGGCGGAAAGTATGGATGTCAATGGAATGTAAACTCTGGGCCTCCTCAAAAACTTGGTATACTCATCGTTTGTTCCCAGAGTCATTACTGACCAGCTGTGTGCTTTGATCATTATATTTGCTTTCTGATGCTAATTATATTAATTCTTGCTCATAGAAATCTTCACTCCTTCATACCCCACCTCTGTTTGATTCTTAATCTCAGACATAAGAGGTTTTTATTCAAAGTCTCATTTTTCTTTCCAGGGCAAGTATATTGTAAGAATTAATTAATACTCTTAGAACCATTCAAGCAGTTGGTTCTAATTGAGTATTTTTCTCCCCGGCTAGCACAGCACCCTGTCAGAGCCCTCAAAGTCACACAAAGAAGGATGAAAGATGTTTGGTGCTTAATAAAGAACTGCTGATTGACTGTTTGAAAAACAAATGCCGCACATCTGCAATCCCAGTGCTTTGGGAAGCCAAGGCAGGAGGATCACTTGAGCCTAGGAGTTCGAGACCAGCCTGGGCAACATGATGAAACCTAATCTCTACAAAAAAAAAAAAAAAAAAAATAGAGCCAGGCATGAACCTGTAGTTCCAGCTACTTGGGAGACTGAGGCAGGAGGATCGCTTGAAACTGAGAGGCAGAGGTTACATTGAGCCGAGATTGCGCCATTGCACTCTACACTAGGGTGCAAGATTCTGTCTCCAAAAAAAGAACAACAGCTGTATGGTTTGGAGAGCCAGTGGCTGACAAACTGAAGGTCAGGGCTAACAAAGCCGCCATGTCATTGAATCCCAAACATCTGTTTACATAAATAGCATCTTCTTGGAAAAAACATACAAATTCCGAGCCCTCATCCCATTATAGTTGGTAAGTCTAGGATGAGACCAGAAGGGGTCATTTTATTGAGATTTTCAGATGACTTTGAATTCATATTTAATATTTATTCTGGTTTGCCTGAGGTTGAGGGGTTCCCCAGGACATGGGACTTTCAATCTTAGGCAATCTGGAATAGTTAGTTGGTCACTCAGATTTCAGTGCAGGTGGTTAAGGTTTACACTTTCAAAAATACTGTAGTGATCTAGATTTGGTTCTAGGAGTTTGGCTCAATTCAGGGCTAACAAAAAAATCTATTTAGGGCCACTTGGGGATTAGCAATTCTCAAAAGTTAGTCCTTGAATCACTTACTGAATACCTATAGTTGAAGTACACATATCTGCATTTTAACAAGATTCACAGTCAAATTAATGTTTGATGACTATTGCCATCAAGTCTCAGAATCAGAACTCAGCTTCCAACCAAACGAAATTACTAAACTAACCTCTCTGAGTGAGGCTGAGAGCAAGAAGTTTTGTATAATGTTTTTTCAGCTAAGATACAGAGTGTACTATCATAATCCTGTTTCCCACCATAAGAATTAAGGGGTGTGTGTGTGTGTGTTTTGCTTTTCTGAAGTGAATGACATCATTTTTTGGAATGAAAAAGTCTTGCCCCACCCTGTAACTGTATCTCTGCCTTTGAGACAATTTAGCCCTGGAATCAAACCTGGGGGGGGGGGGGGGAAATATCAAATTATGATGCTATTAAAGAAAACGCTGACAAATTTCTAAATTCCCCCCCTCTATTCCCTGCTGCATACAACTTCCTTCTTCCTATCTATAAATACTATATCTGCTCTAGAAACATGAAAAATAACGTAAATATTGAACAGAGTGGGAAGGAATTTTAACTTTATTGATGAGTAGTAGTATTACCCTTCTGGACTGATGCAGACGAGCTCACCATAAAGACAAAGTGAGTTCTTGTGGTCCTTAAGCCACAAGTTGGAGTCTGGATACTAGGGATGGAAATGGGTTATTAGATCATCTGTTCACTTTCCTCTCCAAGCAGCAATTAAATTTATTTTCTTTGTCTCAGCTTACTCATTGCTCCAAGAGAAAAAAAAAAAAAAAAGGAAGCATTTCAGCTCCTCTTCATGGGGAATAAGACCAAACATAGAACACTTTTCTCTTAACATGTGTGGTGCTTGAGAGGAGAAAGAGGCAGGAAGGAAACACAGGAGAAATGTGGGAATTACAGCTAACCCAAGGATTACTTTGGCCGTCCCCTTCAGCTAATGTGAACATTCTGGCAGTCAGATGCAGCCCTGTGAGAAATATCTATTATACATCCTAAGTAGATGCTCCAACTGCTGTTTTTCATGTACAGCTTACTCCAAGATGAGTGTGATGCTATCGCAGTGCAGGATAACAGAGATGTACCACGAACCCAAGACTCAAGATGAGAATGAGAAAACTTAATAACAAAAACACAAAAACAAAACAAGTCACATTATCCTTTTAGCCTTCGGGGATCACCTCCTTAAACTGTTTTTTAAAACCTCTCTGCACTTTATATCAGGTGCAGGAGAAGTAGACTGCATACATTATTTGTTATCTATCTTTGGAGGGATTTCTTTCCCTCTACTGCACTTAATCATTCCCTTATCTGAATATTAACTCGGTGTAAAGCTCCCCAAATTTTCTAAGATCTTGAAAGAGAGCAAAACATATTGCAATGCTCTATATGTTTCCTACTAGATATGTTTCATGAAAGACTTCATTATGTCCACTTTCTTTCAAGTTTTTGTGTCAGCCCTGCATTGCTATAATTTCCACCATTCCCTGGAACATAACGAAAACTAGAGAATTGCTTTTTTTCTGGGTTCATTTTATTACATTCTTTTACATCTCTTACTTAACTACTTCTAATACCTTTCTCTGAAACTGTGTGCATTTGAGGTTTTTCTTTTTTTTTTTTTTTTCCCCCTGTTTTTTGGTGTACTGCAAGGGTACACAAAACTAGCTTATTTTTCCTAGTCAGGCAGTTTTGAATAGAAGGTGATTGTGTTTTCCAGAGATAAGTATGTAAGTCTTTTCTCCTACCGGAGGAGGATTCTATTTTAGTAGTCTATTAAGTAGACAATAAGCACTGAGTTATGAGTTGATAAGTGGATCTGCTTACCACCTAGAAACATCAATTGAAACCACAGCTTATGGTTTCTTATTGCCTCTTTTTGGTTTCTCACTGTGTCTTTTTGGTTATTGTTATTTCATTTCCGACTTAGGCTTGGACTGTTCAGCTTGGCTGTGTTAATTTTTCAGAATCAATGACTTTAATAGTTACTTCCATGAGTTTTTCCTCCTGCATTTTATCTAAGCAATTCACGAACTATTCATAAGACCATCTTTGAAAGCCTGAGATACATATCCAGGTAAATATCCATGGAAAAAATAAACACTCTGCAAATTTGCAAACAAATACAGCAATTGCCAAAGTATGGTTATCTTTTGCAGTCAGTACTGTGGTTTCCATTTGAAAAAATAAAGCTTTCTTGTCAATTTTGCTCCTAGGGCTATCTGATTCAGTGAGTAGTTGGTGAGGAAATAAATACAGATATAATAATCTGTGCTTGCTCAAAAATTAAAAAATTCTTTAGGAGGGGCCTGGGTGTGGTGGCTTATGCCTGTAATCCCAGCAATTTGGGAAGGAGAGGCGAGTGGATTACCTGAGGTCAGTTCTTGAGACCAGCCTGGCCAAAATGGTGAAACCCTAAAAAATGAGCCGGACTTGGTGGCGCAAGCCTACAGTCCCAACTACTTGGGAGGCTGGGGCAGGCGAATCGCTTGAACATTGGAGGTGGAGTTTGCAGTGAGCCAAAATCATGACACTGCACTCCAGCCTGGACAACAGAGCGAGACTCTGTCTCAAAACCAAACCAAAACAACAACAACAACAACAACAACAACAAAAACCCTTTCGGAAGGATAAAACTCATTTCCTCTATCAGCATAGTGTCACCATATTAGAGAAGTAGTAAGGTCAAGTTTTAAGACTACTGAGGCTCAAGTGTCCTCGGCTGAAGGGAAAGAGAGGATACCATTCTTGAATAGGCTATGGGGCAGCAGTAATCCGCAAACTGGTCGGTTGCTTCTGGGTTGATGGTCTAAACCTGCAGTAATCATTTGCTTGTAGAGATGACCAAGTTATCAGTTGTACTTATGTCCACATTTTTTGTTGTTTCAGAGGCTTACCACACTTCTCCAAATTTCCTTTTAATTAATTTGCAATTTTAAATCATTACGTTAAGATAAGAGGTTTTTATTAAATTTAATACAGCTCATGGTAGTTCCTACAGAAATCACTGAACTTGGCAGCCGAAAATAGTGACCAGGCTGAGGACATGCCTGAATTAAATAGGGAGATGCTATTTACTCCTTAACAGAGACACACTTTTCACCCAGAAACTTGACAACTGGAGGAGAAAAACACAGAGGTGAAGAGAAAAGAAGACTATTCTGGAAATTAACAGATCTAAATTTTGGTTGTTCTTCAACTTGTTAGCTATGTGGCCAGAAATAAGCCTCTGAACCTCTCTATCCCTTGGTTTCTTCACCCACCACTCTAAATCTGATGAAACAGAGCAGTAAGAATTTGCTGGTTTCTTATAAACATGCATTTACCATATGACTCAGCAGTTGCACTCTTGGACGTTTATCCCAGAGATGTAAAAACTTACACTCAGTAAAAACCTGTACATGAATATTCATAGCTGTTTTATTTGTAAAAGCCCAAAACTGGAAACAACCCAAGTATCTTTAAATCAGTGACTGGTTAAACGAACTGTGGCACAGCTATACTATGACATACTATGAAGCAATAAAAAAGGAATGAGCTATCGATACAGACAAAACCATGGATGAATTTCAAGGGAATTATGGTAACTAAAAATAAGCCAATCACAAAAGATTTCATATGATGTGATTTTATTTATATAATATTCTTGAAATGACAAAAGTATAGAAATGGAGAACAGATTAGTAGTTTCCAGGGGTCAGAGAGTAGAGGACGGAGGGAGGCGTGTGTGTCCATAAAAAAGGTTGCACCAGGGATCCTGGTGAGGAAGCTATTCTGTACCCTCACTGCTAGTGTTCATGTGAATCTACATATGTGATAATATTTGATGGAACCAAATACACACACAAACAGACACATATACATATAAGTGCATATAAGACTGGAGACAGTTATTTTGGTGGATTCCATAAATGTCAAATCTTTGGTTATGATATCGAAGTGTAGTTTGGCAAGATGTTACTATTGGGGAAAATAGTAACATTGTACTATTGTTCTGTGAATTATGGAGTCACAGGAATTGTAAAAAAAAAAAAAAAAAAAAAAAAAAAAAAAAAGCTTTGCCCTGTACATTTTTTTTTACAATTTCCTTTGAATCCGGGCGCGGTGGCTCAAGCCTGTAATCCCAGCACTTTGGGAGGCCGAGACGGGTGGGTCACGAGGTCGGGAGATCGAGACCATCCTGGCTAACACGGTGAAACCCCGTCTCTGCTAAGAAATACAAAAAAACACTAGCCGGGTGAGGTGGCAGGCGCCTGTAGTCCTAACTACTCGGGAGGCTGAGGCAGGAGAATGGCGTGAACCCGGGAGGCGGAGCTTGTAGTGAGCCGAGATTGCGCCACTGCACTCCAGCCTGGGCGACACAGCGAGACTCTGTCTCAAAAAATAAAAAAAAATTCCTTTAAATCTATAATTATTTCACGATAAAAAAAATTGTAAAGGAAGAATTATAGAGACTCAGATTTTTTATTTTGAGATTTAATCTACTATATGAGAAAAATAAGCTTTAATTGACCACTCTTTCCTTCCTATCCAAAGCCTAGTTAATGAGAAAATGTTGCAAGAGAAGGGGAATGAGGGGTACCTGAGACTCCAGGAGAGTAAATAACCTTTTAAAAAGCAATACAAGCCAGCAGAAAAAGGAAGGATGAGACTCTGGAGCGATTCTGTGAATCTGTGGTTTTCAAAGTTCAGTATATATCAGATTCCCAGAGCGCTTGTTTAAACAGAAATTTCTGCCCTGCAACCCCAGAGTTTCTGATTCACTAGGTCTGAGGGCAGCGGAGTGTAGTTCAAAAATCTGCATTTCTAGAAAGTTCCCATGTGATGTTGACTCCAGTGCTGATGCTGCTGCTCAGACCACACTCTGGAAACCACTGCCATAGAACCTCTGAGAGTCACAATTTGAAACTCTCTCAAGAAACTTCTAAGTAAAAGGCAATGTAATAAATTCCTTAAGAATTCTCTGTATTTACAACTCTTTATTTGTATAGTTTCCTTCCCCCTCAGTATGTTGGCTGGTAAAAATGTTCTTTTTGATTATTCATCTGTGTGGGCTCAAGAGTGTGTCACTGAGTTAATTTACAAAGCCTCTGATTGCATATCCATCACATTTGTAGAAAGTATTATCCCAGAAAAATCCATCAACACAACACATAAGCTCCTAAATGTACTGCACAATTGGCATGCAGTAGAGTAGTCAAAGAACCAATGAAATGCAAAAAGTTATCCATATGGAGATCTCAAAATAAATTAACAAATTAAATCCTATGACATTGTATGAGATCCCATTAGGGTTCATTGTTACAGTTTTCTTTAATGTTTCTAAAATAGAAATGTTGTCCTGGCAGAGCAGTGTAATGCACATGCTTTGGCATCAAATGCCACTGTTTTTTTGTTTGTTTGTTTGTTTTTTGAGACAAGGTCTTGCTCAGTCACCCAGGCTGGAGTGAATGTGCAGTGGTGCAATCATAGCTCACTGTAGCCTCCAACTCCTGGGCTCAAGCAATCCTCCCACGTCAGCCTCCTGAGTAGCTGGGATTACAGGTCCCAGCTGCCCAGCTATTTTTAAACTACCACCATGCCCAGCTATTTAAAAAAAAATTTGTAGAGACAAGTCTTGCTGTGCTGCCCAGGCTGATCTTAAACTCCTAGGCTCAAGCAATCCTTCAGACTTGGCCTCCCAAAGTGTTGGGATTACAGGTGTGAGCCTCCACACCAGGTATTGTTTCTATTTTAACTTTGCTACTTACAAGAAGTCTTAATTTGACCAACAACCAATGTAAGCTCTAGTTTCCCCATATGTAAAAAGAAGATAATGCCTAAATTGCAGGGTTTATTGGGAGAATGAATAAGAACATGCCTAGGTCGGGCACAGTGATTCATGCCTATAATCCCAGCACTTTTGGAGGCCAAGGCAGGCGGATCATGAGGTCAGGAGTTCGAGACCAGCCTGACCAACATGGTGAAACCCTGTCTCTACTAAAAATACAAAAATTAGGCAGGTGTAGTGACGGGCACCTATAATCCCAGGTACTCAGGAGGCTGAGGCAGGAGAATCACTTGAACCCGGGAGGCAGAGGTTGCAGTGAGCCGAGATCGTGCCATTGCACTCCAGCCTGGGCAACAAAGAAGACTCCGTCTCCAAAAGAAAAAATAAAAATAAAAATAAGAACATGCCTAAAATAATTAGTGTGATGTCGGACACTTAAGTTCTCGAATAGTGGCAGTGAAGATGTGAAGGAGGATAGAGTTGACTGCGATTATTAATCATCTTATTTTTTGATCATATTAAAATGGCAAAAACCACAATTACTTTTGCACCAACCTAATATTTCAGCAGATATCCTCTGAATCAGAAGTAAACAGCCATGATAATCTTACCATTAGTTATTTTACTGAGCAATTACAAGTCCCAGGCCCTCACTTTTTCATATTAATTTTTTACAACCAGTCTATGAGATGCACATATTTCTCATTTATCATATAAGGTAACTAAAACTTAAAGAGTTTAATCTATTGCTCAAGGTTATCCAGTGTATCGGTTTGCTAGGGCTCTGTAACAAAGTACCACAAAGCGGGTGGCTCAAACAACAGAAATGCATTGTTTCACAGTTCTGGAGTCAAAAAGTCCAAAATCATGGTGTTGGCAGGGTCAGTTCCTTCTGAGGGATACAAGGGAAAGATTGTTCTGGGTCCTTCTCCTTGGCGTGTAGATGGCTGTCTTCTCCCTGTGTCTCACCATGTCATTGTTCCTCTCTGCATGTCTGTCTCTGTGTCCACATTTTTCCATTTTAAAAGGACATTAGTCATTGCCAGGCACGATGGCTCACACCTGCAATTCCGGTGCCTTGGGAGGCTGAGAGAGGCAGATCACTTGAGGCCAGGAGTTCGAGACTGGCCTGGCCAACATGGTGAAACCCGTCTCTGCTAAAAAATACAAAAATTAGTTAGGTATGGTTGTGCGTGCCTATAGTTCCAGCTATTTCTACTCAGGAGGCTGAGGCATGAGAATTGCTTGAACCCAGGAGGCAGAGGTTGCACTGAGCTGAGATTGCGCCACTGCACTCCAGCCTGGGTGACAGAGTAAGACTCCGTCTCAAAAGAAAAAACCAAAGGACATTGGTCACTGGATTAGAGCCCACCCTATGGAACTCATTTTAACTTGATGACCCCTGTAAAGACCCAATCTCTAAATTATGTCACATTCTGAGGTGCTGAGAGTTAACACTCCAACATATCTTTATTGAGAGGGACAGAATTCAAATCCATAGCACACAGTCTGAGAATGAAGTCTGAGATATGAACCAGACTTCATACACAATGCTGTGGACTGAACTTTTGTATCCCTGTGAAATTCGTATCTTGAAGGCCTAATCTCTACTGTGATGGTATTTGAAATGGGGCATCTGTGAGGCTTTAATAGATTTAGATGAGGTCAGGAGAGTGAAGCCCTTGTGATGGAATTAGCACCCTTAAAGAAGAAAAGGCCAAAGCCTCCTCTCCCTCTGCCACGTGAGAATGCAACAGGGAGTGGCCATCTGCATGCCAAGAAATGGGCCCTTATCATACCCCAAATCTTCCTGCACATTGATCCTGGATTGCTCAGGTTTTGGAACTGCAGGAAATCGATGTTCATTGTTTAAGCCACCCAGTCTATGGTATTTTGTTATAGCTGCCTGAGTTGACTAAGATAGGCAATGTATGACATTGCTGTTTGGCCCAGTACTTTTAGGAAATGTGGATCCCATTGGTAGTGCTCAGTAATCAAATTTATTTGATCCTCATGTTCAGTAGACATGTTATTTTTCTTCGTGTATTGCCAACTCTTTTATATGATACATGAAACATATTGAAAAACATAGACTTGCTATCTTTATATTCCACATGTTGGCAGAATCTTTCCAAGAAAAGTGATTTTCAGATCATTCCTTGAGAGCGTTGAGGCTGAGAAGTGGTCTTTGCATATTTATATTTAGAAATTCTTGAGTCCAAAATCTAAATAGTGAGTCTTGGTAGAAGAGAAAAACAGTCATAATTTATGTAAAATAGTTGTTCCTAGGTGATGAACCAAAGCAGGGACTACATTTAAGAGGTAGAATGGTATTGTCAAAGTCAGTGTACAATCAGGCAATTAAAGAGATTATTTTATCCAAACTATTGCAGTTACCGAGGAATGTCTCAAAAGAAAGGGAAGCAGGATTTTATAGATATAAGAGAACAAAAAGTTTAAGGGATTTCTTAACCACCACTGTTTTCTAGAAGCATAGGGATTAGGTCACATTCAACATCGTCAGTCTCCACTTCTACTTAAGATCAATAAACATTATAGGATGCTAGGATGCTGAACAACGTAGAGGTGATCATCAGAAACCTGAGTAAGACAGAGCAGGGTCTAAGAAATAGTCTCTCAAGAATTCTTGTTGGCATTGTTGTCGTAACATCCTTAAAACAGCTGTTGAGAAGTGGTGGCAAAGGCCAGTTGTTTCAAAGTAATAGAGATCAGGATCCTCAAAAGAAGTGTTTAAAATGAAAAACATTAACATCAAAGATTATGTTAAAGACCAGAGTTTAACCCTGAGCATACCAGTCCAGCAAATTCCAAAAGGTGGGTGGGGAAAATCTTTCAGTTACTCAGTACCATTCACTGAGTTTCTTGAAGCTAGGATGTCAATGTTCTTGATGATGTTCAGTCTTGATTAGCTTTCCTCTAAGAGAATGAAAGACCTGAGCTTTTCACCAGAATTTGTTAGTGGCTCAGACAGTGGTTTGTGCAGGGGAAAGTCTGGCCTCAGTGTAATCTGCTGCAGTGGTGAGTTCTTCAAAGTTTGAATCAAGTAGTTGGACTTTGGCTGGTAGAATTTCTTCAGAAAGGGCTAGCTGCTAGACAACCTAGAGTTCCAACAGGAATCTGGGTAATCAGATGTTATTTTTCAATGACACCAAGTCAGGGAAAGAGAGAAAAATTGGAAACATTAGTTTGTAGGATTGTAGCCAGATACTGAAGCAAACTGGAAGGCTTCACAGTTTGGTACGGATTAACAATTTGGGTAAGATAACAGGATCCAGTTCAATTTTTAGGAAGGTATCCAAACTGCTTTTTCCACAGAGGAGAGGAAGTCATTTAAATCATTCTAGACAAGTCAGAATTTGCATATGCATCAGTTACCTGCAATTTATAAAACTCTATAATATGGCTAAGAGAAAATTATGTCTACAGTCTGATAAACAGGAAGGAGCAGCTTGCTATAGTTTTCCACTGAAACAAACCATTTCTCTCTATAGTTAGCCCTCTTTTGATCAAAAATAATCCCAAAGAAAGATTATTCTTGATCACAAGATAAGGCTAATACCATCAGATTTGGCCTGATTATTTACATTGTTGTCTTAAAGATGAGAATTCACTACATAGGGCTTCTTATATTTGCTTTGCTGGAAGTTTTCATAAGGAATCTCAAATTGGATTTTTAAAAGCCACTTGAGGTTAGGAAGCTATATCAAGAACTCGCCAACAGACTTACCTACAGTATCTATAAATTTTGGTAAATTATTATAGATACTTGTCTTTTAGAGATCCCCAAAATATCTCAGGTTTTCTGGGCCTGCTATAGGAAGTATCCTTCACCTGTAAATTTGGGTACCTCGTTAGCCAGGAATCAGGCCAGTTGTCCCAAGAGGGCTTTAAATGAGCATACCTGATGTCTCCAATATTTCATGCAAACAAGGAAGAGTTTATTGAACCTATGCAAATAACTAAGTTTTGAAATATAATAAGAATACTCAGTAAGAATTTCTGAATTCTCTAACAGTCAAACACGAAGAAAAAAATACCATTGACAAATGTTTCATTTATATTTGCAAAGCATAGACTCCTGAATTGTTATGAGTTTCAGTTAGCTTAAGAGAAAATAGAAAAGGGTTTCCTACATCCAAAAAAATCAACTATTAAAATATCAACAATATTCCAAACAAAAGCCACAGTCATCCCTCATCAGTTCCTTCAGTCCTGTGTAATTCTTGCTCTGCTTCCTCTTGGCTTAACAGCTTCATGTATACATCTGCCTCTCCAACCAGGGCTGTGGAAATCCTGACTCAGACTGCTGGTACAGTCTCAAGGTTGTGTAAGTGATGGCATCAGAAGCTTCTGGCCCAAATGAAAAGTACCTGGCATAGAGCTTTTCCATGGGACTCTGAGATAATCCTTTGTTGAGACAAAGCACTCCAGCTAGATTTGCAAGAGCTTTCAGAGAAGCACCACAAAGCAAAAATCTATTTGTAAATGACAGAAGACTTAAAAATTATTTTGAAAAATCATTTTCAAACGTGAAAGATCTAAGGAGTATTTATCACAAGAATCCCCATTTGAAAAATACTGGCTTACAGGCACAGAAAAACAAAGATAGCATGTTCTCACTTACCTGAGGAATCTTAAAATAATCACACTCAAAGGAGCAGATAGAATGGCAGTTACAGAGGATGGGGGTAGAGGGAATGGGGAGGTGATGGTCAAAGGCTATAAAATCTTTGTTAGGAGGAATCTGGTTTGCTTTTGCTTTTTGAGTTCTGTTGCACAGTGTAGTAAGTATAGTTAATAATAAAGTATTGTACATTTCAAAATTGGGAAGAGTAAATATGTTCTCACACAAAAAATGACTAGCATTTGAAGTGATGGATATGTTAACTGGCTCAATTTAATTATTTCACATGATAGACATAAATCATATTATCACTTTGTACCCCATA
The DNA here is from genome assembly GCF_008728515.1 of Papio anubis. Taxonomy (NCBI): domain Eukaryota; kingdom Metazoa; phylum Chordata; class Mammalia; order Primates; family Cercopithecidae; genus Papio; species Papio anubis. Next base: position 30,540,372 of record NC_044983.1, read on the forward strand.
TACTTATAATATCATAAATTGTCAATTTACAGATTTTTTATAAAAGGAAAGCACTGACTTAGAAGAAGCCAATTTCAAATTAAAGAATAAAAGTTGTTACCAAGTTAACATTTTAAAAATTATTGAAACTTATGACTCGTGCAGTGCTCTCTAATAGCAGGACAAAGTGACATCGGGACTCAAAGAAAAACACATTTTGGACATCAAAGCCTTTGATGACTCTCTGACTCTCTAGGAATTTCCCATACAGCAAACAATTTCTGAAATATTTATAATGATAACATTCTGCCCATACAGATTTATCCTAGCGAAGGTTAAGCATCTCTTCTGAGTTGACAGTGACTCCCTTGCAATTTGTCAATAGTAACATATCAAATAAACCTAATTCTTTTCAGTAACTTTCTTTTCATAAGGTGAAATAACAAATCCTTTGCGATTTTCGGAGGCCCTCTGGAAGATACCAAAGACAGTTTCAGATGCAATAGATATCACTTAGGAATCAGTTTTCGGAGGGAAAATATCAAAGATTGTCAGGAGATTGGGACACTTGACTAGGATACGGCCATGAGTTACTGATAAACAATACTTTGCTACCTTAACTAAGGTGACAGCAAAAAGAGTGAAAAAGTAGGCACAGGCAGTAACATGATTGTAAGGAATTTTAGCTTTTTCAAAAGGGAGAAGACTTTACTAAATAAGCAAGGACGTGATAAACTCTACACAAAATACAGGAAGTTATTCTAAGACATGGAATCTTTGCCTTCCAGGCAGATTACTCAGAAGGTAAAGAAAAAATATTATTAAGAGTAGACCAAGAAGTCAAGAAAATGTTGTGTTTTTAAACAGAGACAAAATTAAATTCTACTTTGTATCAGTATGGTATTTCATACTGAAGATCTTTTTGAAGTCTTATAAATGAATTCATCAAGCCTTAGCCAGCACTGACCACAGCAAATTTTGTTTCCTACAAGCGTTTTACAACTTTCTACGTCTATTCAGCTTTTGTCCTACACATTAACAACTAGCTATATGACTCAGAATAAAAAAACTCTATTTTAACAAAAACATTTTCTACAAACCTTGCATACAAAATTGCATCTCTCTGCCATTATTATGCCTTGTGGAATCTCATTCATGTTTATTGATTATAATTTTTAAATAGAAATAGTAACATCTGTTGCACAAAGAAAAAAGGGAAAAGGATAATTGTGATCTTTCTGTCATACATAAGCTTTTTGTAACACACTAGTGGAACTCATGAATACACATCTCACGACTTTTAATAGCCATGCATATTCTTTACAGCACGACTTATGCAAAGTGGCAAAAATGAACACATTTATTAAAACTGAATGTACATGCTTCTCTATAGCATATAGAAACAAAAGGCAAAAAGTATATAAACTTAACATTATGCTTGCTTACCAATATTTCACTTTCCTCTCTTGCACAGAAATTACACAAATATCAAATGAATATTCATTAATTAATTCAATTTAGCTTCAATCCAAGGTTTTAAGTTACCAAATATCTTGGAAATTGTCTTCAAGCTGACATGCTCCAAAATATTACCACCATTGAAAGTTTGTTAGGATAATGACTCAATTTGCTTAAACACAAATTTTTGTTTTTATTATTTTAAACATTAAGTAGAAGTAATGCTAGATTATTTGGTTGGCAAATCTATTTAAGTTTAGGAAGAACATTCACAAGTAGAATAGAAGCATGCTTGTGTTATATTTAACACTAAAAACTCGGAGAAAACATAGCTATTTTTACTAAATCAACCTTATTAATTATTTGATGATCAAAATAATAATTATTGTTAATTAATGTTTGCCAAACATTTACCTAGATTTTGTGAACTTGAATGATTGTTTCTGAGTTATGTTCCTACCAGATACATCTTTTTCACCTACATTAAAAGTATTTAAGGCTCAATTTCCTTAACTTCTGGGAATTTGGGAAATATTTGGTTTATATAAATGGTTATTTATTTCTAAGCCAATTAGAATAGAGCTTCTTTAAGAGATTCTCTAACCTAATTTAGTGACACCATCCTGAGATAGGGAAATATTTTATTTTTATTTTTTTCAGAGATGGGCTAGATTAGAACTCCTGCCTTCAGACTCCTGAGTAGCTAAGGTTGCAACTTCCATAGTAGCTGAAATTGTAGGTGCATGCCACCGTACCTGGCCAACAGGGAAATATTACATACTCTAACAATGAGTGGTGATGTCCTTTCTTAATTACAGACATGTAGACATTAAAGCAGAGATAGCAAGAATTTAGTTTCAATTCTAACATTTAAGCCATGGGTCAAGAGTGAACACAGAATCACAAAACTTATTGTTTTATATCAAAGAGCTGTTCTCTTCTCATGATTCTTGATTTGAGCTCAAAACAGACAAACAGAAAAGAGTAGCAAACCAAATTCTCTGCTGTCTTTCACCCGTAAGAGACAAGATCTCTAAAAGTCAATAATCCCCTTTTCAGAGATGATCAAGTGGTCAGACCACGAAACCAAAACCAGTGCCAGAAATCAAGTGAGTACTAAAAATATATATGTATAAATCACATCTTTGCCTTGCTACCAATAGACAAGGGTCCATATCACAGGACCAGGAGTTAGACTCATTCATAGTTCCTTGGACCAGTAATGGAGCACAAAGGGCCCAAAGAAGCCTTATTACCTGGGTGGAGTAAGCAAAGATCCTAGTGCAGGAGCCAGTGTATCCAAGTCATGGCACCAAACTATCAAATACAAGATGCACCAGATCATTAAAGAGAAAATTTTATTCAAACCATTGCAAAATGGAGAACATTGATTTATGGCGAATATCTTGAAGAAAAGGAAGGGGGCCTGGGGTTCTATAAAGGCAGGAAAAAAAGGGAGTCATCCAGAAGTCTTATAAAAGTCATGAAGAAGGGTGGAGATGGGTCTTATCTCAGAATATGGCAGGGCAGTGTGGGCCTTTGCATTAGTTGTTTGCCAGACACTAAAGGGTAGAGAGGTTTCTTAATCTTTACTCTTTTCCAGAAGCACAGGGCTCAGGTAAGATTGAATATTTTTCATGCCTTTCATCCTCTCTGTCTGATCTCTTTCAAACCATCTTTTTTGTTGAGGCTATATGAAATGTTTACTGTTTTACCTTCCAATCAACTCCATAAAAACAGTTGATCTAAAACATCTAGCTAAGTTCCACTACATTTTAGTCATTCATTATGGAACATCGTCCCAGGGAGGGTTTATTCTCTCTGTCTAAGCAAGCAATGGAGGGAGATCTTTTGGAAATGGCCTACTATTTGATGGGAAGCAAGGACAAGGTCTACATTAGTGGATCACAGAGTTTTTGCCACTGAGATCCACCATCCAAAATGCATTCATTATTATCTCTGCATGTGTTTATTTAACTGCGACAATAGTTTAATGATTTTCATAACACAAAACTTCACAATGTGTGATGACACTGATATCTTCTAGTCTATTCCCCGCCATTCTATTTCATTTTTTTATAGCTTATAGTGACTCATTAAAATTGATTTCCATGAATGCAATGCAACACACAGTTTGAAGTCCACTGGATAATATTTTAAAACTATTATTATAAAATGAATTTGGTAACCTTTTCAAAATTGTACTAGTATCATTTCTGTGGTTTTTAAGAATATAAATATTTTGCGTTCTAGTCTTTTTTTCACATAAGTATATGGCAGATTCCTATAAATATTTTAACAGATCAGCAGTTTCCAGTGCCATGTTTGGGTGATGATATTTTACCAGAGATAGTCTGTAATGAAAAATTGAGAGAAATGATGACAATGTAATTTGCAGACAAGTATACTTAGTTATTTATAATACATTTGTGGACATGTATATTTAGCTATTTATTCAACAAATATTCAGTGCCTTTTATATCTTAAGAAGAGTTCACGATAATTAGAGGCAAACAAGAAAGGCAAAGTTCCTGCTTAGATGAAATTTACATTCTAGTATAAAAATTGCCATATTTATTATTATTATTATTATTATACTTAAAGTTCTGGGATACAGGTGCAGAACACGCAGGTTTGTTACATAGGTATACATGTGCCATGGTGGTTTGCTGCACTCATCAACCCACCATCTACATTAGGTATTTCTCCTAATGCTATCCCTCCCCTAGCCCCCAACCCCATGATAGGCCCCAGTGTGTGATGTTCCCCTCCATGTGTCCATGTGTTCTCACTCTTCAACTCCCACTTATGAGTAAGAACATGCAGTGTTTGTTTTTCTGTTCCTGTGTTAGTTTGCTGAGAATAATAGCTTTCAGCTTCATCCACATCCCTGCAAAGGACACAAACTCATCCTTTTTTAATGGTTGCATAGTATTCTGTGGTGTATATGTGGCACATTTTCTTCATCCAGTCTATCATTGATGGGTGTTTCGATTGGATCCAAGTATTTGCTATTGTGAATATGCTACAATAAACATACATGTGCATATGTCTTTATAGTAGAGTGATTTATAATCCTTTGGGTATATATCCAGTAATGGGATTGCTGGGTCAAATGGGATTTCTCATTCTAGATCCTTGAGGAATTGCCACACTGTCTCCCACAATGGTTGAACTAATTTACATTCCCACCAATAGTGTAAAAGCATTCCTATTTCCCCACATCCTCTCCAGCATCTGTTGTTTCCTGACTTTTTAATGATCGCCATTCTAACTGGTGCGAGATGGTATCTCATTGTGGTTTTGAGTTGCATTTCTCTAATGACCAGTGATGATGAGCTTTTTTTCATATGTTTGTTAGCCGCATAAATGTCTTCTTTTGAGAAGTATCTTTTCATGTCCTTTGTCCACTTTTTGATGGGGTTGTTTGTTTGATTTTCTTGTAAATTTGTTTAAGTTCCTTGTAGATCCTGAATATTAGCCCTTTGTCAGATGGATAGATTGCAAAAATTTTCCCCCATTCTGTAGGTTGCCTGTTCACTCTGATGATAGTTTCTTTTGCTGTGCAGAAGCTCTTTAGTTTAATTAGATTCCATTCATCAATTTTGGCTTTTGTTCCCATTGCCTTTGGTGTTTTAGTCATGAAGTTTTTGCCCATGTGTATGTCCTGAATGGTACTGCCTCGGTTTTCTTCTAGGGTTTTTACGGTTTTAGGTCCTACGTTTGTCTTTCATCCATCATGAGTTAATTTTTGTATAAGGTGTAAGGAAGGGGTCCAGTTTCAGTTTTCTGCATATGGCTAGACAGTTTTCCCAACACTATTTATTAAATAGGGAATCTTTTCCCCATTGCTTATTTTTGTCAGGTTTGTCAAAAATTGGATAGTTGTAGCTGTGTGGCATTATTTCTGAGGCCTCTGTTCTGTTACATTGGTCTATATATCTGTTTTGATACCAGTACCATGCTGTTTTGGTTACTGTAGCCTTGTAGTATAGTTTGAAGTCAGGTAGTGTGTTGTCTCCAGCTTTGTTCTTTTTGCTTAGGATTGTCTTGGCTATGCAGGCTCTTTTTTGGTTCCATATGAAACTTAAAGCAGTTTTTTCTAATTCTGTGAAGAAAGTCAATGGTAGCTTGATGGGGATAGCATTGAATCTATAAATTACTTTGGGCAGTATGGCCATTTTCACAATATTGATTCTTCCTATCCATGACCATGGTATGCTTTTCCATTTGTGTCCTCTCTTATTTCCTTGAGCAGTGGTTTGTAGTTCTCCTTGAATAGGTCCTTCACATCCCTTGTAAGTTGTATTCCTAGGTATTTTATTCTCTTTGTAGCCATTATGAATGAGAGTTCACTCATGATTTGCTTCTCTGTCTATTATTGGTGTATAGGAACGCTTGTTATTTTTGCATGTTGATTTTGTATCCTGAAACTTTGTTGAAGTTGCTTATCAGCCTAAGGAGATTTTGGGCTGGGACAATGGGGTTTTCTAAATATACAATCATGTCATCTGTAAACAGAGACAATTTGACTTCCTCTCTTCCAATTTGAATATACTTTATTTCTTTCTTTCACCTGATTTCCCTGGCCAGACCTTCCAATACTATGTTGAATAGGAGTGGTGACAGAGGGCATCCTTGTCTTGTGCCAGTTTTCAAAGGGAATGCTTCCAGCTTTTGCCTTTTCAGTATGATATTGCCTGGGGGTTTGCCATAAATGGCTCTTATTATTTTGGGATACATTCCATCAAGAGCTAGTTTATTGAGAGCTTTTAACATGAAGGAGTGTTGAATTTTATCAAAGGCCTTTTCTGTACCTATTGAGAAAATCTCATGTGGTTTTTATCATTGGTTCTGTTTATGTGATGGATTATATTTATTGATTTGTGTATGTTGATCCAGCCTTGCATCCCAGGATGAAGCTGTCTTGATCGTGGTGGATAAGCTTTTTGATGTGCTGCTGAATTTGGTTTGCCAGTATTTTATTCAGGATTTTTGCATCAATGTTCATCAGGGATATTGGCCTGACATTTTCTTTTTTTGTTTTGTCTCTGCCAGGTTTTGATATCAGGATGATGCTGGCATCATAAAATGAGTTAGGGAGGAGTCCCTCTTTTCCTATCATTTGGAATAGTTTCAGAAGAATTGGTACCAGCTCCTCTTTGTACCTCTGGTAGAAATCAGCTGTGAATCTGTCTGATCTTGGGCTTTTTGATTGGTAGACTATTAATTACTGCCTCAATTTCAGAACTTGTTATTGGTCTATTCAGGTATTCGACTTCTTCCTGGTTTAGTCTTGGGAGGGTGTATGTGTCTAGGAGTTTATCAATTTCTTGTAGATTTTCTAGTTTATTTGCGTAAAGGTGTTTACAGTATTCTCTGATGGTAGTTTGTATTTCTGTGGGATCAGTGGTGATATCCCCTTTATCATTTTTTATTGTGTCTATTTGATTCATCTCTCTTTTCTTCTTTATTAGTCTGGCTAGCGGTCTTTTTTTTTTTTTTTTTTTTTGTCTTTTCAAAAAAACCAGCTCCTGGATTCACTGATTTTTTTAAAGGGTTTTTCATGTCTCTATCTCCTTCAGTTCTGCTCTGATCTTAGTTATTTCTTGCCTTCTGCTAGCTTTTGAATGTGTTTGCTCTTGCTTCACTAGTTCTTTTCATTGTGATGTTAGGGTGTCGATTTTACATCTTTCCCACTTTCTCCTGTGGGCATTTAGTGCTATAAATTTTCCTCTACACACTGCTTTAACTGTGTCCCAGAGATTCTGGTATGTTGTGTCTTTGTTCTCACTGGTTTCAAAGAACTTATTTATTTCTGCCTTCATTTCATTATTTACCCAGTAGTCATTCAGGAGCAGGTTTTTCAGGTTCCATGTAGTTGTGCGGCTTTCAGTAAGTTTCTTAATCCTGAGTTCTAATTTGATTGCACTGTGGTCTGATTCCCATTCTTTTTTGTTTGCTGAGCAGTGTTTTACTTCCAATTATGTGGTCAGTTTTAGAATAAGTGCGATGTGGTCCTGAGAAGAATGTATATTCTGTTGATTTGGGGTGTAGAGTTCTGTAGATGTCTATTAAGTCCACTTGGTCCAGAGCTGAGTTCAATGGAATATCCTTGTTAATTTTCTGTCTTGTTGATCTGTCTAATGTTGACAGTCGGGTATTAAAGTCTATCACTATTATTGTGTGGGAGTCTAAGTCTCTTTGTAGGTATCTAAGAACTTGCTTTATGAATCTGAGTGCTCCTTGTATTGGGAATCTGGTTGCTCCTTGTACTGGATGCATATGTATTTAGGATAGTTAACTCTTCTTGTTGCATTGATCTCTTTACCATTATGTAATGCCCTTCCTTGTCTTTTTTGATCTTTGTTGATTTAAAGTCTGTTTTATCAGAGACTAGGATTGCAACCCCTGCTTTTTCTTGCTTTCCATATCTTGGTAAATATTCCTCCATCCCTTTGTTTTGAGCCTGTGTGTGTCTTTGCACGTGAGATGTGTCTCCTGAATACAGCACACCAATGGGTCTTGAGTCTTTCTCCAATTTGCCAGTCTGTGTCTTTAATTGGGGCATTTAGCCCAGTTACATTTAAGATTAATATTGTTATATGTGAATTTGATCCTGTCACTATGATGCAAGCTGGTTATTTTGCCCATTAGTTGCAGTTTCTTCATGGTGTCAATGGTCTTTACAATTTGATATGTTTTTGTGGTGGCTGTTACCAGTTTTTCCTTTCCATATTTAGTGCTTCCTTCAGGAGCTCTTGTAAGGCAGGCCTGGTGGTGGCAAACCTCTCAGCATTTGAGTGTCTGCAAAGGATTCTATTTCTCCTTTACTTATGAAGCTTAGTTTGGCTGGATATGTAATTCTGGGTCAAAAATTCTTTTCTTTAAGAATGTTGAATATTGGCCCCACTCTCTTCTGGCTTGTAGGGTTTCTGCAGAGAATTCCGCTGTTCGTCTTGGACTTTCTTGAAGAAATGTGCTTCTCTTTGTGGGCAATGTGACCTTTCTCTCTGACTGCGCTTAACATTTTTTCCTTTATTTCAACCTTGGTGAATCTGACGATTATGTGTCTTGAGGTTTCTCTTCTTGAGAATTATCTTTGTGGTGTTCTCTGTATTTCCTGAATTTGAATGTTGGCCTGTCTTGCTAGGTTGGGGAAGTTCTCCTCGATAATATCATGAACAGTGTTTTCCAACTTGGTTCCATTCTCCACGTCACTTTCAGGTACACCAATCAAACACAGATTTGGTCTTTTCACATAGTCCCATATTTCTTGGAGGCTTTGTTTGTTCCTTTTCATTCTTTTTTCTCTAATCTTGTCTTCACACTTTATTTCATTAAGTTAATCTTCAGTCTCTGATATTCTTTCTTCTGCTTGATCTATTTAGCTGTTGATACTTGTATATGCCTCAAGAAGTTCTCATGCAGTGTTTTTCAGCTCCATCAGGTCTTTTATGTTCTTCTTTAAAGTGGGTATTCTAGTAAGCAATTCTTGTAACCTTTTTTCAAGGTTCTTACCTTCCTTGCATTGGGAGGAGTTTGTTATTACCCCCTTCTAAAATCTAATTCTGTCAATTCGTCAAACTCATTCTGCATCCAGTTTTGTTCCCTTGCTGGTGAGGAGTTTGTGATCCTTTGTAGTAGAAGAGATGTTCTGGTTTTTGGAATTTTCAGCCTTTTGTGCTGATTTATCCTCATCTGTGTGGATTTACCTACCTTTGGTCTTTGATGCTGGTGACCATTGGATGGGGTTTTTGTGTGGACATCCTTTTTGTTGATATTGATGCTATTCCTTTCTGTTTGTTAGTTTTCCTTCTAATAGTCAGGCCCCTCTATTGCAGGTCTGCTGGAGTTTGCTGGAGGTCCACTCGAGACCCTGTTTGCCTGGATGTCACCAGCAGAGGCTGCAGAACAGCAGAGATTGCTGCCTGTTCCTTCCTCTGGAAACTTTGTCCCAGAGGGACACCCGCCAGATGCCAGCTGGAACTCTCTTGTATGAAGTGTCTGTCGACCCCTGCTAGGAGGTTTCTCCCAGTCAGGAGGCATGGGGATCAGGGAACCACTTGAGGAGTTTAGCAGAGTTCGAGCACTGTGCTAGGAGATCTGCTGCTCTCTTCAGAGCCAGCAGGAAGGAATGTTTAAGTCTGCTGAAGCTGCACCCACAGCTGCCCCTTTCCCCAGGTGCTCTGTTCCAGGGAGATGGGAGTTTTATCTATAGGCCCCTGACTGGGGCTGCTGCCTTTCTTTCAGAGATGCCCTACCAGAGAGGAGGAATCTAGAGAGGCAGTCTGACTACAGTGTCTTTGCCAAGCTGCAGTGGGCTCTGTCAAGTTCAAACTTCCTGGTGGCTTTATTTACACTGTGAGGAGAAAACTGCCTATTCAAGCCTCAGTAATAGTGGACACCCCTCCCCCAACCAAGCTAGAGTGTCCCAGTTGGACTTTAGACTGCTCTGCTGGCAGCAAGAATTTCAGGCCAGTGGACCTTAGCTTGCTGGGCTCCATCAGAGTGGGATCCACTGAGCTAGATCACTTGGCTTCCTGACTTCAGCCCCCTTTCTAGGGGAGTGAGTGGCTCTTTCTTGCTGGCATTCCAGGTGCCACTGGGGTATGAAAAAAAGACTCCTGCAGCTAGCTTGTTGTCTGCCCATATGGTCACCCAGTTTTGTGCTTCAAGCCATGTTTCTTTTATTGAAAAATATAGAACTTTTCCTTCTCGCATTCAACTTCTTGAGAGGATCTCTTCGATAATGTGTGCATGTACATAGTTCACATCAAATATATTATGTATAACGTGTATCAAAGTGTTAAGGTATTCTTCTTTACATATAGTGTTAGTAGCTGGTGATTTTTTTTTCTTCAAAAATAAATTTGGAAACTTGTCAGTTCATAATTTTTTTAAGTGTTATTTTACTATCTCATGAAATCCGAAAGCCTAGAATACACTAGATAACTCTTGATTTCCACTCCCACCCTGCTATGAAGTGATAATTCACATCTGGCTATAACTTCATAAAAGGGGCAGGATGACCCATTTCCTAAAAGACCACTATTAACTTGAAGACCTGTGTCTCTTGTCTCACTTCTAAAAGTGATTTAAAACTCAGTAACTCATTCTGAAATCCACTGTATAAGAAATAGTAATGTTTAGGGTCATTTAAAAGAAAGATTAGTTTAATAAATTTTGGCACCCTCTTTAACACATAAAACCATGACATGTGCTAAGTATAACCATATTTTGTGCAGAATGTGATTCAAAAGACTGATTTAATAGCTATAGGCCAAGAAGTGTTGAAAACTCTTGCCCAGTTTATGGTTTCCAATATAGGACACATATCCACAGAATAAGAAACTCAAGAATTAAACTGATGACTGTGTCAACCTCTGGAGAAACTCTTTTTTAAGACACAAAGCCAAATTTTCACCTTCATTTATGCACACTCATCTCCTGAAGGCTTCCTTATGCATTTACGTGTGAAGGAAGGGGAGGATTTGACTCAATCTCGTTGTCTGTCATCTTTCTTCCTCTCCCATTCTGAAATAGCTTTTCACAGTTGGGGAAAAATAAAGATTTGACCTTCCCACAGTGAATGATAACACCTGATCTTTACATAGTGTTTATTATATGACAGAGATCATTTCATGCACTTTGCAACTAAGAACTCATTTATTCTTTACAACACTGTAAGTACTATTATCCCCATTGTACAGACAAGAAAAATGAGCTTCTGTATTAGTCCATTTTCACACTGCTATAAAGAACTTCCTAAGACTGGGTAATGTACAGAGGAAAGAGGTTTAACTGACTCACAGTTCCGCATGGCTAGGGAGGCCTCAGGAAACTTACAATCATGTGGAAGAGAAAGCAGGCATGTCTTATATGGTGGCAGGTGAGAGAGAGAGAGAGCTTGTGAAGGAGGAACTGTCAAACACCAATTAGATCTTTTGAGAACTCACTCACTATCATAAGGACAGCATAGACAAAACCACCCCCATGATCCAATCACCTCCCGCTAGGTCCTTCTCTCCACACGTGGGGATTATGGGGATTACAATTCGAGATGAGATTTGGATGTGGGCACAGCCAGAACATATCAGGTACAAACAAGTAGTGGAGTTAAAAATCAAACCATCTAGCTCTGTAGTCCAGGCTCTTAACCACTACATTCTATAACCTCTTGAGAGAGGAAAACTTAGATTGGGCAATATTAGCATCCAATTGCCAGTGCAAAAGGGAAAGGAAGTCAGCACACCAGCTTATTAGTTACCCAAGATCAATAAGAGACCTGTAAATACTGGACTCCAGGTTATAGGCTTGGTAAGTCCAAGTGATTTCTCTCATGAATCCAAATCCCTGCCAGTAATGCAGATATTCTAACTTGAGACTTACCGTCCAGACTGAAAATTCCAAATGAGAAAAACCAAGTAAGTTAGAGTTTCTGCAGTTACAAAGTGCTATGGTTTGAATGTCCCTACCAAAACTCAGGTTGAAATAAAATTGTCATTGTAATAGTATTTATGAGATGGGGCCTTTAAAAAGGCGATTAGGCCATGAGGGCTCTGCCTTCATAAATACATTGATGTCATTATTGCAGGAGTGGATTAGTTATCACAGGAGTGGGTTAGTTATCGTGGGAGAGGTTTCCTGATAAAAGGATAAATTCCAACCCCTTCCACTCCATCTTCAGTGCTCACTTCATCCTTCCACCTTCTGCCATGGGATCATCATCCCCAGATGCCAGCACGATGTTCCTGGACTTCCCAGCCCCACAACCATGAGCCAAATAACTTTTCTTCTTTATAAATTACCCAATTGATGGTATTCTGTTATAGCAGCAGAAAACAGACAAGACACAAAGGAAGGCAGATAATTACCCTCCCCCAACAGTTCATGTTACCCCCAAAATATTGTTTTAATCAGTGCAAGACTACCAAACTGTATGTATCTGACCTTCAGGGAAATATAAATAGAGAATGTAAATGAATTCAACCTTTCTTTTCCCTATACTCTCATTTCTGTCAAATATAAAACCCTGTGGGTTTTATTCTTGTTCCAGTTTACATAATCACATTCCAAATTACTTATGTGGACTTTTATGAGGGCCTTTTTTTTCACACCTCTCTCCTTTTCTCATCAGCCTCTGCAGTCAGCTTTATACAAGAGTTATATTTCATTCATTTCATTTTCTTTTCTTTCTATTTCATAAGTTCTGGGACTTGGCTGTCAACCGCATCTTGATCTTGGTAATTAAATTGTTCATAAGCTCTGAACATGTTGTAACTCATGTCATATTCATGTACACTTTTCTGCCCCAACTTGATAAAATGAGTGATACTGGGACACCATTGTCATACACACCTCCAGACCTGGGTGTGTCCACTTCAAATGCCTGAACTTGTTCAAATAGAAATGGGATTACTAAAACAACTATATATCCTCCTCATGCTGGTTTTAGTAGGAAGTAGAGGTTAAAGCTCTCCAGTGAAAAGCATGGGGCTGGAAGAAGGAAGTCTCTCTAAGGCAGAAGTCCTTTGGAAAAACTGAAGACGACATCCTAGATAATTTAAAGTCATATGTAGCAATGGAAGTTTCTCTCATTAATTTAGCAAAAAGTCATAGGCAAATCATGCAACTTTAGAGCAGGTACCAGGCTGTGCCAATAATTCCACCCTTCACCTCCACACAAGGTCAGTCCATAGAACAAAATACCAAAGGCCTTAGTGTTCAGGTCTTTTGCTCCTGACATTCTCCCTTCATCTTTCCCCATCCCCTTTTTTAGTGCACTGCAGATGAGTATGTCTTAATTTCTTAAGTTAATTTGCATTGGCATTAAGCACCTGCTTTACTTATTTCCTTCCTCAATGACTCTCAGACTTTGTTTCCTCATGTCCTTCCAGGGCCCTGCCCCATGCCTTCTGCTAAATGCTAAAGTCATGCAACAATTTAGTACTGTGTAGGGTAGGATGGTTCGCAAAAGGAAATCTCTCAAAGGAGTTTCATGGTCTCTGTGACTCAAGGTAGCATTGTATGACCTTCGGCCCCCTCTATGGGCTGGGCTATGGCAGACTTTGTTTGCCCTCATTGCTCTCTTTGCTTTCCTTGATCTTGTCCCTGTCCGTCTTCATTTTCTCCCTTCTCACTTTCTTCCCTATTGTTACTCACAGTTTAAGTTATGGAAGAAAAAATCTTAATACTTATTGGCCACTTGAGGATACACTTCATAACTTGGAAAATGAAAATAAACACTTTAATAGTTTTGTACTTGATATGATGACTCTTTTAAACAAGACACTTTTCATCTAGTCATGGCCTTAGATTTATGAAAAAAAAAGTTGCAAAGATAGTACAGAGAGTTCCTGTATACCTGTCTTCTAGCTTACGCTAATGTGGAAAACTTACATGAATGTGGTACAGTTGTCCAAAAAACGAATTCACATTGGTATCATTCTATTCACTAAACTTCAGACTTTACTCATATTTCATTGGTTTTTTCATTATTATCCTTTTTCTTTTCCCAGATCTAATTCAGAATAACATGTGTGTTACTACATGATGATTTAAAATGTTTATAAAAACAAGACCTCTACCTATGCTCATGTTAGTATGCGTGTGTGTGTGTGGGTGTGTGTGTATGTGGGTGTGTGTGTGTGTTGCTGTGTGTATATCTTTATTTACTAATAAAACTAGAAGGACTGTGAATTCGACATGGAGACTTTTCTTACTAGCCTTTTAAGATAGACATTGCTGACACGTGGACAGGGATTGAATTAGTACAAATATTAAATATCATTAAGCCTTCTTTTTTGAGTTCTGACTGCACATCAACTTCACCTGAAGAATGTTTGTAAAATACACATGCTTCTTCCCCACCCAAAATCTATTGAATCAGAATCTCTAGGGTGTGAGGACCAACAGTTGTGCTTTTACCACCTCCACTCCACCCTAGTACTGGATGGTAAAGGCCAGAAAAGATTACCTTAGGCATTCTCATTTCAGAAGCTAAAAGAGACATTCAATTTTCTCTCCCCTAATTTGGGACACTAATAGCTGAGTGTTAATATATACATGTAATACTTTGTGATGAATGTTAAATGTGTTTTAATAGTGTTCCCTTGCAGAAAATTCTTTCCTTTGCTGGTATTATTAAGCCTATCTTGCATTAGGATTCATGCCCCCAGGCTCACAGTTCTCTGAGCCGCATTTGCATACACTGTCCTCAGTGAACCTGGGCTTTGGAGCCAGATTGCCTTGAATTCAAACCCTAGCTCTGCCACGTAAAGACTCAAGAAACCTACATAACCTTTTGTAATTGTTCGCTATCTGTAATAAATGAAAAGTATTACTAATTATTACTAATCTGCAAGATTGTCATGAGCATAAACCAACTGGTGTGTGGAAGGTTTGGGACACAGTGTTCTTTATCAAATGAGGGTAACCATGAAAACTTAGAAAAAGAGACGATTCATATAAATCACAAATTTTGAAAATGCATTTTAAATCCTCTGTTTGTCCCAGTTTCTTGTACAGACAGGACTGCTTGCTACTAAGAATTTCCAATACAACCTCCAATTAAATAGTTCTTTGATGTACAGTGGGTGAAGAGGAAGTCCAACTTATTTGCATTTGCAGAGTCAGGAGACCCCCCAAAAATGCTGAAGGTGTGAAAGCAAGAATCAGAATTGTCAGGATTCTCTGTAAAGTACTAGCGGTTTTGTAGATGCTTTGCAGCTGTGGAACTATAAACACTCAACCGCAGACACCTCATTTTATATCTCTTCTATGAGGTATATTTCCCTTGTGAAAACGTGTGAGAATTTTTAAAATTCACTCTGCAAAATGACAGTCAATGTTATCAAATATGCACTTATATGCCCTTGATTGTAAAACCCATTGCAAAGTTTATTACCTTAAGTTTAATAGAAAACAATTTCGAAAAATGGGAAAAAATGTATCTGTCACAGGGAAGTAGTTCGAGGTTCTCATTGAGGAGATTTCTTGTCGGAATAATTTGTTTTATTTTGGTTATACATTTTTTGTTTTCTTTCGAATGTTGAAAAAGTTAAGAATATATTAATACATGGACAGATTAGAAAGTATGCAAATAATAGGTTGGTCAAATCCTGCAGATGACAAATCATGAGAGTTTGCCAAGCTAGGGGGTCCTGGCCACTCATACCATTCCTTTATCTAACTCTTCCTCCTCACCCAGTCCCATAATAAAAAATATTAAGCCAACACGTGATACCTTTTTCTAGGCCACTTGTTAATGAGTCCTCTTAACTGGCTACGTAAGAAGTAAGATTCCCATGGGCAGAAATCTTTATCTGATCTGTTCATGGACATACTCCAAGTGTCATCTAGCTTTTGGCACACAGTAGATGTTTGGTAAATATGTACTGAATGAATAAGTGAATGAATGACAGACACTGTGATCCACATTGTCAATCTATCATCTCATTGAATCATTACACCATCCCTATGCTATCCCCTATTTGCTATTATTAGCTCCATGGTACAGACAATAATCAGGATAGATTAGGAAACTAACCAAGGTTCCACAACCAGTACCTAGATGGCAGGAGGCCCCAAAACCTATGTACTAAGCATTATGGCACACTGCCTTCTTGTCTGGCATTCTTGGGACAAGCGTGTGTGAGCAATAAGGTAAGTCCAGGAAAGCATGGGGCACTGGGAGAATGTAGAAGTAGGGATGATGGAATCTCATTCCCACAGTGAGAGCCCCCCATCCTGCTCCCATTGTCAGACCCCACTTTTTGTCATCTCTTTTCCTTCTGTCTTGCTATGTTTGCCTTGTCTTCTTCCTCAATAGCTTCCCAAAGACTAAACGACTAACCGTCAAAGAAGAGAATGTATGTGAAGTCACTAGTTACTTTTCTGCTCAATTAGCTATATATAGATTAACTTTAAAAAAAAAAATATTTTCCCCATACACCCACTCACGTAACTGTGAAGTTTCAGAAAAATTTCGAGATTATTGTGGGTGGGCCTCATATAAATCCCAACACTGTCAATTCTCCCAGCAGCTTTTTCTTAATTCGTCATCACTGTAGAAATCTAAGTCAGCACTCAGTGAAATCTAAAAGTCCAAAAGATTTATTTCAAATTTCAAACCTCCTCCCTAATGTTCTGAGGCTGTGTCAACACAGGTAGAGAGAAGGGGAGAGCTGAGGGTATTTAAGAATCACATAATGTGAGAAACTGAGGAGACCCAAGGGATCTTTTAGCCCTACCCCCTCATTTACACATAAGGAAATGGAATCTGAGGCCAACAGCAAACTTGCCTGCCTGCTATCTGGGAAGTTCTATTAATAACACACTGTCATGGGGGAAAAAATTCACATGGGTAATAGAAGTTTGTTATTTTCAAAGATTAACATTCTATATTAATTACCACTTTTTTGAAACTGACACAACCACAGGAAAACTCCTATATAAGAAGAATTTGTCTAATAAGTTGTATGATTGTTTATTGGGTATCTGTTTATTTTCTTAATTTTTAATTGTCTGTCAGTCCTACTTGATTTAAGGTAGTCACATAAATATACAAATGTGAAGAGTTAATATAACTAATTGAATTCATTTGAGGGAAAAAAATTTAAATGTTCTTTTTAAAAAAGGAAAGAAAACATTAAAGCCAGAGATAAGATTAGCACAAAAAAGGTGCATTATCAAAGTCTAGAGGGAGGTCTAAATGTAAATCAAGCTTTCTAGTAACCAAAAACAAAAGAGAAAACCTGGTTAACTCCAAGATTCAGAATTGCTGCACTATACCAAAAAAAAAGCCAGCTATCAAGACACTGCATGACAGTCTATGATAAAAAGACTGGAGGAACATTTCTTGTTTATATAACAAGGGTTTACGATTTGCAATGCATTGTGGTAAAACAGAAATCATAAGCTGAATGCTATTGTCACTGAACTTATAATTTAGTTAGAAAAGACATAGAAAACTAATTGTGGCATGAATGAAAAGAAATTAGTGCAATTTAGTTAAAAAAAACATACAAAACTAATTGTGGCATTTAGCTTATAATTTAGTTAGAAGAGACATAAAAAGCTAACTGTGGCATGAATGAGACAGAAATTACTGCTCTAATAGTGATTCCAATACTGTGAGGCCACAGGAAAACAAAAGGATTCTGAAAGATAGGGTTTGGAAAGACTTCGTGGAGGAAGTGGCATATCAACAGGGACTTGAAGGCTGCCTAGATACGCAAAGAAAATGTTCAATGGAAATACAGGATGAAAGAATTGGGTGGCAAAGGAACAAACTCACTTGTTGATAGATTGTCAAAAAGTATAGTGTCTGCACTACTATGTGACAATGACAATTTTTTTCCCCTTTGTCATCTAAAATTGCTATCAGGCTGGGTGCAGTGACTCACTCCTGTAATCCAAGCACTGTGGGAGGCCGAGGCAGGAGGATTACTTGTGTCCAGCAGTTTAAGACAACCTGGGAAATATAGTGAGACCTCTCTACAGAAAAGTTTTTAAATTATCTAAGCATGGTGGTGTACACCTATAGTCCCAGCTACTCAGGAGGCTGAGGTAGAAAGATCTCTTTATCCCAGGAGATGGTGGCTGCAGTGAGCCAAGATTGTACCACTGCACTCCAACCTGGGCAACAGAGAGAGACCCTATCTAAAAAATAATTAATTAATAAAAATAAAATAAAATAATATTGCTGTCAGTAAAGACTGACTAGTCTGTGTGATATTTATCATAGCTATATTTCGTAACTCCAGTGACCTTTTTAAATAAAAAGTAAGGTCCAGTTGACCCTCCCTGTCTGTAGGTTCTGCATACATTCAACCAACCATGGGTTAAAAATATTCAGAAAAATAAAATTTTAAATACAATAAAAACTAATCTAGGCTGGGTGCAATCACTCATGCCTGTAATCTCTGCAATTTGGGAGGCTGTGGCTAGAGGATCACTTGAGCTCAGGAGTTTTAGGTCAGCCTGGCAACACAGTGAGAACCTGTGTCTACTAAAAGTTTAAAAAGTTGGCTGGGTTAGGTGGCATGCCCCTGTAGTCTCAGCTACTGGAGAGGCTGAGATGGGAGGATCACTTGATCCTGGGAGGTGGAGGCTATAGTGAGCCATGATGGCACCACTGCACTCCAGCCTGGGCAACAGAGTGAGACCCTTTCTTTAAAAAAATAATAAAAATAAAAAACCAATACATTATAACAACTATTTAGATAGCATTTATGTTATATGAGGTATTACAAGTAATCTAGAGATGATTTTAAAATATAGGAAAGAATGTATGTAGCTTATAGGCAAATACTATACCATTTTACATCAGGGACTTGAGTATCTGCAGGTTTTGTTATCCTTGGGGATTCCTGGAACCAATACTTTGAGGATACTCAGAGATGATTGTCCATTAAAAATGTCTTACCATAAAGGAAACATTTTATCTCTTCTGTGTAAGTCTGTGACATTTTGGGTGGAATCTGAACAATGTGTAGATGATAGTTTCCCAACAGTGTGCGCAGATGTGTAGGAGTAGAAAATGATCCCTGGGTTTTCATATAAAAACATTCTTATGAAACATGAAGCTAACAACCAAAAAGATTAATCCCACCAGTGAGACACAAGGAATGCTCATTTTTTGGAAGTGAAGCTACTTCCTCATCCCTAAGGCAGCACATACACTTTTTCAATAATCCTTTATTCAACAAGATCCAAGAACATTAATATCTAACAGCTTAGCCTAAATTTCTTGAAAGGACTGAGCCCATTGTGTTGTCTCCTGACTTGATTTTCCCAAACTGTCATGGATTTTCTAAGGAAGATGAGTTCCTTAGTTCTGGGAAAACACCATTGAGGAAGGATGCTTCAGAAGAGGAAGGGATGTCAGCCAGGGCAGATAAAATTAACAATAAATATTGAGATTAAGTGCTATCTAAGAGGTACAAAAAAATAAGTGTTTCACCTCAATAGAATTCTTATTGTTAAAAATATAGTGTATCTAGCCTGGGCGTGGTGGTTCATGCCTTTAATCCCAGCACTATGGGAGACTGAAGTGGGTGGATCACCTGAGGTTGGGAGTTTGAGACCAGAATGACCAACATGGAGAAACCTCGTGTCTACTAAAAGTATAAAATTAGCCTGGCATGGTGGCGCATGCCTGTAATCCTAGCTACTCGGGAGGCTGAGGCAGGAGAATTGCTTGAATCCAGGAGACGGAGGTTGCAGTAAGTCGAGATCGCACCATTGCATTCCAGCCTGGGCAACAAGAGCAAAACTCCATCTCAAAAAATAATAATAATACAAATAAATAAATAAATATATATATATATGTATGTATATAGTGTATCTACAGATTTGAAGACTATCAAAGCATAATATTCTAGCCCCACACTAGGAAAAGAATAATGGTTCTTAAGAAGAAATTCTTTCTGGGCTGGGTGTGGTGGCTCATGCCTGTAATGCCAGCACTTTGGTAGGCTCAGGCAGGTGGATCATGAGGTCAGGAGATCGAGACCATCCTGGCTAACATGGTGAAACCCCGTCTGTACTAAAAGTACAAAAAAAAAAAAAACTTAGTTGGGAGTGGTGGCACATGCCTGTAATCCCAGCTACTTGGGAAGCTGAGACAGGAGAATTGCTTCAACCTGGGAGGCGGAGGTGGCAGTGACCCAAGATCATGCCACTGCACTCCAGCCTGGGGGACAGAGCCAGACTCCGTCTCACCAAAAAACAAAAAAAAAAAAAAAAAAGAAAGAAAGAAATTATTTCCATCCATTATACACTGTAATGTAAAATGATGTGTCCCAGACAATGGTCTATAAACTACATCTTATAATTCCATTGTAAAAGATAATGCAGTATGAGCAAGGCTAAAATGGCCAAAAATCCACTATTCTTTGGAAAAATGTGCCTTTTAGTTCTACTGAAGCTAAGGCAGTTGGCGCAAGTCACCTTTTCTCCCTGGCTTCACTGTAGTTGTACCTTTCAAAATGAACTCTCTCATTTGCCAAATACAAAGAAGAGAATAGTGTTTTCTCAGAGGACCACAGGATATTAAACATAATTAAAAATAAAAGTAAGATTCCCTTTGAATCTAGAAGAAAATTCGCCCAAACTTCTTGTTCCAAATGAAGGTACAGTGCAGATTTTATTGCAGTCATTACCATAAGCAGTCAAGAATTCCCCAAATCCCTGTTGGACGGAATTACATCAGGTACGTGTGTTGTGATGTTTTCTGTTTTGAGTTCTGTTTGTTTTTTATTTATTGATAAATCAGATAATCTCAGTTTCAGGAATTTGTTTTCTACTCTCCTAAAATGAAGCTGATGTTCATCTCTTCCTTACGTTATACCTATCTTTATGCACCAATTTCATAGAAAACCATCGTGCATTTTCCCATGGAATTTTGCATAACAGTTTAAGATCAGTGTTTACTGTAATGGGCAGACTTAAAATGGTCCCCGTGATCCCTGACTCCTGGAGTTCACTCTCCTTGAATGTGAGCAGGACCTTTGACTAGAGAATACAGCAGAGTTGGCCAGATATATGTGATTCTGTGGTTATCTTATATAAGATTGGAGTGCATGTCTTGCTAGAGTCTTTTACTTCCTTATTGGTTTTGAGGCAACAAGTGGCCATACTGGGGAACCCCACATGGCAAAGAACTGCAGGTGACCTCTAGGAATTGAGGGCAGCCTCCAGCTGAGCCACTAAAGAAGTGATTTCTGCCAACAATCTTCAGAAAGCACAGCCTTCCCCGGTTGAGCCTCAAATGAGACTGCAGCCCTAGTCAGTACCTTGATTACAGCTTTGTGAGACCCTAAGTAAAGGAACAAGCATAACTGAGTCAGGATTCCTAAGCCACATAACCTGTGAGATAATAAATGTGTGTTTTAAGTGGCTGTATTTGTTGTACAAAAATAAAATGAACATACTTACTAAAAAAGTTTTTAGCTGTTGTGCGTCCTGGTAATTGGATTTGTTTTCCAGTGATCTCCATGAACACTGTGTCAATAGTGATGACTGATACTGATTTGTTTTACTCATATTTATTCAGGATCTGGGTATTAAAAATAAATTCAGACTTTCAACATGCTGATCACTTCTGCCCTTCTCCATGTGTATGTGTGTGTGTGTGTCCATGTGCCCATACATGAGTGAATGGATGTGTTTTTAAGCTGAATCATGACACAGGAGGTTGTTTATAAAGGGTTTTTGGAAAACAAAAGCATTGTCTCTATGAGGCAGTTCCTTAGAAGCCAACCCTCAACAGTGTCTCAGTGTTTCCCAAGGGATTTCTTCCTGCAATTTTTCCACACATTATGCACTAGATTTTAGTTTGTGATACTCAGAATTAGTCATCAAGCCAAGTCTTTTCGTGTTCTATGGTTTGACTAGCCCTGTGCAAGTCTCCGGGGAAGCACAAAGGATGGGTCAACCAGAGTCCCATCCCTTGAAGCACAGTGGTATTAGAGCATCGCTTAAAGGACAGAGATACATTACCCATTTGGTGAAATAATCTAGAAGACCTGGAAACTAACTTAGCTCACAAGATCATATTCATTAGCCAATTTACTTCAGAAACCTTTAAAAAATCACTTTACCTCATCTGTACATTCCTCCTTCCCTCTTTTCCTCTCTCCCTCCCTCCTTCTTTCCTTCCCTACCTTCTTTCCTTCCTTCCCCATATTGTTATTAAATATGCTTATTATTAGAATAGTATGAAAGACACTGAGGCATTTTTACATATCTTGTGAAATGCTCCTTATTTTTATCTCTTCCTATAGATTTCTTAATTATCAAAATAATCTAAAAAGATTCTATTTGGAAACAAAGAGAAGGAGGGTAAAGTTGTGTTTTTAAATAGGCTGATCAGTGCTAGAGATAATAGAATAGTTTTAAATTCTAGCAATTATAGATCAAGGCTCCATATACTATTTCTAAAAAGTCTGTGAACCCCTGGGAAATGTGAATGTTTCCCATTGCATCCTGGAATGACTCTTATTAACCTATTGGTGATGTCTTTCCCAGAGATGAAGCTTTGATCTGCTTGTCATCTCACATTCTGTCTCACCACAGTCTAGAGCTTTCAGGTCCATGGGGAACAAGGATGGGGCAGCAGCTTCCCTGTGCCAGGACTGACTAGGAAATTCTGGAATTCTATGACCAGGTACCTGGGAAGAGAGAAGAGCTCTCTGAGTTAAAGGTAGTCTGGGAGCTTTTGAAGTGAAACTGTCATGGAGAAAGTGAAGGAGTTTGCTTTGTGCAATCATCATGCCATAGTCTAACAAGCCAATGGAAAGAGAAAGAAGGAATTTTCTCTCAAGACGTCAAATAATTAGTTGAGTCATGAATGCAAGCAGGTAGGCAGAAAACAGATATTTGTAGAGAACTTATTTCTCTTTCTCCTAATGAAGTTTTTGAACAACAACAACAAAATGGACCTTTTGCCTGAGAAGCAATTTAGCAACCATTGCTTCAATAGCATGAGAACCAAATGTGACTACAGTGCTTGTCCTCTGTCCCCTCATAAATGTTAGTATTGAGGCCTTATAAAGAAATAGAACATCTGCTTTTTATACATAAATACCTACACATAACCATCTGCAAATAACTTACGAATACCCATAATAAACACAAAATCCATCTTTATATTAAATGCCACTGTGATTCTGAGCATTTTAATATGCTGTGAAGGCATCAGAGTAAAACAGAAACAAGGTTATATCTAAAGAGGAATGCTAACTGCTCTGCTTGGCATGCCCAGTACATTTAAGATAATGAGACATTTTGCTAAATTCATATGTTAGCAATGTGTCATGTGGAGTCATGAAGGATCAGAAATAAAAATTAATAATTGTCCAAGCCATCAGGAAGGGATCAGAAGCAGGCTTTGATCACAGGCTCTGAGCAGAGTTACTGTGGAATTGTAAATTACATAGAATACAGGTGGCATCACCCCAGATTCCTGTTTATGTATTTAACTTGTAACTTCTCATTCTGACATCACAGGAATATGTTTCCTTACTTAACAAAGTGAAATAAAAAGTAAATAAGTTCTTTAATATTGACACATAACCAAATCAGAGGACAACACAAATTTACATGACTACTTGTGAGGCAAAAAAAGGAAAATTCAAAATTTTTACCTTCTAAAAGTGGACATTGTTTAAAGCACATTTTAATAAGTGTTACAGAGTGATGTTTCCATGTTTCCATGTCATCTTTAAATACCCCTTACTGTTTCTTTGGGCTTACCAATTTCAACATGAAGGTCCAAGTTAACTTCGCTAGAGGTGATTTGCAGAGGCTCATATGCATCTCTTCCTCATATTCAGTGACCCCACATTAGTAGCTTTAAATTGGCCATGTTGAGAACATTGACATCATAGAAATTGGCAAAAACTAGAAATCGAGTAACACATGCTACCCATCTTTTTTTTTTTCTTTTCCCCCTTCTTGGAAAAGTGTAATCCAGTTGTTAAATATTTATCAATATAATGTAAATCCTTGTTTAAAATATTCTAATCCCCACCAATGGTTTTATTTTCCTTCTGCCTCTCTTCTGCTGCCCCTAAATTAAAGTAGGTCTTTTTATTTGGGGCTAGGACCAGTTCCATCAAAATATAAAATAGATGAAAAATGTTTTGGGGTCTTTTTGCCCTCTTTTTCTAGACCTTTTCTGTTTCTCCTCTTGTCAAAACCTCACTTTTTTCCTTTAGCTTTTCAGCCCTGCTTCAGCCCTAGGTCTTCCTAAACCAGAGAATTTTCCAAAAACAGTGTGAATATATATGCTGTAGGCTGGAATAGTCTTCCCAAAAATTAGTCATTAGAAAAGTAGAGCTAAAGAGAAAGAAGATATAAGTTTTATATGAAACCCTATAGAGATAGGAGCTCCTACAAGTATTTTCAAACTTGATTAACAACAGAGTAAATTATTGAAGAATGATTTAAGAAATGGAAGTATGAGAACTTGGGGCTGATACAAAGATGTGGGGATTCAGAGATGAGGGGCAGGCACAGAAGAGGAGAAGAGACTGAGTATTTGTTACCACGGAAATTCCTGGACGAGTTGGGTAAATTTTTTATTATAAGAAAACACTCCTTTTTCTTCTATACAAAATTTTTTTTCAAGTGAGTTGTTAAGTTCATTGTGAGTCATGCATTCCTTTGTTCAAGTGTGGACAAATGGTCCTTATTTTGTTGGAATTTTACACTGGCAGATCAATGGTACAACATGGTGAACCCCCCACACCAAAGACACACAGGTGTACTTAAAGGCTGATCTTCTACAGTACACATCTATGGACTGGCTTTGGGGTGTGTTCCCAAACACTCAGAGCCACCCTGAGCTGGGGAACTGGTTAGTACAAGTCTCTTTCTATGTCCCTTACTCTACAATCATGCACCTGGGGTCGTGCAAACATCCTGAAACCAACCCAAGCTCTAGGAGTCAGAAAAGGCCCTGAATGGATCTTCAATACAGGATCTGTGCACACAGCATGGCCTCCTTCTAGAAAACCAGTGGGGCTCAGAAGCAGTCCAGACAAAAGCCTTATTTTAAGGGCTGACGGAATAGGCTGTGTTTCCCCAACAGCCTGCCTTGGTGAGTAAACACCAACCATTCATTCATTTATTTACTCACTCGGGTTAGAGCTTTGTGTTTTCAAGTTTCTAATATTAAATTTCTTTTTCTTTTTTCTGGAATAGGGACTATCTTAATCAGCTCAAAATACCATAGACTGAGAATTAAACAAAGACATTTATTTCCCACCATTGTGGAGGCTGGAAGTCCAAGGTCAGGGTGCCAGCTGCATGGCCGGGGTTCTGGTGAGAACTTTCTTCTTGGCTTGCAGACCTTCTCCGTGTTTCCTCACCTGGCAGAGAGAGAGAGAGTGAGCCCTGGTGACACGGGGACCAACCCTCATGAGTTTATCTAAACCTAATTACTTCCCAAAGACCCCACCTCCAAATATCAACACATTGGAGTTAGGACTTCAACCCATGAATTGGTAGAAGGGCAGGAGGTGGACACAAACATTCCGTCCATAATTCTAGCTGGTAATATCATTGTTAGAATCAGTTGCCTTGCCAGTCTCAGAAAGCAGGACACCGAGATGCAAAGACATGTACATTTCCATTTGAGGCAGGTGTCAGGAGACGACTGAGAGGCCACTGAGTTTAGAAGATTGGATCAGACTTTGAGAGGGAATCTGGGTTGCTGGATGCAAGAGGCTAGTAAGGGGTGATGAGAGTTCTTCACATAAATCAACCTATAACTCACCCAGCCTCTGTGTCCCAGGGGCCTATCTATTATTGATCAAAATGTCAGTAGACCTTTTGGGTTGTGTTTCAAAGAGTAACCATTATCTTAGAGATTCATAGCAAAATATGAGTGGTTTCCAGTAAAATAAATCAGTTTCCTTTATCCGAGCTAGAAACACCTATTGGGACTTTTATCAAATTATTTGGGAGAAGAAGGAGGTTGAAAGCAAACTTCCAATTGAAAAGAAGCATATTTATTGAAGTTCAGAGGGCTGGAGAGTTGTTTTTTGATTGACAAAATAATGAACTTGCTGATAGAGTCCAAAATTAGTTGGCTGAATTTGTGTTCATTTCTCCATAAATTTGCCAAAGTCAGAGGAGAAAATCCATAGAGGCCAAATGAAGAACCATTTGATTAAGCGTGTTATCAGCCTGGTTGTGGCCAAATTCCACCCTCATATATTCATGCACACATTCTTTGCTATGAGTTGCATATGTGCTTTGTGGTTGTGGGCAGATTTAGGTTTGTTTTTCTTTCTGAGTCTTTTCTGGTCCAAAAGCTCATCATTTAAAGTTTTTGGAAGCAATTTAGAAATGCTATTAGATTCCCAACCCCCTCCCGAGTTTTGGAATACTTGCAGTTATTTTTTTCTGGCACAGAAACAATCAAAAAGGAATAAAATGTCAGGATATCTTCCAAAGAGAGACATAAAGGTAATATTTTACTTATACCACGATTTGTTTATTCTTATTTGTTGTTACCAGAAAAGTTATTTAATATTTTTAAGTGAAAGGCAGATGATTTCAGGGGATAGAAAACCTAAAATAAGAAGTGTTGCTATGTAATTACAGAGAATAGTTGCTTTTGTTCTGCCTGTGTTTAATTAAAGCACCATTTGAGAGATTTAAGAATCAGGTGGTACCGTTGAGTCATTGGATACATTTTTTTAAAGCAGCATCTTGAAATGTGATATAAATTGATCTTAAATTTTAAATTCCTAATCATACACTTCCTCTAAATTGGTAATCATGAGAGCATTTCTTTTTAAGTAGTTTGTGATAATTTGGGAATTTGAAAGAAACTTTAAAGGTGATGTTTTAAAGTTACACACAAAAGTATGTTGGATGTGTTGACTAATAACTTTAAACATATTTATATTGGTATTTTTCTAGCACTTGAAAAGTAATCATGTTTTATAGCCTAAGTCATCTCCTGTCCATAGCACAATGCATAGTCATAACTGCTAGTTTTATGCATGAAAATTAAGTATTGCTCCTGCAAAACTGAGGAGTTAATGTCTTTATGTGCTTTTTCACAAGCATTCCTTACAATGGAACACCAAATGCCTACAATTTGAACACATGGCTGAGGGGAAAAAAGAAGAAAAAGAAAATCAATCCTAAGCCAGAAATCTGAATAAAGACAATGACTTCAGGTCATTTTTGTAATCGTCTTTGGTGCTTCAGTGACTAAAAAACACATGCGGAGTGCAAGAGCACCTTGCTGAATGCTACACCCTTCTCTCCTCCTTGTGCAGTTACGTTAGGTTCAGCTCCAAAGCCTCCACAGCTGTTGTCTCTACTCTCCACTCAAAACAATGCATGTGCAACTTCCCCTTGTGTCTGGCTTCATACTCAACACACCGATGCTTTGTGTGAAAAGCTTTCATTAAAATTGAGTTTAGCGTAAGTACGGGATAGGTGGAGAAAAGATTTTCTTCTCTCTAATGGTTCTCCAGGGCACACTGTTTAGCCTTCAGGAGACCCAGGAATAGATACGAGCAAAATGTTTTTACACGTGAACTGTTCTTTAATCCCTTTTTTGCTTTTTCGGTCCTTGAACTTCATTCCCTTTCTTTTCATTAACATTTACAACACATGCTTTACAGGGAAAGAAAGTGAAAGATGTGTAATGATTCTGCCTGCTACATCTGACTGTGTTCCATTTCTCACATTCTATCCTCATATTTTTCCAGCCACCTGAGTCTTCAGACAGTTTTACCATCTTCCCTATTTTAACCCCAATTTAAACATCCACAGGAAGCCAAACAAAACATGCCCATCTGCTCCAGATGTGTCAAATCAAATTCTCCTATTTTAATTTTTTTCCAGACAAACCCTCCAACAAATGTATAAACAGGTTGCTTTTTAGAAGAAGTAAAGATTAATGTCTCTCTGGAAAAAAAAAATTCCCATGCATTTTGGAAAGTCTGGCTGTTTTCCCCTTCAAAAAACATCATGTAAACTAAATGCACAGCTTGATTCTCCCATGTACCAGAAAGGGAGCAGCATCTTTGAGCTCTCTTCCTGAATCCTCTGCTTGGTCTGGGCGTATCCTGTGAATGAGAAGAGAATCTACCCCACGGCCAGATGCTTGCATTTGGCCACAGTTCATTTCCGGGCAGCCTGGAAGAGAGCATCCCACAACATTGAGCAGAGGCGGCCAAGATGCTGTCGGGTGATCAGGACAGCTCCAGCCTCTGTGTTCCTGTGGAGCCTCCTTCCTCTCCAAGGAATTTGTCGCATGGGACTGCATAATTCAGTTGTCCATTCAGTCAACAATGATTTACTAACAACCTACTTTGTGTTAGGCACCGTTCCAGGGTCTGAGCATTCAGCAGTGAGCAAAATAACACAAAATCCTTGCTCTCATGAACCTGGAGATAGACAGTGAGAATATACGGCAATAGGCAACATGGTAGGTGGGGATGAGTACTCTGAATTAAAATAAGGCAGGACACAGGGATGGAGAGTGACCTGGACAGGACAGTGTTGGGAGCTCAGAAGTGTGTTAGCTACGTGGTCAGGGAAGCCTAACAAGTGAGAGGGCATTAAGGCAGGGAGCTGAAGGAAGGGAGAGAGTGGCTGAAAGGGCAAAATCCCTGGAACTTGGATATGCTTGATAGGTTGAGTGTCTACAGGAGCCCCGATTAACTACAGGAGGGTGAGCAAGGGGAGAGTAGAGGGAGGTAAGGTTAGAAAAGTAACTGTACGTCAAATTATGGAGTAGTGAGCTTCTCAAACTCCAGTGTCTGTGCAAATCCCCCAGGGATCTTCTGAAACTACAGGCCTTAATTTAGAAGATCTGGGACAGGCCCAGGGTCTGCATTCCTACCATGCCCCCAGATGATGCCCCTGCCTCTACAGCTCCCCAGACCATGCTTTGAGTAGCAGATATGAAGGCCCTTCTTGCCCACAGTACAAATTCTGCTATTTCTTTCCTGTCAATTTGAGTTGGTATGCAACAACTATATATATTTATGGGATAGGAGTGATATTTCGATACATGTACACAGTGTGTAATGATCAAATCAGGGTAGTTAGCATATCCTTCACTGTGAACATTTATCATTTCTCCATGTTGTGAACATTCAAAATCCTCTCTTCTAGCATTCTGAAAAGATACACCAGAGTATTGTTAACCGTATTCACCCTACAGTGCCACAAAACACTAGAATTCATTCACCCTAACTAGCTGTAATTTTGTATCTGTTAACCAAACTCTTTGCATCTTTCAATCTCCCATACCCCTCCCTGCCTCTGATGACTACAGGTCTATCTCTGTTTCTCTGAGTTCAATTTATTTTAGCTTCTACATATGAATGAGAACAGGTAGTATTTATCTTTCTCTGCCTGGCTTATTTTAGTTAACACGATATCCTTCAAGCTGATCCATGTTTGCTGCAAATGGCAGAATTTCATTCCTTTTTACAGCTGAATAGTATTCCATTGTGGATGCGTACCACATTTTCTTTATCCATCCATCTATTGATGGACACTTAGGTTAAAGGTATTCTGCTTTTACTATGAGTGAAGTGGAAATTCTTCGAGGCTTTTCTTTTTATGAGACAGGATCTCATTCTGTCACCCAGGCTGGAGTGCAATGGCACAGTCATAGCTCACTGCAGCCTCCACACGCTGGGCACAAATGATCCTTCTGCCTGAACCTACTGAGTAGCTGGGACTACAGGTACGCACCACCACACCCTGCTAGTGTTATATTTTGTGTAAAGAAGGGTTCTCACTGTCTTGACTAGGCTGCTTTCGATGCTTTTGAATAGAGGGGAAGTAGGATCAGACTCGTTTTTAGGGAGCCCCTCTGGCAAGGAAGGAAGTAGGAGACCTCCTGGGAGATAACTGGAATAGTCTGGGTGAGATATTTCAGTGCCCGGATCTAGGGTACTTACAGGTGGGACAGCCACAACCAATGCCACTTCAAGTGAATGTGAGGATCAGCTCTACCTGTGTGGAAAATAAGTAAGGTTGTTACCTGTGGCCTTGCGGAAGCCTACAAGTCAAAGGCCTTTTGATGGTTGGTGAAAATCACATCTGATATGCGTGATTCCTCATCTGCCTCATTCCTGAATTTAATTTCTATCCATGACGCGCATATTACTATTGAATTAAACGTGAAGTCATTGCCTCCTGCCATTATAATGTATGTACGCTATTGCAGAGGAAATGCTTTTTATCCACCTCCCAAATAAGTAAGCATAACTTGAGCTTGCATTACCAAATGACACACTAAACTAAAAGGGTATTCTTTTAATATTTTTAAACATGATTTTGGTGTCTTTATATTTAGGTAAAGATATTTTATGGTAAGTTCATCTCAGGACAAGATACTCCACTTGGTATAAAAATTAACATCCAATCTGCAGCCTGTCGTTGTAGTGTGATAGTTTTGTTCACTTTGAATTTCCTAGCTAAGTTATTTACCTAAACAATCATTGTATATGTTTCAAAATATTTAAATTTTTCATTTCCCTCTGATTTTATAGTTTTCTTGATACACCTTCCCACATATCTTTAAATTTCACTGATCTAATGGTTCTTAACCAGGGGTGATTTTGCCCCCCACCAAGGGATATTTAACAATATCTGCTGACATTTTTGACTATCGGGAGTTGAGGGTTGCTACTGGTATGTAGTTGGCAGAGGTCGGGGATGGTTAAACATTCTGCATACCTGGGAGGGCCTCCCATAACAGAGGATCATTCATTCCAAAATGTCAGTAGTGCCACATTTGAGAAACCCTGGCCTTCTGGTGACCCCTTCAACTGTAGCCTTCAACTACAGAAAATGAAATTCACCAAAGATCCCCACAGCCATGCTCTGAAATCCTTCACAGTTTGCACTGAGCCATGCTTCCCACAGGCTGCTCCAACAAAGGGGATTGCTCTGAAGGCCAGCTTTGGCTCCTGGATTCTCCAACATCCATGCCAAACCTTTCTTATGCAGCACAGTAGCCTCAGACATTTCCAGCTAACCTTCCTTCCTTCCCACTCTCCTTCACTAGGTTTGGACTAGCATCTCAGGCTGAAGGCCCTCCTAGCCTTTTCCAGCTCATTCCCAACTTTCTCTCAGGACATTTTTCCTATAAAATTATTGCACATTTAATCTCATTTAGGGTCTGTTTCTCAGAGATCCTAGATTAATATATCATGGCATTAAATCATTGAAAATAATGAATTGATGATCTTTCCTCATTGTAATGATATGGGAAGCAAATGTTCTGATAAACAGAATACAGAAATGGCTCAGAAATGAGAAACTGACTACTAAATTGTTACTAAAAGCAACAGGATAAGTAAGTGAAAAATAGAGCTATTTTGAGAAAAAAAAAGTTGAGAAACCCCAATCTTAAAAAAAAAAAAAAAAAAGGATAAAAGTCTTGGCTGTTGTTCATGTATCTTATTTAAAACCCAATTCAGGCCTCAACTGAAACAACTAAAATTAGGAACCAAAATTGCATCCCCTGACCATTCACACTTTTGAAACCAGAGTGGTTCTGGACATAGTCATGAGGTCATCATTCATAATTACAGTAGTAATTTCAATTCTTGGGTTTCTAACCCAAATCCTGCTATCCTCAGGAAGCTTGTCAGTATTTGCAGCTCTACCCATTAGGTGAGATCTACCCATTGCCTTTGGTCAGGAAGAGTCCTATGTATGGACACATCACCACAGACCACTCAGAGTCCCCCTTTACCTTCACTGGCTCATTCTGCCTCTCTTCCTCCTTTCCATGATACTGATCACTCTGGGTAGACTCTGCCCAGGCAACAATTGCCTTCTGTGCTTTGCCAAGCCCCATCTTGCTTTCTGGGAATAGATGAGTCCCTCCAAAGATGGGCATGTCCCCAGCCACCCACCACTGTGCAGGTGGCAGCTGATGTCTATTGTCCTGCAACTCACATATCCTGATCTCTGCTCTCTTATGAACTCCACCCAGAGAAATATTCAGATCTTATTCCTGATTCATAAGAGACTGTGTTTGCCTTGGATTTAACCAGGTCTGATGACTTTCAGGATTTATTAGGTTGATGAATAAAGGTAAATTCTCTCCTTTAAACTAACAAAATGATCTCTCTGAATCAGATTCTCCGTATACCCGGCCAGCAATATTAGAGAAACCCTGGAGATGCCACTACTTGAGGGCTGGCCTACCGCAGAGCTGGCATTTATGTTGTGATGATAAACATTCTTGAGAAAACCCCAAAAGAGATCCTGGCATTTTCCTAGTGCCTCTATGTGCCATACCAAGTGCAAACTGCTTTTTATGTACTAACTCATTTAATTCCTGCAAGAGTCCTGTGGCATGGTTATTCCCATTTTACTGACAAGGATACTGAGGCTCAAAAAGTTGTTTTTGTGGTTGTTTTTGTTTTTGTTTTTGTTTGAGACAGAGTCTCACTCTGTCACCGGGCTAGAGTACAGCGGTGTGATCTTGGCTCACTGCAACCTCCGACTCTCTGGTTCAAGAAATTCTCCTGCCTCAGCCTCCCAAGTAGCTGGGATTACAGGCACATGCCACCATGTCCAGATAATTTTTATATTTTTAGTAGAGAAGGGGTTTCACCATGTTGGCCAGTATGGTCTCGATCTCCTGATCTCGTGATCCACCCACCTCAGCCTCCCAAAGTGCTGGGATTAGAGGCATGAGCCACTACGCCCGCCAAGGCTCAGAAAGTTTAAATGACTTGCCTAATATCACAATGTTAGTAAGTGGTAGAGTTATAATTTGGATTATATTTAAATTTGAAAAGTCTGTGATATTTCTAGATGATATTCTAGGTAACGCTAGTTTCCAGCGGGCACTCACAGTTACCCGGGTCTGTTAGGTTTGAGTCTGCTATGGTTTTGTGACTGATGTATAGGGTAACACAATTAAGGAACTCTCCACTGAAAGCCAAGTCTCCACTCAGGCATGTAGGTAGCTGGCAGTCCTCCTTGATTCTGCCAGCCATAGCCAGCTTATTGAAAGCAAAAGCAATCTGTTAGGACAGTGCCCAGACTTCTAACTTCACCACGGAGTCTAGGAACCAAGTCAATAACATCAGTCATTACTTTCCGTCAACCTCCATCATTTACATGCAATAGGTGCTCAGTAAATGCTGATAAATTCTTGTATGAATAATAAATGAATGAACAAACAAAAGCATTTGTCTGTAAAAGTCACAGAGTTTTAGAATAGAATGTAAGTGTGCAGCTCGACAGATTCAAACTTCTGCAATATCCCCACCAAGTGGTTATCTAAATTCCATTTGACTTCCTGTGGCAAGGAATACGCACACACACTTTCTAAGGGAGTCTTTCCACTTCATATGACTCTGGCTGTTCAGAAGGAATCACTAATCAAATGAGATCTTTGAAAAAAAGTCGAGAAACTGGAAATAAGTAGGAATTGCTTTACCTGACGCTTATCAGCTTACAGGCTTTACTGCTCCAAAAATTTTGTTCAATTTGAAAACGTTATGCTAAGTGAAATAAGCCACACACAAAAGGGCAATTATTGTGTGATTCCATTTATATGAGGTACCTAGAATAGGCAAATTCACAGAGACAGAAAGTAGAATGGAGATTGCCAGGGGCTATAGAGGGAGAGTAGGATGTTATTGCTGAATGTGTTTGGGGTTTCAGTATGTGGTGAAAAATTCTGGATACAGATGTTATGATGGTTGCATGTCAATGTGGGTGTCCTTCATGCCACTGAATTAGTTTTTCTTTTTTTTTTTTTTCTTCCAGATAAACCATGAATCACATTTTATTTTATTTTGTCCTTTCAACTTTTATTTTACATTCAGGTGGCACATGTGCAGATTTGTTACATGGGTAAAGTGCATGTTACTGGGGTTTGGTGTACAAATTATTTTGTTACCCAAGTAGTGAGCATAGTACCCAGTAGGTAATTTTTCCTTTTTTTTTTTTTTTTTTTTTTAGATGGAGTCTTGCTCTGTCACTCAGGCTGGAGTGCAGTGGCTCGATCTCAGCTCACTGCAACCTCCGCCTCCTGAGTTCAAGCGATTCCCTCTGCCTCAGTCTCCGGAGTAGCTGGGACTACAGGCACCTGCCACCACACGCAGCTAATTTTTGTATTTTTAGTAGAGATGGGGTTTCACCATGTTCGCCAGACTGGTCTCCAACTCCTGACCTCAGGTGATCTGCCTGCCTCAGCCTCCCAAAGTGCTGGGATTACAGCCATGAGCCAAGGCATCTGGCTGGTAATTTTTCTTCCTCATCCTGCTCCCAACCTCCATCCTCAAGTAGCCTCCCTCCAGCAGCATCTATTGTTCCCTTCTTTGTCCCTATGTGTACTTAGTGTTTAGCTCCCACTTATAAGTGAGAACACACAGTATTTGGTTCTCTGTACTTGCATTAATTCGCTTAGAATCATGGCCCCTCCAGCTGCATCTATGTTGAATAATTAAAAATGATTTAAGATGAGCTAAGTGAGGTGTCATGTGTCTGTAGTACCAGCTACTCAGGAGGCTGAGGCAGGAGGATCACTTGAGCCTGGGAGTTCAAAGCTAGCCGGGGCAACATAGTGAGACCCCCCATCTCTTTTAAAAATATTTCAGATGGTGGCCGGGCGCGGTGGCTCAAGCCTGTAATCCCAGCACTTTGGGAGGCCGAGGCGGGTGGATCACGAGGTCAGGAGTTCGAGACCATCCTGGCTAACATGGTGAAACCCCGTCTCTACTAAAAATACAAAAAACTAGCCGGGCGTGGTGGCGGGCGCCTGTAGTCCCAGCTACTCGGAGGCTGAGGCGGGAGAATGGCGTGAACCCGGGAGGCGGAGCTTGCAGTGAGCCGAGATCGCCACTACACTCAACAAATGGCGAGACTCCATCTCAAAAAAAAAAAAATATTTCAGATGGTAAACTTTGTGCTATATGTATTTTACCATAATAAAAAATTGGTTGAAGAGGAGTACATACAAACACAACAAGGAAGTGTTTAGCTCATAAATTTCAGATACGCAGTAAAAGAATGTATATGAGAATCGGTCAAGGACATTCTGAGGCTTTAAGCTTCAAGTCAAGAAAAACAACTGCCTTTCTGAGCTTACACCCTCCCAGAAGTCAGTGATATAAATTTAATGCATTTTCTAACTTTTAACTTGACAGTGTGGAGATCAAGGGTATAGGAATGTAAAAAGCTTTGAAAAGTTTGAGAGTGGAGTTTGCTCAGCTGGACACAGGACATCACAAACACATGTGCTGCATTTGTACCTTTGGTGGACAAAGTATCACCCACAATGTACAGGCGCTTCCCTGGCTGGACAATAGGTCTCTCTCCATCCCCTCTCTGTTTCAAGAGAAGCCATTTTACTTAGGACCTTCCACTCTGAATATGAAGGGTATATCATTTCCCTCTCAAATCCAGACTCCTCTAGTTGAATGACTGAGAGCCAACAGAAGGGGTGTATGCACCCTTCATTAGGCCAGATTTACTGTCTGCCTTGCGTAAGTGGTTCAGCATGCTCTCTGTCCAGCTGTGGCTCCTGCCTGCATAACATGCCATCAGCTTTCTGGTTCAGAGAGAGCTAATTTTCCCCTAATTGCTTCCAATGAGAGGTGGGAGGCAGGAGGGTGTGTGCCCTGTTCAGGGCCTTTCGTCTCCTCATCAGCCTCACCAAGCCATGAGAGCAGCTTTCACATTCAAAGTCTTCTTTCCATTATTTGGGTAAAAAAGTTTTGTCTCGTAACTTGGGATTTAAGAATCTTCAACAGGTTGCTCAACCCTTAAAGATATGACCCACCTGGACTTTAATAGAATTATTTAAACACTTTATTTGGTCTTATGATTTTAAAAGGAATCATAATTCCTACTTATTTGAGAACTTTAATTCCTATATAAGAATAATTTATTCTCATTCATACTTGTAAAAAAATTGTATCCTTTGTTTTAGAAAAGGGGAAAATAGAGGAAAGGTTAAAAAAGAAAGCTAAAAGGCATTTGGTGTTGCTTAGAAGTACATGTTTTGTAATATACATATGTGGCTTTGATCATAAATAATGTATCGAAGACATATAATACCAATTTCTGTTCTTTTTTCTGAAATCTTAGAATTGAGTCCTAGAAGAAATGCCAGGCTAAAGGGCGTGTGAATTTCTAAGTTTCCTGGTATGTAATTCCAAATTGTTATTCCAATTTCTGGCGTGCCATACTACATCTTTATTAGCATTCAGGATTATCTTCTTGGTTAATAAAATAAAAAATAGCATTTTGTTGTTTGAATTTTCATTACTTTGATAATTGGTAATATTTAAAGATGTTTAGGCTCTTTCTTTTTCATTTGCTCACCTTTACTGAAAATCTTTAGGAGACAAGATTCTCTCAAATTTTTTTCTACTGAGATTAATGCATTACTGATATGACTTCTAACATATAAACTAGTTAACATCAAGAGGATAAGTCTATTGCACCGCTTGTTACCTGGGGCAAGGTAGTATCCAGTTCATTAGGGTGAAGGTCAAGTAAGTGTTTTGTTTGTTTAAAGGGGAACATGGGTAGGAGTTATCCCAAAGTTAGAACACAATGAAACCCAACTTTATAGTAAAATATATTTGGGGCTCAACTCTGTTAGCCATCAAAGGTAGTACAAGGCATCAGAAGATGAAGAGGGTTTTGAAAGAAAGAAGGGGCATGTCAGATTAAGGGGTAGAGGAACATCAAGATAATTTTTTTTTTTCTATTAGAGTTTCTCTATTAGGGTTTCTATTAGAGTTTCTCTAATGCGGGTAGAAGAACAGCAAGATATTTTTTTTTCTATTAGAATTTCTCCATTAGAGTTTCTCCATTAGAGTTTTTCACCTGCAAGCAGTTGGCTTTCCAGTCACCTGGCATTTCATTCTACTCTTTGGAATGGCTTGAGCTGAAATTAATCAGGCTCTGTTGACGATGCATCCACTGGGGTTTCCCCAAGTGGATGCTTGGAAAAAATTCCATCACAGAATATCTATGTCTTATCTTCTTGGGGGTTAGGAGATCCCCCAAATGTTTCTTTGCTGTTCTTGTTTGATAAAGGATGTGTGGAGGACCTGGTGCTTGAGAGTTTCAGTTTGACGTAAAGGTATTAGTTCTGGAGAGTCTCTTGGGCCACCTTATGTTAACAAAGACTCTCTTGATCAGCCTTTAGTTAAGCTCCTCTGAGCTCTCTCCTTGACTAGGCTTCAATCTTGGGCTTCTGTGTCAGTCCTTGTGGAGTCCAGTTTTAGCAAGAATCTTGCAAAGTCAGTTTAGAGAGACTACCCCACCTTTTATATCTGATCAATTTCTTCAATCCCCACTTGTAATGTATAAGCCCTTGACCTGTCTTGAGTAGAAATCTCCTACCCTTCATGTCTCCTCCTAGTCATTTTCCATCCACTAACCCCACACTCTGCTCTTTGACTATAAATCTTCATTTGTCCTTGTTGTCTGCAATGTTGAGGCCAATCTCATTCCCCTACCATAATACCTCTATTGAAATAGTCCTGAACAAAGTCTTCCTTGCCATTTTCACACGTAGCAGAATAATATAATGCTTGCTTGCCTGCCTTCCTGCTTTCCCGCCTTCCTTAGAGTGCAGTGGTGTAATCAAGGCTGACGGCAGCCTCGACCTCTCAGGCTCAAGTGATCCTCTCAGCTCAGCCTCCCAAGTAGCTGGGACTACAGGCACATACCAGCATGCTTGGCTAAATTTTGTTTGTTTGTTTGTAGAGACAAAGTTTCACTATGTTGCCCAGGCTGGTCTCAAACTGCTGGCCTCAAGCAATCCTCCTACCTCAAGGTTCCAAATCCAAAAGTACTGGGATTACAGGCATGAGCCACTGCACCTAGCCCCATATTTTTTTCTTTAACAATGCCCAGAGCATATGCTGAGTTTCCCCACACTGTCTGGGGCAGAATGGAATATTACACAACTGGCCGGGGAAAGAATGTCCTTGGTTTGTCCATTGCACTCGAAGCACTTCCATAAATAGCCCATTTGTCCTCCTTGCAATTAAATTAGAAAAACTGTCTCCAAGCTTGGTTTGACCTATCTGTAGCTCTTTGAAAAAGAGTTTGGATATTTGTCCACTCCAAATCTCATGATGAAATCTGACCCCTACAGTTATAGGTGGGGCTTAATAGGAGATATGTTGGTCATGGGGGCGGATCCATTATAGATGGCTTCGTGCCATTCTGGCAGACCTATCTGTAACTTGGTCTTTCCTCACTCTCTGTGTACCTAAATCTTGGTCAGGCTCTGTCCAGAAATCAATATAAAACATAAAACCTTGAGGCATTATAAAATCAGGCATTCTAAACTGGAAAGGGCCTTCAATAATTTAGCCCAAATGCATCACCTGTTTTACAGATGAGCAACCTGAAGTTCAGAGAGGTGGAACTTCCTCTAGGTCATCTGCTGCACTGGTGATAGAGGCAGGACTAAGCACTCTCAGTGCAGTGTTCCTTCTCTGAGTCATGTTGACTACTATATGCTCATACACAGTCATAAACTAAAAATCTCAAGCAAGTCAAAAGTGTGCAATTACAAGACCAGAAGGCTCCTCAGTGATTATCTGGGAGTCCAGGCGTCCAGGGGACTTGGCCAGGTTTTTGCAGCTGTTGATGGTAGACCAACTACAGAAATACACTTCTCTTTACTTTCAGTCCAGTGCTCTTTTCCCTGCAGTACTCTGTGCAATACCAAAGGGCGTGGATCTCCAGGATTGGCTGAGGTTAGCAATTACTATGGTATTTTTAGTCATGTCTACTTGGAGTAGGGGGTGCTGATTTTTGTTTCATGTGTGTTCTTGAGACTTTTTGATGAGGTTCCGTATGCCTAACTCTAGGTGGTGTTTTTATTAGTACCATGTTGTCTTCCTATAAAGAGTTTTTATGGTGAATAGAAAGCTGTCTGGATTATTGCGATGGTTGTAGGCAGGAGGGAACATGGTGTGTGGCTTCTGAACAAACTCTGGCTGCTCTTTAAGTTCAATGAAGTGAAAAAAAAAGGCAAGTTAATTGACTGCAGACATATGCAGGAGAGCTCTCAACTGAGCCATGAGATCTTTTGGAATGTGGGTGTTTACAAGGTAGCTGTAAGCACTCTCATAAGTACTGCACCTATGAATCATGAACTTTCATTGTACATAGCTTTCCACTGCTTGCTTCTTGAGGATACTGTTCAGCCCATCAGTAATTTTTAAAGATCCTTTAGCAAGTTATACAGAGGAATGCAAATGTGAATAAACAAGGCGCCTCTACCTACTGATGGCATCTTTGATATTTACATTGGCCTGTTGAGTTTTATCAGCTGGATGTTGCTACAAAACACATCACCTGAAAATTAAGTGGCTTGAAATAATGAGTATTTGTGGTTGTTCAGAAACCTATGGGTCAGCTGGGTGGTGCTGCGGATCTGAACCAGGTGTGGCTGATCTTGACTGGGCTCTTCCCTGCTGCAGAAAGCAGCCAGAAAGGTAGGTGGGGGCTGGTGGTCAGGGATGGCCTCATTCCTATATTCTCCCATTGGCTGGCTGTCAGCCAGGGCTGCAGTGATGACTGGTAAAATAGTTTGGATATTTGTCCACTCTAAATCTCATGATGAAACTTGATCCCTACAGTTATAGGTGGGGCTTAATAGGAGGTGTGTGGGTCGTGGGGGTGGACCCATTATAGATGGCTTGGTGCCATTCTGGCAGGATCCAGTGAGTTCTCACTCTTTGTTCCTGCGAGGTCTAGCTGTAAAAAAGAACCTGGCACCTTCCTCTCCTCTCTTTCTTCCTTTCTCTCTGGCCATATGATGCCTGCTACCCTTCACCTTCCACCATGAGTAAAATTTTCCTGGCCGGGCATGGTGGCTCATGCTTGTAATCCTAACACTTTGGGAGGCCGAGGCAGGTGGATCACCTGAGGTCAGGAGTTCAAGACCAGCTGGGCCAGACTGGTGAAACCCCGTCTCTACTAAAAATGCAAAAATTAGTTGGGCATGGTGGTGGGCACCTGTAATCCTAGCTACTCAGGAGGCTGAGGCAGGAGAATCACTTGAACCCGGGAGGTGGAGGTTGCAGTGAGCCGAGATCACACCACTTTACTCCAGCCTGAGCAACAGAGCGAGACTCTGTCTCAAAAAAACAGAAACAAAAACAAATAAACAAAAACTCCACGCTTCTTATACAGTCTGTAGAACTGTAAGCCAAATAAACTTATTTTCCTTGTAAATTGCCCAGCTGCAGGTATTCCTTCATAACAATGCAGACGAACCTAAGACAACAGGTCTTTGTGTTCTCCTTCATCCATCATACTACACGAGGTTTGTTTACATGGTAGAGACAAGGTTCAGAGAGAAATGGTTGAAACCAGCATAGCTTCTTGAGACACAGTGCCACTTATGCCACATGCTATTGGCCAGAGCAAGTCACAGAACATCTGGATTCAAGAGGAGGGAAATGGATTCCACACCTTGATGGAGGAGATGCAAAGTCATATCATTTGGGACATGGATACAGGGAGGGGTGCAATTTGGGATGTTTTTGTAATTAACCTACAACAGGCTTAAGGAGGCTTTTAGGATTTACCTTCTGCTCTAATGAGTTTCAACCACCATGGCTTAGAGAACATTTCTTAAAGCTCAGTCGTCTTTCATGTTCTCCAAAGGGACTAAGTTTTGTTCCATGGTCAGTCTTTTCCAAGTGTTCTTGGACCTTATACAAAACCCAAGTTTGGAATTGCAGCACCTGGATTTATTCATCAAGCATTCACCAGTTCCTGGTTCTATGTATGTGTACACAAAACTCAGAACAGGGCATTCCTCTGGATAAAGAAGAAAAATAGAGTCAGTCAGAAAAGAAGCTTTTTGTCTAAGAATACAATCCACTGTACTATTCTAAGAATACAATCCACTGTACTATCACCAGACTTAGTTCCCTTTCAATGTCAAGAGTAACACATTCCTTTTATGTGTTGCTTAATTTGCTTGCTTTTAAGCAGTTCCTTGTTTCTGGATTGTCTTTTTTGATTACATTGAGATGCCACACCAACTGATCATGTCTAAGAGCTGACAATTTCTGAAGGAAATAAACTGTTCAAAATTAACTACCCTCTCACTACATACATAGCATGCCCATGGTACATATCTTCCAGCTGACTTGTGCTAATATACTAGTGATTAGAACCAAGACTAAGAAAAAAGTCCACTGCCATTTTCAAACAATGTGGGTAGAGCTGAATGATTGATTCCAAATAGTTATTTTGCCTAAAGCAAGATAGATAGGTGAGAGAGAGAGAGAGAGAGAGAGAGAGAGAGAGAGAGAGAGAGAATAGAGAAATGGATAATCACAAACTGCCATTTAGAGAAAATCATTACTACTATCAATGATAACAGTGATTAGCAAGTTTATGGATAGCATGATGGGTAGCAATTTCTGTACAAATGTGGCTGGTTTTCTCTAAGTGTTTTAATTCTCAGAATTGTTTCATGACTGTTTTGGAGAAAATTGTGGAGGCATGAAAAGAATTTCATAACTGAGATAGATATTGTACCTTAGGAAATATAAAATTTAACAAACCTGTAGAAAAGGAAAACTTAGGCTTTGACTTTAAAAGCCCATTCCACTTACAAGATTCCATTTTTTGTTTATTCAATTCGGAAAGCACATTTTCTTATATAATCAATAAGAAGATTTTTATGGTATTCTCGAGTGTAGTGTGATTCCAGGTCTCATAATTCCTTTGCACTCAAAAAAGGAACTTTGTTACATCTTGCCACTCATGCTCACTCTTCAGTGGGCAAAGTGACTTTGCCATACTGTCACCATCCTTGATCCACTGCCTGGTCCTTGAACACTAGGATTCTTCATTTCCTTTTGCATTGTCAGCATGAGGAAGGGGAGGGGGAGGTAAGATTCTAGACAGCTGGACTGAAAACAATGGAAAAATCCTAGTAACAGCTTGAATCACTCACTAGCAAGAGGAAAATGTGACTCTCGTTTCTTTTCCTCTTTAGCTTTTGTTGATTTTTTTTTCATAATGAGCTCAGAAAGAGGGAAAGATCAATATTCATGTTGAGTTGATATCTGTCATAGTGATATTCAGTGATTATAACTCTCCAATTCTCGCTAGGACAAATATAACCATGCAAACAGGCTAACTGCACTTGCTGGCATGGTTCCTTTGGAAACTCCTGAATTTCTCTGAATTACAAACAGAAG
The DNA here is from genome assembly GCF_008728515.1 of Papio anubis. Lineage (NCBI taxonomy): Eukaryota > Metazoa > Chordata > Mammalia > Primates > Cercopithecidae > Papio > Papio anubis. The sequence goes on from NC_044983.1 coordinate 30,582,545, forward strand.
GAGAGTTATAGATTATTTCTCTTTAATTTTCTGTCTTTTGACGAAATCTCAGATCACAAAAATTAAATCTTTCTTAACTGGTGATTTCTTATTCATCGATGACTCCTTAAAAGATATGCAGAAAGTATGGCCCTCTAACCCTTTACCTTTGTAAGCTCTTGAATCCTGAAGGGATGGACTTCCTGATTTCTGTTCTCTCAGATTCTAAGGAGGAAAAGACTTCTCTCTTCCTCTCAAGTCTTCTCTCAAGTCTACCTATTGCTGTCCTACAGAGCAAGGACCCCACTTGTTCTCTAGCTCCTCAGGACCAGGATTCTTGGTTGCCTAACTCTAAAATAGGACTTCACAAGGTTATTGTCAAGGACAAATGAGGGCAATGTTAACATATTTAAAAAAAACAACTAGTCAGAGATTGCTTGATTTTCAAACTTGATAGTATGATTTCGAAGTTACATAATCAAAATTATAGTTGTATTTAAAATTTTAAGTTCAGCTTACAAACCTTCTTAACCTATTTGTAAGTCAAGCAAATTTTAAAAATCCTTCTTTTTTTTTTTTTTTTTTTGAGACGGAGTCTCACTCTGTAGCCCAGGCTGGAGTGCAGTGGCCGGATCTCAGCTCACTGCAAGCTCCGCCTCCCGGGTTCACGCCATTCTCCGGCCTCAGCCTCCCGAGTAGCTGGGACTACAGGCGCCCGCCACCTCGCCCGGCTAGTTTTTGTATTTCTTAGTAGAGACGGGGTTTCACCGTGTTAGCCAGGATGGTCTCGGTCTCCTGACCTCGTGATCCGCCCATCTCGGCCTCCCAAAGTGCTGGGATTACAGGCTTGAGCCACCGCGCCCGGCCTAAAAATTCTTCTTAAGAGAAGCTCGATTAATGATTTCTTCTCATTTTCAAATGTAGTTAAACATTTTTAAACACTTAAAGCTTGATTTGTAAATTTAATACATTTAATTTTCTTTTAAGTACTTTAGCTTGTCTAACTTAACAAAGGAGATACTCATGAATATTTGAATAGCTCAATTAGATACTTATAAATATGAAATAGAATTATTAAGTTCTTTTAAATTTCTCAATGTGCATGTAAACTTGTAAGGATTTCAGGTCAAACCCGTAAGTTTAAATCATTTACTTGATTTAACATTTTAAATTGGAAGCAAAATTGTAATTCACTATTATTTTAATTGGCCAAAATATCTTAAAATTACAAGTATATAAAATATCAGGGCCAGGCACAGTGGCTCATGCCTGTAATCTCAGTGCTTTGGGAGGTGAAGCCAGGATTATCACTTAAAACCAGGAGTTGAAACTCAGCCTGAGCAACACAGCAAGACCCTGTCTCTACAAAAAATACATAAATAAGCCAGAGGTGGTCCTAGCTATTTGGGAGGCTAAGGCAGAAGGATACCTTAAGCCCAGGAGTTTGGGGCTGCAGTAAGCTGTGATCACACCGTTGAACTCCAGCCTGGGTGATACATCAAAACTCTGTGTCTATAAAAATAATAAAATAAAAATATGACTAATGCAATATTATTTGATACTATGGGTTTCATTTCATATAGTTAAATGAAATAATTATATACACAATATATACTATATATATATAGAGAGAGAGAGAGAGAGAATTTAAATATATAATTTCTTCTTAATGCTCAATCTTATCAGAGCTGAAAGATGGTTACCCATTAAGGAATTAATGACACCATTTCACATATGATTGCAGTTACCATCCCTTGTAATTGCTGGGCTAGCTCCCTCAGCTTGCTGAGATTTTTTTGAGGCTCAGAGGACCTCCTCTCCTAAATGAGTACTGGGTTCTAACGAATGACGCTAACTGTGCCCTGTTACAGTGGCTCTGTCATATGCCCACGTGAAGTGATGTCACAGACCATATCCATGATATCAAAGCTATACATTACTAAACCTTCTGCCAACCCACAGATGCCCGAAACTCTCATCCTCATAGTCATATCTATTGATTAGATTGTATTAGATTTGCTGCAAACTGTTTTTATAATGTTCTTCCTAACCACCTGATTCTTATGTCTATTCTATTGAGATCTATTAAATTATGAATGTCTCTCAAGACTCTATCTGGCTTTATAGTGACAATGTCAAAGGATATTTGTATTAGTTAGGGTTCTGCAGAGACACAGGATGTGTGTGTATGTGTGTGTGTGTGTGTGTGTGTACACAAGTCCCAAGATGTACAGGTTATGTTGGCAAGCTGGAGACCCAGGAGAACCAATGGTGTAGTTCCAGTATGAAAGGCAGCAGCTCCATACCCAGGAAGAGCTGATATTTCAGTTACAGTCCAAAGTCAGGAAAAGGCCAATGTCCCAGGTTGAATACAATCAGGAAGAAGGAGTTCTTTCTGATTCAGGGGAGGGTCACCATTTTGTTCTCTTCATGCCTTCAGCTGACTGGATGAGATCCACTTACATGAGGTAGGGCAATCATCATCCACTTACACGAGGTAGGGCAATCTGTTTTAGTCAATTTATATTTAAATGTTAATCTCATCTAAAGCCAGCCTCACAGAAACACCAGAATAATGCCTGACCAAACATCGGGTTTCCTCATAACATATAAAGTTAGTCATCACGACATTTTCCTGACATACACTGTGAGAGCACTGACCTGGAACCCTCTGACTTCTGTCAGCTATCTAATAGATAAATCTTTCTAATCTTGAGTGTTTGTAAAGCAGTTAGATATAAATTTGAAAATTTTTAAATGAAGTGATAAATCATGTGCGACCTCTTGAGTCTGTTAATTCTAAAGTAAAAAGTCCCTGTACAAATTTTTATCCACTTGTTTTCTGAGACAGAGTCTCGCTATGTTGCCTAAGCTGGAGGGCAGTGGCTAGATCTCAGCTCACTGCAACCTCTGCTTCCCAGGTTCAAGGGATTCTCCTGCCTCAGCCTTCCTCTCAAGTAGCTAGGACTACAGGTGCACACCACCACTCCCAGCTAATTTTTTTGTATTTTTAGTAGAGATGGGGTTTCACCATGTTGACCAGGCTGGTCTTGCGCTCCTGACCTCAAGTAATCCACTGGCCTCTGCCTCCCATAGTGCTGGGATTATTGTTATCCACTCTTGATACTATTTGGCATGTGATTTAAAACAAGCAACAGTTGAAAATATAAACTAGAAAATGAGCATATCTGTTCATCCTTGCTAAAGGCTTGATACCAGCACCAGTTACAGGAGTTTATAGCATATCTTTTCAGACAGAGGCCTCTTCATTCCGCGTTTAGAGGTGTTGGTATTCTCTGTTGCAGGATGTCATTCAATCAATTCAATCCTGGGTTTTCAGCATCAGCAACATTACATGTACATTTATAGGAAGAAGACCAGAGTAGAAACACTTTCATTTCTTCCCCCAACTGTGTACAAAACAAATAATGAAGATTACCTGAAATTTTTACTTTATATTATAATCTTAAAACTATTTATTTTAGTAACATCTATGTAACCCAGATCAAGAAAACCAAGTGAAAATCAGCCTATTCCATCCTTTCAAAAGGCTTTTTTATTCCAAAAGATTGGATAAAATTAGTTACTCCCTTTATCCTGAACTTTACTACAAATACTACATTTGCAAATGTCCCATCTGACTGTAATAAATGCCAGTGACTTTAACTCTGTGGCTGGTGATATGAAGAAAACCATATGTGGTAGATTCTAAATATATAACCACAAAAGCCAAACCCATGAATGGGAACATCTCAGCAACTATTATTGATTACTACAGTTGAAGGGGTTGAATCAGTTTGCATGGCAATTCTCCTTCTCCTGTTCTTCCTCCCATACCCACTCCTCCTCTTTCTTATATTTCTCTCTTGCTCTCTCTCTCTGTTCTCCATTCATTCTTTCTTCCTAATTAGTAGTAGCAGTAGCAGCAACCAGAAAAATATTTGAGAACTTTAAACTAAATGCTTAACTAATAAGGCAATAAATAAAAGGTGTGGCATTGAACGAGGAGTAAAAGACAATGTATTCCACTATGTTGAGAGACATTTATGAAGTATATTGAGTTATGCAGACCCTAACGAACATTCAGAAACAATAAAATAGAGACAGTGTAAAAGGCTAACAATGGACTGGGCTCGGTGGCCCATGCCTGTAGTCCCAGCACTTTGGGAGGCTGAGGCAGGCAGATCACGAGGTCAGGAGTTCGAGACCAGCCTGACCAATATGGTGAAACCTCGTCTCTACTAAAAATACAAAAGTTAGCCAGGTGTGGTGGCACACGCCTTTAATCCCAGTTACTCAGGAGGCTGAAGCAGGAGAATCGCTTGAACCCAGGAGGCAGAGTTTGCAGGGAGCTGAGATTGTGCCACTGCACTCTAGCCTGGGCAACAGAGCAAGACTACATCTAAAATAAAATAAAATTATGGCTAAAAATGGCCCCCAAAAGATATCAGGTTAAATCCTTGGAACCTGTGATTGTTCCCTTACATGGCAGAATATCTGATTAAGTTAAGGATCCTCAGAGGAGGAGCTTAACCTAAATTATGAATGTGGTAAATGCAATCACATGGATTCTTCTAAGAGAGACAGGGGGTGTTTTGAGATAGACACACAGAGAAGGCAATGCAAAAATGGAGCAGAAGGGGTTATAGCTACAAGGAATGCCAAGGGCCACCAGAACTGTGAGAGGCAAGGAACAGATTTTTCCTTGGAGCCTCTGGAGGAAGCAGGCCATGCTGACACCTTGATTTTTGTACATCTGGCCCCCAGATCAGAGAATACATTTCTGTTGTGTTAAGCCAGCAAGTTTGTAGCCATTTAGCAGCCACAGAATACTAACATGGACAATGATTTCTGAGAAAATAAAAATATTATTTTGAGAAAATAACAACGTTCCTTGTTTGATTTTAAGGAAAAGCCATTTTATTTTAATTTTTCTCTATTATTTTGTTTTTTTTTACATTGAGGTTCCCTTTATTTTTGACTGTTTCTTTTTTCTTTTTTTTTTTTTGAGATGGAGTTTCACTCTGTCGCCCAGGCTGGAGTGCAATGGTGCCATCTCAGCTCACTGCAACCTCTGCCTCCCGGGTTCAAGCAATTCTCTCGCCTTGGCCACCCAAGTAGCTGGGATTACAGGCACCTGCCATCATGCCCAGCTAATTTTTGTAGTTTTTGAGAGATGGGGTTTCACCATGTTGGCCCAGGTGGTCTTGAACTCCTGACCTCAGGTTATTGGCCCACCTCGGCCTCCCAAAGTGCTGGGATTACAGGCGTGAGCTACAGTGCACAGCCTATTTCTGACTCTTTCTTGACGGCCATCCATGCTGGAGGAACACCTTCATGTGCCTGTCAAGCCCCAATCCCACTCTAGAAATTCAGATTCCCTTTTCTGACTCTGTAGGATGCCTGTCCACAAAGGTCTCATAAATCCCCAAGTCCACATTTTCCCCAAGTCCTCCCCCTGCTGGCCACCTTTCCTTTCCAACTCACACGGAGCAGGTGTCTGAAACAATGGGTTTTGTGCAGAAAGCACATTTTAGTCAACTGTTGTATAAATATTCTAAAGTAGTAATTAAGATTTTAAGCATGTGCTCTGGCTGGCCATGGTGGTCAGATTGTAAACAGCTGGCAATCTTATTTCAGCAGTAGACTAGAATCTAGTCATAATTTATCCAAGGGAAAAAAAACTTGTCATTAAATTCTCTCCAAGGGTCCTAAAAATTTAGTTTATCAACACCCACCTTGTCCATTACTGTTTTTAAATAGTTTTTTAAATGTATAGATTCCAGCCCTGTGTAGAATCAAATATATTAGAACTTAGTCTTATTACTTGGTCTGAATTGGAAACATTTCCAGTGCCTACCAGTTGCACACATCATTATCCACTCATAATTAGTTGTTTAATCTGAAAAGAGCAAGTTCTGCTCCATCACCTAACATCTGTTCACTTTTACTCTTAGCTCTATTCAACCAAATCCAATTATTGTCAGGAGAGGCTCTGGCAGACTTGTATCATTTACGAATGGTTTCTATTTCTTTGTAGATTCCTAATTCTTTGTTCTCATAGTTGCTACATTCTCTGATAATAAATAACATTATGCAATTAGTTTTCGGAACTTGTGCTTGTTTTCAAAATAACAAGAATAAGAACTAAAGATTTATTTGTCTGAAGTCACACAGCGCCTCAAAACATATCTCAAACACTAAAAATATTAACATCCCCAAACTAACACCTACCTATAAAAACTCTAGCAATTCTAAGATAAATGGATTATTTACAATCCTCTCTCTGCTGTTACTGTTAAATGTCATATTAACTCCCAGTTATACTGAAACCATTTTAAATGTTATATTACTTTGACCTTGGTTGTGAAAATAAAGTGTCCAGTGTAATTGTTTAGGGATACTATAGTTCCTAATTAAGACAAAATTTTCAGCAAAGATGGTTAAAATTTGATAAGCTTTTACATTTCTGTGTAGTTTCTCCAAATAATGCAATGATTTCTTTTTTAAAAAATATAAAAATTTCCATAGTGAAATATGCATGTCAGAATAAATGAAAATTTTATTATGGATCTGAATTTTGCTCCATTGCAACACACCTAGAAAAGTTGGGGTACTGGCAGAGTGAACGCACAGAAGAGATTCTGGTGAAACCGAAAGTGGATTGGTAGGGAAATTGCTTTACAATAATCTCTACTACTTGCTTTTCATGTAGGGATTTGGGAATGAGTTTCTTATTTCTACAACTTTCTATTTAACAACTGAAAAGACCTAACATCTTATAATAGGATTATACTCTCTGGTAGAATTTTCATGATACAATTCATTTAAATTATGTTCTTTGCATGTTCTGATGAAAACATTTCCTATGATGGCATTATGCTCTTTGTATCTCCAGGGAAGTCAACTGATTGGAAAGAATTTTAAAGAGACCTGGGCCAGGTGCAGTGGCTCACGCCTGTAATCCCAGCACTTTGGGAGGCCGAGTCAGGTGGATCATGAGGTCAGGAGTTAGAGACCTGCCTGGCCAACATGGTAGAACCTTGTCTCTACTAAAGATACAAAAAATTAGCCAGGCGGGGTAGCAGGAGAATACTCAGGAGGCCGAGGTTGCAGGGAGCTGAGATCATGCCATTGCACTCCAGCCTGGGTGACAGGGCAAGACTCCATCTCAAAAGAGAGACTTGATGGTTTTCTCTTGAAAAAATAGTCTCTTAGCCATTTTCCACTGCCATGAGTACATGTACATTGAAATTACTGATACTGAATTTATTATTGACAAGATATCTAAATAAGATTTACTGTAGATTACCAGCACATTAAGGACCTCCCGGACAAAACATGTGCACATTTTCTGGCTGAGAGGTGCAGTCATTGAAGTTTTGTAAACAGGAACATAACATATTGAAACCATATCTATCTATATGCCAGTATGTGCTCTTACATATTAATTTCTGTTGTGAAAGAGGAATTAATAGGAAAAAGAAAAGCAAGGAAGAAACATTCAAAAATTCCTTAACGGCCAGGCATGGTGGCTCATGCCTGTAACCCCAGCACTTTGGGAGGCTGAGAGGGGTGGATCACCTGAGGTCAGGAGTTCGAGACCAGCTGAGGTCAGGAGTTCCAGACCATCCTGGCCAACCTGGTGAAACCTTGTATGTACTAAAAATACAAAAATTAGTTGGAAGTGGTGGCAGGTGCTGGTAATCCCAACTACTTGGGAGGCTGACGCAGGAGAATCGCTTAAACCTGGGAGGTGGAGGTTGCAATGAGCCGAGATCGTGCCATGGCACTCCAGCCTGGGCGACAAGAGCGAAACTCTCTCTCAAAAAAAAAAAAAAAAAGCTTCCTTAAAAACAAAAAAAGCCTATGTTGCCATTATTTCGGCTATTGATTTTTTTCTAGTACAAAATATATACATATTTAATATATAACCTTGGAAAATACACAAAAGAAAATAACAAAGCACTCAAAGTCCTGCTATCTAAAAATAAACAGTTTGCTTCTAGAGTTATTTTTATTCATATTTTTAAAACATATTTATGGGCTGGGAGTGGTGGTTCATGCCTGTAATCCCAACACTTTGAGAGGCCAAGGCGGGAGGATCACGAGGTCGAGAGATCGAAACCATCCTGGCCAACATGATGAAACCCCATCTCTACTAAAAATACAAAAATTAGCTGGGCGTGGTGGCGCACATCTGTAGTCCCAACTACTCCAGAGGCTGAGGCGGGAGAATTGCTTGAACCCAGAAGGCAGAGGTTGCAGTGAGCCAAGATCACGCCACTGCACTCCAGCCTGGTGACAGAATGAGACTCCGTCTCAAACAAATAAACAAACAAAAACATATTTATAATCATAGTAAGTATTCCATTTCTGTGTCCTGCCTTTTTGTATTTATCTAAAATTTAATTTAAAAATTTTTAGATTTCCCTGTAAAATTCTTTGGAGAACCAAACCAAGTTCATAGTGATCTATTGAGTCATCTATTGAAATAGCTTGGCATTACATAAAAGCAATCCCTTCAGGTCTGAGTAAAACCATAAATAGAATTTTCCTTTTGGCATTTCCTACATTTTAGACTCATTTAAATAGTAGGTTTATCAATGCAGTTTATTCTGAGCAGAGGGATGACATAATGTATAATCAGTTATTCAAGTCAAAATGCCAGGAAAGTATATGAATAGGTAGCAACAAGGTATTAGGTTGAAAAGAAAATGCTTGGCTGGCTTTTAGATGGCTTGCCCTTTAGTTGCTACTTTCCTTGGACCCTTTCCAGGGTCTCCAAGCATGAAGGACCCATCTCTCAGGAAGAAGTCCTTGCCCAGGGCTGTTTATCTTAGTTGAGTACAGCCAAGTACAAACCGGAGCGAAGTTGGGTCTTGATCTCCTGTTGGGTGCCACTGTCTCTGCTTTCTTTTATGGCTAACAAGCCTATCAAAGACTACCACAAGCCACATTTCACTTGATAGCATGGGTAGTGGAAGACAGCATCCAAAGCCAGTCAATCCAAAATCATGGCTGCAAAAACGTCTGCAAGGATAAGGCCTGGTGGACCTCAAGAACTGTCTCCCTCTAGGAATAATCATATAACATTAGTATTTTGCAGTGAAAAATCATCCATTACACAAGCAGTCATATGCAATGTAATGAGAAGAATGCTTTACCAACTGTACTGCTAGAAGTGAATTAATTCATGATTTATTTTTGAGCGATTAGAACCCTTGGTTTATCTATAAGAACATCACTTAAATAAAATGTTTTAAAATATGCAATGCATATGCAATAGCATTAAAGTATTAAATAGCATCTTAAAGAGCAAAAGAAACTATTAAAACTAATTAAGTGGATTTATTGGCTAATTGGTGTTTCCACATGTAGTTATTTCTGCAATTATTATTCATTTGCTGATTTACATAGAGCTATTCTCTAAAGTTACTCTGGCATTAAATGAAGCTAGAAGATATCTCCAGTTTGGAAAATATATTAAGCAAAGCATTTTCAACTTAAAGTTGAGGTGATACTGAATCAAGTCCTGGCAGAATTGACTACAGACTCAGAGGGAGTATGTTTATTTCCTTTATTTCTTCCTATTTCTGTTTGAACTAATATGGCAAAGGTTTTCATCTTCCAAACTACACTTATCAAGTCTATAAAACATCATGTGAACTATAAAGCACAGATTTAACTTTGGGAGGCCGAGGCGGGCAGATCACCTGAGGTTGGGAGTTCGAGACCAGCTTGACCAACATGGAGAAACCCTGTCTCTACTAAAAATACAAAATTAGCCAGTGTGGTGGCAAATGCCTGTAATCCTAGCTACTTGGAAGGCTGAGGCAGGAGAATTGCTTGAACCCAGGAGGCGGAGGTTGCAGTGAGACGAGATTGCACCATTGCACTCCAGCCTGGGCCAGAAGAGCCCATCTCAAAAAAAACTCCATCTCAAAAGAAAAAAGAAAAGAAAAGAAAAAGAAAAAGGCCGGGCGCGGTGGCTCACGCCTGTAATCCCAGCACTTCTGGAGGCCAAGGCGGGTGGATCATGAGGTCAAGAGATCAAGACCATTCTGACCAACATGGTGAAACCCCATCTCTACTAAAAATATAAAAATTAGCCACGCGTGGTGGCTTGTGTCTGTAGTCCCAGCTCCTCAGCAGGCTGAGGTGGGAGAATCACTGAACCAGGGAGTCAGAGGTTGCAGTGAGCTGAGATGGCACCACTGCACCCCAGCCTGGAGACAGAGTGAGACTTTGTCTCAAAAAAAAAGCAAACATTACCAAATGCTTACCTAGTAGAGTTACAACTGCTGTAACCCTTAACATTTAAACAAGGGAAATCATCATTTGAGAATTGTATTTCCTTTTCATACAAACTAGTCTTCTATGGTAATAGATTGGCTGGACGTTTTTCCAGTATGTGTTCTAGATAATAATCCTTGGAGCCATTGTTTCCCTAGGAATTACCAAAAAAATAAAAACAGAAAGCAAAAACACATTTGCTTTCTGCTGGAACATATATCTCAGGCAGTGCTGAGGACTAAAGATAAATTTGACACCTATGGAGGAATACATTCTAAAAATAAGATTTTATATCTAATTTATTTGCATGTTAACCAGACTTGTTTGTAAAGACACACACTCTAGAAAGTAACCTCAAAAGTACTCCTATAAAGCTCCTCATTTTGAAAGTCAAAGTAGAGCAATTCCTGGGCAGATGATAATGATACTGCAGAGACATGTGAAGAAGGAAAAATAATAATAATAATTTAGCTCCCTGTATTAGTCTGTTCTCATGCTGCTAATGAAGACATACCCAAGACTGGGTAATTTATAAAGCAAAGAGATTTAAGGGACTCACAGTTCCACATGGCTGGGGAGGCCTCACAATCATGGTAAAAAAACAAAGGAGGAGCAAAGGCACATCTTACAGAGAGGCATTCAAGAGGGCATGTGCAGAGGAACTACCCTTTATCAAATCATCAGATCTCATGAGACTCATTCACTATCACAAGAACGGCATGGGAAAAACCCACACCCATGATTCAATTACCTTCCACTGGGTACCTCCTGTGACACATGTGGATTATGGGAGCTGGAATTTGAGATGAGATTTGGGTGGGGACACAGCCAAACAATATCACTCTCTAAGACTGTTACATTTCAGCAGTTAGATGAAGAGAGAAGGACAGGGTTCAGACTGAATCATTTTGGATGGAGGAGAACATATAAATAACTGAACAATAGGAGCACCACCTAGTGTAGAGACAACCTATCACAGGCATATACCTCACATGACTTCATTGTCCTCACCCACACCTTTTCCACCATCAGATTTCACCCAGAACCCTCCTGTACCATAGAATTTCAAGTAAGTACCAGCCCTGGGGGACTATTCAGAAAGCTAAAATAAACCCTGCAATATGAGATTGAACACTCTAAGATTGTTAACACTTTTTTCAATAAGGTTAGATAACTAAGATGACAAATAAAAATATTTAAAAACATTAATAAAGAGGAAATGATTCTCATAGAATTAGTATAGCTGAACTTTATCCCCTTAATTTATTTCATGAAGAGACATAGATAGGATTAATTTTGGCTTTCTACTATAACTGCTTCCATCAGTGAAAATAGATTAATTTTTAAAATATCACCAGAAACTTTGAGTTGTTTATCCAAGAACCTCTAAAGACACTTTACATTGCAGAGTAAGTCAATAACATGGGGAAATATAATGCTAGGGAACATGTGAAAAATAAAATTATGAGTTACAAACATTAAACATTATTTCAGTAGAAACAGATTGGTGGCTACAGTCGATTATTAAAGGATGCCATTAAGTTGTCAGGAATAACTGTTGTAGTTTTCTGAAAATAGTCACTTTGTTGTAGCTTTAGATTTGAATAGCTGGAGCTATACACACGAGAGATGCACATCAGGCCTTAGACACAAGTTCCTTCAGGAAAATGATTCACTGGCTATTTAGGGGACTGACAGCCAGTATATGTTATTTTCAAGTCACAAAGAAAGTTGCATGGTTGTATACTCTGCTTTAATTTACATCAATGGAAGATGAGCTACGAAGCAGCTATTGATACAAAAGAGAAACCCATTGTAGGAAACGAACATTTTCTGTAAGCTGCATCTACATTCTTCCTGATCAGAAAATAACATGGAAAATGACATACTTGTTCCTTCTTCACATTTGAAGAAAATGTTACAACTGCATAATGCCTCCATGATGCAATTCTGTATTTAGACAATCTAAGCATTGAGTCTTGGGATACTTATTCTGTAACTATTTTCTAAGAATAACCTGAATAGACCGCATGGAATTTGGTATTAAATGACATAAACAATGAAAATGGGGGGTAGGGTCCTGTGCCTCAGTGAAGTTTAAAATTTAATTGAACTTCTACATAAATGTTTAAAAATAGAGCAGTTTCAAAAATACGAAAGATAGAATATTCATAGATCCCTGAAGAAACTTCTACAGTATCCCACAGTTCCACAGTCTCTGATTCAGGAAATTATATTAAAAGTTATATGTTGGCCTTTTGGAATTTCATTTGGTATCAGCAGGATCAGAAACTTACCAGCAGACAGAGGCAATAAAATCATATCAGTGGTTGGTTACAAATGAAGTCATCCAGTTGACCCAGGGTATGCTTTGGCTAAATTTTGTTTTGGATTATCACTAAAATATAATTGCAATATTGGATAACTCTAATAGATCTCAAGGGCCCTCTATTAGTCCGTTTTCATGCTGCTGATAAAGACATACCCAAGACTGGGCAATTTACAAAAGAAAGAGGTTTATTGGAGTTACAGTTCCACATGACTGGGGAGGCCTCACAATCGTGGTGGAAGTCAAGGAGGAGCAAATCACATCTTAGGTGGATGGCAGCAGACAAAAAGAGAGCTTGTGAAGAGAAACTCCCGTTTTGAAAATCATCAGATCTCATGAGACTCATTTACTACCATGAGAACAGTGCAGGAAAGACTGGCCTCCATAATTCCATCACCTCCCATGGGTTCCTGCCACAACACGTAAGAATTGCGGAGTTACAATTCAACATGAGATTTGGGTGGGGACACAGCCAGACCATATCAAGCCCACTTTGCAAAATATCAAAATAGAGGGGAAAAGTATAAGTAACTGAAGAGAAGAGTGCAGTGTGCTGAATACAAATATGCGACTGGGAGGGAGCGAATGTACCTACGTCCCAGTTTGCCTGGGATGGTCTTGTTTTACCCATTATCTGACATTCTGTCTAATGTAGCATTCGTCCTGAATATTTCATTTAGTGATGTATTATTATTATTAGTTGCATTAAAACAAGCCAAGATGTATTGGGTAGACCTCCACGTTGTACTCCCAGTTTTGTAATGTTATGGCCTTAGGGGTGTAGGAATTCCCAGGAATTCTCAGGAAATCTGAAAGCTGAGAAATATAGCACAGCTCACAGGGAAGAAGTAGATAAAACAGTGTCCTCAGAGCAGCCAGGGAGTGCTAACCCCTGATGATCTTCAGTGAGGCATTTGTTACTCCAACCTGTTGTGCCTTAGCCCTGAGCCCCAGGCTGTGAGGTGCATATGGCCCTAGCTAATAGGACAGTGGGAAACGTGAGAAATAATGAATGAGGTTGTGTGTAAACTTACGTGTGGGAAACAGGTTGAGCTGTTCTGCCCTATTGCATGCAGAGAGTAGTCTGAATGCTATTGCCACAGTGGTTTTATTTTTATTGTGTGATGTAACCGTATGCCAATTCTTTTCTTTGATTATTGAGTCACTCTTTATTTTATAATGCATCCTTCTGGCAATAATGAAATAAAAATTAGTAAACAGAAGTAACTGTTTAATGAAAACAAAGTATTTGAATTTCTGTTTATCAAGAAAGAAAAGACGAACCTGTGGCCAAGCGCGGGGGCTCACGCCTGTAATTCTAGCACTTTCAGAGGCTGAGGAGGGCGAATCACCTGAGGTCAGGAGTTCAAGACCAGCCTGGCCAATGTGATAAAATCCTGTCTCTACTAAAAATACAAAAATTAGCTGGGCGTGGTGGCCAATGCCTATAATCGCAGCTACTTAGGAGGCTGAGGCAGGAGAGTCACTTGAACCCAGGAGGCAGAATTTGTAGTGAGCCGAGCTGAAATTGCACCATTGCACTCCAGCTTGGGGCAAAAGGAAGAGAAACTCAGCCAAAAAGAAAAGAAAAGAAAAGAAAAGAAAAGAAAAGAGAAAAGACAAACATGTAACTTATACAAAACACTTGTGCCATTTACCATGGGGATATAATGAATTAACATTCAGAAGTCACACATATGCTGAAGAAGCATCAGGATCTACTTCAAAAGTTAAAAACATAAACAAACAAACAAACAAAAACCACAGAAAAAAAGAGTGTCTTAAAATGACTCCACACACACAACTGTAGAAGGTGGAGCTACAGAACATACTTGGAAGCATTACTTTTTATTTAGATCAGATGATTGCTCTTTGACATTAAGTTAGCTCATTGGCAATTTCATGATTTCTTGTGCACATCCCACAGTGAAATGACACCTGTTAAAGTGCCAGCACCGTTAGCAGAAGAACTTTTAAAACAGAGAGTGGCGCCAGTTTTATTTCAATGTCATCAGATGTTCCAAATAGAAAATCACTCCAGTTTATTCTTGTAATGATTTCGTTTTCTCATCCAATTCACCGGAAGAAACTAAAGCTTTTTGAAGTTAATTCTGTTGAATGTATTATTCATACTATTTTAAATTCAGTTAATATTTAACCTATATTTCTAGCATTTGTCTAATGTTAACACAATTTTTGGTGGAGTACTGCATCATGAAGAAACCTAACACTCTGAAATTTAAAGAAAAGAAATTTACTTGGAAATAGTTTTTATGTACGTAAAATTCATACTTACATCCAAATAAGTTTTGATATCATCCCAATTAAAATAAAAGCTGTAAGTTTCAAATTTTTGAAATATGTACATATACAGTTGGATGATCTGAACTGTAAAATTTTGTTAGGAAGGTAATGTTGACTACAAAAAAAATTCAGAATATCAGGATTCACTTTTTCTCTCTGCTGCCTTTCTTCAGTTGGATTTTAGAAACGTTTGAGAGTTTAATCTACTGTGCTTTTAAAATTCTTCTGAGTGTCCTACAATAGTACTGAAGTTTTCATGACAGTCTTTTCATTTTGGGCCGAATATTGTTTTAAAATCATCTAGAAGTCTTTCATCAAAGTACCAATGAATGGAACAGTAAAAGCTAAAGATTTCAAAGCTTTTATCAAAATGCAATTTTTGCAAACAAATTATGAAAATAGGAAGGCATGGATATGTATCTGCAAAGGCAAGGGAGAAACTAAAGAATTGTAGACTAAAGCTCAAATATTATAAAATATGTAATCTGAAAACTCCAATTGTGTTTTGAAATATTCAGTTTGTGGGAATAATAGTTTGATGAAGTTTCAATTTTTAATTAAATAAATGTATATAGAACTGATATAATGAAATTGAAAAGACTTAGTAAAACATTCAAAAAAATCCTAAAGACAGTTTATTTGATGATTTTTGACTTTTAAATATTTGTTAATGAAAAGTATTCTTAGTAAAAAAATAAAATACTTGGGCTGAAATACTTAATATAAATAATTGAATTGAAATATTTTCCGTTTAGCACAAGCTCTGAGCTTATTAAGTACCTTGTACCTGTGGGAGAAGTTAGTCTTTAAAAGTTTAAATATTGGCCAGGTGTGGTTGGCTCACACCTGGAATCCCAGGCATGATTAATTTGGGAGGCTAAAGTGGGCAGATCACTTAAGGACAGGAGTTCGAGACCAGCCTGGCCAACATGGAGAAATCCCGTCTCTACTAAAAATACAAAAATTAGCCGGGCATGGTAGCACACGCCTGTAATCCTAGCTGCTAGGGAGGCTGAGAATCTCTTGAACCCAGGAGGTGGAGGTTGCAGTGAGCCGAGATCATGCCACTGCACTCCAGCCTGGGTGACACAGAGAGACTCTGTCTCCGATAAATAAATAAATAAATAAATAAATAAATAAAAATAAAAGTTTAACTATTATTGATTAAAGATAAGAATGAATTAATTTTGTCACTAATTTTATACATATTAACCATATCATGCCACTTTGAAGAAGATTGTAGGTAATCTATGAAAAATGTTCAAATAAGACTGTATTTTTTAAATGCTTTCCTTAGAAAAATACTAGTGATATACTATTAAAGACAGATAAAACTTTAAAAAATTGATTAAAGTACTTGCTTTCTACCTATTTTAATATTCAGATTAATTTATGAAGAATTTTTGGTTTAGTGAATGAAGCTATGTGTTATTTTACATTTTAGAAATAACTCTAGCATAGCATAGAATATTTTATAGGTATACTAATGTAATAAAACCAGAAAGTTGTTCACCAGATGAATTCTTAAAAAAAAAATACAATTTTCATACTTAGTCTATTTTCTTACTCTCAAAAGTATCCTAATTAGTCTAGTGCTGAAGAGTTTCAAACTAATTTAAAGAGAAATACACAAATAAGTGACAGGAAGGATTGCCGTGTGTATCTTCCAGTCTGGGGTGATGTTTAAATTCCTTAGAATTCACTTAGCTTTGTCTCTTCACCAGCCTTGGTTTGCCCCAGTGCTGTTCATCATTTTGACAAAAGTAGGTCTCACGGGATGCTCACTCAGTCACCTTTTTGTAGGGACAAACTTTATAGTCCTTGCACTTGCTGATTCTCTAAATACTGTGCTTTGGTCCAGGGGATAGTATCTTAAGCCCATTTTTTGTAGTTAGTAAATAAGACTTCTTCCCAAAGTGACGTGCATGTTCAAGTTCTTGCATTGCCAATGTGTAATGGATAAAGACAAATGTATAGTAAAAAAAAAATCATGAGGCAGTCTTTGGTTCTCATCCCAACCCTGTTGGCTGTGTGATATTTGGCAAATTATTTTACTTCTCTGAGTCTCTTTTCTTTCCATTGTAAAATACAGAGAATAATAGTTAAGAGTATTTTTGTGGAAATGAACCAACATAATGTAGCTCAAGTCTCTTAGCAGAGTGCCTGTGTTCAATAAATATTAATAAAATGACCCTTAACTCCCCTCAGCAAGTTTAAAAACAGGAAGTTTCCATTTCACCATTTACTTTCCAATTCTTTGCTGTAGATGGCCATAATGAGTCATGAGAGTGTGCATTTGTAAATGTCTGTCACCAATGTGAATTCACTTGAGATGACTCAAACCACATTCTATACTGGAAAAGGTGCATTTAACACGCAAAAGAAAAGCCCAGGCCAGTTTCTTTCTGTATCAACCCTGGGTAAATCTCCTTAAGAAAAAATTCACAATCATGGTTTATTCACAGGGAAAGAATTTAAGTACTTGTTAGCATTCGAATGGGCCCTAAGGAAACTCGCAACTTAATTAAATCAGAACTTTCTTCTTGAGTTTGATCCATTAGAGTGAGTTACTAGCTGGGTATCAACTGCTTTCCCAGAAAGGCCCCATTGAAATTAATGGACTCAGGGCTTTGTTGAGTCTGGACACCAGAGAACTGGACAAATGACACTGTGGTTTATTAAAGAGTTATTACTGCAAATACATTATATGATGCTTTCTCCCTCTCTCTCTCCATTTAATTCTGAATCTGCCTCTCAAAAGCCTTGACTCCGTATTTTAAAGTTGACATAAATGGTAGGATGAGGTTACTTTTTCCAGTAATGGAGAAAGGAGGAGTGAGGTTGCTCCGAATTTTGTGATCTTGTTCATTTTCCGATGAATTTTTTTTTTTTTTTTTTTTTTTTTTTTTGCTGGGCCAAATATTAATGAATTGATTGATTGAAAATGCTACAAAAGAGGAGCCATTCATCAAAGAACCAAATCCAGTGATTCGTGGTCTGGGATTTTATCACTTATATTTCTAGAGCATCCTTTTGCTTTTACAACTTAAATTTAATTGAAATTTTAATCCCTAGCAGGTTTTTAATAAGGGGCAGCTTTTGAGACATTAAAAAACATTGCTCTCACTTCCCAAATAAGGAGGTGGTCCAGATATCCTTATGCTTTGGGGAGCATTTACTAAGTGATGGTACTTCCCAGTGCACATTTTTGGTTTTGTTGAAGTATCTTAAGCCGCGCATATGTAGTCAACTTCCCCTTATGGAATCCATTGATAAATCATGGCAAAAGGAAACCACTCTATGGAAATAATATCTAAAGGAGACCCTCTTTATCCCAGAGAGGAAAACCCGAGAGCAGGCACAATCTGACTTACAGAAAAGAACCACTCCTTGATGTAAATCAAAAGACTAGATGTAGCTAATTAGACATGGAAAAAGGGTGGTTCTCCTGAAAATCTGGGGCCTCGGGCATTTTCTGGAATGTGTACAGTCAGAACGTGCAAGTTAGTCAGCAAAGAGAAAACAAGCAGCCACACCTCTCCCAAATACTGAATAGTCATCCTTCCTTTGTTGTTCAGAGGTGTTTGTCTTAGAATGCTGCAACTTAAAACCAATTGATTTTAAATAAAAATGGTAACCGTATATGTGAAAGTGTGGGGCTAGGGATTACCAAAACTAGCTGTGCCATTTCCCACCCTGTGAAAATGGCCCTATGGTCACCCAGGTGTGTGTGTAGTTGGGGGGCTGTGTGTGTGTACTTTTAATCTGTGAGATGAGGATGGTCTACTAGTTGATTCCTCAAGAACAGTCTAGATTGCTACAGGCTTTGAGGGTAGGTTGGATGCACACACAGGTAGGTGTGGTAGAAGTGGTGGTGAAAGCAGTGAGCGTGGCTGCAGGGTACTCTTGCCACTCACTCATTTTTGTTACCTCTCAGAACCTGTCTCTCTGTCTCCATCTGACATGGCTCCCTAGACGGTCTCTAATACCATTAGAAACTTCAGTGCAAATTGTGCAACCTCTCCAACATTGATCACAAACCCTCCCCAGCCTCAGAACTTTTCACAGATAGATGAGGGTTATCAGGGCTGCTCAGCCAGTGAACCCTGACCACACTGGGTGAGGCCACATTTGTAATCTCTTCTGGAAAACAGGAACCACGCTGCACTCACCCACTCCCATTTCTTTCTAGGGTGTCTCTGTTTTTCTGCTTTTAACCTTGGGTTTGACTTTTTCCAGCGGGCATTTCTAACTAGGAAACTTGATGGTTTCTGCTTAGATTCCCTTATTCTCCAACTTAATAAACATCAATACATTTAGAATCCTTCACTTTCCAAGACTCTAACTGATTTGTGGCCACAGTAATCTTTAAAATTCACTAGACTTTCATCATTCCTTTGTCTTTATTAAGGCATCCATATGAGCTGCCATGCGTTGTTTAACTCTGCTCTTTCATATATCTAAATTTACTGATTGTTGTCTCCAAAACATGTTCTATCTTAGACACTATCTCATCCTCTTCTCTGCCAGATATTGATTATTCATACATTCTCTGATCCCAACCACCAGCTTTACTCATTGTTATGTCTTTGTAGCTTTTCCTTCTCTTAAATACAAGGACAACCTATTATTTCCACAACTCAGCACTTTTTACTGGGTCTTTTACATGTCTAAACCCAACAAGAGCATCAAAGCATGATGTTGGGCTTGGTGCCTCTCTTCCACCCTTCTTTCTGTTTTTAACTCCACATGTGTGCTGGACTGTTGCTTATGATCTTCCCTATGTAGCTACCACCACAAAAATGTGTCCCTGGCCTTTACAAATGAAGTGTTCAGATGCAAGCCATTCTCTTGTGGACATGGCAATAAAGACCAATTACAAAAGCGGGAAAATTGGTGCTACGATGTCACTTTGTGGGAGAATGATGTCTGTAAAGTGGGAGCCTATGTCTTGCAATATGCTGATGCCCTGGTTGAATAGACAACACTATTCGTTCCTTTCTCTGTGGCCTGGGGAGATCTCTCTCCATCACACCTCAACGAAGACAGCTTTGACGCATTTGATTGTGGTGCCTTGGGTCTCCCAGTTTTCAATTTTTATTTATTTTTTCTGATGGCTGCCTTCTTGACTGCTGATGTGTAGGTTATGAAGGAGTGAAGGAAGTGTCATCCCAAAATATGGCAGATTGGTATACTGAGTATTTCAAGTCGAAAACACTGGAGACAGTGTAGTTTCAGAAAGGGAAAGCTGGCCTGTCTCTTCCTGCATGTAGCACACCATAAAGATTCCTCTGGGAGGGCTACCGTCACCACACCAGGGCGAGAAAATAGCCCTAACTACCAGAGACTTGGAATTGGAGGCTACACTGGACCTGATATATATACTTAACAAAGTAACGCTTATCTGCCTGTGGTTTTGCACCCCCCACCCCAAATATCTCCTAGTGACTCCCCTAGAAAATGTACTGCCCTGGCCAGATTTTCTTTTTGCTCTCATTTCTTCTCAAATGTATCATTCATTGCCTAAAAATATAAAAACCCCTTCCTCAGACTTCACTGTCTTGTGGAGATCTTCATGTACATGTGAAATTAATCAAATGTGTATCCTTTTCTCTTGTTAATCTGCCTGGTGTTGATTTGGTTTCTAGGTCCAGCTGAAGAGCGCACTAAGACCTTAAAGGAGGATTGGGGGGGAATCCCTGGCTCTCCTACAGTTATACCCTATCATTTTCTTTTCTTTAAATACCTTTTCCAACAACTCGAAGCTCAGCAGTATGATGGACTTCCTCTCTTATGCATAGATATTGTTGAATCATTTCTGTCTTCCAGAGAACTATGCTTGCTAAGTTCAGAATACATTATCAGCTTACATTGTGTCTTTGTTCCCATGAAACTTAAAAATCCCCCAAATTCCCCCTCCCACCCGCTGACACTCTTTTGCAAAAATATGCAATTTTCTACACACATTTCTGACAAAAAGGAAAAAAATGTTAAGTCCACCCTAGTTCTGTCCAGACAAGCACAGAGAGAGGCGTGTTAGATTTCCAGACAAATATTTTCCCCTAGATTTTGCTCAATGAACTTGATTCACTGCAGGGCTTTTTTCCCACACGCGCACGGCAGAGGTGGGCTGCCTCAGGAGTGGCCAGTGCCCGCTCTCTGCAGGGCACTGCTATGAATCACCATTTTCATGAATGGAAAGAATAGGAGGAGGGGAAAAAGGACAAGCAGCTTGTTGCTAATGTCCTCAAACAAGGCAAACATTTTGTGAATAATTTTTAGATAATATATGACGGGTTGGATCTTTGGTTTTGTTGTTTTGAATGGAATGCATAGAAAAAAGAACTTGTTTCAACAAAAGTTTGATCTGATATCCTATTCATGAGCTGATTCTTTCTCAAATATTTGGCAGCTCTTCCAGGGCACAGAAAAGGCACAGTGTTGAATCATGTCGCTTTCAAGCTCTGTATCAGTGGAAGGTACTGGAAGGGATTATCAATCCCACACAATACGCAAGGAAAGTAAGTGCCTACCTCATTTCTGAGGAAATTTAGGGTTCAGATGGACCTTGCCACAGACTTAGTGTCTTTATTGGAGGCCAAATAAATAAATAAGCCAACATAGATGCTGGGCAACTTCCCATACAGCATGTTGAATTTCTTCACTGATGTCTGGTGACTGGTTTTACAGAACCCATTCAGTGAGAATGCAGGAAAAGTCTAAGAATTAGAAGGAACAAAGTAAAGAGAATGAGCACGGGAATAAAAGTAAGTAATAGTCATGTCTATTCTTGATTTTGGGGACTGGCTAACTTCTATAGCTTTAAACCACTTCATCTCAGTTGAAAGTCCAGGCTTCTCAGCTTGATGTCCAAGATTCTCCATGACACGTATCCTCTTGAGCACTTCGCTTCATGCCCTGACCAAGCTTGGACTTCTTCCCCCTCACATGCTTGCTGTTTCCTGTTTCATGTTTTAGCTCATACTGTTCCTTCTACCTGGAACATCTTGGCTCACTCAACTAAAAATTCTACCCATGGGAATTTAGCACAGGTGTCCTCCTCTCTGCATGGTCTTCCTAAATACCTTTTGGGTTCATTATTCCTCTTCTGTGTGCATAGATCACCCTGGGTATTACTCTGTGCTAGCACTTTCCTTTGTTCTACTATGTACTACCAGTCAGGCACTCAGGGGAAATGACTATTCCATTCACTGATTCACTCATTCATTCATTCAACAAAGATGTATTGAATTCTTATTATGTTCCAGGCACTGTTTTAGGGACTGAAGATAAGGTGGTGAACAAGACAGATAAGATTCCTGTTGTACAGGCGTATGCATTCTGGCAGAGGAGACAGATTAAAAGTGAAATCAATAAGCTAGCAAGTTAAGTGCTACCGATAAGATGAAAATACGTCCATGGGAAGAAGAGCACCTGCTGATTTAGACTGGATGATCAGGCAAAGCTATACCAAAGAGATGGCTGAAGCTGAGAGTTCAAATGCAAGAAGCAGTTCATGAGGATCTGGGCACAGAGTGTCTGAGTTGGAGGAAATGCAAGCACAAGGCCCTAGAGGAAGAATGAGGACTGTGAGCTCAAAAACCTAGAATAAGCCATGTGACTGGTGAAGAGCGGGTGCCAGCAAAAGTCACACTTAGAAAATATAGGGCCTGAGGGTCACAGGAAAAGTTGTTTATTCTTTACCTGATGGGAAACCTTGGGACAGTTCTAAGCAGGGAGTTGGAAGACATGATTTACATTTTGCAGAAATCACTAGGGCTCTGCTTACTGAATAGATTTTTTCTTTGCATCCCCCGAACCTAGCATAATGCCTGTCTCTGTTTCAGTAGGGCCCAGAGCCGTGCTGCTTTTCCACACAGGAAAATTGCCTTTTCCAAGGTACGTGGCTACCCAGTAGAGAGGAAAGCTTAAAGTCATTTCAATTCAACACGCAGTACTGAGTATCTCCTCTTGCTTCGTTTTCTACTGGCCTGTGCCCAACTTTTTTAAACTTCCTAAAGTTGAAATTGCATCTCATTTCTTTTTTCTATATTTCATAGATAATCCATGCAGTGTTTGCTCAACCCGTTTACACTGAGATGTGTTAAGGAACCGTCTCACGGCAAGGCCACAAGGTGGGGCAGTAATGAGTAATTGGAAGAAAACTGTGGTACCTTCTAAAATTCAAATGTGACTTTCTAGAACATGATGTAGTGGAGCCCTACAATCATTCTTTGACTTTTTTATTTTATTTTATTTTGAGACAGAGTCTCGCTATCTCCCAGCCTGGAGAGAAATGGCATGATCTCGGCTCACTGCATCCTCCGCCTCCTGGGCTCAAGCGATTATCCAGCCTCAGTCTCCTGAGTAGCTGGGACTACAGGCACAAGCCACTGTGCCTAGCTAATTTTTTTTTTTTAATATAGTAGAGATGGGGTTTCACCATATTGGCCAGGATGGTCTCAAACTCCTGACCTCAAGTGATCCACCTGCCTCAGTCTCCCAAAGTGCTGGAATTACAGGTGTGAGCCTCCATGCCCAGCCCTGTGACTTTTTCTCAAGAGCTTCAAACAGTCCCTCTGCAAGTTAACCTAGGCATCCTCATAGAGCAAGAAGGCATTCATGATACCACAAGGCAGGTGAGGTTTGTGCGGTTTGCTCCGTGTCACTGGGGCAGGGCAGTCCTGTGTGGCTCCATTCCCACAAGAGGCTGTCTTGTTCCATTAGGACAGCCTCCCACCTGCTAAGGATGCTTTTCATCCATGGTATAGTTATCCTTAATAATTTGTTTCAAAAATTTGCCAGCCTCCTGGGAATGAAACCAACCAACCTTCCCTCTCTCTCTCCCTCCCTCCTTCCCTCCTTCCCTTCCTTCCTTCCTTCCTTCCTTCTTTCCTTGCCTTCCTTCCTTCCCTTTGGATTATGTTGTTTCATTAAAATATATTTATCTGGGCATAGTGGCTCACACTTCTAATCCCAGCACTCTGGGAGGCAGAGGTGAGCAGATCACTTAAGGTCAGGAGTTTGTGACCATCCTGGTCACCATGGTGAAACCCTGTCTCTATCAAAAATACAAAAGTTTGCCAGGTGTGGTGGTGGGCACCTGTAATCCCAGCTACTTGGGAGGCTGAGGCAGAAGAATTACTTGAACCCAGATAGCAGAGGTTTCAGTGAGCTGAGATCGTACCACTTCACTCCAGCCTCCAGTCTGGGCAACAGAGTGAGATTCCGTCATATATGCATATATATATATATATATGCATGATTTAGGAAATTCTGTATTTCAGCATCACAGTATAAAGACTTAAGTTCTAAGAGCTGATATTGCTAAGATGTTGGGAATGGAATCTTAGGAGTAACCTTTTTCGGAGGCAGCTTCTATTGCCCTTGCTACCTTCGGTGTGACCTGAAACCCCCTTTTTTCATTAGTAGCATATGGCTTGTTTGCCACTACTCAGCTGTTCCAGAACGGCTTTGACTCCACACACTCATGCATTTCTAGGTAGAAATTAGGTGCATTATAAATAAGGAGTCCTCTGAAAATGCCGAAGCGTCTTAATCTTTTGAAAAATTATCTCAAATTTACATTCACAAGGAACCATGTCTTTTGCCACTAACTGAAACTCAGTAACGACACTGAAGTATGAGCTAGGGCCTTGTCTGACAATAACAAGGAAATGCTAGGTCCCAGGGACCACTTCAAGATGTGCTTGTTCCTTTAAACAGGGAGTTGTTGCATCCAATTTTTAACACATATGTATATTTTTAACACATATGCATATTTTAACACGTATATATATTTCTGATTGTACTGTAAAACTGGTAAATTATTTTAAAGAGATCATACAGCCCCCAAATCCCAGAGAAAGTTGTTTCTATTACAATTTTAGTCTATTCATCTCTTTTAAGTTTCTCTTCTCTCTGAGCATATGTATCTCTATGCATGTCTGCTTATGTAGGCATATTTATACATACACCCATTCTTTTACAAAACTGACACCAATTTTTGTATTTTAAATAAAATACAAATGTTTTACATTCTTTCTAAACAAGCAGACACTACTTTGGGCACCTCCCAGTGCTGGCCAGGTCATGTTAACTACCCTTAATCAACTTTTTTTTTTGCGGTATTTGTAATATGCATCATCTCATGGCAAGAGACAAATTGGATCATTTGAAGATTGGTTGCATTTAGTCAGCAAATTCATCACATGCTTAGTTTTTGCTTTATTCTGGGCCATGTAGACTAGCTGTTAAGTGAAAAAAAAAAATCCTTCTTCAGGGCACAGTGGCACGATGGTGTTTTGGAAAGAGTCTTGGACCAGGAGTCAAATGGTCTGGCTTCACACCCCAGCTAAGCTTACAAAAGCTTTGTAACTTGCAGTTCCCTTACCACTAAAGTGGAAACATGGATGTCTGAAGCTTTTTTACAGCTAGGAAAGTCTATGCTTGGTTAGCATTGTGCTGATGCGATGCTGTTCAGATAACCTAGGGAATAGCGGTTCTCCCATGAAGATGTAAGTAGATGTGCTATTACCCTCTTTGGTTGGCTGCAGCAATAAGCCTAATGACCTCTACAAAGTTGTTCTGTAATACAGAAGTAAACAATTACTCTGCACAATTTCTCCTTGCGTATGCTTCCCACTGGTAGAACATTCTTTGTCGTGTTGGTCTTTCCGAAGAGATTCATTACTTCCTTGTTCCTTCTTACTCATCCTTCATAATGGAAATGCCAAAAGTCTGAAAGACAAGGAAGGGGGCACATTTCCTCCCTGCAATCTGAGGAATGGCTATATCTCTTCATGAGCACCAAGAGGCAACCCCCAGATGAGTCCCTGTCCTTACAGCCTTGTTTCCAAGTGCATTTCCACCCCAGCCTCTTCCATAATCCTTCCCCATCTCTATACCCCGGTGATGCCTGTTGTTCCACCAAACACTGTCCTTTCTGTTCTGAGCCTCGGAGCTTCTGCTCCCTCTGCTAGGGGTGACCATTTTTCACCACTACCAGGCTAATTCTGACTCTGTTCTGCTTTCACTGTGGATGTCACCTCCTCCAAGAAGCTCTTCTTGACTTTCTACCTGCAGACCCTCCTCTAAGCTCTCACAACACCCTGTGTTCTGTGTTCATACCCACCTAACTTTTTCTTTTTTAAATTTTATTTTATTTGAAGTTCTGGGACACATGTGCAGGATATGCAGGTTTGTTACACAGGTAAACGTGTGCCATGGTGTTTTGCTGCCCCTATCAACCCATCACCTAGGTATTAAGCCCCACATGCATTAGCTATTTGTTGTCATGGTGCTCCCTCTGCCTACCCCCCTGACAGGTCCCAGTGTATGTTGTTTCCCTCCCTGTGCCCATGTGTTCTCATTGTTCAGCTACCACTTATGGGTGAGAACATGCTGTGTTTGATTTTCTGTTCCTGTGTTAGTTTGCTGAGGATGGTGTCTTCCAGCTTCATCCATGTCCCTGCAAAGGTCTGGATTTCATTCCTTTTTAGGGCTACATAGTATTCTATAGTATGTATGTACCACATTGTCTTTATCCAGTCTATCATTAATGGGCATTTGGGTTGGCTCCATGTCTTTGCTATTGTGAATAGTGCTGCAATAAACATATGCACACTCACCCAGCTTTGCTTCACTGTCTATCAGAAATGCCAGTTTTTCAGTTGCATTTCTCTCCTAGAATATAAAGGCTTTGAAAAGATCCAATGGTCTTGTTTACCATTGAATCTGTTACCTAACATGAAATCTGACCTTCTAGGCAACCCCAAAATATCTGTGAAATGGTGCAACTCCACGTGCTGTGTGTCTACTCATACCTATAAAATGAGTGAGCCTTCGTGTAGGTCACAATGTCCAGCAGACTGGCAGGGACCTGATATGAACATCACAGAGGGAAAAAAACACATACGAAACAATTAATGCTTGCCATTGGGCCAAGTGCTTTCTATGTGTTATTTCATTTACATTTTTATTTAATACTAAGCAGCCTTCATGTACCCTGTATTTTGCTAGGCAATGGAGTACATAGAAAGGAACAGAAATTGTGAATCTTATCTTCCCAACTGAAAGAAGACAATTAACCTACACGAAAATGTTAGAATACAAATACGTGATATCTGAGGGCAGGGTGAAGAAAAACAAACAAATAAGAACATGAAAAACTGTTTGTCTTGGCTATTCAGGATGTGAAAGTGCGGCAACATTCATATATCTGAAAACTCCATGAAGGAATCTGCACTTGGGGCTTAAAGAACCCTAAGGGGCCAGGCGCGGTGGCTCACACCTATAATCCCAATGCTCTGGGAGGCCAAGGTGGGCAAGATCGACGCTGGAGATCAAGACCATTCCCACAACATGGTGAAACCCCGTCTCTACTTCAAAAACAAACAGCTGGGGTGGTTATGATGCCTGTAGTCCCAGCCACCAGGAGGCCGAGGCAGGAGAAACGCTTTGAACCTGGGAGGCTGAGTGGTGCGGTGGAGCCAAGACTGGCGCCCACCGCACCCAGACTGACAGAGAAGACCTGGTCAAAAAAAAAAAAAAGAGAGAAAAAAAGAAAAGGAAGGAAGGAAGGAAGGAAAGAAAAAGAAAAAAGGAAAAGAAAGAGAAGGAAGGAAGGAAGGAAGGAAGGAAGGAAGGAAGGAAGGAAGGAAGGAAGGAAGGAAGGAAGGAAAGGAAAGAAGGAGGGATGGACGGAGGGAGGGAAGAAAGAAGGAAGGAAGGAAGGAAGGAAGGAAGGAAGGAGAAAGATAGGAAGGGAAGGAGAAAGGGAAGAAAGAAGGAAGAAAGGAAGGGGAAGGAAGGAAGAAAAGAAAGAAAGAAAGAAAGAAAGAAAGGAAGAAAGAAAGAAAGAAAGAAAGAAAGAAAGAAAGAAAGAAAGAAAGAAAGAAAGAAAGAAAGGAAGAAAGAAAGAAAGAAAGAAAAGAAAGAAAGAAAAGAAGGAAGGAAGGAAGGAAAGAAAGAAAGAGAGAGAGAGAAAGAAAGAAAGGAAAGAAAGGAAGGAGAGAAAGGAAGGAGGAAAGAAAGGAAGGAGGAAAGAAAAGAAGGAGGAAAGAAAGGAAGGAGGAAAGAAAGGAAGGAGGAAAGGAAGAAAGGAAGGAAGGAAGGAAGGAAGGAAGGAAGGAAGGAAGGAAGGAAGGAAGGAAGGAAGGAAGCGAGAGAATCCTAAGGATTCCTGGTTCTTGACAGGTGCATGTTCCTTGAAGTATAGTTGCACCGGGAAGCAAATCTTCTCTCTCTGGTTTCGAACTTGGAGGAGACAGTAGCTCCCTTCTCCTTTTCATATAGGTTATTGTTTGTAAGAGCAATGTGACGAAAGCTTCCTCTGCTAAGATTGTAACTCCAGCGTTACCTTTTCTTTACCTCGCCTTGATCCTCGGTGTGAAACTTCACTCATCACTGATGCATTGCAATTAACAGGTGTCCTCTTTCAAGACACATTAGGATATGTTCTGACTATCAGCACCAAAAATAAAAAATAAAATAAAATAAAATAAAATAAAACACATTAGGAAATTTAAATGAATTAATGGAATCAGCTGAGATAGTACTTGAAAGGGACTGTGTAGGCTTGTGGTGGAATCGCTACTTTCAGACAGAAGTCTCTAGAATATTCCTGAGGAAGTATTTTCTCTTGTCCTTCAATGAATAGAGTGGTAAGGTTTGTGAAAAGCAGATCTCTGGTCTGAGTTAGGGAAATTATATATTGTTTGTCCAAAGCAGTAAACTCTATCTAAAATTAAACTCTAGACTAGATATTATTTTTTGATGTTAAATGTATGTGTTCTCTCCATGATTTAGCAGACTTTCCTGGGAATGATGAGTCTCCCCTCTACTGAATACTATAAACCTGTTATCTCAGTGGCAAAAATAGAAACAGATCCAGAGAAGAAGAGGGAACATCTTGCTTTTGAAGCATCTTTGCTTACGAGTCCATAGGAAATAAATTACATTTCCCAGGGTTCTGATTTGGTTTTTAATAACTTACTGGCCCTGCTAAACAAGACACTCAGGAGAAAGTGCATGTGAATAGATGGAGATCTACATTTTTAGAAAATCTGTTTCTTTCTTTTGGGATCACAATCAGAACACAGGCATCATTGAAACAAAACTGAGGAAGAAGAATTTTCTCATGCTATGCAGAAGTTTACTGTTAAAGGTATCAGAGGCTTTGCACCCTGAGAGCAGTAATCTTCTCTCCTTGAGTTCTTGATTGAGATTTACTGCAGAGGCCTCAGATGTGTTTATTTCTATTATCCAGTTACTCCTAATATTACTTGCAATTGTTTTGGCATGAGGGTTAGAAATTGCAAGAACTCCTCACTCAAAATCACAGAACATACCCAAAGACAAAACAAATAAAGCAGAGCAAATGCAAGGATAAAACAGATAAAAATATCTCCCCACCCTAACTGTGCTCTTTTAAAGGAATGCTATTGAGATGACAAATGAAGGAGATTCCTACCTGTTGTTATATAGCTGGGCAAAGTGACATTCTTGGCTGTATTCTAGTGCTGAGCAGTTGCAAAGCTTTCTTTCCCCCTGAAGCAGTAGAGGGTGCTATGTGGATATAATTGAAGAGATGCTAAGTTTCTATAAAAGGCCAGGGCTTAGGGACTGCCATCTCTTTTCAAGCTACTTGCTTTTCCCAAAAGAACTAAGAAAAGGGAGAAAAAAAAAATGAATACAGAGGCCATGCTAGAAGACATATATAAAATATTAAGTCTTAAGAAAAGTAGGAAATAATTGAATTCTAAAATTCTCACAAGTTTGGTATTTTGAAGTATTTGACAGAAGGCAAGCGTATGGAAAGTTTTAAGAAATTGTAAGCTTAGGACTTTATCATAAGCTTAAGACAGAGACGTCATCTGTCTGACAACAGAGGGCAAATTTTGAACAGAGTGATTCTCGCAATAAGAGAAGACTTTTGACAAATTATGAATTCCTTGAATTTCATTTTTTTCTTGCTGTTTAAGTAGTATATTTATTGACAGTCAGATTTTACTGATAGAAATTTGAAATATATTTTGACAGGGCTACCTCATGCTTTTTGTAGAATCAAACATTTTAGAGCTGTTCAGCCCCTTGGAGCCATTAAGTACGATCTTGTTTTTGCATAAGGAGACACTGGCACCAAGTGGTTAAGTGACTTAACCTCTAACAGGCTGGTCCAAACATCCCAGCCTCAACTAGAACCACAGTGTCCTTACCCCTGGTCCAAAGTTCTCTGTCTTTTGCTACCTGCTTTGAGTTACAGCATTTTATATGCTGATAATACATAATCCTAATACATTTATATGTTGTTTTCACTTTCAAAGCAGTTTATGCACATTATTCCACACTTATGTACCAAAACGTCCTTTGAAAATATGTTATTTGTTGATTTGTTCAAAGAAGACTTGCCCAGTTTTATGACAGGCTGAGAAGTTAAGTCTCCTGTTGCAATTCCATTTGCAATTCAGTATCCATTACACCCAGTCAGTCAAGTTTCTTCTTATTAATCCCACGTTTTCCCTGCCTGTAAACTCCCTTGTTAGTGACCGATTTTGCTATTTTGTGTGAGCACTGGAGTAAAGTTCAACTGACTCACAGTAGGGAACCCTGGCTGGATTAATGGAATTGTGTAACACCTTCATCACTCGAGGCCCAGATAGGAGTGACTGTGCGATGCACAAAAGGCTTGCCGATGCCACTGATGTTTGATGTAAAGGTGAAAAGTTCAGTGGCCCAGGGAAGTCCTTTATGAGTTCTTCCTAAACCTATCACCTGAGGAACACCTTCAGATTATCCAGCAGTTGGGATTTCCTATACAGTGTCTATGTGTCTAGACTTCTTTCCCGACACCCATTCCCTAGTACATTTAAATGGAAAGAAAAGTCTGGGAGGTTATTTGCAGGAATGTTGATGGAAACAGGACCCATCACAGCTAGGGTCATGTTATCAGAATGTAGATTTTGAATTCCTATCTGCCTTTCCTGCATGACTTTAAGTAAGAAAATGGCCACCTTAAATTTGTACAATAAGACTCAACTTGGAAATCATTCTTGGGATGCCGAAGGATCTGGTCCAGAAAGCTTCAGAGGAGCCTTGAGAACTGCCTATCCAAGAGATGAAGAAGGCTGAGAGAGGGAACCTGCAAAGATCTAGCAGGAAAGGAGTCTTCTATGTGCAAACAACACTAGACCCTTTCCCAGACTTGGGGCACTAACAAAAGATAATGCCTCTGAAATATTGGGAAAATTGATGGAGAACATGATCTCGTTCCTTATGCTACTACTCCAGGTAACACCTATGATGCTCAAAGGATTTTTTTAAATTAAAAGGAGCCCACTTTATTTAACAGGTAGAAAATTATGGAAATTATCATATGAAAAACAGACATAGGCTAATAATATTAAATTAGGCTTAAGGAGGGTTTAATGAATTATGTATCTCCAATGGATTAATGAAGGAAATTAGGAATAATTTTTACATTATCTCTATTTATTTTACTTATACTTTCAGACTTGAGGTTTTCTGCATATAATATGCACACTAATATAAATATTAATATAATGTTAATATAAAGGAATACTCTGTCACAGATTGTGCATTAACATATGTTTCCGTGTCAAAATATAGTGCATGACCTTAGCCCCAATAGGAAGAATGGGATATGTGAAAGAACCTAAGATTTTGGACCCAGGATAACCTAATTTTAATCCCAGGTCTGCTACTTAAGAGCTGTACGATTGTGAGCAAGTTATTTTAAATTGCTGGATCTTGTTTTCCTCATTTACAAAATAAAACACTGATATCCACATCATACTATTGTTATGATTTTTAAATTAAAAATATATGCCAGTGGACCTAGCAATTGGTGACCATATTGTAAGCACTTTATGGATATCTGCCTCTTCCTTCCATGTGCAAAAGGAATTCTGGCATCATCTTTTATAATTACTAGGATTTTTTTACTGTCTTCAGAAAATCTTTCTAGACTTATCCTGCTAATTTTCATTTAGAAGTTAGCCTCTGTATCAGTCCATTCTCTCGTTGCTATAAAGACCTACCTGAGACTGGGTAATTTATAAAGAGAAGAGGTTTAATTGGCTCATGGTTCTACAAGTTGTACTAGAAGCATGGCTGGAAAGGCCTCAGGAAACTTACAATCACGACAGAAGGTGAAGAGGAAGAAGAGAAGTCTCAAATGGCTGGAGCAAAAGGAAGAGAGCAAAAGGGGAGGTGCTACACACTTTTAAACAACCGATCTCACGAGAACTCACTCACTATCACAAGAAAAGCAAGTGGGAATCTGCCCCTATGGTTCGATCACCTCCCACAGGGCCCCTCCTCCAACATTGGGGATTACAATTGGACATGAGATTTGGGTGGGGACACAAATCCAAACCATACAGTCCCTGAATATATTTGTGCAGAA
Source organism: Papio anubis (assembly GCF_008728515.1). Classification (NCBI taxonomy): domain Eukaryota; kingdom Metazoa; phylum Chordata; class Mammalia; order Primates; family Cercopithecidae; genus Papio; species Papio anubis. The sequence continues at coordinate 30,614,881 of NC_044983.1, forward strand.
ATCGACAGCTCACCTAGACTTCAAAAGACATGCCATCATTACATACCTCTGAAACATTGTATGGTCTTGGTTTTAAGTTTCTTGAGTAATCTGGTTAATTCTGATACTAGCAATCAACAGTTTTGGTGTAAAGGTAGGTCAGATTGGTGATATATTGCTATAGCAATTTAAGGAAAGCAATTTCCTCCCTAAAAGTTTTGGCAATCTTATTTATTTATATATTTTTTGGTGGGGAGGGGAGACATTATTCATGCGATCTTGCTTCTTTAAATATGGTTCTTCTCAGAAATATCCTATGTTATTAGATGATCTAAGCACTGTGGCACTTCTTAAATAACCAACACCTGAGATACCATGAAAATTACAACCCTGTGAGATATAGTATCAATTAAACAATGCCATATACCTCAATCGGTTGAGTTCCATCCACTAGTCAATTTCAAAATTACCTCATAAATCACCAAGACAATAGGAAAGAAAGCCTTACTATAACTTGTCTTACTCCCAAATTTAGCAATATCTTTTTAGCTTATTGATGGTGTTTCAGGAAAATCAAATGTAGTTCCATAAGGATGGAGACGTGTGTTACCTCGTTATGTTCCTGTATGGCAAATTAGTTGATACTCTTTGGTCTTGTCAACATCTCTTTAACCTTGTAAGATTACAAAGGTTAGAATCATGTTTACCACTTGTAAAAAAAAAAAATCTGACAGCAGTGGGTTTTTTTCTTCTTCTTGTTCTTTTTCTCCACCACATCCCCTGATAATGATTTCCATGGACTGGAAATACTGTGAGGAGAGAAATGTTTAGTTGAATTTATTTTAAATGAAACCGATAGCTTCACTAGTGATCTCATAACCTCAAAGCACTTTACAAACTGAGTAATCATTGAAGATGCTAAATATAGTAAATACAATGTTTAAAACCTTCACAAATAAATCCATATTAAAATCTTATTCTACCACAAAGTAGCTTTGCTTTTGATATACCTTTTAAAGTCATGGATTTCTTGATGGAGATATTGAGTTGGGTTGCTCCTGTTGCTTTTTGTTTGTTTGATTTTTTTTCTATTATGTAAGCTAGACCTCACTCTCTTAGTCATTTCATTATATTTAGAGGCAAGATGCTGCCTTAACTATAGCTTTATTCCAGGTGCCCAAAGGTCTTCATTTAGTTCCTAGCTCAATTCATGAGTAAATATTTCTTTTCCAGCTTTAAAACTTGTTTAATGACATTGTCAGGCACGGTGGTGCATACCTGTATCCCTAGCTACTTGGGAAGCTGAGATGGCAAGATTGGTTGAGCCTGGCAGTGTCTGTAGTGCACAATGATTGTGCCTGTGAATGGCCACTGTACTCCAGCCTGGAAAACATAGCAAGACCCCATCTCTAAAGAAAAAAAAAGAATGGTAGCATTTCCTTTACTTGTCGAGATTTTCTGACTTTAACGTGCACATCATTATTATAAAATAATAGACTTTACAAAATATAATGGTTGTAGTTTTATTTGCACTAAATAAGGATAAACCTTATTTAAACATATACATATATATACACACACACACATATATACACACACCCATTAATTTGATTGTTTTAATGTAGCCATGGATGTGGAGAGTTCACAAATTATAATTTATAAATGTATTAAGATAGAATAATTGCAGAATAGAAGGATTTTTAAACAATTTAAATTGTCACCATTTCTGCCACCCATTAATCCTATATACTGGTTCTAGGACTTATTCCTGGAGTTATATCCTGCACATAATTGGCTTCAGGCACGAAGCACTTGATCTCATATCTTTTCCAGTGGGATTGTGGGGATCGTGTCACTGCTGGCCTGTCCTGCAGGCTCTTGTGGTGGTCATTATAAAACCCAACCCTGAGGTAGCTCAGGACAGGAAAGGAAGGATATTCTGGAATGATATTATCTTTTTAGTTAACACATTTTGGTTGCAGAATACTGAGCAAATCATCAACTGAAGCCCCATGATATATTTTCAAAGAGTGAATTTCCCTTACCTGAGGCATTTTATTCTATAATAGCAATTCTCTGGGGTTTTTATTTTTTTTTTCATACTGATAACAAAGTGGATTAATATATACTCACCTAAGACACCAAAGATACTGATGGCTTTTACCACTCTATCTAAGCAGGAGTAAACACCTGGGGACTAGAAATCTGAGAAAGAGGACAATACCCAACACCACCTACCTATGGCCCTCAGTATAGTCATTTAAGTTGATAATCTTCCGTGAGAGTAAGGTCATTATGAAATATGCTTGGTTTTACCCAATGCTTTTTAAAAAGCCACATAAAATAGTACATGAGATCACCTCTGATTCCTATGTAAAGAAGATTCCTCCTCCCTTCCCTCATTCATTGTTCTCCACACCCTACCCCACACCTCCCCTCACCCTGCAATCCAACTAACTCATCAAAAGTTTAATTTTCCCTTTCCAAAAGCAATGTACTTGAAATCCCTATTCTTAGTTGTATGTATTTTGGTTTCCTCTTTGATTTTCCTTTTTTTCCAGGTTTCCTGTTGATACCAACATGAATCTCAAGGGCTTCCCTTTACTTCTTTTGGAAAAAAAATAAAGAAAAGAGACTGATTTAGAGCCTAAAGGGTGGAAAATCACAGTCAGGAAAAGGCAGGCATAGCATGCAGCAGTTCAGAGACAGGGCTCACCCGCCTATCTCTTCCATCAGCCACCTCCCTGCTAGGGCATCCCTTGGAACAGAATCCAGCATCCGTCCCACAGGGACTGGAGAATTGTGAGCTCTGAATGATAAAATGTTGAGTCATAGGTTATCACTGTACAGAGTGATCCTTTGGCCTCTGCCTTGAGGGTACATAAGCCATTTTTTCCTTACTTGTTGGAATTTGATTCATTTCCTCTTTTTCTCCTTTAGCTCTCTAATCTAGAATTCTCAGTTTGTCTATAAGAGGATTCAATATCTGGGTTGATCCTGAGGAGTCTCAGGGTTGATTTCGTGCGCAGATGGGCGGTAGACAATAGCTTTTGTAGAGATGCCTCTGAATGAGCCCACGTGGTGGGGCTTTGAGAAGCTCAGTGTGGAATTCAGTAACAAAGTCCACCTCAGAATAATGGTACCATAGTTTCAGTAACTGCTGATTCCAAAAATGTTTCCTGCCACTCATCTTCCTCATCTGCCTCTCACCACAATGGTGTCAGGGAAAAGCTAATCAAACCATAAAGTGCCTAAGTGATCAGAAATGACATGATGGGTTCATTGCAACATCAAGCCTCAGTAGCTTTTCGTCAAAGCCCTCAAGAAAAAAAAAAAAAAGCCACCCTAAACTGATCGTGTATTATTCAACCAGACTTCTGGTATCTTCAGGCACACTGTTTGCAAAGGCCAGGCATCTCTTATGTCCTGCTATCGGTAGACCTCTGTGGTTTACGGATGGGAAAACTCAGTCTGCCCTCAGATGGTCCTTATTGCAGAAAGTAGGCTTATGCCTTGTAAGCTGGGGGTATCTCCAAATCCTGCAGGAGAGGTACTGATTGCTCATTTGCTTCTTCTGTGCCTTAAAATCACCATCCTTGTTAAAGAAATGTGAGCGTTGAGTAGAGAGGTGTCTTGCTTGGGCTTGCTTTTGAGTACCGGGAATTCAGCTTTCCTGCTTTGGAAGCCTGAGTTGGGATGTAGGTGTGTAGCAAAAGGCATGGGTGGAGGCTTCTAACTAATGGGGAAGGCATCTTTGAAACAAGCTGAGATGTGGATCTGGGATTCTGGGAATCAAATACTTCTTTCCAGCACAAAACTTTGATCAGAAGATACTTTAATATCTGTGGTTGCAGAATAAATATGATTCACTCTGAGGATTCTGCATTGCAATTGCATATGCCAGAAAAGGCAAATAAAAAATTGGAAAATTTATCTGTAAATAGTTCTCAATAGTTTCAGAAAATGTTTCCCAAGGACATTAATTTCTTCCTAGCCATTGTTTATTAAAAATCTTCAGAATAGCAACTCATTTTTTGGCCATGCTAGTGTAGCAACTAAGAGTGCAGACCCTAGATTCAGGGCTAAATCTGACTCTTTCAAGCTGTAAACCCTTGAGAAATCTACATAAATCTCTCTGTGCCTCATTAATGCCAACTGTAAAGTGAGGAATAATGACATTATGTACTTTGTAAGGTTGTCTGAATGTTTAAATTAGGTTATAATGCTTAATATTAATTGACCACTTTGGAATTGAGCATTGTTCTAAATGCTTTAAGTATGAATTTTATTGTCATCGCCATCCATATCAAGTATCCTTATTGGTTATGCTGTGTTATAAGAAGCTTTGATTTCACAAAAAAAGAAATTGAAGACTTAAGGAGGAGGCATGAGAAAACATCTTATTGAGGTTTTTAATCATCTTCTAATGAACCAAGCAAGACTGAACCTTTACTGCAGTGTTTTACTAGGCTTTATAGCACTTTTAAAGGATCAGGTAAATAAAGTCATAATTCAAAACAACTGTTACGGGGTGGGGCACAATGGCGTTGATATCAAGAGACTCTAGCCCTGAATCAGTTACTTCCTATTTGTATAATTTAAAAAAAAAATTGTTGTTGTTTGTTTGTTTTGAGACAGGGTCTCACTCTGTCGCCCAGGCTGAGGTGCTGTGACACGAACATGACTCACTGCAGCCTCAAACTCTCAGGCTCAAGCCTTTCTCACCTCAGCCTTCTGAGTAGCTGAGACTACAGGCATGTGCTGCTATGCCTGGTTAATTTTTTATATTTTTTAGAGATAGGGTTTCACCATGTTGCCCAGGCTGGTCTCAAACTCCTGGGTGTAAGCGAATCTCCTGCCTCGGCTTCCCAAAGTGCTGGAGTTATAGGCGTGTGCCACCATACCTGGCCTATTTGTATAATTTTGAATAAATCATTTAATCTTGCTGAGCCTCAAAAAGCAAACTTTAAAGAATAACTTAAAAATTAAAAGGTTGAATTAGGTGATATCAAAGGTTCCTTTCACATCTATGATTCTAAATGTTACTCAGTATGTACTGTGTTCAGAATGTCTATTTCCACAAGGTATTGCTTACAGCACAACATAGTGGTCATATTCCTCTTTTGTAACAAGGGAGCTGAGCACAGCAATGCTGGCTACTGGCAGAGTTTATCCCTCGGCCCATATTAAGTCTGTAAATGATTTTGTCCAACTGATGTTTTCTCTTCACATCAGACATCACTTTTTTTTTTTTTTTTTTTTTTTTTTTTTGATATGGAGTCTCTGTCTGTCACCTAGGCTGGAGTGCAATGGTGCGATCTTGGATCACTGCAACCTCTGCCTCCTGGGTTCAAGCAATTTTCCTGCCTCAGCCTCCTGAGTAGTTGGGATTACAGGCACCGCCACCATGTCCAGCTAATTTTTGTATTTTTAGTAGAGATGGGGTTTTACCATGTTGGTCAGGCTGGTCTTGAACTCCTGACCTCATGATCCACCCACCTTGGCCTCCCAAAGTGCTGGGATTACAGTTGTGAGTCACCATGCCCGGGCTTTTTTTTTTTTGAACCAAGGTCTACACTCCAGGCTGGAGTATAATGGTACAATCAAAGCTCACTGCATCTTCAACCTCCCAGTCTCAAGCCATTCTCCCATCTCAGTCTCCCGAGTATCTGGGACTACAGGCAAACACCACCACACTCAGCTAATTTTTGTATTTTTTGTAGAGACATGGTCTCACTCTGTTGCCCAGGCTGGTCTTGAACTCCTAGCCTCAAGCAATCAATCCATCTGCCTTGGCCTCCCAAAGTGCTGGGACTACAAGCGTGAACCACCACGCCCAGCCAGCCATCACATTTTTAGATAAAACATTGAGGGAGTACTTATACTGTATATATTATATATTATACTATAGCCACTATAATAAAGAGAAACCAGTGAATCCTAAAACTGAATTTAAAAAAAAAATTAGAAACATAGAGTTCAAATTAAGGTTATACTCAAAGTTCTGCAGAGATAAGTATTAAAGTTGTATTTCCAAACCTTTAGGCACCATAAAGAATTCCATAAATAAGAGGTTATTTAAAATAATAATTTAAAAAACTACGCTCAAGCTGTATCTTTGATCATAAGACAATTCTGGCAATGAGACAAATTCTTGAAATCTCAGCAACACTAACGTGGGCTCAGATTTTTGCTTTCAATAAATAGAACCTCATCAAAGGGGTCTTGGACATTCTGCTGGTCAATGGAATAAAATAATGAATCAGATAGAAGTCCTCCAGCCCTGTGCTGGACCGAAACGTCTCTGACTGCCTGTCGTATTTCAGAGGATTGTGCTCCTCAGAGCAGTGTGGGGCTGGCACAGAGATGAAAGAAAGAAGAGGTTCCTCCCAGTTTCTGCTTATTTGAACCTGAATCAGAATAGAGAAGAAGCAAAGGAGAATGAATGGTGTGATCCAACTTTTCTTCCATATGCGAACAATATTAACTTATATGGCATAATTATGCCCAGATGCTGTCGTGACAAGGTGTAGAGATTTCTGACTTGCATAACTGAATATATTTTTTAAAGACAACAAAGGAAAAGAAATCAGCCACAACATTGCTTTAGCATCTTGAGTCTTGGAGTGCTTCTGCCATGGAAAGTTATAGTCTCCCTGCTCTTTTCTGTTTAGACTGTGCCTTAAAACTAGCTTAAATATTAGATGGCATATTTTAAAAGAGATCCTGACACTTAGTATCTGAATTACAAAAGATGACTAGGTTACTGAGGATCTGAAGATTGTCCTGTATAAGTTATAGTTGAATCTTCTGTGGAAGTTTAACTTGGATAAAAGAAGCAGAGAAATGACAAATGTATTCACATATGTGAAGACCATCCTTGTTTTTCTTGTTTTGTTTTGTTTTGTTGTTTTATATTCTAGGAAGCACAGTGAAATTTGAAAGGCAGACTTTAGATCACCATATTGGAGACCTTTATAACAATTAAAACATAGGAATGGGGCAGGCAGCCTTATTAGGTGATGAGAGTGTGAGATTCCTCTGTTGTTGATGTAGACTAGACAGATGCCAGGTGAGTGTGTCAATAAGGCTGCAAGGACCACTACCATATTGGCTAGAAATTTGGAAGGTTAGAAAAACTCACCAACTCTATCATCATAAGAAAACTAAGTTGGGGGTAGAAAGCAATATGACACCTGGGATTTGGGAAAACCAGTTACCTCTCTTCAAGTCTTCAAAGTGGAAAGAGTGAAACCATCTTGGACCTTTTTGAGTACAGAATGACTTGAAGTCAGAGGAAGGAGCATGGCAGACAGAGAATGTCCCAGATTGAGACAGTATCTTTTAAGCAAATTGTTGTCCTTTGGGGTAGAGTGCGAATAATAATATTGCACTCACATTTACTTCACAGATGTTGTGCGATTGTGTGACTCAGTGTTTTTAAAGAGCTTCGGATACCTGCTGTGGTGTCACTCACTGCAAAGATTTTCAAAGGCAATTATTTTGATCAGAATGTCACTCAGAATTAGTAGCCTGACTTCATGAATCATTTGGGGAGGGTATATATATTGTCAAACATTTAAAAAGAATATTAGTATAAAACAAAATACTTGGTTTTATACTAAAATTTAACATCTTTTTTTTTTTTTTTTTTTTTTTTCCGGAAAACGAGAACATTGCCTAAACTGAAGTCCAAACAACTTCACTTTTTACATTTTCAAATATCCATGTGACATCAAGACAGACCATTTAAAATGACATCCAGTTATTTAATTTTAAATTCATTTTGTAGAAAGCCCACCTCTCTGGGGAGTATGCACAGCAAAAGTAAGGCCATCACAAAAGCTGAATGTCCAAAAGTGGTGCTTTTTAGCAGAAAATATATATATTTTTTAAGAAGAACTTTGCCTGCAGGGTTCTTAGAGGGTAGGTTCCATATTGGGTTCTGAAGGAGAGTCAAGCCTGTATCTCCACAGTGCACTGAATGCAGTAGGGGGTCAAGCAAGTGATGGGAAAAGCATAAATCATCTTGGAATTATAGATTCCTCTTTGCTTCTTGGCTTTGAATTCACCATCCAGTGGCTGAATCTTGATGGGAGTTGAACGTAAGCTTAAGGCCAGTGCATGACTATGACGAGGAAGAAAGTTCCTTCTGACTTGTTCAAACCCTTAAAATATACACATTATTATTGTTACTTAGACGATGTCTCACTCTGTCACCCAGACTGGAGTGCAGTGGCATGATCTCGGATCACTGCAGCCTCAACCTCTCCAGCTCAAGCGATCCTCCCACCTCAGTTTCAAGTAGCTGGCAATTTGGGCATATATAACCATGCCTGACGAATTGTTTCTATTTTTTTGTAGAGATGAGTTTTCCCTATGTTGCTCAGGCTGGTCTTGACTTCCTGGGCTCAAGCAATCCTCCCACTTCAGCTTCCCAAAGTGCTGGGATTACAGGTGTGAGCCACTGCACACAGCTGACATCTACAGATTATCATATATTATTTTTGTACTTGTTAACCATGATCTCAAAATGATTTAATTATAAAACACAAACCTTAAAGGACAATTGGATTCCAAAATGTAGATTATATGTAGATAATATTTCTGTTCACGAGTCTAGGTGTACATTAGTATCCATGCAGAAAAGTGAAAAAAGGAAGTTTAAAAGCATTTTTAAAAACATGATGAAACTAGAGCACTCAAAATAATGTGATGGGGGATAAAAGGAAGTTGATTGACAAATGAATCATTGACAGGTCAATGCTGTAAAAGGCCGAGTCTAAGTTGATGGTTCTCAGTCCTGGCTCATCACTGCTGTTGTGGGACTTGGCAATGATTCCCTCTTGGGAATTACAGGATTAGCAACATGCTCTTGCTCATATTAGCCGCTTCTTCTATCACTCTTTTCAACAGTAACATACTAAAAAGAAAAACAGGAAAAAAAACCCTCAAAACTTCTCAGGTAAATAGTATTAAGGACACAAAAATATTTCAGATTTGATTTAAAACTGTATTTATGAAAGTAAACTACGTGATACAGAGCAAAACCACAATCTTTAGGTTTTGGGCGGCGGTGGTGGTAGGGGGGTGGTCTTATTTCTTTTTTTTCTTTTTTTTTTTTTTTTTTTGTTGTTTTTTGAGACAGAGTCTCACTGTGTTGCCCAGGCTGGAGTGCAGTGGCGCCTCCCAGGTTCACACCATTCTCCTGCCTCAGCCTCCCGAGTAGGTGGGACTACAGGTGCCTGCCACCACGCCGGGCTAATTTTTTTTGTATTTTGTTTAGTAGAGACGGAGTTTCACCGTGTTAGCCAGGATGGTGTCGATCTCCTGACCTCATGATCCGCCCGCCTTGGCCTCCCAAAGTGCTGAGATTACAGGCAGTCTTGTTTCTTTTTTAAAAATCAAGAGATGGGAGAGGGGTCTCCTGTCATCCAGGATGGAATGCAATAGCTTGATCATTGCTCATTATAGCCTGGAACCCCTGGCCTCAAGGATCCTCCCACCTCAATCTCCTGAAGCTAGAACTACAGGCAAGTACCACCACACCTAGCTAATTAAAAAAAAGAAAAAAAGAAAAAAAAATGTGTAGGGAAGGGGTCTTGCTGTGTTGCTGATATTGAACTCCTGGCCCTAAGTGATCCTCCTGCCTTACCTGGGATTACAAGCACACACCTGCATCTCACTCATAGATTTGCTTTCTAGGTCTTTCCTGTCAGGTCCAATATTTTAGGTGGACGGAGCACTTGATTAGATCAGGCGTCAAAATTCTATTCCTTAATCTATTACTTACCAGTTGTACTACTTTGAACAAACGGCTTAATTTTTCAGGGACTTTTAATTGTCCCAGATATAGAATGATAGGATAGGTCTAGAGAGTTGCCTTAGATGAATTTCTTTAGGAAACAGTTTCTGAGATAGAGATGTCAGTGTAATAGGTTTACTGGGGAGTGCTATGAGGAAGTGAAGGACGTAGAGGAGGAAGATGAACTGGAATTCATTTGCCAGAGTCCTCAGCAGATCGTACCAGCTCTAGAGCTGGGATGACCCTCCAGAGTTATCCTGATCCACAAGGGGTCAGCTCCTAGGCATTCATAAGTCACTTTGTCTAGTCATTGGGGCTGACCCCCAGGAAAAGGTGTGGTTTGGGGTAAGAAGACTCTTCAGCTGAGGGTAGTTCCTAGGAAACTAGTAAGCTATGACTTGGCATCAGGCAACATTTCCAGCAATTTGGGCAATGAGTTTCCCTAAAGGCTGGATCTGGGCCACGGACCATACCATTCACTGCCATAGTCACAGCATCATTTTCAGTGTGAAATTCTACTGTGTTAAAGTATTGTACAGTCACCAAAATGAGAGTATTTTTATATTTGGCTACCCATGAAATTTATTCTCTTCTGATTATACTATTTCTCTCTTGATCTAGAGTTTTATATTTTTTTTTCCTGTACTTTTCTGTTGAGGAAAAAGAGTTTTATTCTTCTGATATGAGAGTTTCTGTTAGTTCTCCTTTTTAGACAGATGAACACCCTTTGACAATTCCTTTTGCCTTTTTGTGGCATGTAAAAAAAAAATCCATCAATAGAGTCATTACGCAAGTCTTCATGAGTTAATTTCTGTCTCCAGTTTTCTTACTACTTTTTCCAGTTTTCATTTTTTTCAACAGAAAGCTGCTTCTTCTGGTTGGACACAGCGACTCACGCCTGTAATCCCAGCACTTTGGGAGGCGACTGAGGGGGATGGATCGCTTGAGTTCAGGAGTTCCAGACCAGCCTGGGCAACATGGCAAAACTCCCAACTCTACAAAAAATACAAAAAAAAAAAAAGCTGGGCGTGCGTGGTGGTACTAGATATCTAGGACCCCTGTAGTCCTAGATAATGGGGAGGCTAAGGTGGGAGGATTGCTAAAGGCTGGGACGTTAAGGCTACAGTGAGTTGTGATCACACTACTGCACTCCAGCCTGGGTGACAGAGGGAGAGCTTGTCTTTTTTTTTTTTTTTTTTTTTTTTGTACTCCAATGTGTCTTTTATTATTATTATTATTATTGTACATTATGTTCTAGGGTACATGTGCACAATGTGCAGGTTTGTTATAGCACTAGGAGATATACCTAATGTAAATGACGAGTTAATGGGTGTAGCACACCAACATGGCAGAGATCTTGTCTCTTAAAAAAAAATTTCTTCAACTTGCCCCTTTACCATTTAATATTCATGAACACATTTCTTTACAAAAGAGAAGGTTATCTTTTATCTGTATCCAAAATCATATGCCCTGGGGATCTTTACATCACATTGCAAATAAATGTTGAGTTAACCAAAGGAAGTATGAGTAACAAGTTAGTGACTGGGTTAGGGGGTGGTTAGGACAGTGGCATGTGATTAAGAGATGAACATCTCAGACCAATGCCTGGTAAAACCTGCAGGAGGGAGCATGATGACCTAGCTTTGAATATCTCACTTAGGAAGTTACACACGTGTCTGGGCTTTTCAAAATGTTTGCATGCCATTAATCAGCATCTTACATCAGCTTGCTCAATGAATGATGACTATGTCAAATGGAAGTAAAACATGTAAGGCCAGAGAACGATGAAGGGAACGTTTTATAATGCAGTAAAGGATAAAGAAGGATGGAAGTGGCCAGGAGTGGTGGCTCATACCTGTAACCCCAGCAATCTGGGAGGTTGAAGTGGGAAGATAACTTGAGCCCAGGAGTTTGAGACCAGCCTGGACAGCATAGCAAGACCCCATCTCTGTTTTTTAAAAATAAAAAAAGTTTAAAAAAGAACGATGGAAGTTACTCAAATCCATAAGGAGTTAAGCCAATGTATTGAGATTTCAGACTTCAGATATGATCAGTTTGCTGTCTTTGGTCTTAAAGGAAAAGCAGACAAACACAGCAGCCCCATGTTCTTCTCAGACATTGGTTTCTCCTCCTTTCTTCCTAGGACAACTCTTTTCCCACTTTCTCTCTGGCCAAGTCCATGCTCAGCATTGCATGACTTCACTATTGGTCCAGGTTTATTCTGCTCCAGGAAGGCTCCCTGACCCCCTTCTTGACAGCTGCAGATCCTGTCAGTCACTTCTCTGTGTGCTTCCCTTGTCTTCCTTGTAGATTTTTATTACATCAATTAGCATATGCCATTATAATGCATTATATTATATAATAAACACCTGTATAGTTTCTACCATATGCCAGGCACTAATCTAAGTGATTTACAAATGATTGTTCTTCTGACCCTCATCACAATTCTATGAAAGCAGGGTCTATTATTTTCACCAATTTATAGAAAAGGAAACTGAAACATAGAGAATTGAATACATTTTCTTTGATCTCATAGCAAGTAAGAAGAAGGGCTAGGATTCTAAGCCAGGGAGTCTGGTTCCACAACAGATGTAATTAACCACTATGCCATGAGGCCTCTCTGTCATATGCAAGCTTGTCTGTTTTGCTCAGAAGACTGTGTTTTACTCACTCACTCCCAACTTCTTATGGTAAAAAATTGCTTTTTAGTGATTTAAATAATACATGCCCATGTAAAAATTAAATAAATGACTAAAGCATTCTGAAGAAAGGAAAGGTTACCTGGAATCCCATAGCCCTGAAATAACCATCATTAAAATTTTGTTCTTTATCCTTCCATACATTGTTTAATGTACCACCTACCCACACCCACACACACAAATTAAATGGGACAATATAACCATTTTTTTAAAAGAAGCATGGACATCGTCTCGTCTCCTCCTCCCAGAGTTGTTTGTCCCAAAAAGATAGTTTAAAAATCTATGTGTTTTTTTCTATACCTTTTATTCTCTCATAGGCTCATATCTCTCATTTATGTTAACGGAACTCATTGGTGTTTCAAAAACATGATCATCTTCAATGTACTCTTTTAGATGTTGCTTTGCTCACTCAACAGTCACCCTATGCCACCTGGCAAAGCCCTAATTTATTCTTTTCACTGGCCACGTGGCATTCATTCCACAGTGTCGATGTATCACGATGCATTCAGCTATTCTCCTATGGTATTAACTTGGCTTCTAGAATGTAGGAGCTCTTTAACCTTGGTGTTTGTGACATTGTGATGGGCATAATGGGATCCCTTGAATAAATATTTGTAAAACATGGATGGAAGTCAGATTTTAGAAAGAATAAATTAGTTTTTTCTTAATTATTCATGGATATGGTCTTGAATGGATTCTTAATAAATCAAATTTCAGTAAGGGATTCACTTAAATGTATCAGAAGAGCTTACTATTTCAGAGACTCCTGTAATCAATGTTTTTAAAGTTAAATAATTGTATTTTACATTTTAACTGGTGTAAAATAACTCTTTTTTCCATATAGAATTTTTGCTTAAACATACATGCAATGGAACATTATAAAAACACCTATATTTACAGATACCTTGTTCTTTGTGATATCTGGTTTGTATTTTTCCTGTTCCTTTCCTATTACCCTGTGTATGAAATGTATGTTCTTCCCATAAAAAAACTAAACTACTTCCAGTTGTGTAAACACAATTGATTCTTTCAGACCACTATGCCTTGGTGTATGTCAACCCTCAGCTAGGAACAACATTTCCATCTCTGCGATTCCACTGGCAATTTCTGCTCACCTTTTCCTATGTTGAAGTGCCACTTCCTCTGCAAAACTTTTCTTGAGTCTCCTTTCCTGTTACCCTCCTGCACAATTAAAAACTTGCATCCATTTGATCCCATAGAATTTATCCTGTACTTTCATGACAGGTACTTATATATTTTATTTTAACTCCTTTATATCACTTACAAGACTTTTTTTTTTTTCTTTAGGACTTGGAATTTGACTTTTTCATCTTTTTCACCAGCAGTCATTTTAGTGTCTGGCATGGAGAAAGTGCTCAAAAATATTTATTGAGTGAATGACAGTAGAAAAAATAAAAATGTCCTGGATTGGAATCCTGAAAACTGTCCACTTATCTCTAATATTAAAAAGCTCAGTGTAATCTTAGAAAAAATAATCTGAGCGCTCTGACACTTTCCAGAGGCCACGTCCACGGAAAAGGAGGAGCAAAGTCTCTGATCAGAACTTGAGTAAATATCCTCTGAGGCCCCTGATTATCCAGACATTGACAAAAGAAAGGCTCTCCAAGGTTTGCCATTATTACTATAAGGAAGTCCCAGCTCAGATGATTCATAGTTAAATATTTGCATCTCCTCTGGCTAAGAAAAATAAAAGCCACGACATTCCAGAGCTTTTAGGCATGTAAGATCTTGGTACTTTCCCAGTTATTTCTCCTTAGAAACTGGTAACTGAAAAGGCCCTGTTTCAGAAAAGCAAGATATATCAAATGGGAAGGAAGTAGAATAGCTATCTGGTTGGAATTCAGAAAGTATATCAAAGCCAACAATGTAATTGTTGAAATTGGTTATTAATGTTTTGATACTGTGACATATCTGTTTTCTATTCTCTACCACAAACAAAAAAGATGTTGAAGTATGGCAAATGTTATGAATAACAAAGGGGAAAATACAAGTAAGTTCTTTTCACAAATCTCCATAGCAGGTTGAACTCAGACTCCTTTAATATCAATAAGCAAGGCTCAGAGTCAACATCACTCTCTTTGGTGGTCACTTTAAGTGTATTTCTCTTACAATAGCCCCGCACGTCCAGTGTTATTATTACCGTTTCACAGGTAAGAAAATGGAGACTCAGAAAATAATGATCCATAATTGATATAGTGAGGATTTAGACTCAAGTGGTAATTTGCAGAGAATGATTTCAGCAATGCTCTGTAGATACCTCTGGCTCTAGGCATATAAAACTATTTTCTTATTACCTGAAAATTCACAATTACAACTTGATTCTTGTGGTTTAAGACAATGGAGGCTTTCTACATGGTACATGCAAATTTTCCCAAAATCTTTTCCAAATTCATTTATAATTCAGTGTGGGTGAGCTTATCAGTTCCTTTCCAGAAAACAATTGTGATTAAGGAGTTCACACAGACAATTATTCTGTTATTCTCTTCTGTCCTCAGGTAGGCAGTGCTCCTAAAGCTTTCAGTGGCAGTCCTTCACGAATCCATTGTCAGTGTGGGCCCAGCTTTTCCTCCTTAGGCCACAAAGATAGAGTTGCTCATATTTTATTTCCAAAATGTAGTGTTAGGGGCCTGAAGGCCGCAAAGAAGACTATTCTGAAAGCTTCCACACTGACGTGCTCCCCAGTACTGGAAAAAAAGTAAGAAGAGAGTAGGAAAAAAGACCTCAGGGCCTTGCACAGAATAGGCCTTCCATAAGTTTATTTCATAAATGAGATTGTGTTCGATGGACTGGCAGATGGAGCCTGAGTTTACAGTCCTGTCTGTTATTACCTTGCTTTGGGCCCTGTCGCAACACTTCCTCTCAAAGTAATGCAGCCCAGCAAAGGCTGTCTCCTCCCTGTGCTGAGAGGGCCTTGAGTCTCACAAAGCAAGACACACAGCCAGGTCATGCCTCTGAGCATCGGATCTAGAAAACTACAAAGCCAGGAAGACATGGACAATGCTAACATCCTCCCTTTGCCCACCACACACATGCATGAAAACACACCTACCCTTACCCCCGACCCACCCACACATACACACACCAGAAATTGTACCCAAAGGACACCATTACTAACTATGAAGCAGGTGGCACCAATGGCTTGTCCAGAGAAGAGATGCACAGGGTCAGACTCACACAACAAGCCTATCAATGGGATAGTCCACATTTAGGAGTGGTCTTCTAATCCAGAATCTTCTCTTTATTTAGTTCAAGATAATATAAACTTCTTTTTTGTAAATTTGCCTGTCGTTCACTCTCTTGCTCCAATACTCCAGTGAGGGAGGCCAGATGGTAATTGATAAGGAAGATCATTTCAAGCCATGATGAGTGAGATGCAGAAAACAGGGCAGCCATGGGACAGCAAGAGAACAACTAGGTGTGGTCAGGGGATTCCCTAGTGAGGTCATTTCTGAAACCCTCATGGGTAGACCTGAGGCTATGAGGAAAACAGGAGTCCAGGCAGAGAGAATCAAAAATGAAAAGTCCCCAAGGTGGGAATGAACTTATTTCAAAAAAATTTAAAAAACACAAAAATCTGGGTGGTTTAATGAAAAAGAACAAAGAGAAGAGACCAAAGAGGCTAGTGAGTTTCCACCGGTGCTTAGAGGCCATGGTAGAGTGAATGTGTGTTTGTTTGTTCGTTTGTTTTTGAGACAAAGTCTTGCTCAGTCACCCAGGCTGAAGTGCAGTGGCACAATCTGGGCTCACTGCAACCTCCACTTTCTGGGTTCAAGTGATTCTCCTGCTGCAGCCTCCTGAGTAGTTGGAATTACAGGTGCTCACCATGACACCCAGCTAAGTTTTGTATTTTCACTAGAGACAGGGTTTCACCATGTTGGCCAGGCTGGTCTCAAACTCCTGATCTCAGGTGATCCACCTGCCTCAGCCTCCCAAAGTGCTAGGATTCTAGGCATGAGCCACTGTGTCCGGCCTAGAGTGGACATTTTATTCTACTTACAATGGGAAGCCATTTGAGGGATTTCAGCAAGGAGATTACATGATCCGAATTGACTTATTTTTTTTTTTTAATTTTATACTTTAAAAAATTTTGAAACAGAGGCTCACCCTGTCTCCCAGGTTGGAGTATAGTAGTATAATCATAGCTCACTATAATCTCAAACTCCTATGCTCAAAGCTATCCTCCTGCCTAAGCCTCCCAAGTAGCTGGGACTATAGGAGTACACCACCATGCTCAGCTAATATTTTAATTTTTTGTAGAGATAGAGTCTTACTATGTTGCCCAGGCTGGTCTTGAACTCCTGGGCTCAAACAGTCCTCCTGCTTCAGCCTCCCAAAGTACTGGGATTATAGACATGAATGCATCTGGCCTGAATGTACTTTTTAAAGAATACTAAGGCTATTGAATGACCAGATGGGGTAGCACAGAGGAACACTGTGAGTCTGTGGCAGTGTCCAGATAAGGGATTATGTAAGGACCACTAAGATGGCTATGTTGAAGAGTGAGAGAGCGTTTAGTTTTTCTGTTTTATAGGAAGAGGCCATCACACTTCAGAGGAATTCAGACTTAAAATTCACGTACCTTTGAATGGGGACCACATACATGTGACATCACACGAGCACTAATGTTTCACTGATTCATTCTATTCCTTCCCAGGAATCAAGTTCTGATTAAGAGAAAGACCCTAAGTGACTGAAGGAACAAAAAGAGTTATTGCAAAAACAAAACAAACAAACAAACAAAAAAGCTGATGCAGTAAGGAAAGGGAAGCCTGAGCTATCGAGAAAACATATCGCTTCTTACATAGTAGTGCTAAGGGCCGAGCCTGTATATCCCTGCAATCTATAAAGTCTGTTTTCTCTGACAGTGTCAGCGTTGGAAAGATAATAGGTGTCACCCACACCATTCATCATCTCAGAAATGAGAAGACTTAGGAAGGGAGATTGAAATGACTTATGTGAGGTCACAGAACTAGTTATTGTTGTGACCAAATTTAGAGTCTTGTCTCCTAGATCTCAGTATTATACTTTACTTATTTCTTTTTTAACATGTAACCCAATTTGCTCCTAATAGACTTGGAATACACAGTGCCTGAAATGTAAAGATGACTTACCCTTGGCCTTAAGGCATCAAATCTGCCACATGAAATTTTAAGATAAGTGTAATACATCATTGGAATTACTCCTGCTTCTTGTACCCCTTTCACATGAGTTACCATGAGGTGAACTCTATCTTTTATGGAAAAAGGCGGAAGGAGTATCAAATGGAGGAGAGGGTATGGAGGAGCGTAGGGGAAAGGCACCATGTGAAAGAATAAATAACATTTTTGCCTTGGACTAAGTTGCATTGCAATTATTACCTGGAGTTGACAGCTTTGGATAATAAGCATGGATCTTTCTTGTCTTTATTGGAGCCTGTTGCCCTTCACCTTTATGTAACATCTAAATTCTTTATTCTGGTTGACATGGGTTGCTCTGCAATTTTAATTTGGCATGTGTCTTACAACCATAGGTATAATATTCTACAGTTACAAAATGTGTTTGATAAGTATGAGGCATTCATGCTTATTGTGAAAGCCTTCAAAATGTCTGTACACTGAGAATGGTGAAAAACAAGCAGTCAAGTGAGTCTCCATGGGTTGTTTTCTCAGACCACGTGTACTCTCTTCTCAAATGTGGCACTGGTTTTATGTGACCTTGGAGAATCTTCATTCTCAATGAGCCCCAAACTTTTCGGTAAAATTAAAAAAAAATTTGATATTTTATGAAACATTTTTATACCCTAAAATGCAGAAGCATATTAGAAATATATAGTTGCTATCAGTCTTCAATTAAATCTTTACCACTTGGCAAAACTTATACTTTTTTTTATACCTCACTAGGGAATGCCCTGAACATGCCTAGGTATCCACTCCGTATACTCCAGAGAATGTTCCTATTTAAGCTAGTTATTGTCTTGAGCATTAAGCATCTGACATCAATTGTTACATCTGGCTTTAAGTCTCCAATGAGCCCTTGGGAACTCAATCCTGTCAAAGGAATTTCGAGAGGAGTTCACAGCTCCGATCTACCATAGAAGGGAGAAACAGGATAAGGAATAGATCCCTGATAAAGCACATGAACAAATAAACCCATTGTTAATTTGAGTGACTGGGATGGAGAGGTGGCCCCTACAAAACTGTCACTTTGTAGAGTCATGGTGGTTCAGAGAAGAATAGAAGTCATCTTTTCCTCTTAACATTATTTCCATGTACTATAGTTCCGTCTCCCTAAAGCAGTCTACCTTCATTTGTCAACACTGAAAGCAAAACAAAGTTGAATGTGTATCCATGATGCACGTTGATAATAAAGAAGATGAAGGCAATTCAATGATATTCTAATTGTAATGATAAAAACTTACCTATTTAATCATTTCCTCTCCTGTGCCCCAAAACCCCAAACACTCACTTTGTCTCTTAGACATCTTGAAGTAGAGTTAATAACTAATGAGAATAAGCATCTCCATCCATGAAATATTTTAAATGTAGTAGTGTGGACCTCAAAAGATAGTGAAATTGGATAGGCCACAAATAGAACAAGTCCTCATGTCATAGGCAAACATCCAGAAAGTTGTGTGTTTTGCATTTGTGTTTTGTTGTTTATATCTGTTACATAGGAATGGTCATAGTTACAACAACTGACATTTAATGAGGACATTTCATATGTTAGACCCTGTGCTAAGAGCTTTATTTACATGCTTTATCTAATGTAATCTGTATAATCAATTTATGAAATGGTCATTTTTCCAGACAAATAAAATGAAGTTTAGTAATTTTATTTTGATTGCCTGTAGTCAGAGCCAATAAGTAGTAGAGGGAATATTCCCACCCAGTCAACTTTCTCCAGAGTTTATCTTTCTGTATTCCTCAGCTGGTCATTGGAGATTGATTGAAAAACCCTTTGTAAGCCTTGAAATGCTAAATAGTCTACATAAGAAAGGCTTCGACTATTATTTCTGCTTTTTTTTTTTTTAATGGTTTGTAATCTCAGCAGGGATTGTGTTGTCTAAAAATCTGCTTGATGAGGTCTGAGATACTGGCTTTTAGAGGTCAGGCAGGAATGACTGCAAGAGAACTTGACTTTCTCCTTCCCCTCTGCTACTAAGGTGTAAGATGGGAGAGATTCTAGGACTTCTGCCGTAGAACTAGAGATATGACGAATAGGAAATGAAAAAATGTGGCACTACTGTACAATGCCAATAGATTAATTGGCATTTAATAAAATGTGCCATATTATTTTATAGTGTGCAACATTAAAACATGTAAAAAATAAACAAACAGTGTGTTTGTATGCATACATACATACATACACACACTCACTTTTAGTTCTGTCTTCAGCTGTCATCTCCTGAGGCAGGCTTAATGACAGGTGCAATTCTGGCCTAATTCAACCTCTTGAAATTGAAAAGGGTTAGCACACACAGTGGCTGCGAAATCCTAGAAGGACAAACAGCCTCCTGTGTCTCATCCCTTCATGACTATCTCATGGGAGCTCCATTTCTGCCTCTATCCACCTGCTAACCAGATTTGATTTTGATGCTGTGCAATTGGTAGTAAAATGTACTTCTTTCTGGTAAAAGAAGACCTGAGAAAGTAGAAATGGCATTATTTAAAGGAATTTATACATACTGTATAAGTTGGCTGGATGGACCAGCCAACAAGCTCAACACTTTGTATTCATTGTTTCTTTTAATCCTTATTTCAAGCCTCTGGATTAGGTATCATTATCTCCATATCACAAAGAATGAGGAACTCTGAAAAACTCAAGAACTTTCAAGGTCACTCACAGAATACATGCCTGAGCTGGGATTCTAACTCAATCCCTTAAGCCTGATATCCTGTACTTTTTCTGCTATATCAGGGGTCAGCAAATAATAGTCAATGGGCCAAATCTTACATGCTGCCTGGTTTTGTAAATGTTTCATGGAACACAGCCATGCCCATTTATTTATGCACTGCCGATAGCTGCTTTTGGATTACAACAACCAAGATGAGTGCTTGCAACAGAGGCCACATGACCTGCAAAGCCTACAGTATTGACTGGCCCTGTATGAAAAACACTTGCTGAACCCAGTAACAATACGTGAGAGATGTATTGCTATTGACAATAGCAAAACATGAGAGATGTAGCTCAAATTGTTTAACTCAGTGTATCTACATATTTTCCTGTATCTCCAAAATCCAACGGCATAGGTCTATAGACATACTGTCTTAAGCCCAGCTTCTTGTATACATTTATTTTGTTCCAAGAAAACATGCAGAAACCCGAATTCTAGACGGATCTCTTATAATGAGTCATGTTTAAGAGGGTCCTATTATTCTACTTTGTATTTCTAGAACATATTTCTTTCGGAATAATTACTTTCTAAACCTGTTCACTTAGCAGGCAGCTGGAAATCCAACATCCTCTGGCAAAGAAGAGAGAGGAATTTTCCACTCGGGCAAAGTGAACCACTGGTCAGCTCGTGGATGAAATTTTTTATGTCATCCCCTGGTTCTACAGAAGACTGTAAGGACAGGAGAATGAGGCATTTGGCCATGGGATCTTCAGACTCAGATTTCTGAGTCAGGTTTGAGGTTCCTGCTGTCTTGTGGGCAGTGAGGCCCAAGGATTACACTAAAAGAGCAGGAACCCAATGTCACAGGTCCCCTAACTCCTGCCTAGTTGCCCAGGTCACATAGGCACAGGCAGGGGAGCTGGCTGATCTCATTTGTTTGTTTTCTGTGTCCGTTCTCAGGCAGTGATAGGCATGCTATCATCTCAATTCTTAAACAAAAGCAAATTGTATTGTTGAAGAGCAGATAAAGCAAAGACAGAAGCATTTTAAAAGGAATTTTGTGGCTTCCAAAGTACAAATATAGAATATTTCTGAGTTAATGAAGAAATCATTACAAAATATTTTTGAAAAAGTGACATTTTATTCATAGTAATTCATGTAATTCCAACTGAAGTAATTGATACTATATAATAGTAAGGACCTATTTGAGTGAATGTTTAAGATACTAATTATATATCAATTTTAAATTATTTAATATCCAAAAGCCTTGAAAGCAGCATATTTTTTGTCATTATGTAAATTCTTGCTTTGCCATTTTTAAAACTGTTTGTTTTCTCATACCCCTCCTCTTAATTTTTTATGATGTCAAACACTGTGTCAGTCAAGTCTGTCTCTATGTCATTTGAGTTTATGTTTATGTGTTAGTGCATTTTTACAAGTTAATTATCCAGAAACCTGCACACTCTGGGCAGAATAAAAAATGTCTTAGTTAAGTGAAAACCACTTTAAAGCATGGCAGCCAAAATAGCTGTAGAAAAGTTTATGCTCCATTATGTGCAATTTTAATAGACATGATATCTTGTTTCCCAGAATACAACAGATTATCAGACGTTTTGTAAAAAATGAAAGCAAAACTAATAATCACAAGAGCTAAGATTTGCTGTCCCTTTACACTGTCCCAGGCACCAGTCTAAGTCTTTTGCAAGTATTTCATTTTTACAGCAACTCAATACATTTCCTACTCTTGTTATCCATCTTAAGGAGGAAACTTTGTGCAGAAGGTTTAAGTAGCTAATCAAGTTTTCACAGCTGATAAGGGATAAAGCCAGAGTCCACAAGCAGTCTAGATTCTTAATACCAATGCTGTATTACCTCTCCAGAACAGACCACTCTCACCTCTCCCCTTGTTCTTGATAATACAGTTAAATTATTCATATTCATAGCATAAGTTTTCTGTGTCATATTTAAGAATACAGTTAGATATTGGTGCATATTAGAAAGATTTCACTTAAATATGACTACATGAAAGTAGATTTATCTTTTCTAAAAAATAAGCAAGCATTTGTTTTCTAAAAAATGTACTGGCGTGCACCATTTCATTTCCTAATGATGCAGAATAAATGAGGTGTCGCCACGGTGCACTTCAACAGTAGATGGGCTTATATTCGAGCAGGAAGCAGGTCGCCTCGACAACACAGATGTGGGTGATTAATGAAAACTGAATCATGGGGATGAGATCTTTAAGAAGAAGAAAACTAAGTTGTCTTCTGGCAGTGTTTTCAGAACCCCCTGTTTTGAGGTTGTGGATATACATGACAGTTTTACAATGCCAAAACAGTCTGTTCTAAAGAGAAAAAGTTCAATCAACCATTTCACCTGCATTATGCTGAAGAGCTAGTCTTTTAAGTCATAGGACTTTCAAACTATTTTGACAGCCTGTTTTGGCTGCCTCTAAATATATCCCCCAAATAAAACCTCAGAAAGTGTCTCAGAGAAATGTACATAATTAACATTTGGCTTAATATATTGTCAACTTTGATTTTACATATTTGATCCAAATTGTTAAGCCTTCTTTGTGGCCATCAGTGCTTACTAGAGAACAATTTCATATTTAATTTTCTAATTATGTGCGAACCTTGGAGTCAGGATTAGTTGATATTTTTACATCTTCAAATTTAGAAACCTATTATGAAGTCCTATCTAGACTAACAAATGTTTTATAGGAGAAATTTAAATAGTACTCCAGTTTTGTTTATGCCTTTGCTGGTGGTCTTTCTTGCCATGAACTTTAGAAACTTTAAATGTCCATTTACTCATAATACACACACAGCCTCAATGACCTAACAGGCAGATTTGCAGAGCCATAACCTTGCTGGCTTATGTCAGCTCGAAGTAAAGGGGGAGGTGGTAGTGGTGAATCTGTTTTTATTACTCAGTGCTTAATCATAATGAATCAGAGGCTTTTATGAGAAACCTTCTCCATCCCGTGAAAGAGTTGCTGACCAAAGATGTAGAGATTTCTGTTTTATTAGAAAAATTGTTTAGGACCTCATTGTGGATATAGAAGACATTGTTGAAAAGTTTAAGTCTTTTTACGCTACATTGGATGTCACACTGTTCTGAGTTTAGTGGTATAAGGGTCATCAGATTCTGTAAGATGTGATTTTAAAAATTCAGTCCTGATCCTACCAAGTCCATTAGAGAAAATCTGCAGTATATAAAACTGTGACTCAAAAAATGCTCAATCTTCCATGCACATAACTGCCTGATAACTCTCAAGCTCAGGTATGACCTTCATAGACAGGCTGTTGTAAAGTCTAATAATTCCTTCAACACACGGTAGCCTAGTATCTAAACCTTGACCACACATCACTTCGGAATTACTAAAGGAACTTAAATATCTGTCAGCTCCTCCTCGGAATATAGGACAGGGGAGGTTATGCAAATAGCATTACTTTAATTTTAATTGTACCCATCTGGGTTCTTCAAAATAGCAAGTATTTTGTTTATGTGCCTTTCCCATCTTGGATCAACTCAGTTAGTGCACTTTAAAATTATTTTAGGAAAGATCCACATCTTTTTTTTCTTTCCTTCTTTTTCCTTCCTTCCTTCCTTCCTTCCTTCCTTCCTTCCTTCCTTCCTTCCTTCCTTCCTTCCTTCCTCCCTCCCTCCCTCCCTTCCTTCCTTCTTTCCTTCCTTTCTTCTCTCTCTCTCACTCTCTTTCTTTCTTTCTCTCTTTCTTTCGTTTTCTTTCTTTCTTTTCCTTCCTTCCTTCCTCCCTCCCTCCCTCCCTCTCTCCCTCCCTTCCTTCCTTCTCTCTTGCTCTCTCTCTGTCTTTCTTTCTTTCTTTCTTTCTTTCTTTCTTTCTTTCTTTCTTTCTTTCTTTCTTTCTTTCTTTCTTTCTTTCCTTCCTTCCTTCCTTCCTTCCTTCCTTCCTTCCTTCCTTCCTTCCTTCCTTCCTTCCTTCTTTCTTTCTTTCTTTCTTTCTTTTCTTTTGTGTGTGTCTGTGTCTCACTCTGCTCACCCAGGCTGAAATGAAAATTGATAGCAAAGGCAGATAATGTCCATTCAGTTCTGGGTGGAAATGTCTTCCTTGCTCTGCCATTGTGCAAGCACTTTGTGATTTGAGGGAGTAATCAGGTTATATTCCTTCTGTTGGCCAGAAGAAAGACTTGGCTCTGGTGGTCTGGAAGGTAACTATGTAGACTGATCCACAGAGGACTCTATATTCATCTTGTTGATACTGAGGGCTTCATCTGTGAGTTGTAAGCCTGTAAATCCTCTGTTTCAGTGGTTGCAAAGTTCCAAGAGCAGGAGGAAAATCCAGACTGCCACTGCTACCGTCAGAGCAATTAGACAGTTTGAGTGCCTCAACTGTTCCTATACAAGCCAGTGGAGTCAGAGCCTTAAAAAGACCCCCTTCTCCCAGTGCTTTCTCAAGCAAGTACAGAAACCTCAATATCTCATAGTATCACTATAGCACAATACATGAGTAGTTTTACATTTGAAGTAGGATTAAATTTAAAGTAATGCATTCACATGGTAAACTCAAAAGTATATGGCCAGGCGTGGTGGCTCATGCCTGTAATCCTACACTTTGGGAGACCGAAGAAGGTGGATTATTTGAGGTCAGGAGTTTGAGACCAGCCTGGCCAACATAGCGACAAACCCCATCTCTACTAAAAACCCCACAGAGACGGCCAACCCCATCTCTACTAAAAATACAAAAATTAGCTGGGCATGGTGGTGCGTGCCTGTAATCCCAGTTACTTGAGAGGCTGAGGCAGGAGAATCACTTCAGCCTGGGAAGCGGAGGTTGCAGTGAGCTGAGATGGCACCACTGTACTCCAGTCTGGGTGAAAGAGTGAAACCCTGTCTCAAAAATAATAATAATAATAAATGTACATATAGATATAAATTATATATTAATTCTATATATTTATGTATAATATATACTATGTATAATTTATAGGTATATAAATTATATATAAATTATATATACACTATATATAATTTTTATACCTATATATTATATATAAATTATATATACACTATATATAATTTATATACCTATATATTATATATAAATTATATATACACTATATATAATTTATATACCTATATATTATATATAAATTATATATACATGATATGTAATTTATATACCTATAAGTTATATAATTATATACCTATAAATTATATACATAATTATATATAGGTGAATATATAGATGAATAATTATATATGTAGATGAATAGCTATATAGATGGATAATTATATATAGATGAAAATATATTCATATAACTGCTATATGAATATATATTTATATATAAATTATAGATATATAAATTATGTATAAAATTCACATGAAAAACTCTCTCCACCTCATTTTACCCTTTCTTCTTTCTCTAAATCTATTGACCAAAACAAATCATTGTTAACATTTGTTATTTGGGGCTCCACAAATGCTTTGTGTATAATCGTAAGCATGCATATATATGCATATTAACAGCTACATCTAGATGGTCCACTTACCACAGCCCCAGAATGGAAATCAAGACATTTCTTCCTCAAAGCCAACATTAGAGGCATCTTCTGGGGGAAAAAAAAAATCTGTATTTATCTCACTCTGTTCTTCATTTAATTAGCATAATCCCTGTTGGACTTTTTCCTCACCACATAAGGGAACCTGTAATTAAGTGTTATTTTACATGTGCTTATTTCTCTTCCTAGAAGTCCATTTTTAAAAATATTTTTAATTGATATAGCATAGTTGTACATATCTTTGGGGTACATGTGATATTTTTATACATGTATACAATGTGTAATGGTCAAATCAGGGTGACTGGGATATGCATCACCTCAAGCATTTATCTTTCCTTTTTCTTTTTTTTTCTTTTGTTTTTTTGAGACAGAGCCTCACTTTGTTGCCCAGGCTGGAGTGCAGTGGCGTGATCTCGGCTCACTGAAAGCTCCATCTCCCGGGTTCACACCATTCTCCTGCTTCAGCCTCCCGAGTAGCTGGGACTACAGGCACCCGCCACCACACCCGGCTAATTTTTTATATTTTTAGTAGAGATGGGGTTTAACCACGTTAGCCAGGATGGTCTCGATCTCCTGACCTCGTGATCTACCCACCTCAGCCGCTAAAGTGCTGGGACTACCGGCATGAGCCACCGCGCCCAGCCAAGCATTTATCTTTTCTTTGTGTTGGCAACATTATAATTCTTTTCTTCTAGCTAATTTGAAATATGTAATAAGTTATTGTTAACTATAATTTCCCCACTATAATATCAAATACTGTAACTTATTCCTTATATCTAACTCTATTTTTGTACCTACTAACCAACTTTTATTTACCCCTGCTCCTCTCCTTCCCAGCATCTGATAACCATGACTTCACACTCTATGGAGATCCTTGCTTTGATGATAAATTCATTAAGGACAGAAACCCTGCAGGGTCTTCAGTATGCTTCCCAGGTGCCAAATAGTCTCAATACATATTAACAGAAAGTCAGTGTCAACTCACCTGCACCTTACACAGCAAATTGATTTAGGCTTCTCAGATTCCTAAACTCTCTAGGTTAACACCTCATATAGTAATGAAAGTATGATCAGTTCACATGATTGAAATCTTCTCTAGTTTAATGTACTCGTTGCTTTTCCATGGACTTTGAAAACATGAAGGTCTGTAGCCATGTGTCTCCAGACTTTTAATAGACCAGAAATGGTTTCAATGTTCTGCATTAAATAAATCGAGAAGGGTTAGACAAAACAGTGTCTGAAAGATTTCATGCTGTGAGGGTGATGAGGGTGATGGGTGAAATTAATGAATCTGAAATGGTCGTGACTACAAACTTGTTTTTAAAATGTCACTTTCTGTAAGAGAACAAAAACTTGAAACTCAATGTTCATGAATACAAGAAGGCCTTTTCAAAGAAAGGCCACAGGCACTCTCACTAATACACACTTGGCATTTGGGTACATCCCTAGGCTGTGGACCATGTTTACATATATTCCTCTTTCTTCTCATCACTCTTTAACCAAATTGTTGAGTGTCCAAGATGCTACATGGTAAATGGATTATTACCCTGTGGATTCAATCTGTTACCAATTACTTTAGGGGTTTATGGAGTGGTCCTGCACACACACCCCTTCGTTTTTCTAATTATTGCTGCACAGCTAATCCTAGCTCAGAAAATCAATTCCTCTCTCATATCTACTTACACATCCTCTTTAAGCCCCTCTGTGTTTTTTTGTTTTGTTTTGTTTTGGTTTTGTTTTATCTCACTTCCATCTATTTCCTGGTTATTTCAGGAAAAGTTCTTTCCACACCACTTTTTGGTGGATTCCATCCTGTCTCTCTTCTTGTGACCATAAAATAAAATTTGTCATAAACAAGTGTAAGAGTCTGGATGTTTCTACAAATATTTAAGAGGCAGGAAGAAGCTAAAACCATATTTTGCAGTCAAAATATTAGCAGAGATTTTCCTGTACTTTGCATGATTTATTTTCTTTCTTTATATTTTTTGATACCTTATAAGTTATCTAAAATCTCAATGAATAATATTTATGGTAAAATAACTTAAAGAAAAATACTTTATAGCCACTTACTTACTCAATTGTATAGTGTTTTGACATTCAAACTATACTATCAGTATTGTTTTCTGTTATAACATAGTGTAGGTATAGATTTTTGCCATATAGTAGATGAAATAGGCTATGTGTTAATCTAGACGAAGACATTGACACTATCTATAACATATATTTTATGAGCATTTGCATTCCAAGATAAAAACAACTGTTTGAAAAGTTACATTTTAAACAAATCCAGTTCATATGGTGCATTACTTTAATTTTCTAAAGATGATTCATATGGAAGTATTGAGAAGGGAAATATCGTAGTTTAAAAAAGTCTAGTCAGACTTTGAGGATAAAGTCCAAACATTATGCAGTTTTATATCTTAGCAGAGTGCACTCAGTAGGTGTTCGATAACTCTTTGTTGGATAAATGACTTTTTCAGTAAATGAAGAAAACATCAGAGCTATTGGCTTCCTGTGCCTTGAATTACACTTTTGAGTGGGACTACCTTCTGCAAGCCAGTGAAAAATAGCTATTGGTTCACAGAGCTCACCTTTATTTTGAGGACTACATCAAGACACCTTAGAGCATGTTTCTAGATATGTGAAAGATATGCTGCCAATCAGACTCCCAATAGTCTCCTCGTATGTTTCATCTTTAAATGGGGCTGTACTGCTAGGGTCAGGATATATCTTGGCAGACCACATGGATATGAACATTTCTTATCTTCCCATAGTCCTCTATCTTTAAGGAAAATCATGGCACTTGTGTTTGAATTTTTTTAATCCATCTTCCAGATTCCAAAACTAGGAATTCCAAATGTTGTTTGGACAGACTGAAAAGAGAACAACCAATAGGAGAAATGGTATACTATAAGTAGCCAAGGTACCATACACATGGGAAGCGTGAAGGAGACTTACTTATATTTTCTTATGTCTCTTTGCCAATATTTGAGAGTTTCACAGAGCATTTCTAGATAATGAGGGATGGAAGTGAAGAGTAGGAGAAGGTATTCAAAGATCTGAGAAGAATGAGAAATCCTTGATTTCCCATATGACACGATGACTTGGTTATATGAGTAAACTGCTTTTTGTATGTGAAACAGGCAGCAATTGGAGGTAGCAAAGGAATACACAGGTAAGCCCTGGAGTCCAACTCCCAAAATTAGTGTTTTTTTCTGATTCCCTAACTGACACCATGGTAGGCTCCTGGTCACAAGATCCATCAGGGCTGCTGGGCCCATGCTGACATTATGTATAGCCATCTTCCTTCTGATTCTTTGTCTTCCACTGACGATCCAACTCCTTGCAGCAGCAGGATTGTGGCTGGCCAGAAGCACACTTGATTTCAAAATGGATGTGACAGGCAGGTCACCTCCTGTTCTACAGAAGCGTACTTGCATCAGCAAATCTTTTTCCTCTCAGATTTTGAGGAAATGGGATCAAACATTCCAACACAGAGAAATAGGAGGCGTGGGCAGTGGCTCTCCTGGATCTCTCTCTTTCCTCGGGGAGATCAACTTGTAAAAGATTGCAAAATGCACCCTAAGTGGTCCTTGAGCATCCTCCTATCTTCTTTCCCAAGCTTGTCATGTGGTTGCAGTGGACATGGAAAGTAAACACTGCTATAAACAGAGAATAATAAATTGTAAGAAAGCACCAGAATATCCTTCTTGCTTGAACTTTGAATCATTAGATCCAAACATTCCCCTTCTCTCTTCTCAAAGTTCCAAAGTGTTGAACAGTTTTGTTCTCCGCTATCATGAGTTGGCCACAAATGGTTTTTCTATAAGTTCATAATTCCTGTTGGGAAAACTTGGAAAAGAGCTCTCCGCTTCTCATCCAAAGAAGTGATGACTTCTCTTTGTTAGTTTACAACTAACAAAATCCCATTTCTGGTTTGAAAGTCAGATGGATCTTGGCTTATATTTATTTAATAAAGATGTGGAATTTCTCTAACAGACTGAAAGTTTATTAGAATAACATCTAGCACAAGGCCTGGAAAAGAGGAGGTGCTCATTGAGAGGTCTGATCAGATGTGAGTTCTAATCCCAGATATAGGAGTGTTTATTCTTTTTGAGCCAGTATTTCCTTATCTATAAAATAAGAAATAGTTATAACTATTCCATATTATGTATTCTTATATCCTATATAATAACATAATATAGGAGTATAATAAATAACTAGGAATTATCAATAATACAGGAATGTAATAAATATCCAAAATCAAGGGCTTCCTTGAATTTTCTGTGTATTGATTTTTTGATTTTTTGAGGGCAGTAAACACTACATCTGTCCAGCTCAGCATGGTGTCCACCCACCACTCAGCATGGTGCCTTGTCCATAGCAGATGCTCAGTCAATATTTATCTAATCAGTGCTGTTTGTGTTCAAAGAGAATGTTTAACTTCTTACTGTCTCCATTCCCACCTCCCCTTTTTGATCTCATGTCCACTATGGGTGTCCTGAGGTTTCCTGGGCTCTGTTTGCAGGAATCTAAAAGTAGATTTTTTACTTTGGTGCTGGGACATGTAACTCCACTTTTTAGATAAAATATTTCATGCTAATTAAAACATCTCAGGGCTGGTCTCCCCACACTTCTCACTTTCACACCCACATACACATACACCTTTTCTTCTCTTTTCCTTACTTTGTAATGCTATTAGAGTTGACAGAGGACTTGCTGCTTCCCCAGAAAGTCTTAGCAGGAGTTCATGAAACCCTGTCAGCCCTTGTGAAGTGCACAGATGTGTTTCAAAGGATCCATAAACCCTGATACTGTATAAAAGGTGTGTGCTGTTTTATGGAAACAGGATGATATGTTTTCTTAATCAAAATCTTTTAGGGTACTTTGATCCATAAAGGTTAAGATCCACTCCACTAATGAGTAAGGTCTAGTCATTTAGAAAATCCTGCACTCTCTCCTTTGTTACTTCCTCAGTTTCCTTAAAAAGCTCTTATAAAATAATAAAGGAGCCTTTACTTCCCACAGTTCCACTCCACAGCAAGACCAGCTTAAGTGTGTGCCTTCCAGCATCCATCCCATCTCTCCATCTGAGGGGTCCCCACTCCTAGTCCACTCAGGTCTAGAAACCCATAACTCATATGCACCAGAAAACCTCCTCTTTAAATTTCCTTGTGCTTCCTGGCATCCTGCCCTACAATGGATAAGTACATCGCCTCCACTTCTACCATGACTTCTGAGAAAGTGGTGTTTTTACTACAGTGAACTTGGTATATGCAGAGTGTGTCAGGAACACTGGCCTTACTGAAGTAGTGGCTCATTTTGGAGAATAGTAAGAAATAAGGAGCAATACCTTGATGAAATAGAAGGGACATTAAGTGATGGTCACAGACCACTCTTAGGACTGCCATTAACTTCACATGTTAAAGAAGTGCTTCAGCTCTTTGCACTTTGTCTTCTTCTTGACCAATAAAGATGTTAGACAGGATTATCTACCATGTCTTGCAGCTTCAAGCTCCATAATTGTATAAATCTGGTTGGCAAAGGACTCGTTAGTACAAAGTCCTAAAGCCTTAAAGACCCAAAGTTTTCTCACTGGGCAAGCAATTTGCGGGAAATTAAACAAGTCCAAAATATTGAACAAATGAAGAAAGGGACCATTTTAACAGACAGGAATACTTAATATTGTAAAGATGGCCGGGGTGGTGGTTTACACCTGTAATCTCAGCACTTTGGGAAGTTGAGGAAGGAGGATTGCTTGAGGCTAGGAATTCGAGACCAGCCTGAGCAATACAGGGAGGTCTCATCTTTACTAGAACTTTAAAAATTAGCTGGGTATGGTGGCATGCACCTGTAGTCCCAGCTATGCCAGAAGAGGAGGGAGGATCGCTTGAACACAGGAGTTTGAGGCTGCAGTGAGCTATGATCTTGCAACTGTGCTCCATCTTGGGTGACAGAGTGGGACCTTGTCTCAATTTTTTAAAAATATATATACACATATATATATATGTGTATATATATATAGACTATGTATGTATGTGTGTATATATATAGACTATATGTGTGTGTGTATATATATACATATATATGTAGAGAGAGAAAGAGAGATAGTGAAGATCTCGTTTCCTCCACAGATGTTAAAAACATTATTCTGATTTTAAAAAGAGAATGAATTTTTAAAATTTACAAATTTCTGAAATGGACAAAAATTTCCTAGGCCTTCTTCTTTAGAAAATAATAAATAGGAATAATAAGAAATTGCACTGGTATCTGAAAAAAACAACTTAAAGCTATAAAAATTAAAATAGCATGTTATGCCATCAAAGAGAAAAATGAAATAGATCCAAGTTTCAAAATAACAATTGTTATTAATTATTATGATACAATTATGTTAATTTTGTACCTATGATTTAAATAAAATAATAATAAATAAGAAACCAAATCACTGAATAAAGGTTATAATTTAAAATCTTAAAATAATAATTATATGTATAATAAAACTATAAATTTACAATTATAAAGCTATAAACAATTTTATAGTTATAGTATTTTGTAGCTAATAAAACATTATATTTTAATGATTTTATTATTGTTGTAATTAATTCAAAGAAGATGAAAAATGGGCAAGATTTGAATAAGCACACTTTGTCAAAGATATATGGACAGACAAAAAGCACATAAAATATGACCAAAAGCCTCTAGTGTTTAGAGAAATGCAAATTAAAGCCAAAATGAGATTCTTCTAAATACCTATCAGAATGTCTGAAATTAAAATGACTGACTGTAGCAACTGGTGGCAGGGATGTAGAGGAAGTGAAGTTCTCATACACCACTGGCAGAAATGTACAATGACACAACCCCTTTGGAAAACATTTCGGCAGCTTCTTAACACATTAAATGTACATGTCCCGTGTAAGCCAGCCAGGCCACTCCTGGGTATTTACTCAAGAGAAATCAAAGCTTATGTCCATACAAAGACTTGTACGTAAATATTTATAACAGCTTTATTTGTAACAGCCAAAAGTTGGAAACCACCCAAATGTCTATCAGCTGATGAGCGGATAAACACATTGCGGCATATACAGTGTAGACAGTGGAATACTACTCAGTAATAAAAAGGAATGAACAATTGACACATGCTACAACATGGATGATGCAAAATAATTACATTAGGTGATAGATGCCAGACAACAAAGAGAACATACTGGCTGGGTGTGGTGGCTTACGCCTGTAATCTCAGTACTTTGGGAGGCTGAGGTGGGCAGATCACCTGAAGTCAGGAGTTCGAGACCCCCAGGGCCAATATGCTGAAACCCTGTCTCCACTAAAAATACAAAAATTAGCCAGGCGTGGCGGCAAGCGCCTGTAGTCTCAGCTACTTGGGAGGCTGAGGCAGGAGAATCGCTCGAACCTGGGAGGCAGAGGTTGCAGTGAGCCAAGATCGTGCCACTGCACTCCAGCCTGGGTGACAGAGTGAGACTCTATCTCAAAAAAAAAAAAAAAAAGTGTACATACTGCATGATACAAAATTCTAAGACAAGAAAACTAATCTATATAAAAAATTGCTGTGTTATTCTTTACTGAGAGGGGATGAGGAGGATTACCAAGGGGCAAGGAGGACCTTTTGGAGGTGACAGATGTGTTTATTACTGGGATTGTGTTGATGGCTTACCAGGTATCCATGTAAGTCACAACTCATCATATGCTATACTGTAAATGTGTGCAGGCCGGGCGTGGTGGCTCATGCCTGTAATACCAGCACTTTGGGAGGCCAAGATGGGAGAATTAAGGCCAGGAGTTTGAGACATAGCAAGACCCTTTCTCTATTAAATAAATAAATAAACGCACTTTTTTGTGTACTGAGTTATATCTCAATGAAGCTGCTTTAAAAAAAAAAAAAAGACATAGCATAAAGAGATTAATAGAAGAGATTCAAAAATCCGGAACACTAAATATTAAAGGTAGCTTTTCAAGTCAGTGAGAAAACAATGATATTAGAGAAAATGGCTAATCATCTAGAATTAAATTTCTACTTCATACCATCAACAATATAAATTGCAGACTAATTTAATCTAAATTAACAATTTAAAAGATTAAAGAAACTATAGAAAAATACACGATTATGTATCTGTTCTTGAATGGAAAAAGATTTTCCAAGCATAAATACAAAAACAAAATTTATATAGTAAAACAATGATTGAATTAATTTGATTTTTTTTTAAGTTTACATCAAAACAAAGTACAAAATTAAAGGGCAAATAGCAGTCTGGTTGTGGTGGCTCACTTGTGTAATCCTAGCACTCTGGCCGGCCAAGGTGGGCAGACTGCCTGAGCTCAGGAGTTCAAAACCAGTCTGGGCAGCATGATGAAACCCCATCTCTACTGAAATACAAAAAATTAGCTAGGCGTGGTGGTGTGCACCTGTAGTCCCAACTACTCGGGAGGCTGAGGTGGGAGACTCCCTTGAACCTGGCAGGCGGAGGTTGCAGTGATCCGAGACTGCATTAGTGCACTGCAGCCTGGGTGACAGCAAGACTCCGTCTCAATAAAATAAAAAGGCAAATAGCAAAGGGGATAATATTTGCCACAAATACAAAAGAAAAGGATATATCCTTGCTATATAAAAAGTTCTTATGAAACAGGGACTTAGTTGGATATTTCTATTTTTCAAAAGGCAAATCATATAAACAAGTGTTTTACCCACCCATCCCCCCTTAAATAGAGAAAAAAGAGAGGGATGGGGAAAGGAGGGAAAGAAGAAAAAAAACAGAGTAACAAAATTCTTAGCAAAAGAGTAAAAAAGAGATTTGTTTCCTCACCTTGGTGGTGTCTTTATAAGTTGTTTTATTTTAATCTTTTGTTTTTCCATATTTTCAGAGTTCCTACAATGGACTTGTAGTACAGTACCTGGATGATCACAAACATAATCTAGAGAGCAGAAAAGCAGTTCAATGACTCAGCACAGTGTTAATGGTCTTCCAGATCAAGGAGGGGACATGAACATGTGTCCGTCCTAGTAAAGATGGAGACAAAGTGTGTTGTGCACGCGTGTGTGTGTGTGCGCACGCATGTGTATATAACACTGAGGAGACTGTGATCAGCAGGAAAAATTGGGATTTTGAAAGTAGACCACAGTCTTGTCATTGGACCGTGACTCCCCAGGAAGACCCTACTCCTGTGTAAATCCAGACCACCCAAGTAGAACACTGAGAGTTGGTGAGTACTTAGATGCTTGCTCAATTAATTGGTAAAAGATATTAAAGGGGAAGATTTTATATCACATTCAAACATATGAAGAGAAATGTTAAAAATGTTAAAGCTCCATTTCCAGTCTCATTTTCCAATCCTTGGTTCAAAATACAAGTGGTAATTAGGCATCGATTGTGTAGTCAACATTACGATCAGTCTATATAAAATCATGAAGCATCATCCTAAACTTTAAAGAACTTAGAGTTTAGCTGGGAAAATATACTCATGGGAAATAATTATGTAGGAAAAGAAGGCATCAACAGAGCTTAAAGCAACCAATCACACAGTTTCCTTGTTGGGACCACCCCCGCCCCCAACCTGCCCTGTCGGTGTCCTAAATGTTCTCTTGACATCTTGGCTTTGCCATAGAGCCTGCTCTGTAAGGGCCTGGGCCTGTTTTGATTAGTGCTAAGTATCTGCTGATCTGCCATGTGCAAATGGGAAGATA
The DNA here is from genome assembly GCF_008728515.1 of Papio anubis. Lineage (NCBI taxonomy): Eukaryota > Metazoa > Chordata > Mammalia > Primates > Cercopithecidae > Papio > Papio anubis. The sequence goes on from NC_044983.1 coordinate 30,650,439, forward strand.
AAACTAAATATTAGATTAGGGTCAATCTTTACAATTCTTTCCTAGATCGTGATGGTATTCAGTGGTGGTTGACCATCATGGAATTGGGAAATATTTGTGAATGTGCCTGCAGGCTGCATGTCCTTTGTGTCTCTGACTCACGACTCACCCACTGATCTCATTTGTCTTCATTTCATAATTGTACAGAATGTGTTCTAAAATGAAGAGACTAAAACCTTCACAGGAGCACACTCTTTCAACATCTAAGGAAAAATTGTTGATGAGAAAACTGTGAGAACATTAGGTCTTTAAATTGCAAGGGGAAAGTTCTGCTGGTGAAAACAGCTGAAATCCTATGGATTAAGTCAACTTGTAAATGTATTCTTAGAGTCTGCAATGATCTCATAGGCATATTTCAATGCTGCATCTTACGACTACGGTTTAAAGTCATGGTATGGCGTTTCAGTTTCATGAAGCTGGCCTGGGGGAAAAGAGCATGAGACTGAGGTTGATGGTGTTAATTAGAGCAACTGAGCTCCCATCCAAACCTTCTGAACTTGCTCATTAATGAAGCCACAAGATGGAAATTGTATGTTTCCAGAGCATTAGTTACAAGTTGTGAGAAGAGAAGAAATAAGTAAGAAAGAAAATAAATGATTTATAAAAAAATCCTCAGAAGATATAGTCCCCAACTGTTATCACAAAAAAAGGATGTAAAATCATGAAGGACAGCAGTGGAGAAGATAACGTTAGCAGACAATAAAAGGCCAAAGTTTTAGAGCAGTAGTAAGTGTTTAAGAATATACATAATATATCTTCCTCCATTTGTTTTTTGTCTTCACCATAAATAGACATGAGTTAACATATGTTTAAAGATTTATTTCCCTTTTATTAAGCTCACCCAACAAAAGTTTTTTTCATCATGTCCTGCTTTTACAAACCAAGATCTAATTTGACATGATTACGTAATTGTGTGGCCACTTGTGCCCTTCCTCCTCCTCCTCCTTTCTTCAAAGTAGAAACCCTCTCTTTCCTAGAGCCTATATAAAATACATTAATTCACTTAATAGCAATAATAATTTTCTCACGACAATTAATTTACCTATTCACTAAAGTGTTATTAAGGACCCATTAGTTGGAAGCCTCTGTGGCAGGTGTTGGGAATAGAAAAATTTATAAGACACCGTCTTTGGAGTTTTCAGTCTAGTTGGGGATTCAAGCAATTAAAGAGATACTTTAAAAAACAGTGTGATAAGTACTTTGGAAGATGTGGCAGACTGCCAGTTGACTTCCCCAGCATAACATTTTCCCAATATTCGTTAGGAAGAGAACCCTTTAATTTTACCCAATTAAAAGACCAAATCTCCCAGTCTCTTCTGCAACAGATGTGGCTGTGTGACTAAGTTCTGTCCGATAAGATATAAGTATACATGTTTGGTGAGATTTCCAGGAAGGATCCTCAAAGGGAGATGACTAAGTCAGAAGAAAGCTCCTTTTAGCTTTCCTGCCTACCTAGCATTCTGATGCAAAAGCTGGAGCTACAGCAGCAATCCTGGAATATGAGGTAACCTTGGGAGTAGTAGGGAATTGGGATGCTAGTAACTTTCTAGAAGCACCAACTCAGCCCCAGAATGCCTCCTGCTGACTTATTTTACATGGGAGAATAAGCCACTATAGTTGGATATCTGATCATTGCAGACAAAAATAACATCAACTGATAGAATGACATTTATGGGGAAAAAAAAAAATCATGCGGGTAGTCCTCCTCTCTGTCATGATAAGGAGAGGTCAGAGATGCTGTCCCTGAAGAAGTGACATTAACAGTGAGGCTTAAGGGAGAAATGAGTGAGCAAGGTATAGGAAAGTATTTAAAGAATATCATCTGAAGCTCTGAATTAGAAATTATCTACAAGATACTAAAAGAAGATCAGCATAACAGAAGTACAGGAATTAAGAAGAACATAGTATCTGACAAGGCTGAAAAATCTCATAGATTCTCCATTTTGCAGAGACTTATAGATCATCTTCCAGACAGTAATAGTTAGCTGCAGAGCAGAAGTCTGGAGTAGAGAAAGAAGTTTGAGAGATACCAATATAGACATGGTTTCTAAAGTCTTAGGAGATAATAAGATTACCCAGGAAGAGTATTTAAAGTCAAGAGAGGGCCAAAGACAGAACCTTGAGATCCAACAATTAAAGATCAAGCAGAAGAGAGCTTCCCATCTTCTGTTTCTTAAAAAGAAAAAAAGGGGGGGGGGCATATCAGCATAACTCAGAGTCACAAATTCTAAGAAATCATGGGGCAGAGGGCAGGGGTGAGGAAGGGTTTGTTTTGTTTTGTTTTGTTTGTAGATAACCAAAAGAAGAAATGATTGATGCAAGATTTCAGGGAGGGTGAACAGCCCTTCTTGTAGCTTTGCCCTGCTAGAGGGATGGTGGGTGGACGATTACTATAATATTTACAAACAGGATAAGTCTACGTAAGCCCCTAACATTCTCAGTTTCGTTATTTGTAAAATGGCGTAATGATACTTACCTTTTAGAGTTGTTTGAAGAGTACAAAAGAGTTGGAAAAGGATTTTTAATTAGATAAGGAAAGCATAATTACCTATCTTTGATTCATTCACCCTTTTAAACTGATTAAAGCTTAGAAAATAATCACATACGCAGATTGATCTTAGTTTGTCCTTCTCTTGACAGTTAGTAGTGTATATGTATTTTTTTATTTTCAAGAATTTTTATATCCCCATGCATTGACTAATCTTGCCCCATCATAGATAAGACTAGAACAAAATATTGCTTTGAGAAGTCCTTGAGTTCCAAAGATTTACCATGAAGCTAATGAAACCTGCATTCCAGAGGCCTTCACTAGTATGCCCTTTTCCAATGTCTTGAAAGGAGTCCTAGTTACATGTTCACATGCTTACACATTTATGTAAAATGTGCAGGATAAGATAATTAAACTACAATTATCTAAGATAGCAGTCTTTTTTTTCACTCTGATTTTCTGTCCAAAATATTCCTCTTGTGGAAGTAGGTTTGGAATGGCCCTGAACATTTTTGGAATCTCAACTGAGAGAAAGTTGAGTGGAAGATACATTTATTTAAGGCATAGTAAGATGTCTAGTAAAGTTATTGTAAGATATTCTGGGGTTGAAAAGGCTTCCAGAAATATGCTGAAACCCACTGTGCTGACTCACAGGATATCATGCCAGAAAGATGAAGGGCCAGAGATTGTATGGTGACCTGAGTTTGTCCTAGTGCAGCAAGCACCAATGGCATGTGCGTGTTGATGGGACAAGTTTTGAAATGTATGGAGCCAAAAGCTAGCCTGTGGAAAGTTCTACCAGGCATTTGACATGTGGTAAGGTAATCGGGAGACTCAGTTCTACGGATGTCTAGTTAAATGGAAATTTTCTTCTCTCAAGAATAAACATGATAATTTCGTGTATGCAATTATAAATTCACCAAATTGTGTTTTGTTTTTCAATGGCAATTTCAGGAAATTGAATGATCAGAATCCCCATGTTTCCAGGGGCCAAACTTGTAATAGTCCTACAGACAGTGAGTGTGTCTATAACAACTAATATAGGAAGAAAAAATCAAAGAGGTTTTCTGAAATTTGGCAATACCTCTAAACATTTTTAGGACATTGTCAAAATAAGTTGTGAAGCTGAAAGTTTATTTAAGTATTAATAAAAATTTAAAAACTATGCTAAAGACCAATTCTCTTTCTATTATCTCTGTAGAAAAGAAGATTTTACAAAATCATTGTCAGATGTAGAAGCAATTTTTAAAAATTCAGCCAAAAAATAGTAGGGTGAAAAGTATTATAATGATAGTAGGTAGTTAATTAATAAAAATAGCATGTTCTTTTTCTGAATTTTATGATGCTTGTGGTTTTGACAGCTTTAAACATTTTATAATTGGTGGAATTTATTTTGTCGTTTTAAAGAAATATTCGGTTTTGCACCTCATAATTTGTATTTATAATTTTGTATTCTTCTTCATAAAAAGGGCCATTGAATTGTGTTTGACTCATGCCTCACCAAACCTGAACCAGCATTTTCCTCTGTATTGAATTTCTATTGTCTGTCTGCAGCAAGGCCCAGGTCTTCCTGCAACAGTTGCCCCAAGTTCCCTAAACTATCACCAGGGAGTCAGCAGTTGATGATATGCTCAACCTTCCTCCAATTACAGATGGTTGGGATAGAAAACAAAGCCTTAAGGCCATTAAACTCATAAGGTTTTGACTGGTGATTTGGAGGTAGAGCTGGCCCTGGCTACATCTGCAATGTACACAAGAACCAAAAATACCACACTTCATTTCATAAGATCCAGATTTGATCCCACCTCTGCCACTGGTGTATGATCTTGAGAAATGAACTTGGCTGTTCGAACTTCAATCCCCTTATTCATACGATAGACTACTACATACCTATTGTAATGGCCGGCAAGCTGAGGTATAGAAACACATATTATATAGTAAGGGGTTCTTCAAATGTAAAACCTGTTCTCAACTCCTCTTCTCCATCATTATCAAGGAGCCAATGACGCACAGTTACCCATGTACCTTCATTGTAGAGACACACCCCGAACAAGCAGACAACATGGCACCATATCAGAGTATTATCTTATATTAGAATGTATGTTTGGCATTTCTTTAGCAGAAGGGCCAAGTGTAGGAAGGGAGCAGGTAGAAAAGGAGGACCACAGCTGGCAAGAGTCTCCCCTGACCCTAAGCTTGCATTTCCCACTGAACCAAACAGAAGCCCTGCAGGCATCGGGAAGTCCTTGCTTAACGGACTGTGCAATGTGTGTTTTAGGGGTTTCAAGCCTTCATCCCATAGATGGCATGTTCCCGGAAAACATTTTTTCCTCACCTCATTACATTCCAAATGACATTTCTGCATCCCTTCTTGACGAGTGTTGTCCAAAATTGGTTGTCCCTCTCTTTGATCCAGCTCTGACCACAGAGATCAGTTTTGCATACATATTTCCCCTTGGTGATTCAAGAGGAGGCAGTTTCCTTAAGTAGCCTTGGAAACCTTGAGACAGCTGCTGCATCCATCTACTTTCATTGCTCAAACTTCCTGTATGGTTTGCCACCAGGCTTAGGTTGAAATTCAAAATCAAAATCTTAACATGGCCACCAAGACCCATGTGGCCTCAATAGTACCCAGTTTTTGAGCTTCATCTCAAAGTTCTCTTCCCCTTACTTTGCTCTCCATGCCTGCTTCCAGCTCTTCTGCTTCACTGAGCCCTTCCCCATCCCTCATGTCACACAGGTTGGCTTCTGTGCCCAAGTAGGGTCCTGCCTTCTTTCACAAAGCTAACTCCCATGAGCTCTCCAGGGAACATCTCAAGTGTCACTTTTGTGGGGATAACTACCCTGGTGACACGCTCCTCCAGATTTGGTTAGCTTCTCCCATTCCAGCCTAGTTTAGATGGAATTATATTAAGTTGCTGGCATGAATTTATTTTGACCTACAAAACCATCAATAGCGTACAGTTCTCACAACTCCCTTGTACATTACAGCCCTCATCAAAATTGTTATGAAGTAATTGATTTGAATATTGATTAATATCTGACTCCCTGATGGTTTATAAACTTTGTGGAAGTAGACAACATGTCTATCTTGTTTACTGCTATTTAGCACATCCTAAATACCACCCAGTAAATATTTGTTTAATGTTACTTACTTAACTGCAGAGATATACTTTTTACATTTTCTACATTTAAGATGCACACAGAATATGCGATGTTGTGAAGAAAAGGCTATTTGCCAAACAGTTATTTGTTACTTTATTTCTCTCAGGCTTTGGGCATAAATAGCCATTATGAAATTACAATTTTATTACAATGGTATCTGTAGTACTTTGGCCCTAATGTTCTTTTTTGGTTATGATGCTGCACTATGCCTGTGAAATACATTCTGGATGCATGATGAGACTACTGAAACAATCACAATCTTATAAGTTTCCTTTTCTTCTAAGATAAATCTCAAGCAAAGTTTCTCTGCTCAGGAAGAGTAGAACTTTTCACAATCTGGAGCCAAGTAAACACTCTCAAATTGCAATGCAAAAGATTTTGCAAAATACTTGAAAAGATGCAATTTGTAAAACAGAAGTTGTACAGATGCTATGGAAGATCTAGTGAAAAATCAGAAAAGTTTGATGCACAGATTTAACTCCTCTCAAGACAGCAAAAGCACCTCACATGTGACAGATACCCATGAGAACATTGGGAGCCTGAAGCCCCACTTTCCAGACAAGGAAGGAATGACAGGTCTCCGATCACAGCAGAGGGGCCCTCATTAGACCAATCAAGGATTGCAAGTGCCCTGTGCAAGGCCACCTGCGCAGGGGGTGTGCAATTAACTCTGCACATGCTGCTGAAGTTTCAGTCCATTAGTCTGAGTGAATCTTGGTCATTCGTATTCCTCTTGGTGCCTCATAAACATATGCCTCATAATCTGCATCTTCAAACTTTTTCCGTACTATAAAATTGTCTTTGCAAAATCTCATTACAAGCTGAAAAGTGATCCCTGGTGATGAACAACTGAGATGATTATTCACCTCCATAACTAGCCTTTCAGGGCCTCACTTTCTGTATCTGTCAAATGGGAGGACAATAGATGCCTCATCCTCTTCACTATGTTGCTGTGGGCATATGTTGAAGAAGTGGCTACTCAAGTGCATTGAAATGCATCAGTCAGTACACAAATACAAGGGCTTCTGATAACTCATCCCTGAAGAATTTTTGTCGACCCTGAAGGGATTTGCTTCTTGGTATATGGGTATAAAAATACTGGTATAATTTCTATAGTGGGAGCACAATGTCACTAGTTTCAGAATATTTTCATAGGTGGATGGGTTTTATGATAAATAACTCACCCTCGGTGTTAACTTGGCTTTCCAACTAGCCAGATAGGCCTTTCTGGAACAAGGTTAGCAAACAGCATTTGGGCAAATGATCAAAAAGGTCTCCCTCTCTTCTCTCACTTTCTTTGTCTCTCTTTGTACCTCTCTCTCTAACTTTCTCTCTCTCCTTTAAAAAGTTACCTCTTTTTTTAAAAAAAAAAAACAACAACAACAACTATTTCTACATTAAAAACAACAAATGGGCCTTCACAATAATCCAAAACTTTAGAATGCAAAGATATAAAAAAATATAAAATAACCTAGATGAGAAAACAGCTAAATGATTGTCAGGGGCTGGAGTTGGGAGAAGGAGTTATTTACAAGGTGAATGAAGAAATTATGAGGGGTTGTGGAACTTTTCTATATTTTGACCTTGAAAGTTATATAACTATATACTTGTGTTAATCTTGTAGAACTGAACACTAAAAAGGGTGAATTTTATTATAAACAATATTTTAAGAGAACAAAAAATGTACCTATAATCCCACCAGCCAATAACACACTATTAACATTTGGCATACTTCTGACTAGTCTTTTTTTTTTTTTTCTGGTGTTTTAAAATGTCATTATGATCATATAATACACAGATATACATATATGTGTGCATATAGATGTCTACAGATGACTAGATAGATAATTGATAGACAGTTGAGAGATGATAGATAATCAAACTCAAAACAAAATAGTTAATTCATGCAACTTGCACAAAAAGTACAAGAAATATGCTATGAAAAGTCTCCCTCTCCCCTTTTTCCTTGGGCACCCTAGCTAGTTTTCTTTTAGTTTTTACCTGTCTCTCCTGATCTCCTGAGACAATGTATGCATATGTAAGATAAAATACACATATACCTCTTTTCTAATACTAAGACACTAAATTCATACTTCCGCATCCTGCGTTTTCTCTTTACTTAACAATACATTTTGAAGATAGTTCCAAATCACACATATATAGATAACTTTCATGACTGATTTTTGATAGCTGCATAGTGTTTTTATATTTTAATGCACTGTAATTTACAATATTGTATTGACAACCACCCAGGTTGTTTTCAATATTTAATTATTACAAATAATAGTGCAATAAATGTCCTTGTACTTATGAGATTTTTTTCCTATATGGGTTATTTATCTATAGTAGAGCTTCTCAGAATTGGAATTGTGAAGTCTAAGTCCATATTTTAAGTTTTGATAGATAAAGCTACATTGCCCCTTTAAAGTTGTGCCAATTTTTACTCCAACTACCGATATATCAAAGTTCCTGTTCTTGTATTATTATCAAAATTTTAATATTTAATTATCTGATGACTGAAAAATGACATCTGATAGTCCTGTCGGTTAGTATTGCTTCTAATGTAATGAATTTTCAGCTTTTATTCACGTATTTAAGAGCCAAATGTATTCCCTTTACTATTTTTTTGTTTGTTTGTTTGAGACAAGGTCTCACCCTGTTGCCCAGGCTAGAGTGCAGTGGCATGATCATGGCCCATTGCTGCCTTGACCTCTGGGGCTCAAGCAGTCTGCCCACAACTGCTTCCCAAGTAGCTGGGACTCTATTCCCAGCTGTGTTGCTCAGGGTGGTCTTGAACTACTGAGCTCAAGCAGTCTGCCTACCTTAGCTTCATAAAGTGCTGGAATTACAGGTGAGAGCGAACATGCCCAGCCCTGTATTTCCTTTACTTTGAACTGCCTTTGCGTATCCTTTGTTCATGTTCTATTTGATAGTCATTTCTTCTTAATTAGAGGGATTTCTTTTCTTTTTTTTTTTTTTTTTTTTTTTTTAGATTAGGAAAACTAGCCCTTTTGGCTATGATAAGTGGCTTGTATTTCCTTTTGTGTCCTACTTGACTTTTCTCTTTATTTGGCTTTTCTTTTTTCTGGACTTGCATTATTTATTTAAGATTTACGTAGTTCGATTTCTTTCTCCTTTCACATATGGCCTCTCCCACACCAATATTATGTAGAAATAAACCTCTGAAATAATGCATTCCTGTACTTTTATGGGTTCTTTTTTTATTTTGATATTTGACCCATCTGGAATTTATTTTGGTATAACAATGAGGTAGATTTTTCAACAATTTATTCCACTAAATCATAAATTAGTACACCTTTTTTCCATAAATGGCTAAATAGTAAATATTTTAGACTTCGTGGATGATATAGTCTTGCAACAGCTACTCAACTTTGGCCTTTCAGTGAAAAATCAGCCACAGACAACACACAAACCAGTGGGCATGACTGTGATCCAGTAAAGCTGGTGTAGACACACAGGCAGCGGGATGATTTGGCCCTCAGGTTGTAGTGTGCTCACCCTTGGTGCAGAAGGTTATTTAATTATTCTAAAAAAATTTATGGAGTAAATAATTTTCCCCATTGATATGCCTTGGTTCTGTCTTTCTATTCATAGGCTGGGTACGACACTAATTTGGTTACTATAGCTATATGTATATTTTTAACATTTGATAAGGCTAGTTGCTCCTCAAAACTCTTATTTTTCAGAATTTTGTGCAGGGATATCTGATTATTTCTTTGTTTTTTGTTTTGTTTTGTTTTTTTGTTTTTTGTTTTGTTTTTGAGACAGTCTTACTCTATTGCCCAGGCTGGAGTGCAGTGGCATGATCTTGGCTCACTGCAAGCTCCCCCTCCCGGGTTCACGCCATTCTCCTGCCTCAGACTCCCAAGTAGCTGGGACTACAGGTGCCCTCCAACACGCCCAGCTAATTTTTATTTTATTTTTATTTATTTTAATTTTTTAGTAGAGACGGGGTTTCACCATATTAGCCAGGATGGTCTCGATCTCCTGACCTCGTGATCCACCTACCTTGGCCTTCCAAAGTGCTGGGATTACAGGCGTGAGCCACTGCACCAGGCTGATTATTTCTAATTAGATTAGAATGTCAGAATACATTCATGGACATATGACTTTGGGGTTTTTAAAAATTCTTTTAGATATCCATCACCTTGAACATTTATCATTTCTTTGTGTTGGGAACAATCCAAATCTCTCCTAGATGTTTTGAAATATACAATGATTTGTTAACTGTAGTCCCCCTACTGTGCTATCAAATACTAGAGCTTGTTCCTTCTGTCTAACTGTATGATTATATTCATTAAGCAACTTCTCTTCATCTGCCCCCCATCTCCACCCCTCTCATCCTCTAGTAACTACCATTTTACTCTCTACCTCCATGACATTAACTTTTTTAGCTCCCATATACGAGTGAGAACATGCCATATTTTGTCTTTCTGTGCCTGGCTTATTTCACTTAATATGATGATCTCCAGTTCCATTCATGTTGATGCAAATAACAGATTTCATCCTTTTTATGGCTGGATAGTAATCCATTGTATGTATATGCACATATAACGTCTATATATATAATGTGTATACATAATGTATATCTATAATGTATGTATATATACACATATGTGTAATATATATATTGTGTATATATCTATATCTCCCTTTTTTTTTGAGACAGAGTCTTACTGTGTTGCCCAGGCTGGAGTGCAGTGGTGCAATCTCAGCTGACTGCAACCTCCACCTCCCAGGTTCAAGGGATTTTCATGCTTCAGCCTCCCAAGAAGCTGGGACTACAGGCATCTGCCACCATACCCAGCTAATTTTCACATTTTTTAGTAGGGACAGGGCTTTTCCATATTGGTCATGCTGGTCTTGAACTCCTGACCTCAGGTGATCTGCCTGCCTTGGCCTCCCAAATTGTTGGGATTACAGGTGTGAGCCACTGCATCCGGCCTCACATTTTCTTTAACCATTCATCCACTGAAGGACATTTAGGTTGCTTCCGTATCTTCACTGTTGTGAATAGTGCCGCAGTAAACATGGGAGTGCAGGTATCTCTTTGATATATTGAATTCGTTTCCTTTGGATAAATATTTCATGGTGGGATTGCTACATGGCATGATAGTCCTACTTTCAGGTTTTTGAGAAACCTCCAAACTATTTTCTATAGTGGTTGTATTAATTTACATTACTACCAGCAATGTATAAGGATTCCCTTTTCCACGTCCTCACTGACATTTATTACTTTCTGTCTTTTTGATAATATCCATCCTTACTGAGGGGAAGAGGGCATCTCACTGTGGTTTCAATTTGCATTTCCCAGATGATTCGTGATGTTGAACTTTTTTTTGTTTTCGTATACCTGCTAGCCATTTGTATGTCTTCTTTTGAGAAATATCTGTTCATTCCTTTGCCCTCTTTTTAGTGCTATTATATATTTTGTTTTTGTTTCTTTGTCTTTGTTTTCATTTTGCTGTTATGTTGTTCCTGGATATACAAGGAACTCAAACTGCAGTCCTTTGTCAGATGAATAGTTTGTAAAGATTTTCTCCCATTCCATAGTGAAGATTGTCTCTTCACTATGTTGATTGTTTCCTTTGATGTGCTGTTAGTTTTTAGTTTAATATAGTCCCATTTGTCTAGTTTTGGTTTTGTTGCCTGTGCTTTTGAGGTCTTAGCCACGAGATCTTTGCCCAGACCAACATCCTGAAGTGTTTCCCCTGTTTTCTTCTGTAGTTTCATAATTTCAGGTCCTAGATTTAAGTCTTCAATCCATTTTGATTTAATTTTTGTAGGTGGTGAGAGTTTGGGGTCTAGCTTTATTCTTCTGCCTATGGATGTCCAGTTTTCTCAGCACCATTTATTGAAGAGACTGTCCTTTCCTCAATGTATGTTTTCAGTGCCTTTGTCAAAAATCAATCAGCTGTAGATACATGGATTTTTTTTCTAGGTTCTCTATTCTGTTTCATTGGTCTATGTGTCTGTTTAAACACCAATACCATGCTGTTTTAGTTACTGCAGCTTTGTAGTATATTTTGAAGACAGGTACTGTTATGCCTCCAGTTTTGTTCTTTTTGCTCAGTATTACTATCAGCTATTTTTTAAAAATACTTCCAAGGAAAAAAATGCAAAAGTTTATATTAGCTTATCATAATTTTAATAAGTTAAAATTAGTAACTTCTGAATAATGAAAAGAGACTGAGCTTAATTTCTCTTGATGTGAAAGCACTTCTAGGGTCTGGGTGTGGTGGCTCATGCCTATAATCCTAATGTTTTGGAAGGTCAAGACAGGAAGAAGATTGCTTGAGCCCTGGAGTTCAAGACCAGCCTGGGCAAGATAGCAAGACCCTGTCTCTAATTTTTTTTTTTTTTTTTAATTAGCCAAGCATAGTGGTGTGTGCCTGTAGTCCCAGCTACTTGGGAAGCTTGAGCCCAGGAGTTTGAGGCAGTAGCACGCTGTGATCATGCCCTTGTACTCTAATTTAAGAAACAGAGTAAGTCCTCATTTTTCAAAACAGACAAACAAAACAAAGCAAAACAACAACAACAAAAAGAAAGCACTTATATTCGTTTCTTCACCTGCTGATTTAGTGTGTTCAAGTGTATAAGCTGGAGGATGTTGCCCTGCAATGACAGAGTAGCCAATTTTGTATCTCCTGATTTTTTTCCTTCTCTCATTCTTCTTTGTTCAACAGACACTAAATTGAGGTTTGTGTCCTTGTAAATAGCAGGTTTCATTTACCCTCTCCCACCTTTGTCAAAAAATAATTTTAATTTAAAAAATGACATAAATTTGCTTTAGCAAATTTGAAGACTATAGAAAGGTAAGAAAGTGAAAAATTTAAATCATCGTAACACCACACTCAGAGATAACCACTGTTAGGACTTTCATGTATTTCTTTCTGTTCTCTATACACCTGTAACATGCGTGTACACCTCCTGCATGCATGTGTGTATGATACATATGCAAACAATGCATGCTAACATTTTCTACCCTGCTTTTCCATGTGATGTTCTTCTCCTGTGTTCTACTACTTTGAAAACTGTCAGGGTTGACAGAGGGACATTGATCAAGCCCTATCCTGAGGGCATCTCAAGAGAGCAGTGCCCAGGTCTGCCCTTGTTGGAAAGAGGATGATATGAGGAGATCACCTTTATTAAAGCTGCAGGTTGTCTGCCAGATTTTCAAATTTCAATGTAACTTTTTATTTAACTAATGCTTATTAATAGTGATGGCATTTTTGAAATCTATTCCCCTTCATTTCATTTTCTAATGAAATTTCAGATTTCTACACAGACGTGGTTTATTGGCATAAAAAAGCTTGCGTTTGCAACCTGTCATATTGGGACTATGCAGAACTTTTCCATGTGTTAAAACTCTGGGGAAAGAAGTAAAGATGGTAAGGGTGCACTTGAGCAGAAACAAAGGGCTGTGACCCCAAAATAGGGGAAAAATGAGCTGCAAAGGAGAGACACCAAGAGCGGAGAGCAAGAGGAAAAGTGATATGAAAGATTCAAAAGTGCTGGTTCAGAGAAAAGAAAGAAAAAGGGACATGGGTCAGGAAAGGAGAGAAGGACTGACATGAATTGGCAAATGCCAATGCATATTAAAAGCCAGCTTTCTCTGGAGAGTGGAAATGTTTCTAAGCATTTTTGTTCATGTTAGTATGATTTATTTTTTCCTAAGTAAGCTTGAAAATCATAGAGTGAATAGAGGAAACCAAAGATTAGGGAAAATATTTTTAGAACAAGCTCAGGGAAGTCATATAAGTTTAAAATATATAGTCTATGCAAATAATGGCACACATTTCAGAATGGAAACAAAAATAAGTCGCAGATAATGTGTCCAAGTAATATTGGTAGCAAATGAACTGTTACGAGAACAAATGATATTTTGCAGAGCTGAGAGTGTGACTTGCCTTCAGTTACTTTAATCCCTATCCTACAAAAGGGTTGAAAAAGGAAGATCTGGAGCCAATGACTGTGTATTACATATATTTTCGTTCAGTACAAGCAGACATCATCGGCATGCTATGTACTACTCTCATGATTATTATCTTAAATAATTAAAACTGTCTAACGAGCCAGGCACAGTGGCTCACACCTGTAATCCCACCACTTTGGGAGACCAAAGCTGGTGAATCACTTGAGGTCAGGAGTTCGAGACCAGCCTGGCCAACATGGTGAAACCCTGTCTCTACTGAAATACGAAAATTACCCAGGCGTGGTGGCAGGTGCCTGTAATCCCACCTACTTGGGAGGCTGAGGGAGGAGAATTGCTTGAGACCAGGAGGTGGAGGTTGCAGTGAGCCAAGATTGTGCCACTGCACTCTAACTGGGACGACAGAGTGAGAATCTGTCTCCAAAAAAAAAAAAAAAAGAAAAGAAAAGAAAAAGAAAAAAGAAAAAAAAAGACAACAACAAAGCTGTCTAATGATGAAATGGGATGCTTTCACTAGTCGCAGTTGCTCATGCCTGCAATCCTAGCACTTTAGGAGGCTGAGGTAGGCGAATTACTTGAGGTTAGGAGTTCGAGGCCAGCCTGGCCAACATGGTGAAACCCTGTCTCTACTGAAAATACAAAATTCAGCCGGGCTTGGTGGTGCATGCCTGTAATTCTAGCTACTCAGGAGGCTGAGACAGGAGAATTGCTTGAACCTGGGAGGCGGAGGTTGCAGTGAGCCAAGATCGTGCTACTGCACTCTAGCCTGGACAACAGAGCAAAACACTGTCTCAAAACAAAACAGAACAAAAATAAGAGATGAGATGCTTTGTGGAACAGGGAGATTCCTTGCACTGGAATTGTTCAAGCACAAGTTCTATCAACATCTGACACAGAAACACATGACCATCATAAGGTCTTTCCCAGCTCAGCATTCTGTGACTGCGTGGTCTTTGTACTGAGTTTTACATGATATGGATTTCTTACCTTTGAAGGATCGTTTTTTAAAAGATGGGCTGAATGAATCAAATCAGAAAACACTATTTGCCTACCCAATATCTATTCTCCACAGCTAGTGGGGGCCACTTTGTAGCCATGTTTTAAAAACAACAGCAAAACCCCACTACATTTCTCAATTTCTGTAGCAGATGGAGGTGGTCAAGTGACTAAGTTTTAACCAAAGAGATATTACTGAGAATTGGGAGAAACTTTGAGATTCCTTAAGAAGGGAGACTGAGGATGCTGACGTGGAACTTGTCCTTTGCCTTCCCATTCTCCTTTCTGTCATTTGGATCAGGATCTCTGGCCATGCTGAGACCATGAGACAACATGAAGGATAAAATCCTCAAACTAAGAATAGAAATCAGAACATTAGGACCTGGTCTGAGTTCACTGTGGAGCTTCCCTGTCTCCCTTAGGCGGCCCCCAGTCTTCCCATTGTTAGAAAAATTAAAACTATGGTTTGTTAAAGCTTCTATTCTGAGGGTCTCTGTTACTTGTAGCTGAACGTAATGAACTGGTAAATGTGAGATACCGTTTACCACAATTTTTTTTCTTTTCTTTTCTTTTCTTTTTTTTTTTTTTATACAGGGTTGTGCTCTGTCACCCAGGCTGGAGTGCAATGGTGGGATC
Organism: Papio anubis; assembly: GCF_008728515.1. Lineage (NCBI taxonomy): Eukaryota > Metazoa > Chordata > Mammalia > Primates > Cercopithecidae > Papio > Papio anubis. The sequence goes on from NC_044983.1 coordinate 30,665,717, forward strand.
ATGACTCACTGCAGTGTCAACCTCCTGGGCTCAAGCAATCCTCCCACCTCAGTCTCCTAAGTAGCTGTGACTACAGGCATGTGCCACCATGCCCGGCTAATTTTTATATTTTTTATAGAGATAGGGTCTTGCTATGTTGCCCAGGCTGGTCTCAGACTCGTGGCCTCAAACAAATCTTCTCTCCTCAGCCTCCCAAAGTACTGGGATTACAGGTGTGACCCACTGTGCCCAGCCCTGTTTACCAATTTTTTTTTTAATGATTCTGACTGTAGCTTTGAACCCAGGCTCTGCTGTCTCCATGCTGTTTAACAAGTTCTCTGCCCTTCATCTGCCTCACCAGATATATTATGTATAAAAAAACAGTCACAACCTAGACTGCAGAATTTCATGTAAATCGCTTACAAAACAACACAGATAGAAGGCAGCAATCGGTGAGTTCAATCTTTGGTGCCCAAATACAGCTGTGCTATTTGGTGTATACAAACATCACCAAATTCCTGCACAAATTTGCCGGAGGGATAGGGGAAGAAGGAGAGGATGGTGGAGGCGGTGGACACAAAACGTTTTTAAAAATTGAACGTAGGTAAAATAGAGCTCAGAATTCCCCCACCATCATCTGCATTTGAATCTGGGGAGAAGTCAACCCTCCCAACTTTCACTTCCTACTAGAATAGCAAGACACACTCTGCCTCCAGGCAGTGTGGATTATCTGCCACCTGAACTGAAGTTTCAGTCACTCAAATCCTGGTGTCATTTACATTGTTTCCACTGGGAAAGGTCAGGTGTCTGCAGGGGCTATAAGCAAAGAGAAACCCGTCCCCTGGAACCAGCAGTGTAAAGGAGAGGGAAGGCGAGTGACAGCATGTGTCGATGCTGGATCGTTTTCAGGGGTAACAGACCACTACATCCTGAGGCTTTTTAGCAAATAGGAAGCTGAAGCACAAACATCTGAAGGAGAAATTAATCTCTGTGAGTAGGTGACAAGCTGCGATAAGCCCTCGGGGTGTGTGTCAGGGTAGCACAGATGTTAGTGTGAGAACTATTACTTGATTCAAGGGAAGGTGAGAAGGGCAGGGAGGGGGAAAATGACAGTGAAAAACAAAACAGCAGAAACCACAATCATCTTTGCCAGGCAGCTGATTTTTTAAAATGGCATATATCCATCAAAAGAACAAAACATTAAAATACACCCATATGGCAAAGACCTGGTGTAACTGGAATTTTCACCTCCTGATTTTGACAGTATAAATTTGTTCAGCCCTTTTGAAGAGCAATTTGGTGATGTGATTTCAGAGTCATACAAATATGCACATCCATCTTTCAAATGTCCCTGCTCTTACAAATGTATCTTTAAAAGGACCGAAAAATATTTTTTTTTAATTTATACGCCTGAGGTGTTTATTTCAGCATCTCTGCAGCAGAGAAAAATGAAAACCAAAGGTTTGACATTTGAGACAATATTAAGTAAATGAATACATGCTAATTTAATGGGATGGTATTAAGTAAATCTAAGACCAGCCTGGCCAACATGGTGAAACCCTGTCTCTACTAAAAATACAAAAAATTAACCGGGAGTGGCAGCAGGTGCCTGTAATCCAAGCTACTGGGGAGGCTGAGGCAGGAGAATCGCTTGATCCTGGGATGTTGAAGTTGCAGTGAGCCAAGACTGCGCCACTACACTCCAGCCTGGGTGACACAGCGAGATCCTGTCTCTAAAAAATTAAGTAAATCAATACATGGTAATCTAATGGGATGCTATGCAGCACTAAAAGTATATTTAAAAAAAAAAATCTTGAGAAGTGTTTCTAAGATGAATAATACATAATTAAGTCAATTACATGACTTCAAATACATTATTAGTATAACTGCATGTGGACAAGAGCACAAAACCTTCAGGGGGGAAAAAAAGTGTTGATATTATGAGATTATGCATAACATCATATTCCTGGCCTTAAAGTTCTATTATTGTTACCATAATATGTGTACAATTTTTTTTTAGTGAAGTAAAACGAACAACTAAAAGAAAGGTTGAAACTTCACAATGTAGAGATCAACCAGTGTGAACCTCCTATTTTACGGGTGACAAGTAGTGTGCAAATTTCGGCAGAATTGAACAGGCTCATTTCAGAGGAAATAGTGAGAAATACAAGAAATACTCATTTTCCCAAGTGCCTATTAGGAGCGCTGTCACTTTCCAGGGGCCAATAGAAAACCACATAAAAGAAACGCATTGGTGTGATCTGGGCTGTTTCTCTGAAATCACCCAGCTTGCTTTCAACTGCTGCATTCCACAACAATGTGGTTCTACATTAACCATGTCACATGAGAAAGAGAGCATTAAATGACTCCTTACGGAAAGAGTGGGAAGAAATGATGTTTAGAGAACCCGGTAGTGTCAGAAGCATCATCCTCCTTCTCTAGTGCCTATCTGTGTCGCACTCACTCTTGAGGTTATGCAAAGAAAAGGTTGACAATTTAGGTGCCAGCTGTTGTTTGAGGAATAGTAAATAAATGACTGTGAAGTCCTTTGGAAAACAGAGCAAAACAAAATTAGTGATTCGCCTCTTCTGCCTCCCAACATCTTCACCTCCAGCACCTTCTTTACACTGACTATATTTCCTCTGATTTCATTGTCCCAGTGAGACAGTAATCCTACTGAGAGAACAGATAGAGTTCTTGGGGAATGGAAATTATGTTTATTGAATAGTTGAGGCACTGTTTTATCATAAGCTATAATGCAAAGTCACTAAGAAGCCAGGCCAGGTCTCTGTAATGTAGGGAGGCAGAGATCAGATTATCTTCTGGGGGAGAGCAGTGGAGGGTGGTAACCAGCCCAAATCCTTCAGCGAGGATGGAACCTAGAGCTCAACAGCAGAACCCTAAGAATGGATGTTCTTGCCTAGGCCTAAGAATGCCATCAACATTTTATTTATTTGTTTGTTTATTGAGACAGGGTCTGCCTCTGTCACCCAGGCTGGAGTGCAGTGGCACAGTCTTGGATCACTGCAACCTCCACCTCCCTGGCTCAAGTGATCCTCCCACCTCAGCCTCCTGAGTAGCTGGGACTACAGGCACACACCACCACACTTGGATATATATATATATTTTTAGAGATGGGGTCTTGCTACAATGCCCAGTTTGGTCTCAAACTCCTGAGATCAAGCGATCCCCCCACGTTGGCTCCTTAAAGTGCTGTGATTACAGGTGTGAGCCACTTCGCCCAGCCTCATCAGCATTTTTAGACAGCTACCCCTCTGTGATACTGTGTGGTGAGAAGTAAGCTCAAGAGATAAGTATGCAGTTACGAGGAAAGGTGATAGAACCACATCATTTTTTAAAATAATATACTAAAACATATTCTTTAAAAACTTGTTGGTTGTATATTTGATAATAGCATATTTTTACTTAGTCCTTATTAAAGATCTCTGGAAATTCAAATCTGTTTCATCTTTGATCAGGAGAGAAGATGTTGCCCGTCCTTACCCCAGAGTTAAAAAGGAGAAATTATGTGATTGGCCAAGGTGGTGATGAGAGTCTGTTCAGAAGGGAAGACATCCAGTTGCAAGGTCAGGTGACCCAATCAACTGCTTTTGAACATCTGGAAAAATCTTCTAAAACTCCCAAGAAGTCCTGCAACTGGAGCTACTAATGAAAGTTCTTTTCAGTAGCCCTTACAGCTAATTTTCTGTTCACATTTTTGTCTTCTACTGTAAAGAGCTGTACCTCATAGTGAGTTAAGGGATGGCTTCTCCCTTCATTGTAAGGGACTTTCCACCACAAACACAAGGACATCATGGCCAGCAATGCACAAAACAGCAGAGTATGGTCGGCCCTTAAAGACAAGGCTTGACTTACTCCTCTCTTCTCTTTTTTACAGACATGTTTCTTAATATAAACTTCACTCTTAGCTTTATTTTCAAGAATAAAATATTTCTGTTTTCAAATTGGCATCTTACGATTCAGCAGACTAACCCAAGAAATAATTTCATGAAATAATCACAATTAAATATCTTATTTCTTTTCAAAGGCACATTTAAAAGCTTATAAAACTAGGTATAACAATAAAGCTATAAAAGAAAGTAAGAAAACACTATTGAAGTTGAAATGAACCAAGCTGAAAGGTAAATATAATTCTTGGTGTTAGGCTCCATATTTGCCTACAGGCTTCCTAGTATTCAGAGCAAAATGGAAAACAAACTATTATCCTAGCTCAGGTCACAGATGGCTCTGGCCATTCCCTTTTGTCTGCCCTGTATGTTTGCTTGTGTTCTTCTTCTGTTAACAGGACTCTTTTTTCTCTTTGGGGAGGTTCTTCTCCACCCTCTGCCTGGGTCTGTCAATCAGTGTGCCCCATCTTCTACCCTTCTGCATAGGACACCCATTCCCTTGAAATGGTGATTTTCCAGAGGATGTGTACCTAGGTACCTGGCCAATAAGGGTTCTGGTCCAATAAGAGTCTTCCCTGAGGTTAATATATACGCTTTGGAATAGAGTTTATTGCCCACTGAAGATGCTAAGCTGGAAAAATATGAATCGGGACTATCCATTGGCTAACTTCCCGGCCCTGAGAAGCAGGCCTGTCTCCAGTAGGAGGAAGAAAACTGAACAGAGGAGAATTGCAAATGGAGAGAGAGTAAGCCCTGTGTACTGGGAACTGAGTTCTGGCTTCTGTCCCTGAGTCACTGAAGTCTGGCTGCTGCAGCTCTTAGATTCTGACCATGGTCCAAGAGTCCTTCCAAGCAGTGAGAGCAAGTAAATTCCCTTCTTTGATTAGCAAGTCTGAGTAGAACTCTGCCACTTAAAACACAAAAAGTCCAAATTAATACTTCTTTCATTATTGGAAAGGAATCAGAATACCAATTTAACAAGGAGCCCATTTTATTTGCTAAAATTAATTTTGAAAGAATTTTCTCACATGGGACTTAGTAGCGCATATTGACTGATGTAATGGACAATGCACTCAACCACACTTTTACAGTAAATGCAGAAATGAATTTCATCTGATGGTTTCTAGTATAAACCTTGAATAAAAGCCAAGGGCATAACATTAAAGCAAAATTGAGTTAAAGCCATTTTACAAGAATTAGCCCAGTACACATAGAGTGTTCAACATTTTAGTGGTTCAATTCACCCAAGAAAGCTTCCAGAAGTCGAAGGACACTTTATAACTTTGACAGCCTTTTTCATGTGCTCCTTTCTTTCCCCATTTACCCAAACTTCTAATAAAGGTTGAATAGCAAGTATTTTGAGATTCTAATTTTCAACCAGAGCTAACATTTTCTGCTAGTAAGTGAGAAAGCGATCTAAATGCTTCAGAGACTGAGGGAAATTAGAGGAGAGTAAAGTTATGCTACTTGTATCTGAATATAAGACCAGTTGCCTCTGCACAGAATTGACCCATGTGAGACCCTTGGGGACACCTACGAGATATGCAGACTGTTTTTTTTCTATCAATAAGCCTTAGATTTTCAACAACACAAAAACACATCATCAATTAGATCCCCAGAGTCATGGACCAAAACAGTTTTAACAGGGTTTTTTTTTTTTTTTTTTTTTTTTTTTTTTTTTTTTAAAGCACGGATTTGTGGTTACTGCTGTGATATGGGTAAACCACAGAGCAACTTGGCTTCCAGTGTGCTTTCCAGAGTGAGTAAGTTTTAAAGTGCTTATTTTCTTCATTCCCTCCTCCCCAATTCCGCCCAGTATCTGAACTAATGTATCCATCAAAGTAGTGTAATCAGAGAATCTGCCTAGAAATGTATTTTAGTTAATCATGGCTAATACCAAGCCCTTCTTTCTCCCAGAAATCAGGACGATGTCCCTCTTGGAATTACTTTTGATTTGTGTCTGGTTTTGATCATGATTACACTTTCAGTACCTGGCATAATACCTAGAACAAATTCACAGTAGATATTTGCCAAACTAATGAGTGAATCAGTTATTGATGTGATAGAATCAGATTTATATTTTGAAATGAGCACTCTGAATATATTCTAGAAATTGTATTGGATGAACACAAAAGTAGAGTGGGAATGCAGGTGAAGGACTCTGTGCCCACCCAGATGAGGGCCCTTTGTGGCTTGAATTCAGGCAGCAACAATGAGAACTGAGGGAATTGAGCTGGTTTGAGAGATATTTAGAAGGTCAGTTGGTGATATGAAGAGATAAGGAAGAAAGAAGAAACAAGGCCAGCTAGATACGTTGTGGGGCCCGGTGGGAAATGAAAATGCAGAGTCTCTCGTTAAAAAATCATTAGGAATTTCAAGAGGGCAATAGTAGAGCATCAAACTGTGCATTGTACAGCACTTTTACTCATAAAGCCAGCTCTAAGAATACAACATCCTAGGCCGGGCACAGTGGCTCACGCCTGTAATCCCAGCACTTTGGGAGGCCAAGACAGGCGGATCACGACGTCAGAAGATCAAGACCATCCTGGCTAACACAGTGAAACCCCATCTCTACTAAAAATACAAAAAAATTAGCCGGGCGTGGTGGTGGGCGCCTGTAGTCCCAGCTACTCGGAAGGCTGAGGCAGGTGAATGGCGTGAACCTGGGAGGCAGAGCTTGCAGTGAGCCGAGATCGTGCCACTGCACTCTAGCCTGGGTGACAGAGAGAGAATCCGTCTCAAAAAAAAAAAAAAAGAAAGAAAGAAAAAGAATAAAACATCCTATATTCACTATGCCCAGGGCACTTCCATTTATTCATTGAGTGCCTACCATGACAGCCACTGTGGTAGGTACTTAATTCTACCTAAAAGCAATAATACAGGATTAGGATAAAAGCTCAAATGAAGAAGAAACCAAACATAGCTCCAATTTATACCACCTAAGAGTGTTTTCACATGTAGGGAATTTTTCCTATTTTTACAGGAAAAATAAAGGGATTTGCCCTGATTCTTGGAGTACTTAAGTGCAAATTTTGAAGCATTTCAATTGTTGAAAACGTATCTTTTTAAAAAAACTTAGCATATATCTATTTGCCATCTCCTGGGTCAAAAAACCAATGGAAAGCACAATGAAATTTCCCAATATTCTTAGGTTCATCTTGACAGATTTTTTTCTGAAGAGCAAAAGAGACTACAAAAAACACTGATCAATATGAGTGATTATGCCTTAAAACCACTTGACTCTTATTTAAGATACTACTCTGAAATATGTAGACCTGAAAGCAGGAAAGATTACAACTCATTTTGCTAATGAGGGCTTAGCCCTTGGTGACTCCCTGGGTAAAACTGTATTATGGGCATTATCTGGTTCCACACTCAGCCCTCAATAACAAGAGAATAAAACTCTCCTCTGGTCATTCATAGGTGGAGAATTAGTGGCACCTTGACATTTTGAAAGAACTAGTCTATCAAAATAAATAACAGGGTTGTGCCAAATGAATGAATGGAAAAATCCCCTAGTAGGGGTAATTGCATATGATTGATTTAACAAATTATGATTCAGCATTTACTGAGCTCCTACAGGATGTCATCCATTGTGTCAGATCCTTCTGCACGTGTACTCAGCTAAATTCTCACTGTAAGATTGACATAGGCCTATCACTGAAGATATCAATAAATCCTATCAGTTGAGGGAAATTCGGGTTATGAGAGTTAAAGTGGTTTACCCAGGGTTGTATAGCTGGTTATTGGCAGAGCCAGAACTTGAAGCTAGATCAGCTCCACCTATAGGTCAATACTGTCCTAAGATTTCTGGATACAAGTTTCTGTATTTTCAAGGACTTCGTTAATGGGATTTCCCCTGATTTTCCTGTATCATGAATAACCCTCTCTTCTGAATAATCCGTAATGCCTGTAGACATGTTCCAATATCCCTTACCTTCAAAAACAAAAAGAAGACAAAACAAAACCCTCTTCCTTATTGCACTGCTATTCTCATTTGCTCTGCTCCCTTTCACAAACCTACTTCTTAAAAAGGCGTTTGTCATCATCATCTCCACTTTCTCACTCCAATTTATTTATTACCTTTTAGCTTCTATATCCACATTGCCCAATTCAGTCACTTTTCTGTTGTTATTTTATTATGTCTCTGGAAGTATCCAACAAAGTTGGCCATTCTCTCTTGCTTGAAATACTTTTTTGAATAACATATTTTGTCATCTGTAACAGCACGTATCCTCGGTCTTCCTCTTACAATCCTTTTCAATTTTCCTCTTACCGTCTCCTACTAGATTTTTCTTCTGAAATACTTTTGCTGGTTCTTCTGTCTTTGCTTAATGAATAAATGTAGAGTGTTTCTGGAAATCTTTTTCTATATACTCTTTTTAGGTGATCCCTCTAGTTGCTTGGCCACCTGCATGAGTCATGTATCTATGACTCTCAAGCATAATCTCTTCCCAGGACTTCAGATTTGACCACCAACACCCAACCACCATCATGAAATTCCCACTTGGATGTCCAGTAGATTTCTCAAATTTCACACTAACACAACAGAGTCCTAGATTTCTCTCCTCCAATCCAGGTCTACCTCTCCTATCCTTCTACATCTTAGTAAACATTACCACGCTCCACTTAAGAACCTCAAGACAGAAATCTGAATTATTCCTTTTTACTTCCTCATCATCATACTAATTCAATCAGTATGCCCGTTGCTTCCACCTGTGAAACATCTAAGTCTGTTCACTTTTTAAAACATTTTTTAAATTTTTTGTTAATCCATAATAAATGTATGTAGTTTTGGGGCACATGTGATCATTTAAGACATTCATCTAATTTGTAAAGATCAAGTCAGTGTACTTGGGATATCCATCACCTTTAAAGATTTGTCTTTTTGTAAGCTAGAAACATTCAAATTATTCTCTTCCAGCTATGTGGAAATGTACAATAGATTATTGTAAACTATAATCACCCTACTGATCCATCTAATGCTAGATCTTATTTCTTCTATCAAACTGTATATTTATATACATGGAACACTCTTCCCTTGATCCTTGCATGATTTGCTTTTTCTTGTCATTCCATGAAAATAACTTTTACTCTAAAAAGCCTTAGCCAACCCCCTAAAGTAGCCCCACAGTCACATCCACTCTCCTGAGCACTTGTTACCATCTGATTATGTTTGTTGGCTTGTTGGTTTGTTGATTGTCTGGAATATAAGCTTCACAAGGGCAGCTATGTACCCTGTTCAATGGGACATCCTCAATATGGAGGCAGGACCTGGTACAGCACAGTCCTCAATCAATACTTGATAACAAAATAAATAATTTATGTTGCATTTTGGAATAATTCTTATATTCTTAGTTATACATTAGCTGTATCTAGGAGACTGATAATAAATACTGGGGGACCAAATTACCTTTCAAAATGATATTTAAGCCTTCTAAATAATAATTTCTGAGTTAACAATAATAAGACAAATAAAGATTGACGTGGCTCACAATTATAAATCAGCTATGGTTAAAGATATTCATAAATAGTAAAAAATAATCAAGAAAATGTTATGGATTTGACCTCTCAAATTATGACCCTGTTGAACTATAAAAAATATAAAAAAGAACAATATCTGAAAATTATTGAAATGTACTTTATAACTAAAAATTAGTATAAGCATTTAAAACTGAAAGTAAATATATAAAAAATAATTGAACATATTTCACAAAATATAGACATCTAAAAGTGAAAAGTATTTTAAAAGTGAGAAAACTCCTAGAGGGATTTGAACTATTATATGGTATTTTCACCTTTAGATTATGAATAGCATGAATGAGATGATAACAATGGTAATAACAATAAATTTACTATAATTTCTTATAATTTAGAAGATACCATTCTAGAAGCTTTCCATGAATTATCTCATTGACTGTTACTGCAGTCTTATGAAGAGAGTATTATGATCATTTCTAATCTTATGCATGAAAATTGAGATTTAAAGAGTATAACTTTCCAAGGTGACAAATTTAGCAGGTGTCAGAATCCAGTTCTGTCGGAAGAAATAAATAGAAAATAAAGGTGGGTTTGTTGGGGACTAAATAATCATAATAAACATTGGTATAATCATTTATAATTTTTTCTTAACTGTAGAAATTATACAACCTGTGTAAAGCCGAAATACTTTGATGATTTCTGGGTTCAGAAGATAATGCCTTTTGTAGCTATGGAGTTTAGATCTTGGAGATATATGCATTTGACTGAGGGAAGTGGAAATTCTGTAACTGGGATATCATACCAGGATGATGAATTAACCTGTGCAAACTCTCACTATTCGAAGGTCCTATCTACCTGGAAATATAAGATTAAGGTTTGCAATTCCACTTGGGTAACTATGTCTCAAGATTTTAACCTATTTTCTTATAATAATATTCATATTTGCCACCTAAGTTTTATACACAAGACTACCAAGGAATAGACGTAAGTTGCAAGTGGTCACAGCTTGACCTGAAAACCTAGATCAGTAAACCAGTGGAGGTCTCCTTAGAACAGTAAGGAAAATAAGTGTAAGATGTGACTTTACCTGATATAGTCAGCAAATACTTCTTTAATCTGTCCCATACAGTGGTCCAAGCCCTGGAAATTGAGCAGAGGTCAAATAACCCACTTCTCTCATGAAACTTACATTGATGGAGTGAAAGACTTTATATATTTAAAATAAAAAATAATATGAAACCTTGAAGTAATGAATGCCAGGCACAGTGGCTCACACCTGTAATCTCAGCACTTTGGAAGACTGAGGCTGGGAGTTTGAGATCAGCCTGGGCAATGTAGCAAGACTTTGTCCCTACAAAAAAAAAAAAAAAAAATAGATGGGCATGGTGGCACATGCCTGTAGTCACAGCTACTCAGGTGGCTGAGGTGGGAGGATTCCTTGAGCCCAGGATTGGAGGCTGCAGTGAGCTATGATGGCACTACTGCATTCCAGCCTTGGTGATAGAGCAAGACTCTGTCTCTAAAAGGCAACAACAAAAACTTCAGGTAAAAGTAAACATTTCTTTCCTTTCATGTCAAAGACCACATATTGCAATGGCAGTTAAACTTATAAATAAAATTGCACTTTTATCAGAATGAAAGACAGGACAGGAACAGGTCAGCTTGGTTATTTTCTCTCTAGACCCGTCACTGAGGGTAGCCACCAGAGGGCTACCTAGCCATACCTGGGCCACATACCTAGGTAACCTGATACAAAACATTCTCCTACCTCCTCCTTTTTCCCACCTGTGAACCTAACACCCTGAAATTTAGCATCTAGAAGTATCTAAATGAAGACAGACATACAATTTTTGCCCCTGAGCTCCTGCAAGGAAGCAATGGTCTCACCCTTTTGGACTGGATTTGGACATATCTCTGGAGCCATAAATCAGAGTCACATAGATGTGACTGCCAGCTTTTGTGACTTGGACTCAGTACCTTTTTACTCTGCCACCTTACATTTCACTCAGACACCATCTGGTGATGGATTGGTCCATCATGCGATTCCAGTCTGCAGAATCATCCTCAATATTTTAAGGACAGTGCAGACTAGAGGAAAGATTCCAGGTTAGATGTCAGCTATTTGCCAATTAGATGACCTGGGTATGTAATGAGAATGCATAGCCTCACTTCATCTGGTAAATTGGGACAGTAATTCTTACTTTGTTTTAGCCCAAAGGATGATATGTATAGAGAGTGAGTTATAAACTGTAAATGAAGCTGGGCACGGTGGCTCACACTTGTAATCGCAGCATGTTGGGAGGCCAAGAAGGGAGGATCACTCGAGCCCAGGAGTTTAAGATCAGGCTAGGCAACATAGGGAGAACTTGTCTCTAGAATAAAATAGAAAAAAAAATAGCCAGGAGTGGTGGGATATACCTATAGTCCCAGCAACTTGGGAGGCTGAGCTGGGAGGATCGTTTGAAGGGAGGAGTTCAAGGCTGTAGTGAGCTGTGATCGCACCATTACACTCCAGCCCAGGTGACAGAGCAAGACCCTGTCTCAAAAAACAATAATATTATAAATAAATAAACAAACTGTAAATGATACTACAAATATAAAAGAGCAATACTAATGACAAATAATAATACATATAATGAATGCATTGATAATTACAGTGAAAGTTAGAAGTGATTCTTTTAGCACAGAGATAAGAGATTAGCTCATGGCTCAAGCCAGGCCTCCCAGACTATCTGTCTCCTGGTGGGACTAATGCAAGATCTGAAGTTTGGTCTGTAACTTTGTCATTTTAGTTTGTTCTATGGACCAAACTCTGGAGGACTGATTAGCATCATTGTCTAGCAGTTGAAAGCTCTCTGATAACCTTGGAGAGTGCTAGATAGAACAGATATAATTTTGCCTTTTGGTTTTCCTTTGCCCAAACCAGTGGTTCAAATATGAAGATGTCTTTTGGAAGGGAAAAATAAAAATTACAGATTCCCATGTAATGAGTCTTAAAATCCAAGACCACTATCTTATTTCTGAGTTGTTTTTACATTAGGGCTTGTTATAAACCTAGGTTATTTTGTTTTGCCTACACGTAAATCTTGATGGATTCAAAAATTCCCCAAGTAACTTAATGAGATTTCAAAAAGGTCCTTAATTTTAGCAGCGTTTTTATAAAATTGTCAGTTACAGTAGATAACAATAGCAACTACTATTCCCCTCCATTTTAAACTGGAATTTACTGATTCTAATTTTTAAGAGAAAAAGTTCCTGAGCTTGTCCCCTTATGCTAGGGGGAAACCATTTTGGTGCTTATGACCTCTCTTTTTGAATGAGATGAAAAAGAAGCTTGAGAGGCAAAACAACCAACAGCAAATAACCCTAGTGTATTCGTTCGTTCTCACACTGCTATAAAGAAATACTGGAGACTGAGTAATTTATACAGAAAAGAGGTTTAATTGGCTCATGGTTCTGCAGGCTGTACAGGAAGTACAGTGGCGTCTGCTTGGTTTCTGGGGAGGCCTAGGGAAACTTACAATCATGGCAGAAGGCAAAGGAGAAGGCACCTCTTACATGGTAGGAACAGAAACAAGAGAGAGAACCGGGAGGTGCTATACACTTTTACAAGAATTTATTCACCATCACGACAACCGTACCAAGGAGGATGGTGTTAAACTATTCATGAGAAACCACCCCCATGATCCATCACCTCCCACCAGCCCCCACCTTCGACACTGGGAATTACAATGGAACATGGGATTTGGGTGGGGACACAGATCCAAGCCATATCACTTAGTAATCATCCTCACCTTCAGTTAAAGCAGCCTCTGTGTTTACAAATGAAATTAGCTACTTGAAACCAATCTTTTCAGCAATGCTGCTGTCAGATAAGAGAATCATTGAGTAAAATGCCATTAATTGCAAATAGTAAAACATCATTCATTCAGATCACATAATGAGAAGTTTGAATTCTGTCTCCAAAATACTACAACCCCTTACTTTTGTTTATTTATTTATTTTTACCTAGTACCCAGGGCATGATTCTGTCTAAGCTGTCATAGGTCTTTAGATTGTAGTTGCCATTAGCAGGCATTTTCATTCGATTTATTTATTTAGAGACAGTCTCACTCTGTTGCCCAGGCTGGAATGCCATGGTGCAGTCATAGCTCACTGCAGCCTCAAACTACTGGCCTCAAACAATCCTCTGCCTCAGCCTCCCAAATCTCTGGAATTGCATACATGTGCCACCACCTCTGGCCCTGGAATATGATTTTATAAGAAAGCTGTCTCTTTATTAAAGTTTTATGCAAAGAGGAAAACTGAATCAGTGGACTGAGCTAAGAGTTAGGAGATCCAGACTCTCTTTCCTCTGTTGCCTCAGTTTCTGTCTTTGCAAAATAAGGAAATTTGACTAGCTTATCTTTAAAACCTCTACTTGCTGAGACATTCTATGATGGTGCCTTGAGATGGAGGTTCAGTGAGAGATTCTTGTTTCAACGCTTTGTATATATTTAACAAATTTTCACTGAGTACCTATTATGTGTCAGGACCTGCTCTAGGAGATGTGGATACAACAATGGACAAAACAGACAAACCTACGTCCTCATGTAGTTTACATTCTAAGGCCTATAAAATATTGTCTATTTGAATACATAAAATGTATTCTCCCATTTTGGGCAACAACAGGACGTCTGCAGGGCCTGGAGAACTAAGGAAGACTGAAGCAAATGGAATTCATGGCACTTTCCAATTCTGTACTTTGTCTTACTGTCTCCCCTTACTTTCATTTCTTGACCTACTCCTAGAACCTTACAGATACTAAATTTTACAAATTTTACTGCCAGCAAATAGTTATCTATTACGTAGTTAAACCACGCTAAACGTAGGGATACAGAGCAAATCAAGACATAGCACATGCCTTTAAGAAGCCAATGATGTCATTGTGAGAACAAAACTCACATATGTAAAAAAAAATGCTAATTCAAAATATCAGAGGTTGAGAACCAGGAATATGGCCTGAACAGTTGTATGCCCTATTAGAAGAGATTCACTAAAAGTTAGTAGACTTCAGGAATAATTTTCAGTGCATATAAAGCTTGAACTTGAGTAACACAGGTAGTTTTTCAGATTTTAAAAGCAATTTTCAGTAAATGCAAGTACAGAGATGGTCCGCAAAATAAGAGTAGAATATAGCAAGATACATTTCTTATTCTTCTGACAAGATAGTACACAGCTCATCGCTTTATTGACAAGATTTATTGATGTGACTATTGTGATGTCATCAACAATGGCTTTGAAGTTCAGAACATGAGAAAGAGCTAATGGTACAGACTGACCTGAAAGCCTTTGCATTCTAAGAATGATGATTAGGTTTCTAATGTATTATTAAATAATGTCCAGCCAACAAAAAAGATGAAGTCTACAAAGGTATGCACGATAACTTTGTGCCTTGCTATGGTCCTATCTGATCTCAAACAAGACGCTCTTTGGGTTGTACTGCTGGTGGTTGGATGTGTTCTGAGCCATAGCTAGGCTTATGCACATAGCAAGGTCTGATTCCCAGGAATCCTTTTAGGAAACACCTCCCAGATTAAGTAATATTTACCTGCTTGTCCTCTTTGAACAGTGCCCCTACTGATTCTTTACCCTAATGAAGTTCATGTCCCAACCCACACCCTTTTCCTATAACAATTAAGCTTTTAGTGGTGACATGATGAAAAAGAAAAAAAAAAAATAGATGCAATGGTTGACTTTTGCAAAGTTCCCAACAAAAAATCCTGGTGGCTTTCTGAGTCTCAGCATGTTTCTTCTTAGTTCTGTGTACACTGAGATAAAAGTAGAGTGGGAGACTGAATTTACCACCTGTGCTAAAGCAGCAGTTGTTAGCATTGGTGACATTCATTGTTACATGGACATCAATTGAGCTGGGATTAGGAAGCCGCCTGTCTCCTCAAGCTTGTTACAATCCAGTCACTTGGCAAAAAACAAAAACAGACTTTCAGGTGAGGATTGTAATGCCCAGTGACCTGAAAGCCAGGTTCAGCTTAGTCAATGAGCAACATGAAATGAAATCTCCAGTCAGAATTCTCATTAGCCTTATTCAGCACTACCCAGATTGATGTTCCTTTTGATGTCTTTGCCATAGCAGCCTCACCTATGCAAATATTGCCAATCTTACCCCTTACAGTAAGTTGAAGAACTTTTAAGGGTTGTGAACTTTACATAGGTAAGTGAATCAAGTATACTTGAAGAGCCTCTCTGTTGACATAAGTAATTAGATTATTGGACAAAGATCTGATCTAGTAATTGTCTTAGTATGTATGTGTGCCAAAGCCAAGAGAGGATATGTTATTAATTAGCAAGTAAAATTTCTAATGTAGGGGTTTTCCCCCACCTTAAGTAACATTCCCAAAACCTGGAACTATGGCTGGCCCTCTGGAGGTGTTTCATAAATGCTTGCTGAATTAATGAATGTATCCGTAGGCATCTTTTAAGTGGCTACAATGACATTAAGAAGAAATAGGGTCACAGAATATAGTTACTGCCTCAGGCTCTGGGAAGGATGGGTCCAGAAACAACCCCAAGGTAGAGCATACACATTGATTTTGAGACTTTCAGCTCATCCATTTGGTTACTGATTCCAAGAGGGCTTTTTTTCTTCTCAAAAAATGCTTTATTTCTCAGAATCCCATTTCAGCATTATTGGTTTTTCCCTCACCAATTCTATTTTCAGCTTTCTGCCTTTTCTCATAATGACCTTTAGGTGATAAATTGGTAATAATAAAAATCAATAAAAAATGATAAAGTTTTTTTTGGAAAATAGGAGTGAGTTTCATGTTAAGCAAAGAAGGAACATTCCAAATGGAATTTTCTGTACTTTTAAATGTACCGATATGACTTCTGGGAAATTTAGGGACATCTTTTTGTATTAGGGCAACCTAATGCCACCTGCTTTAAAAATTCATATTAGGAAATAGCCACATTTTGACCTTCTTGAACAATGCTCCTTGAGCAATCAAAAATATAAAAGGTGTTTTATTAGTCATTGTTGAAATCAGTAATCTCTTTCTATCCCCAAATTGTCTTAAAATATCTGTCCAGCACATCATTACACCCTTCACTGTCCCTTCCACTATGTGTTGAAGAGTCACAGGTCCCAAGGGGAGCTGCCAAGAAACGTAAACCAAATACCATTTCAGTAACTGTTGAGGGACAATTGTGACTATTTTGTAATGCTTGGCATGCCTTGCTTATAATCTTGTCCTACAAAGAAGCCTATCAGCAGAGATGAGAGATTTTTGCTATGCAAAGATTAGATTAAATTGATATTTGCAGAACTGGGTTCAACCTGTGGGAGACCTAGTCACAGGTCTTGTAGAATTTGTAGCATATTAAGAAGATATTTAAATATTTGGCTTCAGTGTGATGGCCTCATTTTTACATACATTTCTAATATGTGCCAACTCTCTCCTCTTCATTTCCCTTGTCAGCTGAAAGATGAGTCATCAAGTCTGGTTGAGCCTATCTAATATCTCTTGAATCAGAATGTCTCTGTATCTCTATTGCCATTACCCTAGTTCTGGCCATCATCATTGACCACCTGACTTTCTGCCTAAATGGTCTCCTACTTTCTGATCTTGTATACTTTCAACCCTTTCTCTGCAATCAGAGTGATATTGCTTCCAATGTTGTACGGACAGTTCTTACAAAGTCCTGCAACTTTTCTTTCAGTCTTTCTTTTTTCTGAAATGGAGTCTCACTCTGTCACCCAGGTTGGAGTGCAGTGGCACGATCTCAGCTCACTGAAACCTCTGTCTCCAGGGTTCAAGCGATTTTCATGCCTCAGCCTTCTAAGTAACTGGGGTTACAGGTGCATGCCACCACGCCCAGCTAATTTTTGTATTTTTAGTAGAGATGGAATTTCACCATGTTGGCCAGACTGGTCTCAAACTCCTGACTTCAAGTGATCCATATACCTTGGCCTCCCAAAGTGCTGGGATTACAGGCGTGAGCCACCACACCCGGCTCTTTCAGTCTTATTGTTCATCATTTTTTCCCTCCCCTTTCTGCACCCTCTTCACTCTGCTTTCCCATTCACTATGGCTGGGCTATATCCTAAAAGACGCCATGTTCTCCTGGGGTCTCTGGTGTCCTTGATTCTGGAAATGCTTTCCTGTCTCTTCTCTCTACCCCACTTCATTTAGATAACTCCTATTTATCCTTGAGATTTCTCATGGATGGCAGTCTTTTGCCCATAAGACTTTTCCTGTTCTAGACCTGGTGGCTCACACCTGTGATCCTAGCACTTTGGGAGGCAGAGGCAGGGTGAATGAACCCACGTGTTTGATACCAACCTGGGCAACATAGTGAGACTCCATCTCTACAAAAAATAAACAACCAGGTGTGGTGGTGAGCACCTTTAGCCCAGGCATGGTGGTGAGCGCCTGTAGTCCCAGCTACTTAGGAGGCTGAGGCGGGAGGATTGCTTGAGCCTGGGAGGTCACAATTGCAGTGAGTCGTGATCATAACACTGCACTCCAGCCTGGGCAACAGAGCAAGACTCTGTCAAAAAAAAAATAAGAAGAAAAGAAAAACTTTCCCTGATATTTTTAGGTTGAGACTAGACACCCTTCTATCTGTTCCTACAATGCCCACATCCTCCATCATTGTACCGACCATACTCTGGTAATTGGCTGTTTATCTGTCCAATGCCTTCCGTAGACCAGAAGCTCCTAAAGGACAGAGTCTGTACTTGTCTTATTCCAATTTGTAGTACCAGCATTCAGCACAGTAGCTGGACCTGACTAAGCACCAAGTAAATATTTGTCGAATTAAGAAAAAAAAAAAAAAAATTAAGTGAGAATTCAACACTCCCTTAATCAATTGTAAAGAAGCACTTTACTAGGATCTTCTGACAACTACTCCAAAGTGTCAAATATTTTAAGTGAAATTGTGATTTCTGGTGACACTTTTTCAATATTTTAGATTTCTTACACACAAACTCATTTCGTTTTCATCTACTAAAGCTCTCAAGCCTCTTGTTAAAATAACTTAGCTTGGTTTCTGTATGTGTGTGTGTATCCTTTTTTGGGGGGTAGGGGGGTGGCAGTGGCAGGACAGGGTCTCACTTTGTCACCCAGGCTGGAGTGCAGTGGCAGGATCATGGCTCACTGTAGCCTCCACCTCCTGGGCTCAAGTAATCCTCTGACCTCAGCCTCCCTAATAGCTGGGATTACAGGCATGCATCACCATGCTCAGGTATTTTTTTTTTTCATAGAGACAGCTTCTTGCTATGTTGCCCAGGCTGGAATACATATTTTTTTTAACTTTTATTTTAGGTTCAGGGATACAGGTACTGGTTTGTTATACAGATAAACTCATGTCATGGGGATCTGTTGTACAGTTTGTTTTGTCACTCAGATAACTCAGATACTAAGCCCAGTACCCAATACTTACTTTTCCTTTTCCTCTCTCCACCCCGACCCTCCACTCCCAGATAGGCACCAGGGTCTGCCTATCTGTCTCCCATCATTGTGTCTATGTGTTCTCATCATGTAGCTCCCACTTAAAAGTGAGAGCATGTGGTATTTGGTTTTCCGTTCCTGTGCTAGTTCACTAAGAGTGATGACCTCTAACTCCATCCATGTTCCTAGAAAGGACATGATCTCGTTCTTTTTAAAGGCTGCATAGTATTCCATGCTGTATATGTACCACATTTTCTATATCCAGTCCACCATTGATGGGCATTTAGGTTGATTCCTATATATTTTTTTAATTGACAAAAAATAGTAACCCACAGAATCACTAAGTAGGGGATAGATCAGCTGCTGATATTTTGGATGTACTTTTCTCGAGTCCAAAGGATAATTCAGTCAACCTAAAATAGTTATTTAGAAATGTGAACAGAATTTGTGGGTGTTGAGACAGATTCACAGATCCCTAGGAACTATTAAAACTTTTGAAAAATGGCCACAGGCTCTGAAGGAAAAGAGCAGTTGGACACTTCATGCCAGAATTGACTCCTATAAAACATTATGCTACTGATAGAACTGAGGTGGTTCATTTGGGAAAAAATTGAAATAACATTTAGGAGAAGCTGAGAGGCTGGCGATCACCATTATGAAGACGGCAGCCTGTACTATTATTAGATGTCACAAATAAGGGGATCATATATAATTGAATGATGACTTTACGAGTCATTGTAAACCTGTCTCCTGACAGCAGCTTGAGACAGGAATTGCATTGTTCCTCTAAATCCTTTTAATTTAGTAAAGCCCTTTATTGAAACATTTACAAGCAAATGTAAACTTTTAAAGATTCTTACATCCCATAAAAGCAGTAATTTGGGCATATAGCTCATCAACATGAAATGAGTAAAAACATGAGAAGACAGTACTTTTTGAATGTTGTATGCCATTTAACAAATCTATAGGTTTCTCCCTTCTTTCCCGTCTATACCTAAATGAAGGAGTTTTTGTTGATGTTGATTTACTCTAGTATACCCAACTATACCATTATCATCACTTTATTTATCAAAATAGTGCCATTTAGTTGCCTTTTGCTTTAAGCTGTATTTTATACGAAAGATTCCTAATGTTATTTCTGTCCTTCCGAATATTACCCAGCAGAGGGAATTTTAGGATCTACTTGATAATACAGATTTGCTAATTTCCACGTTAGTGATTCAGTGTTGTTTAGTTACTCAGTTTTGGGCCTCATGATGTGTTTGATGATTTGGGAGTGATAAAATGAGTCTTAAGTAAAAATCTTTTAATTAAAACAAACAAAGGATCAGCTTTTACGGGAAACCAGTCAGTCAGCGAGTACGTGTGCTTTAAGTCCAGAGGCATGCTCGAGTGGAGGGGTAGAGAGACAGACCCCGGGATCAAGGGACTGTAGAGTAACTGCTCCCATTACACCAGACCCAGGAGGGCTGTCCCGCTGTCTCTGCCCTCACACTGACCACTTCATTACCAGTTGTTTTTACTGAGCATCTTTTCAGAGATTTCTGAGAACATGGTAATTTTCCCGGACCACACATCCGAGAGATCAGGTACTATGTTGCCTTTAAAAACAAAAACAACAACAACAACAAAAACTTTATATTTTTCCTCTTTTTATGGTGAAATATGGCATACTTTATTATTTGGAGAAAGACAGAAAACATGGTTTTGTTCTCCTACAGGCCACAAAATACCATCTTCCTCTTACAGGGAATGAGACTTTTGTGTAGAGAGGCACAATTTCCTGTCCCACTAGGAGAAAATCATTCTCTTGTCTGAGTCTCAGCTGAAGCTTGTGTTAGTCGCTGTTATAAATTAAACTACCATTCAATCCAGCAGTCCCATTACTGGGTATATACCCAATGGAATATAATTGTTCTACCATAAAAACACATGCATGCATATGTTCATTGCAGCACTGTTCACAATCGAAAAGACATGAAATCAACCTAAAGGCTGATCAACAGTAAACAGGATAAAGAAAATGTGGTACATATGCACCATGGAATACTATGCAGCCATTAAAAGAACAAATGTATGTCCTTTACGGGAACATGGATGGAGCTGGAGGTCATTATCCTTAGCAAACCAATGCAGGAACAGAAAACCAAATACCGCATGTTCTCACTTACAAATGGGAGCTAAATGATGAGAACACATGGACACATAGAGGGAAACAAGAGACACTAGGGCCTACTTGAGGGTGGAGGGTGGAAGGTGGGAGGAGGGAGAGGATCAGAAAATAACTATTGGATACTAGGCTTAGTACCTGGATGATGAAGTAATCTGTGCAACAAACCACTGTGGCACAAGTTTACATATATAACAAACCTGCACATGTACCCATGAACCTAAAATAAAAGTTTAAATAAATAAATAACCTTGGTCTCCAGTGTTAAATATATGTCACCATCCTTATTTCCTTTATCCAGCTATTTTATATTCCTCCCATCTGCTCTGTCCTAATATTTATCTTCTGTAGGTCTTACTATGCATCTCTTAAAGCTTCCAACTATGTTTTACTCTGCCTGGTTCCTCCACTCTTTTTGTTCTTGTTTTCCTACTTCCTTTAATGTATCAGTAACATAGTGAGCACTTAATAGCAGTCTAGAATAAGCTCTGTGTTCCTGCCTTAATCTATATCTGGTCTCTATCTCTCACCTTTATCTTCACCTCTATCACTGTGTGGACTTACAGCGAAAACAGAACTATACCGTGCTCTCATCTCCACGTTGAGTAGCTGGTTTATAAACCAGGAAGACAATGTTCTTTAGATATTCTTCAATTTGTTATAATTCTTTCCTGTTATCCAGCTCCTCAACCTCCCTTCCCAGCTCTATCTACCACTTTGTATCACTTAAGCCATGTTTTATCTATGTCTTCTCTGTCGCTAACCTTTAGTCCCTTGAAACAGGCACAACCAAATAGGACTGACATTTTGCAGGTCCCTTGAGATTTTGCCTCATCCTTCACAGCAACCTACAAAGTCAATCTGGGGCTGGGGGAGATTCTCCTCTTTCAGCCTTTTCCTTCTTTTGGAATTTGGGGGTGTTTTCACAGAGTGATTTAGCAAGAAAACATTCTAAATCCTCAAGGATCTCTTAGCCGTTACCTTGTGGTTGCTTCCTCAAGACCAAGCACAACTGGACGTTTTTGAACTTACTTCTTTCTCCCGACCCCCTTTGTTTTCCTTCTCCCCCTTCATAAAATCTGACTTCAGTTTGGCCTTCAAGTGAGATTGACGTTTAGCCCCTTCCATTTGGCAAATCCTTCAACAACAACAACAAAAAAGAAGTGTCATTTTTACGGGGTGACAAAGCATTAAGAAGATTGCTTTTTCAGCCTTGCTGTGCCGCATTATGGGTAAGTCCTCATGTGGCACCTTTTACAAGAGGAAGTATTGTCATGCTAACAAAATGGTTTCAGATAGTATGAAATCGGTGATGAGAAGAATGGCTACAAAGAATGAGCTCTACAATTACTGTCACTCTCAGCAAAAGAGAAGGCAAGGAATGCATGTTTCATCTCATCACGACCTGAGGATTGTCCTGGATTCCATATGTAATACTTTCTAAATAATAGTGACCTTTTTCACATCCCCTTCCTGTACGTACAAAGTACTATGTGGATAATGCAGCCTGAGTGAGCTTATGAGCTAGTGCAGGGATTTTTATTATTCACAATAATAAAAGTGAACAGCAGTTTATTCATCTAAGATCAAGCAACTAGTAAGCGGTAGAGCCAGGACTGGATCATAGGGTAGGTACATGTGTACCATTTTAAAATATTGCCAAACTACTTTCCAAAGTATTGAGTTGTTCTACATTCCCAACAGCAGTGTCTGGGAATTACGATAAATTCTTATCATGCAATGACTGGCGTATTCATTCTTTTTAATTTTTGACATTCTAATCTGTGTGTAGTGCCATCTCATTGTAGTTTTAATTTGCATTTCCCTAGTGACTAATGATATTGAGCATCTTTTCATGAGCTTATTTGCATATGTATATCTTCTTTGCTAACGTGTCTATGCAAATCTTTTGCTCATTTATTAGGTTGTTTGTTTTCTTATATTGAGTTATAACTTTTTTTTTTTTTTTTTTTTTTTTACATATTCTGCAAACATTTTTTTTAACCAGATAGGTAATTTACCAGTGGGTTTTCCCAGTCTGTTTCTTACCTTTTCATTCCCTTCCCAGTATCTTTTGCAGGAAAGATGTTAAATCTGTTGAAGTGTGGTTTATCAAGTTTTTTCTTTGGATTGTGCTTTTGGTCTTGTAGCTAAGAAAACTTTGCCCAAACAAGATAACAACGATTTTCTCCTATTTTTTTCTAGGCATGTTATGGTTTTAGGTTTTACCTTTATGTCTATGATCCATTATATGTTAGTTTTTAATATATGGTGCAAGTTATGGATCAAAGTTTAGTTTGTTACATGTGGATATCCAAGCATCCTAAGCATCTTTTGCCCTAAAGATAATCTTTTTTCTACTGAATTACCTTTGCTTCTTTGTTAAAAATCAATTGGCTATGTGTAAGTCTATTTCTGGTATCTCTATTCTGTTCTATTGATCTATATATACTTATCCTTAAACCAGTAACATGCTGTCATCATGACTTTAGCTTTATAATAAATCTTGAAGTCAGGTAAATTAAGTCCCCCAATGTTTTTCTTTTTAGACATTTTTTTTTTTTTTTTTGGCTACTGTAGGTTCTGTGTATTTTCAGAAGACTTTTAAAATCGGTCTGTCAATTTCTAATACCAAAATAAAGTTCTTTAGAATTTTGATTGGGATTCTGACGAATGTAAAGATCAACTTGGAGAAAGCTAACGACTTAATATTGAGTGTTACCTCTCAACTTATTTTGGTTCTTTAAAACTTCTTTCAACAATTTAGTTTTTCATGTATAGATCTTGCATATATTTTGTCAGAGTTCACCCAAATAGTACATTTATTTATTTATTTATTTATTTATTTATTTATTTATTTAGAGATGGAGTTTTGCTCTTGTTGCCCAGGCTGGAATGCAACAGTGCAATCTTGGCTCACTGCAACCTCTGCCTCCCAGGCTGAAGTGATTCTCCTGCCTCAGCCTCCCAAGTAGCTGGAATTACAGGTGCCAGCCACCACACCCGGCTAATTTTGTATTTTTAATAGTGATGGGGTTTCACTATGTTGGTTAGGCTAGTGTTGAACTCCTGACCTCAGGTGATCCACCTACCTCAGCCTCCCAAAGTACTGGGATTACAGGCATGAGCCACCGTGCCTGGCCCAAATAGTACAATTTTTGATGCTATTATCAATGACATTGTTTTATTAATTTATATTTCAAATTGTTTATTTCTATTACAGAGCTTTCTCTACTATGCTGACATTCATCTGAGGTCTCTTCTCACCAGAATCGCCTTTAATATCCACATTTCTACCAAGTGTCTCTTCAAGCAAATGTATACTTTTTCTATTACGCACCTTAAAATTATTGTAGCCTCTATCCATTTCCCAATTCCAAAGCCACTTCCATATTTCTAGATGTTTGTTAGAGGAGCACCCCACTTTCTGGCATCAAAATCTGTATCAGTCAGTGTTTGACAGAGAACAGAACCAATAGGAGATGGATAAATAGATAGGTAGGTAGGTAGGCAGATTAGTAGATAGATAGATAGATAGATATCCAATCGATAGATATCTACTGTCTGGAAAGCTAATTTTTCTATATATTTTCTCTATTATTATTGTTTCAGATAGAAAGGCAAATTGGATCCTTGTTAGTCTATCTTGACCAGAGTGGAAATCTGATTAAACTTTTAATCCTCAGTCTCCTCATTTGTAAAATGAAAATAATAATAAAATCTATTTTGTGAGGTTATTGGGATGTTAGTTTTGTTAATATGTATAAAAATTTAGTGCCCCGTACATAATAAGTACCCAATAAATGTATTTAAATTTTGAACAATATATTTGACATATTGTGATTTCCAAGTATCTATACTCTTATGTTTGTTAATGTTATATATGGAGGCAATTTGACTTAACATAAAAAAAAAAAAAAAAAAAAAAGGCCATTCATAGGATGTAGTCAATACCAGTAAATGAGAGCACATTTTTCTCTAATTGGTTATGTGGATATTGGTTTTCACCCTACTTGGAGTCTCTAACTATTTGTCCTAGTGACCATCATTATATTCATTTACAATATTATTAAAATGAACCATTGATTACCATGTATATTCCGGTTCTGAGACACACCCTCCTCTTCCCCAGCCCGTACTCACCTCAGTGATACCCAGTCTATTGCAGGTTTTTAATGCATTTTCTAAATTACATGAAAGCAAGTTCACATTCTTCCTTTGTCTTAGCCTTCCGTACCATTATTTTGGCATGTTTAAAGTATCCATCTGATTATGTTTGGAAATAAAAGCATGAATTTGTTAAAGACACGTGCCTTCTGAACTGCACACTCATTGTGTTATTTTTCACTTTCTTATCATTGTCCCTGCATTAGAGAAAAAAATCTATTCTGTAAAGTGTTTGGTTTTTTATGCAGTCTGCTCTGCTGTATATACACGAACACCTAATTCTGCAATGAGAATTAGTTGGTACATGATTGTTGAGCAGGGAAATAGTACTATTCCACAGAATTTAGTTTATATATGGATTTTTCTTGGCTGAGGAAGCCAGATTACTGGAGTAAAATTATAATCTCCAGCAAAAATAGAAAAGAAAAGTCCACAGCTCAGCGTCTCCTCTAACGAGTTGTACAGCCCAGCCTTGCACGGCTCATAGCTTACAGCAGGTCTCCCTTCCCTGCCACCACCCTCGCAGCAACCCCACCGGCTGAGCACTCTGTTTCTATTTTCTGAGCACTCATCAGTGCAGCTCTGTTTAACATGTTACCTGTATTTCCACTCTAATTTTTTTTTTTTTTTTGGAAACCAAGTCTCACTCTGTTGCCCAGGCTGGAGTGCAATGGCGCGATCTCAGCTCACTGCAACCTCTGCTTCTCGGGTTCAAGCGATTCTCCTGCCTCAGTTTCCCGAGTAGCTGGGATTAAAGGGACCCGCCATTATGCCCAGCTAATCTTTGTATTTTTGGTAGAGACGGGGTTTCGCCATGTTTGTCAGGCTGGTCTCAAACTCCTGACCTCAGGTAATCCACCCACCTCAACCTTCCAAAATGCTAGGATTAATTATAGGCATGAGCCACTGCACCCAGCCTCTACTATTTTGTAGAACATCTATTGTGGTAGCCTCCTGCCATGCTGAGCAGTTGGCCTGGGTGGTGCAAATTATCTCCCAATTATTGGGAGGCATCAATTATCATTTTTGTTTGGACTTTACAAAGTTTTATATGTTTTAAGTGATATATCCGTTCTGCAGTTTTTCTCATAAGTTCTGTTTATGCAGTGTGTGATTTTGCAGAATATGAGTTTTTTGAGATTACATATATTGCAATATCGTAGAAACACA
The DNA here is from genome assembly GCF_008728515.1 of Papio anubis. Taxonomy (NCBI): domain Eukaryota; kingdom Metazoa; phylum Chordata; class Mammalia; order Primates; family Cercopithecidae; genus Papio; species Papio anubis. The sequence goes on from NC_044983.1 coordinate 30,692,041, forward strand.
TTTTGTTTGATAATCTTTGCTTTAAAAATTCTTCATTTATTTTGTACGAATGTACAAAAATAAAACAATGTAGTACTTATTGGCTGTTTTTGTGGACTGAGGTAGAAATGACAAGAAGTTCAAGCCAAAAAACTGAAAATGGTTAACAGAAACAGGCAAATCTCATATATCTTGCCCTGATTATTTGTTCATTAGAGTCCCATCTATTGAGGAAGGTGCATTAGCATGGACAAAACACATTGAGGGAATATAAAAGAGTCTCAAACTTCTGATATAAGGTAAAACAGGTTAATTTTATGTGTCTTTAAAAAATGTAATTAGAACCTTCTGTTTGTCTTTTCTGAGACATGTGTTTAAAATTCCCCCCTACTCAGTTGATAATCTGTTATTTTTATCTTCATCCCAAAGTGACTTTTAAAAAAGTTTTGGGGTTAGGGATGCGTGGTGGCTCACATTTGTAATCCTAGCACTTCAGGAGGCCAAGGCGGGGCGGAGGGGGGCGGATCACCTGAGGTCAGGAGTTGGAGACCAGTGTGGCCAACATTGCAAAACCCCTTCTCTACTAAAAATGCAAAAACTAGCCAGGTGTGGTGGCACGTGCCTGTAATCCCAGCTACTTGGGAGGCTGAGGCAGGAGAATCACTTGAACCTGGGCACGGAGGTGGTAGTGAGTACAGCAGAGATTGTGCTGCTGTACTGCAGCCTGGGCAACAGAGCAAGACTCTGTCTCAAAAGATAAGTTTTGGGTGAAAAGCAGAAAAAAAGTTATAATTTTGTGTAGAGACTTTTCCCTCCTGTAATTTCTTTTATTATCAAATATCAGGTATTACAGGGTATAAGCCAGTGTTCTTTTTCATATGATTTCCAGAAGTGTTCAATTTTCCATGTCTTCTGCATTTGAAAGTAATAGATTTGGAAAGAGAAAAGCTCTTCATTCTTCAAGTACATTTAAGTTTAAGTACATTGCAGACTTTATTTTGCAGGAAGCTTCCTTGCTTCTTCCCCATATCACCTCTGTGTACCTCTTCACACCCATGAGGGTCTTTATAACAGTGCAGTCTATAAATTGTTTCAAGGTACCAATACTGATTTCTCAGATATTTTCTTATTTAGGAACATAAATACTTAGACTGCCATTGTGTTAATAAGGAAATGCTGGATAGTCAGAATCCTAAATTAATCTGAGCCTAAAATCTGTAGTATTGCTTCAAGTATCTGTGTAGAAAGCATAGTTTATTAAACTGAACATCTCCTGTAAACCCAGCACTTTGGGAGGCCACAACGGGTGAATAGACCAGCCTGGCCAACATGGCAAAATCTGTCTCTATCAAAAATACAAAAAAAATTGCCAGTTGTGGTGGTGTAAGCCTATAGTCTGAGCTACTTGGGAGGTTGATCACTTAATTTAAAACTGAAAAGATCTAATGTCCAGAATCTATAAGGCACTTAAACAGATTTACAAGCAATAAACAAACCCATTACAAAGTGGGCAAAGGACACAGACAGACTGTTTTTCAAGAGAAGATATACACATGGCCAATAAGCATATGGAAAATTAACCATTATCACTGATCATCAGAGAAATGCAAGTCAAACCCACAATGAGATGCCATCTCATGCCAGTCAGAATGGCTATTATTAAAGGGTCAAAAAATAGCAGATGCTGACAGAGTAAAGGAAACGTTCATACACTGCTGGTGGGAGTGTAAATTAGTTCAGCCATTGTGGAAAGCAGCTTGGCAATTCCTCAAAGAACTTAAAATAGAATTATCATTCAACCCTGCAATGCCATTACTGTGTATGTACACGAAGGAATATAAATTGTTCTATCATGAAGACACATATATGCCTATGTTCATCATAGATAGCACTGTTCGCAATAGCAAAGACATGGAATCAACCTAAATGCCCCATCAATAGTAGATTGAATAAAGAAAATGTGGTACATATACACCATGGAATACTATGCACCCATAAAAAAGAATGAGATCATGTCCTTCACAGGAACATGGATGGAGCTGGACGCCATTATCCTAAGCAAACTAACACAGGAACAGAAAAGCAAATACTGCATGTTCACACTTATAAGTGAGAACTAAACAATGAGAACACATGGATACGTGGAGGGGAACAACAGACACTGGGGCCTACTTGAGGGTGGAGGGTGGGAGGAGGGAGAGGATCAGAAAATATACCTATCCGGTACTATGCTTATTACCTGGGTGATGAAATAACCTGTACACCAAAGCCCCATGACACGCAGCTTACCTATATAACAAACCAGCACATGTACCCCTGAACCTAAAATACAAGTTAACAAATAAATACATAAAAATTTAAAAATAAAAAAATAAAACTATAAGCTCTCCCTGCTTTCTGGCAGTACCCTATTCCCTGTTCCTTAGTTTTCTCTCTGGCACTTACCATTTATCTATTTTATTCATTGTCTGTCTCTCTTCACTAGAGGTTCATGAGGGCAAGGATTTTCATATTTTATCCACTGCTATGTCCCTAACATTTAAACAAAGGCTTTGCATTCTATAGACATTCAATGAAATAGGCTGAATTTAGCGAAAAGTGAGATCGTGTCCTTTGAAGAAACATAGATGGAGCTGGAGGCCATTATCCTTAGCAAATGAACACAGTAACAGAAAACCAAATACCACATGTTCTCAGTTATCAGTGGGAGCTAAACAATGAAAACATATGGACACAAAGAGAAGAACAACAGACACTGGGGTCTACTGAGGGCAGAAGGTGGGGGGAGGGAGAAGATCAGAAAAACTACCTTTCAGGTACCATGCTTCATACCTGGGTTACAAAATAATCTGTACATCAAACCCCTGTGACACAAGGTTACCTGTATAACAAACCTGCGTATGTACCCCAAACCTAAAATGAAAGTTGTTTGGGTTTGTTTTTTTTTGTTTTTTTTTTTTTTTTTGGTTTGTTTGTTTGTTTGTTTTGAGACAGAGTCTCGCTCTTGTCACCCAAGCTGGAGTGCAGTGGCATGATCTCAGCACACTGCAACCTCCGCCTCCTGGGTTCAAGCAATTCTCCCTGCCTCAGCCACCCGAGTACCTGGAACTGCCACAATGCCTGGCTAATTTTTGTGTTTTTTAGTAGAGATGGGGTTTCACCATGTTGGCCAGGCTGGTCTTAAATTCCTAACCTGAGGTGATCTACCCACCTCAGCCTCCCAAAGTGCTGGGATTACAGGTGTGAGCCACCACGCCCGGCCTAAAAGTTTTTGTAAAAAGAGGAAACACCTTCCTTACTCTGTGTAGCTCATTGTCTAGCCAACACACCCTCTCACTCTCATCAACCTTGAACTTCTTACAAAGCCATTCAATAAAAGGAAAGCAAACAGGTGCAGTGGGCCCCCTCTTATTTGTGGCTTTGATTTTTGTGATTTCATTTATCCACAGTCTAAAAATGTTAAATGGAAAATTTTTAAAATAAGCAATTCATAGTGTTAAATTGCATGCCATTCTTAGTAGTGTGATGAAATCTTGCCCTGTCCCACTCTGTCCCACGTGGGACATGAATTCTTCCCCTTTGCCCAGCAGATCCACACTGTCTATGCCTCCCACCTGTTAGTCACTCTGTAGCCCTCTCAGTTATCAGATCGACCATGGCAGTATGGAGGTGCTTGTGTTGAAGTCACCCTTATTTTACTTCATAATGGCCAGAAAGCACAAGAGTAGCAATGCTAGAGATTTGGAGCTGCCAAAGAGAATCCCTAAAGTGCTTCCTTTGAGTGAAAGGTCTTAACAAGGAAAGAAAAAAAAATTGAATGCTGAAGTTGTTAGATCTTCTATCTGTGGAATTGCGAAGAAGACAAAAGATATTTGTGCATAGTATATAAAGGTTTCGTACTATCCACGGTTTCAGCATCCACTGGGCGTCATGATACGTATCTCCTGAGGATGGGGGACTACTCTATGTATTTTCATAGCCGTACATCACTGATGCTACTTACATTATTTTTCCTCAGCCTTGTTGAGGAAAATAAATAATAAAATAAAGACACAGAAGCCAAGAAAGAAATGACCAAGCACTGGCCGGGCGCAGTGGCTCACGCCTGTAATCCCAGCACTTTGGGAGGCCGAGACAGATGGATTGGTCCCAACATCAAGAGTTTGAGACCAGCTTGGCCAAGATGGTGAAACCACGTCTCTACTAAAAATATAAAAATTAGCCAGGCGTGGTGGTGGGCGTCTGTAATCGCAGCTACTCAGGAAGCTGAGGCAGAGAATTGCTTGAACCCAGAAGGCGGAAAGGTTGCAGTGAGCCAAGATCACGCCACTGCACTCCAGCCTGGATGACAGAGCAAGACTCTGTCTCAAAAAAAAAGAAAGAAAGAAGGAAAGAAAGACAGAAAGAGAGAAAGAGAGAAAGAGAGAAAGAAAGAAAGAAAGAAAGAAAGAAAGAAAGAAAGAAAGAAAGAAAGAAAGAAAGAAAGAAAGAAGCACTGAACACCTACTATGTGCAAAGCACTTGATAGCCTTCCTGTTATTTCTTTCTCACTACAATCCAGTGAGGTAGTTCTTATCCTCATTTTACAAGATACAAAATTTGAGTCTCAAAAAGCTTAAGAAATTTGCTTATAGTCATACAGCCGTATAGATTTTCACTTTTATAAGATGAAAGAGCTTATTCAAATCCAAGTCTGTTCGACCCTGACAAGGAAAGCCTTCTCTAAATAGAGTATTTGGAATCCTTTCCTGCTCGAAAAGTCTCCTTCGTACGTTTCACAAATTTCACATTTTTTGAGATATAGATAGTAACCACCCACATCACCTCTATTTTTATGGACAATTTACACTTAAGTGGCAATTATTTTAATGAGATCGACATCCTAGAGAGTGAGAGTTCATTGAGGAAAGAAGGAAGATACATTTTTGGCTCATAATGAGGAGAGATCTCAGTATTTTAAAAATTTGTTTTGCCTTCCCATGGTACAAAATTTTAAAAGTACAAAAATATAAACAGTAAATTATTCCTTCTCTCCCATCCCTGACTCTGGCCACCCACTCCTCTTCTGAGGCAAGAGTAGATTCTGATGCCACCTTCCCAAGCAGATTTAACATTTGCCTTTAAAAAACAAAAGGCAAATGTTCACCTACTATATGCATTACCATGCACCTTACCCTTTTCATTTAATAAATATACCCCAGCAATGTTGATAGCAGATTTTGGACCAGCAGTGGGGGTAAAGAAGGTTCTGGTCACCTAGGTGCCTAAAGAGAAGCTGGCGACGAGAGAAGGCCCTGGAGAAATGTTTTCCTATTTTGCACCTGCAGGTGCCTGATATGCCTCTGAAAATGATCTCGATGCTGTGCAGTTCCATAGCTGCAATGGTACCCAAAATGCCAAAACTTGGGATGCAAAGGGGTGGGGTAATGACAAAAATCAGAGAAGGAGGAACCAAAGCAACCACCTAATCTGCACATTGAAGTATTTTATATACCTCTCTTCAATGCCTGGTGTCCTTAGACAGTAAGCTCCCTGAAGACACAGGTTATGCCTACTTTATGCATCATTGTGTCCTCAGTGCCTAGCACACTGCATGGTATGCATTAGGTTCATGAATATATGAGGGGCCCTGCTGCTGCTGTTCAGCCTTCACACCCCCATTTCAACCCCATCAGTACCTTCTTCATGCTTCCTCTTTTGTAATGTCTCAGAAACTCATTCTGTTTTCTTCTTCATCTTTTTTTTTTTTTTTTTTTTTAACAGAGTCTTGCTCTGTGGCCTAGGCTGGAGTGCAGTGGCATGATCTCAGCTCACTGCAACCTCCACCTCCCGAGTTCAAGCGATTCTCCTGCCTCAGCCTCACTAGTAACTGGGACTACAGGCTTGCACCATCACACCCAGCTAATTTTTGTATTTTAAATAGAGACAGGGTTTCACCATGGTGGCCAGGCTTGTCTTGAATTCCTGATGGCAAGTGATCTGCCTGCCTTGGACTTCCAAAGTGCTGGGATTAGACGTGAGCCACCATGCCCAGCCTTCATCTTCATCTTAAAAGTTCCCCCATGTTTGCTGTGGCTGTGGCTGGGGAAAGGGTATCCCTCTTTCCCTCCCAGTTGCTCCTAAGGATGAGCAAAAAGCTCTTTTTACGTCAGGGGTTTTACTGCCACTCACTAAAAGGGAACAGTTGAAATATCAAACATGGAGAAATTGCAGTGATTACAAAGGAATGCAATGGTGCACCATACAGGTCTGAATTTGCCAGTTTGCCATATCCAGGCTGTCCCTGTTGCCTCTGGTCCACCTTAAGCTAGGTGCAAATCCAGTTGGAGGAAAGAAAGGAAGTTATGTGTTCTCTCTTCAAGGAAGAAACCAGATGCCAGCCTCAAACTCTTGTTCTTAGGCCACTTCTTTCCTTGATCCATTTCACTCCTCACTCTCCACTCAGTTAAAGGACTTGTGGATTAGGTTATTTGCAAGAATTTCTGTAATTTACTCTCTTATTCCCATTTGAAGCCACCAAGTCTGTTTAATATTAAATAAGCAAATGCTTCAAGTACTATGGTGACTTCTTCTGTGCTTTTGCAACTAAAGCCTTCCAACAGCAGAGGGGAGAAATTTGTATCTTTTATGTACGTAGATGAGTAATTTGGCTGCTCCGATGAATATGAAGCAAATATCCTTCTTAGAAATATTTAAACACAGATGCTTGATTTTGTCTGATCTTTTTCTCTCTTTTTTTTTCTCTCCAAACAACTGGTTACCCACACTTGTACATTCATATAGAGACAAAATGCTCATTTATAATTCCAGATACCCCATGTAATTTTTGCCTATGATAATCGGGTAATCTTTAAGAAACTATTCCTATACAATTTTCAAATTTCAGTTTACAATAATGAGTATTGTACCATAATCTTCATAATGCCCTCTTGATTATATTTGTTTAATATGAGTTTGAATTTAGTGACATTGAGGTTAACAGATTTTCTATGTTTTCATTTCATTCATGGGCTTTAAAAAATTTACTTTTTTATGAGAATCTGATTTCCAAGAAGAACAAATATCCTCACTAATTCTTTCTGATGTTATAATGTGAATTTGTCATTGACAAGTGTTACAAAAAAGATACATAGAAAATAAAATATTTAAGATAGCTCTTCTGCAGCCAGGGCAATTGGGCTATGCATCTTTGGGCTGATTGTTAGCTCTGTCCTAAATCACTGAATTTGGAGAAGGAAACCCTGGATTTGAATTCCAGTTCCTCAACTTACTGGCTCCATGTTGGTTCCTTCTTTGTCAAGCCCCCTAACTTCTCTAAACTTCAGTGCTCTCATCTTAAATATAAGGACATAATAGTGTCTCTCTCATAAGATTGGTAAAGAATTACATGGGATAATTTATCTTGCATGGTTAGGAGCATGGTCTCAGGAACCAAACGGTGTGGGTTTGAGCTGCTCAGTCTTGGACAAAAGATTAAATATATCTATGCCTTTGTTTTATCATCTATAAAATGGGAATAACCATAGTACCTTATTCAAAGGTTGTTGTGAAGATTAAAATAAATTAATCCTGTAAAAATGCTTAGGTCTCTGGCACATAGTGGTTTAGTGGTATTTTTACCTGGTACGTGCAAGCACTGTATATATCCTGATATGCTTTCTCATCTATAATTCTGTTTCTGTGCACTAGTTTGTATATTTATTTAATGGAATTATTTTCTACAGATTTAGTCAGATTTTAGAACACAAAGCAAGTGGATACTTAGTAGCCATAGAGGAATCTGATTTTGACGTCTCCTACCCAAAGTTTATTCATATTTAATATTATATATACATAAGTCCTATTCTTTCTCTTTGTGCTTTTTTTTAAAGGCAAGATCTGCCTTCATCTTTGGTTTTCTTTTAGTGCTTAGAAGATTGCCTTGCTAGTAATAAGTATTTGTGCTTAACAAGTATATCTTGACTGTGAAATTGTTCACTAGTTTTGAAGGGAACTCTGGCAGCAAATGAACAAACTTAAATCCTTGTGACCAGGCATCAAAGGCAATCTCAAACTGAATTCTATAATAAAGAGAAATTTGGAGAGAGAAAGGGAGTTTAGTGTAAACTCCACTTTTGAAATCCAAAGTACTAGGCTATCATGGGAAGAGTGTGGGATTCAGCTTTAGCCCTGGAGTCACAGAGTCATGGGTATGATCTTAAGTAAGTAACTTAATCAGATCTGTTTCCTCATCTGTAATATGAAGAACATAATACCCTTCTCCTATTTCATAGAGATGCTTAAAATTTTTAACGGAGGTAACCTATGTAAGCTATAAAATTAATGTACAAATATTAGGGTCTTTGATATTCTGTGAAGCAAGTCAATGATTCGGTAGGAAACTATATATATATGTATGTATATGTGTATATGTATATGTATATATATGTGTATATAGGTATATATAGGTATGTATATGTGTATATATGTGTGTGTATATATATATTGCCAACCATATATCTATCAGTAGCTCTCTCTACATATTTTTTAAAGCCAGGTTGGTCTTAATCTTGTCTATTGAATTCATTTTGACAAGAACAGTGCAGGATCCTTTAGAATGAAGAACCTATTCGGTGAGTCAATACTTAATTCTAAAATTTTACTTTAGAATAAGAGGGATGTCTAACATCAATGGATTGAAGGCTGGAGAAAAGAGGATAGAGAGAAAGAGGTAATACACTGCTCCACATTTTTGTGCCTCTGTCTTCAGAATAAAAGTGGGCATGCCCTTCTTCCTTACCTCTGTCTCTCTCTGTATCCCTTTCGGTACATATGTCCAACCACTACCATACACAGCCTCGTTGAAAGTATCAAGCAAAGGGAGAAGCAGTGAGCATTCCTACCTCCAGCCTTGACAACAACTATGAAGTGTGTTGCTCCGAGCTCTGATCATAAGGAAATTAGAAGCACTGTGATTTTTAAAAATCAAAATATGCCCGTAGCTCCAATAAAGAAGAATCTGACTATAGGGTCTCAGCTCACTGCCAGGAGAGGTGTAACTGATTAAACTCTGGTGCAGAATGTATCAGGATGGAAGGAATCTGAGAAGTCACCAAGTTCAAACCCTTATTTTCAGTCCACAGAGTCATCCTGTTGCCTTTCCTTTTTATGCCTGACAACAAAATGTTTCTGGAACTCAACATTTCAGTGAGTGCTCCCTGGGCTCTGAAATCCAGAGATGTTCCTCCATAACTCATCAGAGGCTTGGGTCATTTCTGAGACAATAAGTTACGCTAAGTCACTGAGCATACTTGGAGTGGGCAGTGGGGAAGGAGATTCTGTGATAAGAAGGTGATTGTGTGTTCTCTTATTTACATGAAAATGAATCATTCTCAGGATGATGAGCATGTGTCATTAAACTGTTTTCCTGATCATGATCTTGCACCGAGCTGTTTGCCCTCTTTGCCCTGTTCCTTCAGGCCCAGTGGTCAGGGAGCGTGGGCCAGCTGGCCGAGATGTGCAGTCCGGTCCAGAGGTTCAAGAACAGTTTGAACTGTGAGACTGAGAGCCAAGCTGACTAGGTCAGAGTGAGAAGCCATTCCTCAGCATATGGGAGCTGTTAGTTAGTGCCCTGAAGCTCTCTAGTTATTTGGGGGGAGGAATGGAAGAAAGCACTTAGATCCCTGCTGGGCTCATTACCTTTAATTAGCTTGCTTGGTCTGGTGGCTAGTGCAGAGGAGGAAATCTCCAAAAACTGCAAAAAGGTGTGTGCACGACAGTGGGGGAAGATGCTTTAAGAACGGAAGAAGACTCAGTTGAGCTTCCACAAAGAACAGGTTGTACATACCTGAATGCATGCGGGGAATGCACAAATTTTATAAACAAGAAGGCTGGGTTTTTTTTTTTTTTTAAGTTTTTCTGTTTCAAAATTTCTGTTTATTTAGTGGGTACAAGTGCAGTTTTGTTACATGGATATAACTCTGGTCTTTCAGTGTAACCGTCACCCAAACAGTGTACCTTGTACCTATTAGGTAACTTCTCATTCCTCACCCTCCTCCCACCCTCCCATCTTTCTGAGTCTCCAATATCTATTATTCCACACTCTGTGTCCATGTGTACTCATTATTTAGTTCCTGCTTATAAGTGAGAACGTGCAGTATTTGACTTTCTGTTTCTGAGTTATTTCACTCAAGATAATGGCCTTCAGGTCCATCCGTGTTGCTGCAAAAGACATGAATTGACTCTTTTGTATGGCTGAGTAGTATTTCATGGTGTATATACATTACATTTTCTTGATTCAATCATCCATTGAAGGACACTGAGGAAAAGACACCCTATTAAATGGTGCTAGGAAAATTGGCTAGCCATATGCAGAACAATGAAACTGGATCCCCTATCTCTCACCATATGCAAAAATTAATTCAAGATGAATTAAAGATTTAAATGTAATACCTGACACTATAAAAATCCTACAAGAAAATCTAGAAAAAACTCTTCTGGGCATGCCTAGGGAAGAAATTCATTACTAAGACCCCAAAAGCAAGCAAATGCAACAAAAACAAAAATAGGCAAATGAAACTTTATTAAACTAAAAGGCTTTGGCACATCAAAAGATATAATCAACAAAGTTAACCGTCAACCTACAGGATGGGAGAAAATACTTTCAAAGTACGCATCCAACGAAGGGCTGATATCTAGAAACTATGAGGCTGTTTTTTAGAACAAGATGAGGACATGAGCCAACACCCAGGATTCCAGTGGAAAGTGAACAGAGCAGGCACAGTTAATGGAAAATGAACAGAGCAGATACAGTTAATGGAAAGTGATCAGAGCAGATACAGTTAACTTCATATTTTACCTTTTCTCATTTGCACTTCACTAAGAGGTGAGCTTTAATAGTTAACTTCTCTGTCTCTTTCTCTCTGTTTTCTTCTTGTGCAAACTGGGTGATGACATTGACTCTCTTCACAGGAAAGCACTAAGTGAGGATTAACTAGGTAATGAGAGCAAATTGGAAGGGTGATGGAAATGCTCCGTAGCCTTGCTGATGGATTTCTCCCAGCGGGAGAATCTCTTCAATGCCCCTTTCATCTGGGTCTTACAGGCAGGGTGTACCATCATTATCTCCGCATTCTCCTTAAGCCATCTCCTCCCAACACGGCCTCTAACGAGCTTTGGCCTATTCCTTGAAAGGATTCTTCGTTTCTCCCACCAACAATCACAGGCAGCAGGACTCAATATCCTCCTGAATGGAGAAAAACTGAGACAGGAATTTGGGCTAAGTTGTCAGTGATTCACCCCCATTCCTGCCCTAAGGAAAGGATCTTTTTCTTTACTTTTTTTTTTTTTTTTGAGACATGATCTCCTTCTGTCACCTAGACTGGAGTGCAGTGGCATCATCATAGCTCACTGCAGCCTCTAACTCCCAGGCTCAGGCAATCCTCCCACCTTGGCCTCCTGAGTAGCTGGGACTACAAGTGCATGCCACCATGCCCAGCTAATTTTCATATTTTTTGTAGAGACAGGGTCTCAGCATGTTCCCCAGGCTGGGCTTAAGTGATCTACCCCACTCAGCCTCCCAAAGTGATAGAATTACAGGCATGAGCCACCATGGCAAGCCAAAAGCATCTTCTCAAAACTCTTTCTTCCAAATTATATATTATACAAACTTTCTGGGGAACAATTTCGGAAAATAAGTATTCAAAATTCTTAGAAAGGTGTGTGATTCTTGCCCAATGAATTCCACTTTCAGCAGATGACCATTTGTCTTTCATTTCTTCTCTTCTTCACACCAGAGTGTATTGCCTTCAACAAAGAAATTAACCACTTTTAGACTAGTAATTAACCTGTCCCTTCCCCTCATCTGCCCACCTGACTACTGAAAGTCCCCAGAGTCTGCTTGTTAGTGGGACACCAGCCTTCTGCAAGGCACTTATTCTCTGGTTATGAACCGGTTTAAGAAAAATCTATGCATTTGCACAAAACCATGGGAATATAGACATGAAGAGGCTTAAGTGATCACAACCCACAATTTTTTTTTTTTTTTTTAGGCGGATTCTTGCTCTGTCACCAGGCTGGAGTATGGTGGCGCGATCTTAGTTCACTGCAACCTCCACCTCCTGGGTTGAAGCAATTCTCCTGCCTCAGCCTCCTGAGCAGATGGGACTACAGGTGTGCACCACCATGCCCAGCTAATTTTTATATTTTTATTAGAGACGGGGTTTCACCATGTTGACCAGGATGGTCTCGATCTGGTGACCTCATGATCTGCCCACCTCAGCCTCCCAAAGTACTGGGATTACTGGCATGAGCCGCCACGCCCAGCCAGCCCACACTTTTTATCAGATGAGGAACTAGAGAATCTGAGAAGACAGGTGGCTTATCCAAGAGTTCATAATGGTTCAAGAATAAACCAGATTCTGGGGCCTGTAACTCCCATATGGGTTTTTCTCGAGTTATGGAGACTTAACATTGTGAGACACAAAATAGGAAGAAGCAGAGTGAAGCTTTTTATAAAGTAGGAAAAGAAATAATGTTTGTACTATGTATTATGGCACTTCAAGATCCACCATTGGGAGTGTCTACAACTTCCTCTGCATAATTTAGAGGCTGAGGCAATGTACCTCAATTCAGTCCAGTTTTCCATCCAAGAGGTGCAAGCTCTAAAATAAAGGAGAGGAATATTCTTTATCAGTCACTCAGCTTAATCTCAAAATATTGTGTGCTCCATACTTGATCTTCATTAGGGCATTGTGGGCAGGTGCTTACTATATGCTAAGCTATTTAAATACAGATGCTCCTCAGCTTATAATGGGGTTATGTCTGGATAAATCCATTGTAAGTTGATCCACACATAACCCTATTACAAGTTAAAGAGTGTACTGAATGTGTATTGCATTTGCACCATTCTAAAATCAGTGTGTCCCATATGTAAAGTCAGTTGCATCTGAAAAAGCCTGAAACATGTGCATATTCTTTGATCTAGCCGTCTTGTTCTAAACATCAAAATAAAATCAAAGTAAAATCAAAATATAGGCAAGTTGAACTGTCATAAGTTGGGGACCATGTGTACTCTGATAGTCAATGTTATGTATCAACTTGACCAAGTTGCAGATATTTGTCCCAGATATTTGTCCAGCCGTTAATCCGGTGTGTCTGTGGGAATGTTTCTGGATGAGATGAACATTTGAACTGATAGACTGAGTAAAGCAGATTCGCTTCCCCTATGTCAGTGGACTTCATTCAATCAATTCAAGACCTGAATAGAACAAAAAGGCTGAGTAAAAGGGAACTACTCCTGTCTGACTGCTTTGAGCTGGAACATCAGTCTTCTGGCCTTCAAGCTCGATTGCAAATATCAGCTCTTCTCGAGTCTTGAGGCTACTGGTTTTCAGACTAGAATTTATACCATTGGCTCTCCTGGTTCTTAGGCCTTCAGATTTAGACTGAAACTACATTATCAGCATTCCTGAGTCCCCAAATTGCTGACTGCAGATCTTAGGACTTCCCAGTCACTCCATGTCATAACCCTCTTCCTTTTACACTCTCCGTGTGTGTGTGTGTGTATGTGTGTGTGTGTGTATATATATGTATACATATGAACAGATATATTATATATATAATTTATATATATATGAACAGATACATCCTATTGGTTCTGTTTCTCTCTAGAACCCTGACTAATATACAGTCATGTGTCACTTAATAGGATATGTTCCAAAAATGTGTCATTAGGCAATATCGTGATTTGTGAACATTGTAGAATATTCTTACACAAACCTAGATGGTTTGCTGCACATCTAGCCTGATGCACACCAAAGCTGTATGGGACAGCTTGTTGCTCCCAGACTATAAACCTGTACAGCATATTACTGTACTGAATACTGGAGGCAATTTGTAACACAATGACAAGTATTCGTGTCTCTAAACATAGAAAAGACATAGTAAAAATATGGAATTATAATATTATGAGACCAGTTGTATATGTGGTATATCATTAACCAAAATGTCATTATGCAGCACATGACTGTATATGTACATTTACACTTAATCCTCACAAAGACCCTCTGAAATAGGTACTATTGTTTTTATTATCAATCTAACTTTAAAACTGGGAAATTGTACATAAACTGGTTAAGTTACTCGCCCAAAGCTACACACTGCCTCTGGAAGGAGTCTGAATTCACCCAGAGACCACATGCTCCATCTGTTTGATTCACATTCTCCTAATTGTGTCCCAAAAGTCTGAAACATATGCATATTCTTTGATCTAGCCATCTATCCTAAGAATTTACCCTAAGTAATAATCATGGATGTATTAGAATATATCGTAAAACATTTGTAACAGTAAAAATATCTAAACAACTTAAATGCTAAACAATAATAGGCAATTGGTTAAATGTTCTACGATGTAGTTACTCAGTGAAATACCACCTTCTTTACAAACCATGCCCTCAGGGACTATTTATTTACTTGGGTGATCACTCAGGCTATATTGATGAGCGTAAAAGGCCTGTTACAAGCCTGAGAAGAGATGGTAACTAAATGTACTGTATGCTCGATGAGACCCTGAAATTGTATTTTACCATGTTTCCTTAGGCTTGTAGCATGCCATTTTTACTTCTATTCTGAAGCAGAAAAAGGAGATTAGGTAAAAACTAAGAAAACCTTAATAAAGGCCGGGCACAGTGGCTCATGCCTGTAATCTCAGCACTGGGATTACACACATCCCTGTTTTTAAAAGTGAAACCTGCCTTCTATAGAACACATTCCCCCACAGAAATATACTACAGAAAACAGATCTAATAAAGTGGAGTTTTGTTCAAATGCTTCCCTCACAATAATACTTTAATTTGCTGAAGAACATGTGATTGATCCTAGTTCACCTGCTACACATGCATAGGCAGTGTGCCTCTCTAGCACACTGATTAAAACGAATACCCAGAGGCTTAACATGATTTCTTATTAATCAGAACATACACAACTTTGTGAAAGGGACCACAGAGTCATTCTCTGCTCCAGGGTGAACTGGGACACAGGTATGGAACCCTCCAGGACTCTGTTGGAAGAGTTTTTCTTCTAGGTGTTTTTTTTTTTCTCCTGTTATAACTGTCCTTTCCAAGATTAAATGATGCCTAGGATATCACATGGTTCAGAAGAGGTTGAAAGGGGGAGTTATTTATAAACCTTGAAGGTTCTAGGAGGTTTGGGCTTAGAACACTTTGGACTCAGAGAAGGTTGTGGGGTAAGGCGTGGTCTAATCTTGTTGATGGAAGTCCTAATGTGTCCTGAAAGGTTTCTGGTCATCCCTGCTTTAGGGACTCAGGGTTCGTTTCAGGACCCTTTGAAGTGTTGGCATTGCTGGCTCAGTCCACTGGCTCTTTGGCCTTCACCTGTCTGCAATATGGTTACAGCTGAGATGCCAGGAAAAACACGAGATGAGTCTGTTCAGCTCGAAGCCGACTCAACCGGTTTCTACCACCTCAGTTCAAACTAGGAATGAGATATTTTTCTTCCTTTGCTTTTTAGGGCAATTAATGTTCCCACATATCTCCCTTTTTCTTGCCATTTCTTAGCATCCTAAACACTAATTTTGCAACACAATGTTGTAAATGCTTTGCATAGTCACTATCTCAGGTTGCCCTTCCTGTTCACAAGACAGCCATGTCATTTGAAGATTTCTATAGATATACATCACCTCTGGTAGATAAAGGCATGTTTCAGAGACTATCCTAGCAGGAATATATACTTTTGAAACCAACTAAATCTGGCTTTGCTCCTGTTTGTGGTACTTAATTTCTCCCTGTAGCAGGAGAGTAGTGCCAACGTGCCTGGAAAATCAAGTTTCAAACCTCTATTGCATTTTAAGCCATGTTTTAGAATCTTAGGGTCAATTAATATTAGAGTTCGACAAAATCCCTGCTCTCAAACAAAATTGTATACCAAAGCTCAATAAGTAAACCAGGTAAATGTTAAGGTGCTTCAGCTGAATCCAGGTCAAGGAGCCCAGAGAATCTAATGCAAACCTGGCAGCTGGCGGATATCCAAGAAACTCCCTGGGCTTAATAGTGTACAGCGTGAAAAAGAGTGATCTCAACCATGTCCTTCATTTTAGGGATATGATATCTAAACTTGGTGGGTTTTATTTCAAAGTCACATGTTAAATTAGTGGCATTGTGAGGGAAACATTTGAACAAAACTCCACTTTATTAGCTCTATTTTCTGTAGTGTATTTCTGTGGGGGAATGTGTTCTATAGAAGGCAGGTTTCACTTTTAAAAACAGGGATGTGTGTAATCCCAGCAATCTGGGAGGCCAAGGCAGGTGGATCACCTGAGGTCAGGAGTTCGAGAACAGCCTGGCCAACATGGTGAAACCCCGTCACTACTTAAAATACAAAAATTAGCCAGGCGTGGTGACACACGCCTGTAATCCCAGTTACTCGGGGGGCTGAGGCAGGAGAATTGTTTGAACCCAGAGGTGGAGGTTTCAGTGAGCCAAGATCACGCCACTGCCCTCCAACCTGGGCGACAGAGTGAGATTCTGTCTCAAAAACAAAAACAAACAAACAAACAAAAAAACAGGACGTGAAAGGAAAGAGTTTGCAAAAAATGTGCCAATCGCAATCCATTTATGTTTATTCATATTATTTGACTTTGTCATTTTCTTCAGTGATTTTTTTTTCCTTGAGTCGTTCTTATTTCTAAATCATTATGCTTATTATATGAAGGAAGCAGTCAGCCTCATGTTTATTCTCTGGTAGAGAAGAGGAAAACAGTAATTTTTGAGCATGAATACATAATACCATACAAAGTTTATGGAAATGGCTGTAGCTTCTCTAACCTTTCCCCTTTCATACATACGTGTTTCCATGTTCACTTCATTCCCCCTTTTTCCCCCTTTAACGCTCTTTGTATTTGTATCCCTCCTTCCCTCTGCCCTTTTTACTCAACTCATTCCCTACATCACAATCTGTGGTTTGTGTATCTGGTCATAGTTTTCACCCTATTGAAAAATATGGCTGGCCAAGTACATGTTAACAGGAAAATTCTAGACAATCCCTTTGTACACAAACCTCACTGCTTAGTTTCATCTGTGCAGATTGCTGTATACTCAGCCCTGCAACAGGGAGACCACACTGCAGCCTTTAGTAGGAAAAGGACTGGAATGACAGTACACTGCAGACACTTTCATAAGTTGCTAAAGCGTCAGTATAGCATCATGGTAAGGCCTCTGCAATCAGCCTGCTTAGGTTCAAATCACAATTCTATCACTTACAAACATATAACCATTTGGATAGTTATTTATGCACTTTAAGGCTCATGTCAGTTATCCGAAATAGTATATAATATTACCTACCTTTAGTGTCATCATGAGAATTAAATGATTTTTGTGATATAAAGTGTTAAGTGTAGTGCCAGACCTTGGCAAAGTTGGTAATTGTCCCCTTCCTTCCTTCCCCCCTTTCACCTTCCTTCTTCCCTCCCTCCCTTCCTTTCTTCCTTCCTTAATTCCTTCTGTCCTTCATTCCGTCCTTCCCTCCCTTTCACCTCCTTTCCTTCCTTCCTTCTTTCCTTCCCTCTCTTTCATGTGCCTTCTTTCTCTCTTCCCTTCCCTCCTGCCCCTCACCATTCTATGAGGGCATAACTGGGAGGGTTGATAGAATGGATACCTAACGCAGCGATTCTCGAATATAGGCTTTTAACCAGCAGAATCAGCATTACTTAACCTGAAAACTTGTTAGAAATGCAAACACTTAAGTTTCACTCCCAAGCTTCTGATTCAGAAAATCTAGGTTTAGGGTTTAACTGTCTATGTTTTCCTTGTTGTTGTTGTTGTTTGTTTGTTTTTGTTGTTGTTTTGTTTTGTTTTTGAGACAGGGTCTGGCTGTGTTGCCCAGGCTAGAGTTCAGTGGCACAAGCTCAGCTCACTGCAGTCTGGACCTCCTGGGCTCAAGTGATCCTCCTGTTGCAACCTCTGAAGTAGCTGGGACCACAGGTGCACTACCACAGTCAGCTGATTTTTGTAGTTTTGGTAGAGACAGGGTTTTTTCACGTTGCCCAGGCTGGTCTCGAACTCCTGAGCTCAAGCAATCCTCCCACCTTGGCCTCCCAAAGTGCTGGGATACAGGCATGAAGTCACTGCACTTGGCTAACAGTCTATGTTTTAACCAGCCTGCCAGATGATTTTGAATTTGAATATTCTGGTGAGAGGTTTTAAGTCATGCAAGTGATTCTCTGCATTCAGTCAAGGTAAAAAGGGAAAGGCCTCAGCTTACACTGTGGTTGAGCCTTATGACAGGACATACAAACACTATTAATATTACTGGAGAAGCAACCAGCACCATTTTGAATAGCTCAGTCTGTTGGGGGTATGCCTTCTACTCAAGATGTAAATAAGGATTGGAAAAATAGCACTAGTATCAACTGCCATACAATTATTTAGTCACTCTTGGGTAACTAAACAGCATCGGTGTGTTGATCAAAATGCCCTTGAGTAATTATCAGCGGAAGTTTGAACTCTCCCCAATTTAATAAGATACTGCTACAGGTATTGATGAGGTACAGGGAGCAGCTAAATGGACTGTCTTTCATTGTCTTCCTTGAGGGTTCTAATTCTTTGGTTTTCTGGAGAATATTATAGGATAGCATGTTTATCGGAAGTGAGACTTGGGAGACTTGTGTGATCTCCGAACTATGACAATATTCACAGATATTCAGATCCGTAGAAGACTTCAGGAAATTGTCTTTATGTTCAAAGATCTCATAGAACATTTAGTTGGATACACTTCCCACGCACATCTCTCCATTTGATATAGAGACATTATCTTCTCAAACTTTCTTTTTGGTCTTTTACGGAAGAACCTGTTAGGATATTCTCAAGATTTGTTCTAGTCACAGGGGGGCGGGGTGGGGGTGTGTGTGGAATAGAAGTAGCTCTAGATCATTTAGCTTGAGAGTTAGTTTTTTGCAAAAATACTTTGTGGTGGATTTCTGATACCATTCCGCATAGGACTTTTATTATTATAATAGTGTTTTGTCTTTTTTTTTTTTTTTTTTTTAAGATTAGGAAAGTATATTCGCCACAATATTTGTTGTTACTCACTTGGTTTCATGCATCTTTTCCAAAACAACTATATTGTCCTTATCTTGAAAAATGAAAATAACAGCTTTAAGATAAATCCTTATGATAGTTTTGCTCTCATTAGATAGTGACGGAGGGAAACAAGAAAAGATCTATGCATTGTCTTTGAAAGTCAAGATTATTATACTAAATGTTTTTGAAACATTTTGAAAATACAGCAATATTTATTTATAATACTCAACTATATTACAGTTACTGGATCTAAATGAGAAGTTTGTTCATCTGTAAAGTATTTGAATGCTAATGGTATTCTTCTAGTCTAGTGCATTCAAATAAAACATAACATGTGTTACATATGTAAGTTAAAAATGTTTAGTAACCAAAGTAAAAAGGTAAAGAGAAATAGGTGAAATTAATTTTAATAATACATTATCTTTAACATCTTTTCATAACATACTCTCTTTAACTCTTTAATATGTTTAATAATATATTCTTTTTAACTTTATATACATATAACATTGTCATTTCAACATGTAATCAATATAAAAAGTATCAATTAGATATTTTATGTTCTTTTTTCATATTAAGTCTTTGAAATTCAGTATGTATTTTACACTTACAGTACATCTCAGTTTGGACTAGATGCATTTCAGGTTCCCAATAACCATACGTGTCTACTGGCTATCATATATTTATCATGGCAGTTTTAAACTTATTAAAATGATAAGTCTATAAGATATCTTCTTAAGTAAATTTCTCCCAAGTATAACAGATATCAGAGGTAATATACACCTGCAAATAATTATTGCTAAAGTAAAATTTGTTAAGCTATTGACTATCAGTAATTAAATATGTTCAAGAAACAGTTTTCCTATTACTCTAAAATTGTTCTTAAAACCAGCATTGCAGTTCAGTAGACAAGCGCAGATATTTGAAATAAGATGTTTCTATACTACCTATGTTTAAATTTGATGAGCTTCATCCAGCACTGGATTTTCTGGATTCTGATATATGCTATTCGCATTTCGACATTTATGAATACAGAATACATCTTACAATTAATGTTTTCATTTAATATAATCGTACTTTTTGTTTTCCTGAAACTGAGTTGGAAATCATCACGGAAAATAGGTTCTTCTCAACACAGGAAGAGTTGTCAGACATTGTATAGTTGTGTTTTTGAGAACTTGCTTCAACACTTGAGAGATGGATTTCCTAGAGTTTTTCTTGAGGATCAAAATTAAAAGGTGGAAATATACAAATGATAAACAAGGGAATTAAGCATTGGCCTTGGGTAAGAGAAGATGAAGGAGATAAGACACAACTTTCTGTTCCAGCTCCACTTTAACCACAGGGAACATAAATATATGGGACCTTGTAGTATTTAACCTTGTTAATATCTACATACTGTTTTACAGTAGGTGCTGGAACAGAGCTTCACATTCTTCTGTGGGAGGAGGTAGTCATCTCTGGATGGTGAAAATATTCTCTAAAACAGACTCCACAACTACAATGACTAATATAATGTGTTTTCTATGCCACCATCCTCTGTCAAGGGGCATCACAGGTGACTGGCCTATATTCATGTAAAAGTAGAACTAGACCCCAATCAATGTGCCAATAAATACCCAAGTCCTTAAATACCCTTAGATAGTAAAGGTAAAAGATGCAAGAAAAACAGGACTGGGAGAGTAGACCAAATTTATAGCTCTTTCAAAGTCTATTTAAATATTTAAAACCATTCATTTTTTTGTTAACAGTTAGATTTTAATTCTCATATATGTCACACGTTTCTTTTGCAGAATTGAAAACATTTTTAAAAACACCCATTTCAATAATATTGCATGCAAGGTAAACAAGAGGTTAGAATAACTAGTACGACGTAACGCAGCTTGACTAAAACACCTCATCATAATACAAGTACATCTTCTTTTACATTTATGCAAAGTGAAACATCGTTTGTCTCTCTCCAGAGTCCAGAAAAATCTGTGGGGTAATTGTTCATTGTCCCTTCACACCCTGTTTATATTGCATGTCTTCTATTTCAATAATCCCAATAAACAGATGGAACCACAAAAACACAGCTGGGATGGCTCGCTCAGTTGGTCAATGGCATCAGAGAACTTAAAGTGCCTGATGCTGCTGACTTTTCCAGAAAACAATCCTCTTGTGAGGGTCAGGGTCTAGAGAGTCCACGTTGCTGTACATGTTCTCTGTGTTTAATGCCAGGTAGCATGACAAAGTGCAAGCGTATGACAAGGACTTTCAGTGTGACCATCCGCTGGAAGAGGCCAAGTGCGTGCAGCTCCCAGGGGAGAGGCACATGCTCCTTTTGTGGGTTCATGGTGGTTTGTGGCTCCACTTCCCTTAGGGATTGTTTTTGTTGTTCTTCTCTCAGGGCCACATTTTATTTTGATGTTTTAAAAGAGAAAGAAAAGTTCCAAAAACCTCCTTTTTCATATTTCCTCTTTAAGATCCAGCAAAATTTCTACAACTGGCCTTTTCCAGATGGCTTGCCCAGTATTGCTGAGAGTTTGAGGCACCTCAAGCTCTGGACTCAACACCGAAAGTTCTTTAAATGTGCCTTTCATCCTTTAGTTTCTGTCACTTGATGATGGGTGACCACCCTCATCTCTCTCTCTCTTTTTTTTCTTACTAACATGGGATTACTGGAAATATTTCATGAATGGATATATGCTATTGGTTAATCCATTTAATCCATTTAACCAAACTCCCACTGATGGATGTGGAGTGTTTACAACATTTTTGCTCTCATAACAGTGCTTGACAATGTAGGCATTTGTCAGGTTTTAATCCAAACAGGGTTTTATGATACTCACCATTATACCATCAGATACTTTTTCCCACTGACATGGTTTGGCTCTGTGTCTCCACCCAAATCTCACCTTGGATTATAATCCTCACAATCCCCACGTGTCAAGGGTGGGACCAGGTGAAGGTAATTGCTCATGGGAGCAGTTTTCCCTCATGCTGTTCTTATGATAGTGAGTGAGTTCTCAGGAGATCTGATGGTTTTTATAAGGGGCTTCCCCCTTCGCTTGGCACTCACTCTGTCCTGCCCCCTGTGAAGAGGGTGCCTGCTTCTCCTTTGCCTCCTGCCAAGACTGTAAGTTTCCTGAGGCCTCCCCAGCAGTGTGAAACTGTGAGTCAATTAAACCTCTTTCCTTTATAAATTACCTAGTCTCCGGTATTTCTTCATAGCAGTGTGAGAACAGACTAATACACTCACCTTTTGAATACATTATGTGAAGTACAACAGTTTTTTCCAAACCAAACTAGACCTTGCTAAATCCTTTACTATAGACCCCCAGATTGAGAGTGACGGAAAAAGGAATTGATCTGAATCAAATTTGCTGTTTTCAAGAAGTAGGGTAGGGAAGGGACCAATGTGAGATGTACAAAAATTGGCTCCCGAAGTACAGAAAAATAAAGATTTGACTTGCCTACTCCTGGCATACCATTTGTAGGTTCTGGCCAACATCTGCCCTTCTCTGAGCCTGGAGCTTCTCTCTTTAAAATGGGAGATAATTGCTGGGCAGCTAGAGCTCACAGGCACACCGCATGATGAGTGAGGTCATGTTAATAAAGCCCTGGGAAAGAAAAGCAATGTGAAACAGCAGGGCTATTACCATTCCAAGATGATTTTATACAAGTAAAGCTTAAGTTCAGTGTGATGATTAACAAGCTATTAGAGCCAAGTTATTGATTACTCTATCTTTAGAGTAGCTAATGCAGTGTGCACCAATAGGCCACAGACCCCAAGCTTTCCTTCTTCCTGTTCTCCTGTTCTTTGTAATGATGCTTTCCTTAGGAAAATGCAAATCACTTCACATACACAGTGCAACATCTTTAAGGCAGGTGCCAGGAGAGAGGAAAAACACCTAAGCTGATTTTGTGTTGTTTTTATTAATTTTTCAGATAATAAAGATTACTACAGATACATAAAAAATCAAAACATAAAAAGTAGAAACAAAAAGTCAAATACTGCATGTTCTCACTTATAAGTGGGATGTGTACATACAGGCATAAGAGAACGGAACAATAGACACTGGAGACTTGGAAGGGTGGGTGAGTGAGCGTGGTTGAGGGATGAAAAATTACCTTATAGGTACAGTGTGCATTATGTGGATGATGATTTCACTAAAACCCCAGACCTCATCACTATACAATATATCCACATAACAAAACTGCACTTATACTCATAAACTTATATTTAAGAAAAGAAGTAGAAAAAAGAAAAATTTTTTAAAGCAGAAAGAGGAAAAAAGTAAGGCATCATCCCAATTTCTTTCATCCTGAAGCAGCTAGTTTTGCTAATATAATCATATATATATATACACATATGTATCATATACATATGCACACATATATATATGATATTAAACCTGTTTTATAACTTGTTCTTTGTTCCTTTTCTAGCATATGCCTCACAAAATAATATCACTGATAGTTTCCCATTTCAATTAATACAGCTATCAATACAATTTATCAGCAAAATGTTTTACGGATGTGTGTACAGTTTTGGTTAATCCATTTAACCAAAATTCTGTTGATGAACATAGAATATTTACAACATTTTTACCCTCATAACAATGCGCTGATGAACCTCATACATTCATCTTTGAGCTTTTGACCAATTTTCCCTCTGTGATAAATACCTGGAAGTAGAATTCTTGGGACAAAAGATTTAGAGATTTTGTATCTTTAAACATATTAGCAGTTTGCCAACCCAAAGGGTCGTATGAGATTACTTTCTGCCTACAGTATAACAGAGTGCCAGCTTCTCCCAACAACCTTGCCGACATTGGGTATTGTCAATTTTTTGGCTCTTTGCCAAGCTGATAGGAGACTGGAATGTCTAATGGTTTTTGAATTATGTTCTGACTGTGCTGCATCAGACTGTAACTGAATGCAGTTGTGATGTGTCAGGGGACCTGGTTTAACTCATAGCACACTGTTTGAATCTGTGTAATAACTAACTATGATATAATCAGGGTTTCTTGCAGTTTTGAAAAAGAAGCCAAACTTTCACATGGTTTAAATTACTCTCTCATTTACACTCTCCATGTGTGAGATCACCTGGGAAGCCCTTTGGAGATGCCCCAAATGACCCAGTACAAGTTGTCAACTGCACTCTCCATGAAAGAGAGATTATTCTGGTCCAAATCCTACGTTCTAGAGGAGCATCTTGGAAACAGCACTGCCCTATAACTGATATTGCTCCATTGGGTGGCCTATGGATTCAATTCACCGGGAAGTATCAATCTCTTTGCCTTCAGCAATAATATTTTCACGGTTTCGATGTGTTTTAAAGGTTTTTGTCTCCAGGACAGGTAATTGAGGAAGCCTCACACTTCATCAGAGGCCATTTCATCTTTATTACACAGCCACACACAAGGCAGCATTTTCTCCTTTCACTGATGGATTATGTCAAGATTTACAAGGTCTGGTCTACATGAAAGCAAACACATGTTTGGGCAAACAGTCAAATAATTCAAAGATACAGGGTCAGCAGGATCCTAATATAAAAGTCAGGACTTCCAGCCTGGGCAACAAAGTGAAATCTTGTCTCTACAAAAAATACAAAAAGTTAGCCGGGCATGGTGGCTCTCGTCAGTGGTCCCAGCTACACGGGAGGCAAAGGTGGGAGGATTGCTTGAGCCCCGGGAGGTGGAGGCTGCAGTGAGCCACGTTCATGCCAGTGCACTCCAGTCTGGGCAACAAAGCAAGACCTTGTCTCAAAAAATGATAATAATAAATAATAAAAGTCACAAATTTCTCCTCTTCTACATGTGCCAATTTTCTACATGTACCAATTTTCCCTCTGTGATAAATACCTGGAAGTAGAATTCTTGGGACAAAAGATTTAGAGATTTTGTATCTTTTGTGCCAGAGACCCACCAACTAACCCACATACACACATATACACAGATACACAGACACACAGACACACACATGATATACTTATTCCTTTCTTAAAATGTTGCTTTCAAATATTTGCTTTGCATGCAGTTTTCTATGAAGACATGACCAGTTTCAAGATTATTTACTCTAAGTTTTCTGACTGGTTGTCAGTCAATCAGTTTAGAACCTGCCATAACATATTTTCCTCAAATTCCTTGCTGATACTGGAGTAATAGGGAATGCAAATGTTATTTCGAGCCAATATTTGGTAAGTTCTTATTTGGAATTCTACAAGTTTATGTCTCTTGCTCAGTTCCTAAGCCCTTTTTCTAGATAACCATCCAGAACATAATCATTCAGCAGCTATCCTGGTACATTCGGCTGACTTGGTTAGTTGGGTCTGAGCAGTACATCCCTGAGTTCTAACTTGGGTTTCTCAAACTCCTTTTCCTTTGGGTTTCTCAGACTTTTCTCTCAAACTCAAACTACCTTCTCCAGTCCATTGCTAAAGCTAGTATGACCTTTGCTCTCTCTCCATTTCTTGACTTGTGACATCCACAGTAGCATTACATGAACTTTACATTGTAGGCTAATGTGAGCAGGTCACTCAGCCTGAAAGCACTCACCCTGGGCCTCTAGAGCTAAGTTGCCTCAATACACTTCACTATGGCTACTCAGAGTATACTCACCTTGAATGTTTAGAAAAGGTATTCTTTTTAGGGTTCAATGAGATCAAAAGCACGGATACCAATTTTGTGGTCAGAAATCAGGAAAATCCGGGAAATGAAGAACGAAATGAGGCCTTACCATTTCGATGCAAAGATCATATTCGAGGGAGTCAGGAAATCTGGTTTAAGTCCCAGATCTGCCTCTTACTAGTTTTAGTATCTTGGGCAATTCTAGGCTGGACATGGTGGTTCACACCCATAATCCCAGCACTTTGGGAGGCCAAGGCAGGAGAATGCTTGAGTCCAGGAGTTCAAGACATGCCTTGGCAACATAGGAAGGCCCCATCTCTACAAAAATAAAAATTAGCCAGGCATGATGGTGCATGCCTGTAATCCCAGCAACACAGGAGGTGGGAAGATCACTTGAGTCCAAGAGATCAAGGCTGCAGTGAGCTATGATAGGCCACTGCACTCCAGCCTAGGTGAGACAGTGAGATCCTCTGTTAAAACAAAAACAAACAAACAAACAAACAAAACAAACAAGCAAAAAATTGGAGGGAATTTAGTTCACATATTTAAGTCTTTGTTTCCTCATCTAGAAGATGTGGTAAAGATAAATGAGGTCATATATGATTGTCCCTGGCATAGTATTTTGGTACTTATTGAAAAGCAGCTATTATTTTAAGTCCTTTGCCTACATTTCTATGATTTACTATATATCAGTAGCATTTCTCCAGCCCATCTTGGCTAGGCAAGTACCACTGAATGTGAAGGAAGACAAATAGAATGATACTATCCAAGCTGCAAATAAACAAATAAAAGAAAACATCTAAATGCATGCCTCTTTGGAGTGGCATTTGCATCAGTTGCCAATATCCATAGAACAAATGCCTTCAGGCAGGAGAAGTTGGGATAATGTCAATGTTTTTAATAGCTATAGTAGAGTCTTATTTAGAAAGTAGTAATTATCTCTCCATATTGATTTTTTTACATCCCCTCAATAAATCTAGAAGAAGTGTGAAGACCATCTGTAAGTGTGATTTTTACCAGGATCAGACTCTAATTTGCAATGGCTATGTGTCTGTTTGATTTAGCTCAGGGGTTAGCAAACTACAGCACACAAGCCAAAACTACCTCCCCCCGTCTATTTTTATAAATAAAGTTTTATTGGAACATACCCATTTCTTTATATCTATGGCTGCTTTCATGCTACCATGGTAGAGCTATTTAATTGTAACAGAGATCTAGAGCCCATATTGCCCACAGAGCTGAAAACATATGCACTATTAACCCTTTGCAGAAAAAAAAAAACAACTTGCTGACTCGTGATTGAGATTATAGTAGTATTATTATTTCTGATTGATTAGGTAGTAATTGGTCCCAGCATGTAAAGTTTCTAATATTGAAAGTCACATGATAGAGGAGCTAGAGGCTTAAGAAAAGAATACATGAATTTATTTATTTGGAATAGGAAGGGAAACATCCCTGGTATCATCATGATGGCATACAGAGGCAGGGCTGAGAGCTAGAATACAGAAACTGCTTCGCTAGAAGCAGTTTCTCGGGCTGGGTTAGAGTGGGTAGAAACTGGATCATCCTGCCACAGGTCCAAGTAAACAGGATTTGGCGCTCTACATAATAGCTATAAAGAAACATAAAGGTGATTTCTCCAAGTGTTATGCTAGGTGAGAAATATTTAATAAATAAGAGAAATCAGAATTGGTCCCATATTGAAAAAGTCTGTTTTGGAGCCCAGACTAAATAGACTGTGCAGCGAGAAATGAAAGGTCAATTTAAGTCACTCGTTTAGGGCAAAATCATGACTTAGGAAATCATGACTAGATAAATATCCAGTGAAGAGTGGGGAGAGAAGATTCATCAATGGCCATAGGTTGCTGTGAACTACAGAACTGAAGCATGAATGTAAGAATAAAGTGCTGTATTGATGGACAGATGTGTGCATTCTTATGTATATGCCATAAAAAATCTGAATCAATTTCTATTTGAAATAGAGAAAAGCTAGTTCAGATGTTTGAAACTTTTCTGACGCAAAATATTGTGTAATTCATAAACAATTCCTTGTGTTTTAGTTTATAGTATGTCCAGAATATAGGACTTGTCTACTCTAATGTATAAAACAAAAGAACTTCAGGTTGATTTGTTTGTTAAGTAGTAGACATTCTCTTAGGATGTTTATGTTTGTGAAGATGATAAATTGATGAATACATCCACAGAAAATGTAGACATAGGCCCTTCTCTCCCAGCTTCAACACCACACCCTACACACACACACAATGCCTTCCTTCTAACCTTGTCTATACTGTCTCTACAACACACAAAGCATATGTCCAGGATAAGCTTCTTTTTCAACTGCCTATCAGGCTTTCAACATGTGGTTTGAAAAGATAGTGACATTGCTATGCTCTGACATACACCGTAATGTCAGTACAGCAGAAGCAAGTGGAAGATTCTACTTTTCCGATAAAGATCAGTTGCTGTTTCCTGTCTTGAAGACGAAAGTTGAGCAAATGCAAAGGTCATCTGTGTTTATATTAACAATGTAAGAGTTACACTACATTTTCGCAACAACATCAGGTCATTATTTATCCACTTGTCCTTTTTTTTTAATCATTCCTTTGAACTGCCTGCGTTTGCTTATCGTGATATTTCTCAGTCTGTAAACAGCCCGAGTAGCTGTTCTATTTCTCTAAATAGAGTCTTAGGTCATTTTATTATGCAGAATTATAAGTCATCAGAATGCACCCATCTGTTGTCCCTCCGCATCTGGGCTAACTTTAACTCTTTAAGCCCATAGGAAAAGTAGAAAGCCCATTATGATATGAGTTTGATAGTTTTTTGCTACCATACTGCTTTCCAGCATATGGTTTTCCCTGAAAAATCACAAGGACATCTTTACAAATGTCTTATTTTGCTTTGGACATGGCATTAAACATGGTGGATCCTCCGCCTCCACTTGGCTCTTTCTGATTTTCTGTTACCCTAATTATCCTTCCTGGGATCACAGCTGCTCAGAGCCTCATCTTATCAATTTAAAAAACCTCTAAAGATGTGAAAGCTGCCTTTCCAGTGGTCAACAAGCAGATCTCCATAGCAGAGGAGCTGCAATTGGGGCAGAGAGCCAAAGACAGCTTGTGCCAACAGCCTTGTCAATATGCCAATCATCTTGTTCTATTTTATTACATGTATGATTTGATTTTCTTGCATGTACGTTTTAGAGGTGACAAAATATTGGTAAACCTGTTTTCAATCCTTTTGATTACCTTCAATTTGATAACTCCTTCAGTAATGAAGAAAAAAATGGGCTATTGTGTTTGAATTACATTTATCAAATAATTCGAAGATTGTTCTAATGTGTGTGACAGGATAAGCTCTCTTTTAATCGCCAATTAGAGAAATATGCTCAGTATCAAGGAAATGGAGAAATGCTTCATTATTTACATTGGCTAATGTATAAATACAATATGAACAGGGGCGGTTTCAACCCTGCAAACATTTTCTTCCAAGTTGCTCTCTGTTTCAGCTAGAATTGGCTAGATTGTTCAGTGGTCACAAACTACCCCAAAATCTTAACAGTTTACAACAACTGAAGTTTATTTTCTAAATATACAACATCCAGTGAGTGTTGGCCAGTGTTGGTTGGGGGTTGTTCTCCACATCATGACCCTAAGGGACTGACAGCGTTGGAGGAGTCTTTCTTCTAATATTGATGTTCACCATGGCAAAGGCAATGACCATGGTGAACCACATGCTACATTTTAAGCTTCTACCTGGATACCACACAAGTCACTTCCACTCCCATTTTGGTGGTAAAGCAAGTCAATTCAAGTCTGACTTCAGAGTCTTTGGGAAATATAATTCCACCACAGGAGGGGAAGCAGATATGGGTGAAATGTAATACAACTCACCTCTTCATTGAGTCCTAGTATCATTGCTTTATTTGAGTGAAATCTTTTTTTTTTTTTTTTTTTTTTTTTCTCCTTACAGATCCTCTTTAAAACATTAGCCCGGAAACAGTATCTGTAGAAATCAACTTTGTTAGTTCTAAACAGGGCTTTATTGTTGGGATGTGTTGTCTGCCTTTGTTAGCAGATTTCAATGATAGCCCTGAATGGAAGACACATTTTAGGGCTGTTGCTGCTATAGAACTCCAGGTCTTTCTGCTTACAGGTTTCACACTTACGTGTGAAGGGAGTACACCCTTGGCCAAAAGAACCAAGGCTGCTCAGTTAGCTGCTGGTTGTCCTCCAGCAAATTCCTAGAACTAAATGCCAGGTGCTGAGGTGTCACGACTCCGCAAGTCCTAGAACCTGTGCTTATGACAGCGCTCTGATAATTCCCGGTTATTGCATCACTCCCTGATGGAAACCCAGCTTTTATTTCAGCAAAAGTAATGGATTGTTCCAGACCCCTGACCTCCCTTGAAGATGTCTTTTTCTTGGATCTGGCCCTGTATATTTTCCAGTTGGCTCAAGACCTAGAGAAATTTCTACAGACTCTCTCGTACCAGGTAAGTGTTTGTTTGTTTGTTTGTTTTGCTTTTGGGATAGGACCTAGTCATATTCAGTCCACATTGGAAAGCATAAATTAATGTAACATATATAAGCTTGTTCATTCCATTCCATGGGGTAGGTTTTCATTAGTGAACACTGACTGCAAAAATACCAAAGTACAGCCTTATGCAAGCCAACAAGCCAACATAGTCATGTTGGACTTTAGTGATCTGAGGGCGGAATTAAAATGAAGTGTGTGTGTTTTGCTTTTTTTTTTAAGTCAACTAAATGAACAGGCTGTATGTTTTACAATATGAATTGGGTTGTGATATACAAAGTATTTATCCAAAGTTACTCTTCTCTTTTTTTTTTTTTAAGAATGACAAGACCCAAATGGGAGAATTAGACCAGAAGCAACGATGCCCTGGGGCTTAGTGAAATTGACCAAAATGTGAAGGTAAGTGTTTTCAGAACCTGGTTTCCTAGGACCAAGTCTTGGCCTCATCAAACATAGTCACAGTCTCCTCTTACCACTTTGGCCCAAAGGCTATGAAGACTTTTGCCCACTGACTCAGCTTCTCTTGCCATATACTGATTACTAATGCCAGTAAAATACCTAGGCACCTTGGCAGTAACTTACACAGATATGTATATTTCTAATTACAGGGAAGTTGTTAGAACATGACTTGGATTAGAGATACACAGCTAATAATTCAAGAAGAAATAATGCTTTTTTTTCAATAGAGGAAGATAAAAGCTTCATTTTAATAATTTTTCCTCCTTTCTCTCCCTTTCTGTTTTAATACTTACACATGGGTAATATCATAAACTGGCAATACAAGAAGTTCTCGCAAACAGTGTGCCCATTTCTCCTCAGAAACTGGACATCCTACATCTGTTATATGGTTTACTATCCATCCACTTCTTTGCTATAGCTCCAGGTCCAGAATTCTTTGTCATGTCATTGCTCTTGACCGATACCATGTACATTTTTAAGAAATAAATGTAAATTAATTAAAATAATTTAAAAACACATATCCCTATGGTGTATGTGCATACATTTTGCTTTTTCTAATCTTATGTTTGCAGTTCAAAAAGGTTAAACCTGAGTGTGGTACGTGTGTGTGTATGGAAACTGAATGCACTGTAGGTTCAAACAGGCAAGGAAGTTACTTAGTAACATCCTGTTCTTGACTGCGCTATCATAATTTGCATTTTCCAATAAAGTGTTTTTCCAGCCTTAGGACAGTGCTACTATTATTGTTGGTGGATTTTGTAATGTAAGCTTGACTCATTCAGTGTCAAAATCACCTAAGGCCAAATTCCCATTCCACAGGAATTCTCTTTCAAGGGATATCCTACCCTTCAAGATGCCCTTAAGAATTCTCGATTCCTTGAATATAGAACTATTTGTGCTTACTCATAAAATGGGGAATGTTATAATATTTCTCTTGCTTCACTGTGTCCAAGGAAGTAGAGAAATCTGGTACCATATTTATGAGCAGCAATAAACCATGTGTTTTGCTTTTTCCTAAAACAAGGCTGGCAAACTGTTTAAGAACACATGTGCAGAGCTTGGGCACAGGGTGAGAGTTTGGTGGTGCAGAGTGAGGCTAGGGATGGGCGTGTGGAGAGTCTGATAACCTGATGTCAAAGCAATTCCATTCAGACTTAGGACTGAGCTTCTTCCAGTCATCCAAGTCATTTTTACTAATATCTGACAACGTGCAAATGTTGTGTTATGTTCAACACTGAAA
Source organism: Papio anubis (assembly GCF_008728515.1). Classification (NCBI taxonomy): domain Eukaryota; kingdom Metazoa; phylum Chordata; class Mammalia; order Primates; family Cercopithecidae; genus Papio; species Papio anubis. Next base: position 30,723,942 of record NC_044983.1, read on the forward strand.
ATAAGGACTGTGCTTTTCCTTTTGTCTAAATGATGATTAAATGATAAAGCAGCTATGGAAGTATTGACTAATGAAGGCATCCATTTACTAGAAAATATGTCATTTGCTACTGCAAATATTTATGGTCTGATTATACCCCATGTTACACTGCAATGGTTTGGGGATTTTTTTGTGGTTGGTTTTTTGTTGTTGTTGTTGTTTTTGTTGTTTTGGTATTTTTGGTACATCAGAAACACTTTTCCCAATGTTTGCTAGTTTAAGCATTGGTCAACATTTATTTATTAAGCATTGACTTTATAAAATAGGTAGCAGGAATATGAAAATGAGTAAGATATGTTCCCTGACATCCAGTAGCTCATAGTCTAGAGATGTTGCCATAATAATAACTAGCATTTATTGGACAACAACTATGTATCCTGAAGTCTGTTAATTCATTTAATTTTGACAAAACCTTATGAAGTAAACATTATCACACAAACACACACATTTAGAGAATGAATGTGAGGCTCAGAGAAGTTCAACACATTGCCCGTGATCACAGAACCAATTAGTGGCAGAGTTGGGATTTAAGCCCAGATCTTTCTGATTCTAGAGCATATGTTCTATCTACGAAGCTCTTACTGATTTTATTTTATATCAAGTGAACTGTGTAATACATAAAGTCACTCAGGAAACAGGACTGGATGGGGATTATGATACTGGGCAGTACTTACTCTAGCAAATAGGTAGCAGAGCCCTGGCATAGGTCCTCACTTTTGCTAGGATTCTGTCCTACTCCACCATTGCTGATAAACAGGAATCCACACATCCTGGTCCAGCCCTTATTCTCAGGCCTCTCAGGGACAGTCACTCTCCGCCGCATAGTCTCTTCTCCACATAGTCGGTGTTTTCCTCTGCCTTGCAGGTGACTTCATCTGCACTTACCAAAACTGTCACCCCTCTTAGTAGTCCTCAAAAGACAAGACTTCAAGGAGAGTTAATATTCTCAGAGTTCACCAGAAATACCTGTTTCCAAGGTCAAGACCCACCTGAGAAAGGTCTTCATATACCCTGTCTATGCTTATGTTGTGTTTTTATAACACAAAATATTTTAACGATGTTTTAATTTAGTTGTGTATTGATAGTCTCTGTCCATCTCTCAGGTTTTTGTTTCCTGAGAGAAAAAATTGCATTCTGTAATTTTTTAAATTTAGAAACAACAGCAATAACAACTTGAGTCGGTGACTTCTGAACCATTTTTGTTCTGATTATCACTGTAAACCTAAATGTGTGAACACTGTCAGTCGGGATAATTACCCTATGGGACTGTTAAGCAATTTAAGATGAGATAAGAAATGCCACAGGTAAAAGGTGTTACTCCACACGTGGTAGTCGTTATTATTTTTTGGGGTGAAGTGTTGGCCTCCCAAAAGGCAATGGTGTTTTAATAGAATATAAGCAACTAAATCCTAGGTTAAAGCAATGAATTCCTAATTGTGGAATTTTCCTCTTCAGTTATCAGGTGGTAAAGGCCTGTCAAGATGTATATGGAAGGAGTGAGATCCTTGAAATATTTAATACACCTGGTATAACTACCATAATTAGGTAAACCTGGGCTCATCCCTACTAGATAGTAATAGAAAATTAGAGGATAAAAGGATAGTCACAAAAATAAATAGAATACATTGAAAGCTAACTATGTACTAAACAGTGTTCTAGGAATATTTTACATTTATTAATTCATTTAAACCTCTCAACTCCCTATAAAGTAGATATTACTAATTATCTCTCTTTCACAAAAAGGAAATCTGAATCTAAGAGAGTTTTAAAAAATTGCCCAAGACCACATAATCAGAAGGAAGATTCTGAATCTGATTTTTCCTCACAGCAAAGTCCATGCATTTTCCACTCTATCACACCGGTTTTGTGTGTGTGTGTGTGTGTGTGTGTGTGTGTTGTATTATTATTTTTGAGACAGAGTCTCATTCTGTTGCCCAGGCTGGAGTTCAATGGCTCTCGGCTCACTGCAACCTCTGCCTCCCAGGTTCAAGCGATTCTTGTTTCTCAGCCTCCAGAGTAGCTGAAACTACAGGTGTGCACTTGTATTTTTTGTACAGACAGGGTTTCACCATGTTGCCCAGGCTAGTCTCGAACTCCTTTACTGACTCAATCCTCCTGCCTCCCAAAGTGCTGAGATTACAAGTGTGAGCCACCACACCCAGCCAAACATGCTGTATTTAATATCACAACAAAGTGCTGTCTGCCCTTCTCACGATGATCCTAGATATTTTTCAGCAAGTTGCATTCAGGTGGAGCAAAAGCTTTTAAATGGTGGTCAATTACACAATGATTAAATTTAATTTACCGTTATAGGTCAAAGGGAAGTGGGAAGAGTGTGATGACTGTATATTTGTCATGTTTCTAGTTATAGTGTACAACTCTGCCTGTATATCTGAGTGACTGCCAAGAGGTGAGGTCAGGGCGGAGGCCCTAGCCACATGGCACATACTATCTGCCCCCATAGCTATATTGACTTGGACAGTCATTGTGCTGGGTGGTAAAAATTCCAGTGGGCTGGGTAGGACACACTGGGGCCCTGTTTCCTCTCATCTGTACTTGAGAAATAGGCAGCATTGCATCAAATGGAAGGACCAAGAGATGAGACATCAGGAAAATATCAGAATGAAAGAGAAATGCAAGTCTCTAAAGGAAGTTCCAACTCACTTCGACACCCTGCAGTTAGCAAAAGAGGTGACAGAATCCCAAAAGGGCAGGGGAGAGATTATAGATAGCAGGCTCCTGAAGGAAAAACTAGGTATGTCCAGTAGCAGATCTGTGGAAACTATTAGAAACTGAGCTAATTGTGGACTTCTTAGCATGCCTCAGGAAATGGGAAGGAACTTTTCCCTTTTGGGCTTGTATTTTTTCCAATTTTCCTTGTTCAGGAAAGAATTAATTATTTAAGCAATGTAACTTCCTGCTATGATTTCTCAATTCCACAAAAGAGAATAATTATAGATTAATAATGGACCAAAATAGAAAACGCTAAATGTGTGTAACAGATAAGTGGGAAATGTTCTGTCTTGTAAAGCGTATTGTTTCGATGCCTGGCAACACAGGGACAATTCTCATCTATGTAGCTCTAAATGGATGTTAGAATTCACTCCTCTTTCCTACTGGTATGAATTTTCAGTCTCAGTAGGACTAAGGCTTTGACACATCCTAAACCTCGCCAGGAGTAGGAAATATTTCTCATAGCATGAATATTTTTTCTTCCTTGGACTGAGAGGCTTGTGGCCTTCCCCATGCATGATAACTGGGCACAGTTTTCAGATTGTACCTCACAGTAAAACTTAGACTTCATGCCTGTAATCCCAGCACTTTGGGAGGCCAAGGTGGGTGGATCATGAGGTCAGGAGATCAAGACCATCCTGGCCAATGTGGTGAAACCCTGTCTCTACTAAAAATACAAAAATTAGCTGGGCATGGTGGCACATGCCTGTAATTCCAGCTACTTGGGAGGCTGAGGCAGGAGAATCGCTTCAACCAGGGAGTCAGAGGTTGCAGTGAGCCGAGATCACACCACTGCACTCTAGCCTGGCAACAGAGTGAGACTCCATCTCAAAACAAACAAACAAACAAACAAAAAAAACCTTAGACTTCATGTTTTACCTATTGAAAAACTTCCATGAATTGGGTACAGTACTGAGCTAAATGTTGTATACATGTTATTTATTCAGGAAATATTTTCAGGTACTATGCTGAGTGCTAAAAGCATTGTTCTGCCTTTTAATGCTAACAATGCCTATGAAAAATATGTAGGATTCTCCTGACTTAAAAAATTTAAAACATTAGGATTCAGAAAAGTAACATGCACATGCTCCTATACTTTACATGTGACAGACTGGAATCAAATGGTTTAGCATGCTCTGACTAACTGAACTCTTAATGCCCAAGAAGCCCAGATCGGGATCTACCCCTGGGAGTCACAGCCCTCTGGAGCCAGCTTCAGAGGTGCACAGGTTCATTCTCTTCCCTGTTCACCAGTGAAATGAAGCCCAGAGCCTCCATTCCAGGCACTCTGTGCTTTCCAAAGTAACAATTACTTACTTTGACAAGATAATTTAAAGGGATTGCCAAAATAACTTACAAGAGATTGCCAGTACAACCAGCCCTCCCATATCTGGGGATTCTACATTTCCAGATTCAACCAACTGAAGAGAGAAAATATTTGGAAAAAAAAAAATTAAAATAATACAAATAAAAACAATACAACATAGCATTTATATCGTATTGGGTATTGTAAGTAATGTAGAGACCATGTAAAGTATATGGAAGGATGTGCATATGTTATACGCAAATATGCTATTTTATATCAGGGAGTTGAGCGCCCGCAGATTTTGGTATGGGGACAGGGGTCCTGGAACCAACCTCCCGTGGATAACTGAGGGACAAATGTAATCACCATCTTTTCCCAGGTGGATTTTTAACAGTGGCCTCCTGGAGACACATGCCTATGGTTTTGTCTAATTGTTAACAATTGAGATGGGTGAAGAAAGATGGCAGATAGGCACAATGGGAGGCAGATATTTCAGTAAATGCCTCTTAAATCAGATCCTTTCTAGATTCACTTTTGGCTCTGGATCTGGAAGTTGTCATCATGGCAACCCCAGAGTCCCGTTGGTTTGCCTATTGGTTGGGTGGGCCAAAGTGTCCACATATCACAAAAGAGTTCTCCAAAAATTTCTTCCCAATAACCAGGGAGATTTATATTTAAGAGCACCTTTAGCCAAACTGAAGGAAGAGGAAGTTCACAAATATGGTAATAGCTCAAGTCAATGAATTAGTGGCTTTGTGGAGGGTAATTGTTGAGACCTCCCCAGTTGACTGACCAAAACAATTCTTTGTTGGCTAGCAGAGTTAGAGAATAGAATTTTGCATAATCCAAGTATTTCATATAAGTCTTTTCTGCTGTTACTGGAGCACTAATGAGCTATTGTATTTGTGGTGATAATATTAGCTGCATAGGTAGTTCTATAAATGTGTCTGGTTAGTAATCCACAAACCTCAGTGTTTTACATTTGTAAGTAAAGAGGTCTGTCCACAGCAAAAACATTATCAGGCAATACTTTTTAGCATAAAAAATATAAAGTAAAATCAAGTTACTTCAAAGTTCTAAAGAATTAGAAGTCAATAAAACTCATAAATATTTATTTTTTAATGATTCTGGATGTATCTTAGGATACTAATATAGGATGTACATCCTAATATAGTTATGTTTACCTGTCATTTATTTTCGTGGATATATGCCAGTACTTCTACAGTAACATAACTTTTATTGGTAAAATGTTTTTTATTCTTCAAAATGAAGATTCTTTTCATAGGGTATATTCATCTATCATTTTCCATTCTTTGAATTCTAAAATAAGTCCTAACCTTATACAATCACCAGGAGTGTGTGTTAATCAGTTCTCACACTGCTTATAAAGACATACCTGAGACTGGGTAATTTATAAAGAAAAAGAGGTTTAATGGACCCACAATTCCACGTGGCTGGGAAGACCTCACAATTGTGGTGGAAAGTGACAGGCACATCTTACATGGCAGCAGGCAAGAGAGAATGAGAGCAAAGCAAAAGGGGAAACTCCTTATAAAGTCATCAGATCTAGTGAGACTTATTCACTACCATGAGAACAGTATGGGGGAAACCATCCCCATGATTCCACTATCTCCCACCAGGTCCCTCTCACAACACGTGGGAATTATGGGAGCTACAATTCAAGATGAGATTCAGGTGGGAACACAGCCAAACCATATCAGAGTGTAAACTTTCATTTTATTCCTCAATCTTCATTCCTTAAGTTTTCAACAAATAATTTGCTTTTGAAAGGATTAGGAACTTAAGTTGACTTTATAGTTATCCAGTAACCTTTTGATTTCTCCAACCAATGATTTGTAAAGCAATCTTCAGATTCAGATTTATCTTTTCCTACTTCATCTGCAATTGCTAAAGAAAGCATGAGTCCCATCACTGAGATGACAGTCTTTCTTGAACGGAGTCATGTCAAGGTCTTTTTCTATGTAAAGTAGTCATCTATTAGGCTGTCGTTGGTCTGTCAAGATGAAACTGTGTGCATTGGATCAATGTGAATGATTCTAGAACATTACACAAATATAGTATATTTCTATTCTTTGCTTGAAGCTTCCGGTTACTTAGATCTTATAGTGCTTCAAAGTATAAAAAAATGGTTAAAATACTTAAAAGTTTAAAGATGTCAGTGTCACAGTGCATAACTGGGCTTTACATGGTCAAGTACATACACACACACACACACACACACACACACACACCACTTTAAAAAATCTCTGATGTCTTATGCCATACTCAGCACCAATACCCATTACAACTCTCCCAATGTTTCCTGGCCAGGCAGGTCACCAAGATGTTTGGGACTGTGTCTTTGCACCTACTCATCCTAATATTGTGTGGGGATCAATGGGAGAGATTTTTGGCCTATTTTTAAGCCATATCAGGGGAACTTCCACTTCCTAAACTCGCTTAGACTTGGAATTTAAGTCTAGACTATAGGTCCTTCCTCCTCCTGGATGTTTTTGTTTTTAACCTTGCTAACACCTACCTATTCATTGCCCATAGCCTAGGTAGTCTTGGAAAATCCTCCATTTCCCCAGCTTCCCCCAGTGCCTCCTCAGATCTCAGTGTCACTCCTGTGTGCCTCCTTTAGGGGTTTTGTTGTTGTTGTTGTAGTTGTTACCACCTTATATTGTAAAAGTCTATTACTCAGGAAGCATTCCTCCCTCCTTTATGTGCAGAATTCCTTGACAGAAAGGACAGGTCGTGTTTACCACTGTCTTGCCTCCAATGACCAGCATAGAGCCTGGCTCTATGATCAGCTCTAAAGAAATGTTTGTTGATGGGCAAATAAACTCGAGAATCTCACACCAGAGCCAGACCAGAAGTTTCCTTCATTTCATGACTGGTTTTCACAAAAACAAGCGTTAGGGAGAATAGAAGGAAGAGCTTGCAAAATACCTTACTACTGCATTGTGAATGTGGAGTTGTAATTTTGGGGTTCTTATCCATGAAGATGGTCCTTAAAACTAAAATTCAGAATTTTAATTACCAACATAACACCATCCTTTCTTACTACTATCATTATGTTATTTTATACTATGTTTTTGATAGGACATATCTGATGGAAATACATTTCTTTTGATATTTTTATTATAACTGGTGATCTACATTCCATCCAATAGCAAATGCCTCTCAACAAAAATTATAGATACTTTTGGCAGTTGATACTCTTAGATATTATTTGTGGAAACCATAACTTAATAAATTTTAGAACAATCTTCTTTAAAACTTTTTAAATTAAACTTTGTATTTTGAGATAATTGTAGGTTCACATGCAGTTATAAGAAATAATACAAACAATACTTTTACCCAGTTTCCTCCAAAGGTAACATCTTGAAAACTACTGCACAATAATACAACTTTGATATTGACACTGATACAATCAAGATACAGAACATTTTCATCCAAGCATCCCCCATGCTTAGTCCTTTTATAGCTATATCTACTTCCTTTGCCCACCTTCACCTTAAAACCCTGGCAATAATTAACATTTTGTCATTTCAAACACATTATATAAATGGAACCATACAGTATATAACTTTCAGGTGTCAGTTCTTTCCAATCAGCATAATTCTTTGGAGATTGTTTACTTAGCATACTTCTCTGGAGATTTATCTAGGTGGTTGGGTATTAATAGTTCATTCTTTGTTATTCCTACATAGTATTTCATGCTATGAATGTTGAGTAATTTACCCATTGAAAGACACTTGGGTTATTTCTAGTTTGGGGAGATTATAAATAAAGCTGCTATAAATACTCACATACAGATTTTTGTGTAAACATACATTTTCATTTCTCTGGGATAAATGCCTCGGAATGAGTGTGATTTCTATATCTTATAGTAGTTGCATGTTTAGTGTTTTTAAGAAACTGACAAAATATTTTCCAAAATTAGATGTGCCGTTTTATATTCCCACCAGCAATATGACAGTGATTGTTTTTCTGTATCTTCACCAGCATTTGGTGGTGTTACTTTTTTTATTTTAGCCATTATGATCAGTGAATAGTGATAGCTCATTTTGGTTTTACTTTGCATTTCTTTAGTGGCTAATGATGTTGAACATCTTTTCATGGGCTTATTTGCATCTGTATATCTTCTTTAGGGAACTGTTTCTCTGTTCCTGTTGCTATTTTCTAAATAGATTGTTTTTTGACTGTTGGGTTTAAGAGTTCTTTATATATTCTTGATAGCAGTTCTTTGTCAGATATGTGATTTACAAATATTTTCTCCCAGTCCGTAGCTTGTCTTTTTAATCCTTTTTACTGTTTTTTTTTTCCACAAAGCAAAAGCTTTTAATTTTGATAAAAATAACTTTTTATGCTTAATTGGCAACCAAATACCTAAATGTCTTTTGATAGAAAAACTTGCCCTAGATATGTAAAATCATTTTTACATATTCATAGATCCATCTCCACTAACGTCATGTAAGTTTAAGCATCACAAAATAATTTGAACAGATTCCTAAATTATAAATTAGTTAACAGTTCTTTTTTGCTCAAATCTTTAGTTGTACATTTACTTCAAATAAGCATTTGTTAAAAATGTACTCTGTACTGAGGAATGAGGATACAAAACTCATAATTTGTCATTTCTTTGCTTTAGGGACTTACATTTTACTGGATTACGTCTAAATTTTTATTTGGTAGTTATATTCCAGGAAGATCATGACAGTCTTGTTTTCTAAGTCTTTTAACTGCCTTTTGATGAAAAAGAAAGATAAGTCCTTAAATTTCACCCTGAAGAAGTCAAATAAAATAACTTGTATGTGCCTTCACAAGCCACAGTCAGAACATTGTCACAATCTCGACCTTTGCTCCCCAAATCCTATTTTGCAAACCAGATGCTATTTCTTTGGACATTACAAGCTATTTTCAAAATACATCAGAACTCAATAAAACATCATAGTAGCTAAATAGCACTACAGAAAACTGTTTAATATTAAAATTATGTCTTGATTTTATAATTTTATAAAAATGAAATCTACCCTAGAGCAAAAATTATAATTAACTACTAAAAATCGAAGAAGTGATTTTTTTTTTTTTTTTTTTTTTTTTTGAGGCAGGATCTCACTCTATGGCCCAGGCTGGAGCACAGTGGTGTGATCATGGCTCACTGAAGTCTTGATCTCCTGGGCTCAAGCAATCCTCATCCTCCCACCTCAACCCCTCCAGTAGGTGGGACCACAGGTGTACCCCACCGCACCTGGTATATTAGTTTATTTTCACACTGCTATAAAGAACTACCTGAGCCTGGGTAATTTAGTAAGAAAACAGGTTTAATTGATTCACAGTTCCTCTGGGCTGGGGAGGCCTCAGGAAACTTACAGTCATAGCGGAAGGCAAAGGGGAAGCAAGACACCTCTTACAAGGTGGCAGGAGAGAGAAAGAATGAGAGGGGAACTGTCATACACTTTTAAACCATCAGATCTCGTGAGAGCTCACTGTCATGAGAACAGGAAGGGGGAATTCCACTTCCCATGATTCAGTCATCTCCCACCAGGCACCTCCCCTGACATGTGGAGACTACAATTGTAGATGAGATTTGGATGTGTACACAGAGTCAAACCATATCACCTGGCTAATTTTCTTTTCTTTTCTTTTCTTTTTTTGGTAGATATGGAATCTCACTATGTTTTGTTTCCCTAGCTGGTCTTGAACTCCTGGACTCAAGTGATCTGCCCACCTCGGCCTCCCAAAATGCTGGGATTACAGGTGTGAGCCAATATACCCAGCCAAGAAGTGATTTGTATAATGGCAGGATTATGAATGATTGTTTCTGTGTCTTTAATTAGTTTTTAGAAACTCAGTATTTTTTATCATCATGCTATATACGATGGAGAGCAATTTTTAATTTGTGAAGGTATAAGTGAACTTGATTTGGCTGAAGATAGCAGAGAGTCATCAGTCAAACTTATTGATGACTAAGTGTCCACAGGATAAAACTTCATCATAGTTGTTTCCATGGTGATGAATTATGATGTCACAAACTCATCAAGACTGTGACTCAATGAACCATCTGGACAGAGAATGAAAGGCAGTAGTTCACCAACATGTATGCCATCTTTGTATTATATGTTATTATTAATTAAAAAGAAGGGCTGAGTATTTCTCTCATTGAGATTACATGAAGATATTACGTATATTCAGACTTGTCGGAACAAGACTATGCTGGTTTTAAATTGAAGGTTTTCACAAAGCAAAAAATTGAGAAACAGAATTTGACTTAGAATTGTGTATTCATTAGAAAAGATCTTTTTTTCTCATATTCTGAAAAGCACACTGATTAATTACAGTTAAATTCAGGCAAATTTGGCAAATTTTCATCCGTATACTTATTCTTTTATTAGTTAGTAGCCTCACTTTTCCGTTTTAGATATTGGCATTAAATATGTAAAAAAGATCTTAGTGCTCTCATGCTCAGAGATTAAGAAAATAGTTATAGATTTGAAATTAGGCACTTTCCCTGATAGTTTTTGTTGGTACATGCTTTAAGTTATGTTTCTATGAACAACCAGATGCAAATGTCCTGGCAGTCATCCTGCCTGCTTGCTGTTTGTACCATCTCCGTGGTAGCAACAATCCAAGCTGCTGGAAGCACAGACTGAGCTCTATGAGTCAATTATTTTATATACCTGGGAACGTGCAAGCCTTCCTGTCACTCTTTGATATCAATATGTAGACAGTTTGCAGCCTAGGCAACATGGTGAGACCCTATCTCCAAAATTTCCAAAAATTAGCCACCAGGTGTGGTGGTGCATGCCTGTAGTCCTAGCTACCCTGAAGGCTGAGGCAGAAGGATCCCTCAACCCCAGGAGTTTGAGGCTGCAGTGAGCTAGGATCGCACCACTGCACTCCAGTCTGGGAGATGTAGTGAGACACTGTCTTTAAAATAATAATAATAATTTTAAAACTTCAAAAATATCTAGACAATTTCTCTGCTTTGAAGCCTCTTCAAAGATCTCAAAGAGAAGCTTTACTTTGGAGTCCCAACAGAGGCCATTCAAAAACTCAGCCTGGTTTTTCAACAATAAATTAGAAATGTAATACTAACAGTGGGTGCCAAGCATCAGGGAAAGGACATGACTGACCTTGAGTTCTAGACTAGATTTTACCAGTTTCTGACCTTCAACTCTGGTACTCGATTTTCTCATAAAAGTGAGGAAATATCTTAACCGTATCACAGAATTGATGTGAGAATTCAAAACAAAGCATTTTTAAAGCTCCTAGGTTAGTGATTGGTATAAGGTCAGTGCTTCACAAATGATAGTTATTTTTTTTTCCATTCAAAATACAGATCAAAAAGACCTTTCTCACTAACATGTCATGCAGATAAGGATTAATCTGGTTTTCTATTCCTGAAACATACGGAAGGTGACTTCTTTCTCCATCATTTCCATCTGACTACCATCTGGGAGAACACACAGCTGCTACACATCTGGTGCAACACAGGCAGATGTAGCTGTCCAGAGGGAGGAGAGTGTTTGCTTTTCTCCACCTAAACACTGACCCTCTTCTGCATAGATTCAAAGACTGTCTTCCTTCTGCAGGTTTACCTGAGTCTGGACTCAAAGAATTACCTTCATTATGAGCTAAAGGAAGTCAGGCCCATTCTTCTCCTGCCTGGCCCCTCTGGCTCTTTGGCACTTCCCACATCCTCCTCATTTGGAAAGGCTTCATCATTTTCTGGTTCACAAAGCAGCTCTGTTGTTGCTTATTTCCACTACAGGGAAAAGGTGAAACGCTTCCCTCGGGGCGCGGAACAATGGAAGTCCCTGGAAGGAAAGTCTTGAAAGAGAAACCCAAGTGGCTTCTGAGATATTCCAAAGTCCAGTTGTTTTCCCTTTTTAAAAATTTTCAGAAAAATTTTAAGATGCTCTTTGATGCCATTTCATAAAGCCTGTGATTGGGTCAAAAGTCTTAGTTCACCATGTACCACAAATAGTGTACTCTATATAACGTACGCTTGACTAAGAAAAAATAAAGATTTAGAAATAGATGTATTGAGGACATGCCATTAAAAGCAGGCTCTATTGAATCAACTGTTTTTCAGAATACTGTCAAGCTAACCTTGAACTAGTCTAATTAAGGTAGACAGTGGATTCCAAACTTGGGAAAAAGTGAGTCTAGTTAAATAACTACCCAAGGAAGAAGTGTTGGATACAACAACTATGAGTATCTCAGAAAGTATGTCTTTTTTTTTTTTTTTTTTTTTTGAGTCAGGGTCTTGCTCTATCACCCAGGCTGGAGTGCAGTGACATAATTATAACTCACCACATTGCAACCTTGATCCCCTGGGTTCGAGCCATTCTTCTATCCAAGCCTCCCAAGTAGATAGGAGTACAAGTAAGTGCCACCATGCCCAGCTAATTTTTTCTTAATTTCATTTTTGTAGAGATAGGATTTCCCAGGCTGGTATCAAACTCTCTAACTTCCTGGCCTCAAGCAGTGCTCCCCCCTTGGCTTCCCAAAGTGCTGGCATTATAGGTATGAGGCACCACACCCAGCCTGGGTGTCTATCTTTATGCTAAATGTCCAAGCCTTTCCATTTATCTTTTGCCTCTTCATAAAACTTGGCTGAGCGTTTATCAGGTTATTCACATCTTTCATTCCAGGCAAGTGGTAAACTTAGTAATATACTTCCTCTGGTGACAACGGGCAAAGGACTAGAAGCATAAGTAAAGAAATAGTAGAGTGGAATAAGTGGATTTTGACATGCAAAAAGATGCAACAAGGTGACCCTCGTTAAGAAATAGACTCAGAGAGCTTGACCATGGAAGGATGCTAGGACAAGTGGCAGCTAAGGCAGAAAGACAGCCATGGTTCCAGATGTCTGGGGAAACAATGGAAGGGCAGATATTACGAAGTTTTCCATTTTGTACCAGAAGTGTCTGTACGAACACAAACTTCTAGTAAGTGTTCTTATTGTTCTGTGGGCTGATGTACATTTTTCTCCCACAATAGGCATTAGCAATCTATATATTATTTACCAAGCCTTCCTAGATAGAAGCATTTATGATTTTTTTTGTATAAATATCTTGCATTTACTAGAAAATCATGCTTTTCCAGAATGCATTTCTATTACAAAGTTTCTTAAAGTGAGAAAAAAAATGTATGGCTTTAGAAAAATCCTAGTGATTTTTTGACAGTATAGTCTGTATTGTGTGTTCTTGTCTTGGATCAATATCAATGGCACAATGCTTTGATAGTGTCTGAAGATTAAGATATGCAATACAATTTCCTCCCTTCCCTTCCTTCCTTCCTTCCTTCCTTCCTTCCTTCCTTCCTTCCTTCCTTCCTTCCTTCCTTCCTTCCTTCCTTCCTTCCTTCCTTCCTTCTTTCTTTCTTTCTTCCTCCCTCCCTCCCTCCTTCCTTCCTTCTTTCCTTCCTTCCTTCCCTTCTTCTTCTTTTCTTTCTTTCTTTCCTTCCTTCTTTCTTCCTCCCTCCCTCCTTCCTTCCTTCCTACTTTCCTTCCTTCCCTTCTTCTTTCCTTCCCTCCCTTCCTTCCTTCCTTCCTTCCTTCCTTCCTTCCTTCCTTCCTTCCTTCCTTCCTTCCTTTCTTTCTCTCTCTCTCTCTCTCTCTTTCTTTCTTTCTTTCTTTCTTTCTTTCTTTCTTTCTTTCTTTCTTTCTTTCTTTCTTTCTTTCTTTCTTTCTTTCTTTCTTTTCTTTCTCCTTGAGATAGAGTCTCTCACTTTGTCACCCAGGCAGAAGGGCAGTGGCACTATCATATGTCACTGCCACCTCAAATTCCTGGGCTCAAGGGATCCTCCCGCCTCAGCCTCTCAAGTAGCGGGGACTATAGGTGTGCTCCTCCATATGCAGTTAATTGTAGTTTTTTTGTTTTCGGGGTTTTTTTTGTAGAGACTTTGTTGCCTAGGCTGGTCTCAAACTCCTGGGCTCAAGCAATCCTCCCGGTGCAACCTCCCAAAGTGCTGGGATTATAGGAGTGAGCTACTGTGCCCAGCCCAATACCATTTTCTTATGTTTCCCATATATGCATCATTTTGCTTGCATGCAATTCTTAATAGATGTAACATGTTTTAATCACCTATTTTTATACTTTGTAGAAGAGCCAAGGTAACATGAACTAAATCATTAAAGCAGTTGACTGGTTAGTGGATTGTGATACGATTCAGGCATTTCCCAAAGGGGGAACCCGTATTTTGGTAATCCCAGGCATTTTAATTGTATTTTTCTGTCCATTCCCCAATGCCACAATGAGGAACAGCATTCTTTCCTGGAAAGTCCCACAATTTTGTCAAAAGTGGAAGAGTTGCCTTTGACGAATACAAACCCAGCAATAAAGAAGAGCAGGTCTAACAAATGAGGCCACCTTGGAAAATGTCATTTTGCCCCTTTGAGCCTTGCCCGTCTTACCTTTGGAGGAGGAGACGGGCCTGAATCACCTCAAAGAGCCCCAATAGCTTTACATGTCTGTGACTGATTTTTCTCCGGAGCAAGATCAAACAAAACTGTATTTCCTAGCTGCTGCCCTTACATGTAGTGGTGATTCACAGAGAATTTGGGGAGGAAAGTAGCCATTATGGGATGCTTTGCAAAAGGCAATACCAAGATTGATCATCACCTGAGAGTGACACACTATAGTTGTTCATCTGTATCCATGACAGATTGGTCCCAGGACCCCTTGCAGATACCAAAATCCACAGATGCTCATGTCCTTCATGTAAAATGGCATAGTATTTGTATACAGCCTATGTATATCCCCCTGAATACTTTAAATCATCTCTAGATTACTTATAATACCTAGAGTTACATAAATGCTATAGAAAGTATTGTTATACTGTATTTTCAAATTTACGTTAGTTTGTTGTTGTTGTTGTTGTTTTTTTTCCCCAAATATCTCTTTATCCATGGTTGGTTGAATCCACGGATGCAGAACCCATGGATATGGAGAGCTGACTGTAATAGTCAAAGACAAGAGTGGCTGGTGGTAAGCACACCATCTGTCCACAAGTGAATTTCCCCTAAGAATCCTGCTGGTACATTTCTTCGTTTCTTGAGATTATTGAACCACGTGATTTGCCTCACTGATTATTTCACCTTCTGGGTGACATGGGCTCTGAATGTGCAGTTCAAGGCCTAAATATTAGCCCTGATTCAAAATGAACATTAACCAAAAAACAAACAATGATACTGGCCAACTAACTTCTCTCACTTCTGTCCTCCCTTTTCTTTAATTCATTCCTTACCTGTTTAGAAGAGCTGAGGTTCATTTTTATCTTCTTCTTATGACAGCCAGAATTGTCATCTATTAAGATTAAGTAAGGAAGACATAATTGATATTCACGAACCACCCCAGGATTTATCAGAAGTGCGGGTGTTTCATACGGATTACTAATTGCCTAAAATTTGGCTCTAAGCACCTGAAGATCACTAGACAGGAGAGAAGAGTTAGCTTTGTTGTACATGAGAAGAGACTGTGGGCTGTGGAGTGGGGATGTTTGCCGAGAAGTCTGCTTTGGTCTTTGGTACTAGCAGTTTTCCTTCCATATGGTTAACAAGGCAAACATTTTTATTCTTATATCCCCAGAATAAGGGCTTGAAAGGAAACAAAATCTCAAATAAATGGACTAATTTGTTGAATTCTGGACTACACCTCAGTTTATTTAAAGCAGCTTTAACAACTATCTCTGGAGCTCATAACACATATAGAGCACTATTTGTGTCACACAAAACCTTGAAATCAAAATTGCCACAGACCAAATCCAATCTGAAATGGCATTTCATTCAACGGCAGCTTTGTGTCACAAGAACCTGCCTCTGTTTTCCTAACATGGGTATGGTGCCTATTCAAAAGCAGCCGAGTGATTTACTTATTTTTTCATTATGCTTGTGGATTTGCATAGATTCCAAAGGGGCATCTTCTGGGAGGTCTAAGAGTTTATAGAAAGACTAATTTCCTGACTGGGCATGATGGCTCATGCTTGTAATCCCATCACTTTGGGAGGCCAAGGCAGGAAGATCACTTGAGACCAGGAGTTCGAGACCAGCCTGGCCAACATGGTGAAATCCTGTCTCTACTAAAACTACAAAAATTAGCTGTGTGTGGTGGCGCGTGCCTGTAATCCCAGCTACTTGGGAGACTAAGGCACAAGAATTGCTTGAACCAGAGAGGTGGAGATTGCAGTGAGCCAAGATTGAGCCTCTGTACTCCAACCTGTACTCCTCTGTCTTAAAAAAAAAAAAAAAAAAAGGAAGAAGATTGATTTCCTGTAGACAGAAGGAGTGTTTATATTGGCAGCAGCAATGCAGATCAAAACTTTGGGGTCACCCTCTTGAATATCTTATTTGTATTTCTTCTTGGGTTACTAGAGTCGAGGAGAAAAATGAGTAAAAGGCTTAAGAGGATTCTCATTTCCATGCAAAGCTCCTCCACACTCCTGGGAAAAGGTTAAGATCAGGAAGGAAGGTGAGACAATATAAACCTCAGCACTATTCAGTAAGATAGCCATGGGGGAAAATATGGTATATTTTTCTTAATACATATCCAAGGACATGTAGCGCTCAGAAAACTAAAATACTTTTATTTTATTTTTTTTATTTTTATATTTTGAGACAGAGTCTCACACTGTCGTGTGGGCTGGAGTGCAGTGGCTCAATCTCAGCTCACTGCAACCTCCACCTCCCAGGTTCAAGTGATTCTCCTTGCCTCAGTCTCCCACGTAGCTAGGATTACAGGCACCCACCACTACACCCGGCTAATTTTTTTTTGTATTTTTAGTAGAGATGGGGTTTCACTATGTTGGCCAGGCTCGTCTGACCTCCTGACCTTGTGATCCACCTGCATCGGCCTCCCAAAGTGCTGGGATTACAGGCATAAGCCACCGTGCCCGGCCCTGAAATACCTTTAATAAGGTTGTCTCATCCTTCTCTCGGTTTTTCAATGGAAAAGATATAGCAAGTCCCTCTGAAACGCTTCTGCAAAATAACAATGAAGCTAATCACCATGGGAAACATTTATATCATATGTAGTTACATAAAGAGGAAATTGATAATCTTGGGACATCAGCGTACTAGAAGAGCAAGAGACATGTTTGATTCTATTATATTCTCTTAGTCAGCAATTTTTAATTTTTGCTTAAAGGAAACTGAAAAAAAAAACGTGGGTGCAGTGGCTCCCAACTCTAATCCCAGCATTTTGGGAAGTTGAGGAGGGAGCATTGCTTCAGTCCAAGAGTTTGAGGCCAGCATGGGCAACATAGTGAGACGCCATCTCTACAAAAAATATTTTTTAAAATTAGCCCAGCATGGTGGTGCCTGCCTGTAGTTCCAGCTATTTGGTGGACTGAGGTGGGAGGATCGCTTGAACCAGGGAGGTCAAGGCTGCACCCCAGCCTGGGTGACAAAGCCAGACCCTGTGTCAAAAAAAAATAATAATGTGTAAGGCAGCAGTTGTTCTATAATGCATTGTATGGTAAAAGGAAGGATTACTTTCTTACTATAACACCTTGTGATAACTTTTTCCAAAGTGTCAATCTTAGGGGTTGAAATTTTTATAGGTAATCATTAACTTTAGTAGAACATTATTTTAAAGTTTAGGTAATTCATCAGAGCATATTACTCTGACTTTCCTAAGCTAATTTAGTTACATATGTTCACTTCAGTTTGAGTCTCTACTAAATTTTAACATGAACAAAATATTATATGCAACACCATAGAAGCAATTGTTAAATCATTGTTACTTTTAATATCACCTAAATCTAAGCTAAGGAAATGCGTTTATTTTTATCACCAACTGACGTAGGTGTACCCACATGGACAGAAAACAATGTAAACCACCAAAAAGACTTGAAAATTCCCTACTCAAGACTTCTTTTGCCAATGACTAATGTTTAATGCTATTTGCTAGAGATTCTGGTGCCAGGAGGATTTCTAACCAGGTTATTTTATCAATAGGAATAAAATATCGAGGGCTTAAATTAGTGTAATCTCTCAAGATCTTGAATTTGACATTTTCATAATTTTTACTTAATCATAGCTCCTGGGGATTGGAATTGCTTTTTTAGCTGGCCCGAGTCTGGGAGGAGGATCCAAAGTCTCTAAGTTGTTTTATTTTATTTCTTTTTACCCCCTAAAGCACTGGAAATGGTTGGCCCTGATGTGCTCCTAAGGTAACCGCAAGATGAGGCAAAACAGGATTGAGATGAAAACCAAGCTCACCCACATCCTACGTCAATTAGCTATTTTTTTTCTGTGTAAACAATGGGAGGGAGGTGGGTTGTAGCTTTTATGGTAGAGGTTCCTCTGCACCTCCTGACTCCCCCAGGGCTCCCCTCTGCCACTGCCTTCAGCCCAAATATAAGCTGACAACAAAATGTTTCTTCAAAGTGCTCATTGTTTACTCTACTCTGGTTTCTTCTTAAAGGTCATCATCATGTTGAATTATCTTGAGAAAATCCTCTGAAGTGTGTGTGTGTATGTGTGTGAGTATGTGTGTGTGTGTGTGTGTGTTTAGGAAGGATGTGAGGAGGATTGAGAGGTGAGTCTCTGAATAACAAGTTGAAAAAAGAGTATGGAGGAAAGCGGTGTTTAAAATTGTCCAAAGCCATCAGCCCGGCATGATGGTTCACACCTCTAATCTCAACACTTGGAGAGGCTGAGGTGGGAAAACTGCTTGAGCTCAGGAGTTTGAGACCAGCCTGGGCAACATCGTGAAACCCCGTCTCTACAAAAAAATACAAAACTTAGCTGGGCATGCTGGTGCCTGCCTGCAGTCCCAGATACTCAGGAGGCTGAGATGGGAGAATCGCTTGAGCCTAGGAGGTTAAGGCTGCAATGAGATGTGAGTGTGCCACAATACTCTAACCTGGGCAACAGAGCAAGATCCTGTCTCAAATAATAATAATATATATTTAAAAATAGTGAAATCAGTTGTTGATAGAACTGAAGTGTGTCAGGTTTAGTGGGGACTGTGGTTGTCTCTCCAGCCAAAAAAAAAAAAACAAAAGCAAAAAAATAACAACAACAACAAAAACAACTCCAAAATTGCTGTTGCTCCATTTATTTCAGGTGTAAGGCTTCTTTGAGATTTAAAAAACAATATAACCATTTACAATGTACTTTGTTGGACCTGAGCATAGGAAAATTCATTCATTCATTTATTCATTGAGTACCCGTTATATGCCAGGCAATGCAGTGGGCACCATCAAAGATGAATAAGCTAGGTTCTAAAATTCATAGTCTAACAGAAGAAACATGAAAGCAAAGAGTGGAAATATACTGTGACAATACATATTTGGATATACTGGTATTAAAAAGTAAGGATTTTTTAGCTAAATCTTTTTTGTTTATTTTTTAAAAAATCATCTATCAACTTCATGCATATCTATTAACACACCTTGCATATATTCAGCTAAATCTTAAAGTATGAGAAGAAACGTACCATTCACAAAAGGGAAGAGGGAACCAGTGCATCAGATACAACCTATGCAATCGTGCAGATTTATGGCAGAGCACAGGATATTTGGGGATTGGCAGGCTTTTCAAAATGGCTGGCACATAAAGTTCCGGGATGGGAATGGGCTGGCAAGAGAAGAGATCATTGGAGCCAAATTAACTGAACTGTGATTGAATTTTAGATATGATAGTATCTATAGGAAACCTGGCAACCTAGTGGGCAGGTGACTATGATAGAGCAAAGATAGAATCTTCAGGCCTTCAGGGGACTAAGCAGGAATAGAATAATTTTATTGAGCACTTTAAGTGGACATTATGATAGATTATTTTACATATTTCATCTCCTTTAATTTATACCACAACCCTGTGAGTGCAGGTTGATAAAGAATTAAATAAAATGCAGGTAGGGTAGCAGCACCTGTAGTGCTAGCTGTTTGGGAGGCTGAGGCGAGACCATTGCTTGAGGCCAGGAGTTCAAGGCTGCAGTTCACAATGGTTGTGTCTGTGAATAGCCACTGCACTCCAGTCTGGGCGACAGAGTGAGATCTCATTTCTTCAAAAAAAAAAAAAAAAAAAAAAAAAGAGACAGGGTCTCACTCTGTCACCCAGGCTGGAGTGCAGTGATGCAATTACAGCTCACTGCAGCCTTAACCCCTAGGCTCAAACAATCCTCCCACCTCAGCCTCCCGAATAGCTTGGACTACAGGTGCATGCCACCACACCTGGTTATTTTTTGTATTTTTTGTAGAGATGGAGTTTCACCATGTTGCGCAGGCTGGTCTCGAACTCCTAGGCTCAATTGATCCTCCTGCTTCCACCTTCCAAAGTGCTGAGATTATAGATGTGAACCACTGCACCTGGGCTAGAAATTATTTGATAATAAATAAATGAAGGCATAATCCAAGAAAGAGCATAGAAGAGTCTCTTAAACCTTCGTTTTAAGCTATGAGCCAGGAAAGAGATGGTGGCAAGGGTGGGATGGTTGCAGTGCTTTTTTGTTCACTAATCTCAGGCCTGTGTGTTCTGAGCTAAAGAAAAGTCAGTTGGCAAGAAAGGAGAGAGGAAGCTTCCCAGAACCATTTGAAGAAAAATTTGTAAAGTCTTCTCCCAGGGAGTTGCCCTCAACTACCTTTTAACAAAAATGGAGAAAAAGAAAAAAAAAAACAGAAAGGAATATATAGATATACACATCTTTGACCTTTTAAACTATGATATCTCCTAGTATTATTTCATATATGGATAATAATTATAATTTTTCTCAAACTTGGCAGAAGTGGAACATTGTGGGAAATAATATGGGAGTGCACATTTGAATTTCTGTTGGACTTTGCAGCAAAAATCTCTTTTCTAATTTTCTCTTTCAATCTCACTGTCAGAGCCATCTGATTGTTTGATAACATGATTCTTTTTGCCCAGCCCTTGTTATCTTCCCTCCTGCCCTAGTAACCATGACCTAGGCTCCACTCATTTCTACCTAGGAACCTGGATGCACTGCTTTGCACTATTGCCTCCTGGTAAAACAGAGCAATGAGAAAGGAAACGGGAGCCCAAATTCAGAGCCTTCCTTCCCAGCACAAGAATGAGGAGATGCCCTTTTTTTCCCAGGAAGGGGGATTCTTCCCTCTCTCTTCAATAATTGTCTTTATCACTCTCATGTTGTAACCAGTCTTTATTGTCCCCGCCACAACCACCAAATTTCATGTGCTTCTGGCAGTCAAATCAGGAAATTCAAGGACACAACTGCTCTGGCTTCATAAAGACAAGGATCAAATTGTTTGAGTTGCTGATAGCAAGTCTTTGCTTCTTGATCCTCCATGCCTCCTCAAGCT
Organism: Papio anubis; assembly: GCF_008728515.1. Classification (NCBI taxonomy): domain Eukaryota; kingdom Metazoa; phylum Chordata; class Mammalia; order Primates; family Cercopithecidae; genus Papio; species Papio anubis. The sequence continues at coordinate 30,745,318 of NC_044983.1, forward strand.
TTTTTGGCTGAACTTTTAGCTTTGGAACAGGGTCTCTGGAAAATACTTCTTAATATCCTTAAATTATAATTCTGATGTTTGCCTTGTTTCATTTTGTTTATTTGGGGAGGATAAAGTTTAGGTGTTCACCCATCACACTCATTTCCTTCTATTTTTTAGACAAGGTCTTGCTCTGTCGCCCAGGCTGGAGTGCAGTGGTATGATGTTGGCTCACTGCAACCTCCACCTCCCAGGTTCAAGCGATTCTCCCACCTCAGCCTCCCAAGTAGCAGGGATCACAGGCCTGTGCTACCATGCCCCACTACTTTTTTGTCTTTTTTGGTAGAGGAGGAGTTTCATCATGTTGGCCAGGCTGGTCTTAAACTCCTGACCTCAAGTGATCTGCCTGCCTCGGCCTCCTGAAGTGCTGGGATTGCAGGTGTGAGTCACCGCACCCAGCCCTAATTTCCTTCTAATCAAATCATTCTCAAAAATAAACATTTAATTGACCATCTACTACAATGATAACAAGACAATGTTTGCCTTAAATAAGCTCTAAATCTAGTTGGAGGGATAACACATACAGAATGGACTGGTAATAAAAAGTGGGCTTTGCTTGGTGCTACAATTGTGACGTGAACTAAAGAGGGAGTGTTTTGGACTGACTTTGAGTTGGGGAGGCTTTATGGAGGAGGTGACATTTGAGTTGGGCCCTAAGTTGTATTTTATGAAATAAAAAAAGAGGAAGTGCATTCCAAGATGAGAAGACAGTATAAATAAAGGTACAGAGGCATGGAAGGTAATTTATTGGCCAAAGGATAGCAAAAAGTACAGAACCACTAAAGTCTAGAGCACATAGGCTAGAGGCTAGAATAAGTGAGAAATAGCTAATCCTAGAAAGAAAATTGGGGCTTAATTGTAAAAACTTTTGCATGCTATACTAAGAAGATTTGAGTTCACTCTCTTGGCAACTAGGAGCCATTACATGTTTCAAAAGATAGATCTGGTGGAAAAACAGAAGTACAGATGGTAATATTCTAATGTGTAAACTTCTACTGTGAGTCCAAGAGTGTATGGTATCTATCTCTGTACCGTGTTCAATATTTTGATTAGACTGTTCGAACCATGTAAGAGTAAGAAATAATAAAGTGTTTTCTCTGATACAATATTTGAATACCTGAGGTAAAAGGTATTCAATAATTGAATACCTGAGGTAAAAGGTATTCAAATATTGAATACCTTTTACCTATCAGTTCTTTCTAATTTCCCTTTAATAAGACAGAAATATCTACAAAGAGAATGATATTACAAAGAGACATCATTCCCATAGCAATCTTTTCTTGAGACAAAGAGGCTAGTAGTCCAGGTTCTGCGTAGAATATAAGCTATTTTTTCATTTTAGAATGCCACTCTACATTGATGTCTATTCTCGTTAAGTAGAAAATTCCAAGAAGTACTAGCAAAATTATGTTAATTTGTGTATGTACTGACTTCCAGACATTTGGAACCAGATTCTGAACCTGTAACTCATTTCAATCTTGCCATGACTTTGGTTTCCCAAGTCCTAGGTCTTCCTCTGAAAATTTAAAATGCTTCTGGAAATATATTTTCCATGACACTTTTGCCTCAGGAAAAAAGTCTGTGGTCAACATTGGAAGAAAAAAAAATTGAGACAACATGTATCTTGCTCCTTAACATATTCTGTATGAAATTAATGTCTTATTGACAATCTACGTATCAGAGCCTCATACACAGGAGCTATTGAAATGATGTGTCAGTTCGGAAAATCATGTTCATTATTTCTGATTCTCAACATAAACAAGCAGTAAATCACCGTATAAGGGGTGTATGCATTAGGGCCTCCCACATAAACTTCACCTCTGCATGTGTAAACATTTTCTTATTATCGCAAATAATCAACAGGAGAAGAGCAAATGCAAGTTTAGCTTTTCTCCAGAATGTTTATCATGGTTACTTTAAACTGTTTATAGGAAAGAGTGAACTATAAATGTCTTTCAGGAGGTGGGTAGGACCATATGGCTCAGAGGCTTTTCTGCAATAAAATGTTTGGTTAAATTTTAGGCAACAGACGGTCCTTCCACAGCAATTATTTGTGATTTCGAGCATCGTTGTTGATACTCAACTCCTGAAACAAATAACACCAGCCTAAAACATTTATAATAACTGAAGAAACCAGGTTGCTTTTAGCCCTGCTAGGATCCAGCTGCCCCCTCGCAACCCATCCCCAGTCAGCTGCAGCTCAGGCAAGCCCAGCCTTTCCATTCCTGCACATCAGACTGTGGTGCAGAGAAACTCACTCTGCTCTTCAAAACAAACATTGGATGTAATCCACCTCAATCTTTTCCATGTGAGGCTTTACAAATTTTAGTTTTCTCTAAGAAGATAGCCTGTATATTCAATTGCCTAGGTAAGAGTTTAATTTCTGATGCACAAAGCATATCCTGCCTTGAAAAATATCTCAGGAAAAATAAAGGCCAAAACAGTTTCATGTGGGCCTATATCAGGATTGCTGCCGAGTAAGTTGTGAAATGTTTCTGGATTTCTGAGCCATTTGGATTTCAGAATTGTGGAGGAATTACGGATCTGTGTTTTATTGTGTATTGCCAATTATTTTCCTTTCTTTCTCTTTTATGTGACGGGTAGTATTTTGATTATTTAAATCATCTTTGCAGATACATTATTAGCAGCTATGAACTTCATTTCAAGATATTTAAGATGCCTTAGAAACTTTTCTAAAAAGGATATAATAGGATTGAGAACCACTCATGTATGGCCTTTACTGTTTTGAGGTTTTTCTTTTTTGACATATATTATTTGATTAAACCCTGTGAGATAGGTCTTTACTTCGGAAAGAAGAAAACCAAATTCAAGGGCAATTAAAAACTTGTCAAATGTCTCCATTTTAGTGAGAAAAAGAATTGGCATTGGCCTAGATCTTACTCTGTGCCCAGTCCTCTTCCCATACCCTTTTTTTCCTTTTTTTGGAGGCTGCTCTCAAACTTTTGGGCTCAAGTGATCCTCCTACCTTGACCTCCCAAAGTGCTGAGATTACAGGCCTGAGCCACTATGCCTGGCCAGCTAAGGTTAATTTATTATTGAAGAAATATTTTTGTTATAAATTTAGTGTAGCCAAGTGTGCAGTGTTTAGACTATCTACAGTAATGCACATTCATGGCCTAGGCCTTCACATTCACTCACCACTCACTCACTGACTCACCAGAGCAACATCTAGTCCTATAAGCTCCATTCATGGGAAGTGCCTCACACATGTATACCATTTTTTTTTTTTGTCTTTTATTCTGTATTTTGTAATGTACATGTTCTATGTTTAGATAAGTTTAGATGTATAAACACTTATCTTTGTATTACAATTGTCTAGTGTTCAGCACAGTGACTTGATGTACAGGTTTGTAGCCTAGGAACGATAGGTTATATCATATAGCTGAGGTGTGTAGTAGACTGTACCATCTAGATTTGTATAAGTACATTCAGTGATGGAATTGCCTACTGACACATTTCTCAGAAGATATCCCCATCGTTAAGCCATCATTACTGTATTAGAAGGTAGAAAAACAAATTCGGCTCCTGAATTAGCCTACTTATATAGCATCATTGGCCAGAGGAAAATCACGTTGCTTTATGAATCCCAGTTTTCTGTAGGAATGAAATGAGGTACCATACATGATCCTACCAGCATAACACCTGCCAAATAGTGCACATTCAATACTAAACCTTCCTTTTTATACCTATAAATAAAGGATTTGTACTATATCAAGAGCTTCTCTATGTCTGAAGTTACAATAGAGTAATTCCAAATTGTCTTTCATGGAATCAAATCCCTGATGATCCCTTGATTTTCTGAGTTCTGTGTATTTCATCACAGCCCAATTTGACCCATTACTGCTAATTCAGTGTTTTTATTAGTAAATTATATTTCCAAGTTGAATCAAAACAACAGTATAGCAGGCACGGCTTAAGACACAAGATAAATAAGTTGTTGCACTCACCAGTCAAAATATTTTTTAAAAAATCAAGAAGCAATCACTGAATAGTTTTCCTTGATTTAGATACCAATTAGGTTAATGATCAAATGAGACTGATAATCAGAGCTGAGGAACTCAATCAACAGGATTGCAACATGTTTTTTTTTAAAACCTCTTGAAAGATCACATCACTACAGAATAGGGAAACCTATTTATTTATTTAGTTTGAGACAGTCTCTCTCTGTCACCCAGGCTGGAGTGCAGTGGAATGATCTCAGCTCACTGCAACCTCCACCCAAGGTTCAAGCAATTGTGCCTCAGCCTCTGAGTAGCTGGGACTACAGGCACACACCACCACACCTGGCTAATTTTTTGGATTTTTAGTAGAGATGGGTTTTCACCATGGTGGCCACGATGGTCTGAAACTCCTGACTTCAAGTGATCTGCCCGCTTGATCTCCTGAGGGAAATCTATTTATGACTAATGCTGTTCTTTTTACTGATTGTTTCATTGGCTGTCAGCCCTTAGAGGAAAACTGTTCAAACAATCTTTTATTCGTAGACCCAAGTTATTTAATTTTAGAATTATTTCCCATGTATGCACAACTGAATTTTCATCTTCATAACAAGAAAACAAATTCTTTAAGTGAAAAACAGTACATTTTATACCCTTCCTTTTCACAAAAATCTCACAATATTTTCTGACCTATGGTCTTAATAATTAGCCCTCCTGTTTGCTTGTGTTCTCTATCTTTCACAAGTGATGTGATCTTATTTTTAAAAAGGACCTGAGACAAGTAGACAGCTGACCCTAGAACAATACGGATTTGAAAAGTTTTGGTCCACCTATACACGGATATTCTCCCACCTCTGCCACTCATGAGACACCAAGCCAACCCCTCCTCCGTACCCTACTCAATCTGAAGATGACCAGGATAAAGACCGTTATGGGGGTTCGCTTCCACTTAATTATTAGTAAATATCTTTTCTCTTCCTTATGATTTTCTCTATAAGTTTCCTTTATCTAGCTTACTTTACTGTAAGAATACTGTATAGACTACATATAACATACAAACTATGCATTATCAATTATTTATGCTGCTGGTAAGGCTTCTAGTCAACAATAGGTTATTAATAGCTAAGTTTTGAGGGAGTCAAAAGGTATATGAAGATTTTCATGGGTGGTTGGACTCCCCCCGCACACAATGCCCATACTGTTCAAGGGTCAACTGTGCATCCTAATTGGTACTTGACACTGAAAGAAATTAGATCTCCTGGCCAGGCGCAGTGGCTCACACCTATAATCCCAGTACTTTGGGAGGCCGAGGAAGGTGTATCACCTGAGGTCAGGAGTTTGAGACCAGCCTGGCCAACATGGAGAAACCCCATCTCTACTAAAAATACAAAAATTAGACGGGCGTGGTGGTGGGTGCCTGTAATCCCAGCTATTCGAGAGGCTGAAGAAGGAGAATCACTTGAACCTGGGAGGCAGAGGTTGCAGTGAGATGAGATTGCATCATTGCACTCCAGCCTAAGTGACGGAATGAGACTGTCTCAAAAAAGGAAAAGAAATTATATCTCCTCTTAGAAGTTTGTCCCTCTCTTCAACTGAAACCTATCACAGTTCAACCTACATGGTAGTTTCATTCATTTGTTCATTCTGGTGCCACTTACAGAACATCTACTTTGTCAGATACTGTTCCACATACAGTAAGCAAAACACATGATCCCAGTTCACGTGAAGGGTGGTGTCCAGTCATGTATGGCCTGATTCTTTTCTGTAAAGTGCTTTCACATTTGTAGTTGGTTCCTTTCCTAGAGCACTCCTGTTTTTGCCTTCTTGTAGAAAGCAAATTATTTCTACCCAGTCACTGATTTTTTTCTCCAATTCAAACAATAGAAACTAGAATAGAGAACTCCCTTGTAATATAAAAGGAAATAGAAATCCCTATTTAGTCAATGTTTTTAAAGTTTAATATGATTCTTCTTAGTAATGACCAGCAAAAAGAAAATGTTTCTACTTTAATCTTTTCTTTTGAACTGAAATGTCCCTCTATGTCATTTACATGACAATTGGCCCGAATCTCTCTGTTACCAAGACTTGGTATTCAAAGTAAGAGGCTTCATTCAATTTCAATAAGACTTTTTGGGGGAAAGTTTTTGTTTGTTTTGTTGTGTTTTATCATAACAAAACAAGACATAGTGACCAGGAAGATGCACTTTCTAGTTAGTGCATACATATAGATGCAAATGGTTCTATGATGTGATAAAGCTTAAGTTATTCCGCAATACCTCTTCTCCATAGAAGGTTTTGGTCTTCAGCATGTAAAGCACCTCTTTTTTTTCTTTTTCCCTTTTTTTTTTTTTTTTTTTTTTTTTTTTTTTTGAGATGGAGTCTCGCTCTGTCACCAGGTCACCAGATGCAGTGGTGGGATCCTCTGCCTCCTAAAACTCCGCCTCCCAGTTCAAGCGATTCTCCTGTCTCAGCCTCCCAGTAGCTGGGATGTGGAGGCGCGGCACCACCACACCCAGCTTAATTTTCGTATTTTGGTAGCTTAGGGTTTCCACCATATGTTGGCCAGGATGCGATGATGTCAGTCTCTGACCTCATGATCCACCCACCTCGGCCTCCCAAAGTGCTGGGATTACCCAAGTGAGTCACTGCGCCCACGGCCGCCGTGGAGCACTTTAAAATACAGTGGATCGTGTAATCCATAACTATGCGCCTTGTATCCATGTATCAGAGCTTCATGTTGTACAGTTTAAATATAGACATTAAGAATAAAATAAATGAAAGTATTTTAATACACTGATCCATGTTCTGGCTATTTTTCTATAGCTTTATGTAACTTTAGCTTTTCATTCTCAAAGCATGGATCAAAGAGCTGTAAGAAGAAATTAACCAGAGACTTTATCCTGATTGTTTCACATTTCCAAAGGCAATAAATCAGTCACGGGCTGAGAGAGGAGTATTAAAGTCTACCACAACTAACATATTTCTGCCTTTTTTTCCTTTTATTTCCTATAGGTTTTGCTTTATGAATTTTGACATGATATTTTCATCATGTGTAGATATCATACCTCTTTATGCTTTCATTGCAGATGAAGTCATTTCCTAACATCACTGCTTCCTTTCCCTTCTCCCAGCAGTTATCTATGCGAAACAAATAAATGTATTTTGTGAGGTTCAGCTAATTCACATAATTAGCATTATCAAGAGGCTTACAATTATTCTGGAATTTGTGTTTGCTTATTTGTTTCCCCAAATACAGCTAAAGGGGAGGAGAGGATCACCAGATCTTACAGTAGGCAAAACTATGAATTTTTAGTAAATCTTCCTCCTAGTTTTCTATTTCACTGGCTGCTCATTCTCATTGTCCTTCACTCTTTCTCCACTGTTTAACTTCCAAATGCCAAGCATCCCTGGGAGTATTCTCTTCATTTATTACATTCACTCAAATGGTTTTAAATACCATACATATACTGATGACACCTAACATTCTAGTTCCCCTCTGTGTCTCCCTGAACTCCAGATTCAGAGGCCAACTGACTTCTGCATATGGCTGTCCAGTAGGCATCTCCAGTTGAACATCAATGAAACAAAGCTTCAGGCTTTCCCCCAACCAGCTCTTCTTCTGGTCTTGCCCATCTCAATAAATACCATGCTATCTACCCAATTATCTGAGCCAGCTATCTGGTAGTTATTCCCTTCTTTCCCTCACTGTCTTCTGATCCTCACATCCTATAAACTCTAATTCCAAATATCCCTGGAATCCTTTCAGTTTTTCCTATCTTTACTTCTTCTCCTTAGTCTAAGCTATTATACTCTGTTGCATAGTTTAGTGGTGTTTTTTAAACACTTTTTTAAAATTTTACATTTGCCTTTTCCAAAAAATTCTCCTTAGAACAGCCAGAATGATGTCTTTGATGTATGAGTTAGCCAAGTGTGGTGGCTTGCACTAGTAATCGCAGCTACTCCAGGAGGCTGAGGTGGGAGGATTGCCAGGAGTTCAAGACCAGCCTGGACAAAATAGTGAGACCCCATTTCTAATTAAAAGAAGACGACGACGACGACGAAGAAGAAGAAGGAGGAGGAGGAGGAAGAGGAGGAGGAGGAGGAGGCCGCGGCAGAGGCAGCGGCAGAGGAGGAGGAGGAGACATGAATTAGATTTTGTTGCTCCCTTGTTTAAACTCTCTATTGGCTTTTTACTTCATTTAGAATAAAATGAAACTCCCTGTCCTGACCCCTATTTGATCTTATTTCCTGTCACTTTCCCGTTGTCTATTATACCTCACAATCACTGGACCGCAGTTATTGCTGTTCCTCCAACCTGTAGGCCTTAGGGCCTTTGCAATTGCTATTTTCTATAGCTGGAACACTTTCTCCTCAAATCTGCAAAAGACTGATATCTTGTCTAGTCAGCTCTCAAATTAAATACCACACTCTCACAGTGGCCTTCTCTCGCCTCAGGCTGGTGTTGGTAGCAGTCATTGAACTTCACAGCACCTTATGTTAATGTTGTGCAGAACACTTACCACTGCCCGATATTTTACTGATATGTCTTTTGTCTGTTTCCTGCCACTCCTGCCCCTGAAATAGAAAGCAAGCTCCATCGGAGAAGAACTTTATCTGTTTGTTCACTACAGTAATTCCGGGCCTTGGAAGAGGGTTTGGCACACAGATATTGCTTAATAAACATAAGAGTGAATGAATGAAAATTGTTAGAAAACACCATCTAAAGTGAGTCAGACAATATGTCCAGCTTCTTGTGTGTGCTAATGAATGAAACTTTGTGGACTGTATATCTGTATATAACTACTTCATTTCTTACAGAGCCTTCATAGATGAAAGTAACTAGACATTTAACTTAAAAGGTGCTAGGTCATCTTCAGTTCTAGGCTGTAAGCATTAAGACTGACTGTACATGACCTGTTAAAACCATTTTCTGGGAAAGGCTCTTAAGCACCTGTCAGAATTTACAATTTGAGGGCAAACATAAATAAACTCAGATGCCTCTCAACTTCGAACATTTGATGCTTGAAAATCACCTTTATTTCACTTTTTGCTAGTCACATCTATTCATCTTTTGGTTTCAGGACCTGATTCATCAGTTTCTATAGATCCATTTATAAACTCAGTCAGCATTTTACTTTGCCAGCCTATGAGCAAAAGCAGGCAACTGAAGGCTTGGAAAAAACCCAGACAACAACAACTTGTTTTTCACTGGTTCTGCTTTCAAACAATTTCCAAGAGCACAATACAGCAAAAAGTGAGAGTTATCTATTTCTCTCTTCTTCATCCGAATACAAAATAGATTCTATTTTATTGCCTTTTTTTTTGTCTTTTGCCTCTACTTTAAGACTTATCCAAGAAAGAAAGAAAAGCCAATGACTCATTATTCTATCCATAGAGGAAAAACACATACCAGCATGAAGACTATGTCTAGATATTAAGACTATATATCTTATCAGACTGTAATTTTCATAGATCTAAAAAGTGAGAAACATATATATGTATAAAATTATGTGAGATGCAAGTTACTGAGATTTTGAATATGGGGCTCTCTCGTTTACCCTAAAATGTTCAGTGGTCTTTTTTTATTTTTTTCTCTATTATCAGTAAAATAGAACTTTCTCAATAATTCTGGCTCCTACTCTTCCAATGGGCTCAGCTTGTCTCATGATTTAATAGTACTAAAAACCTTTTCTAAAAAAAAATCCTTCTTAACAAAAGTTTAGGTATAAATAAGAAATTTCTATATTATGAAAGACTGGTTTGCAAAGAAACATTAGTATCTTCTGTATCTCATCTCAATCACAGTCTATGAAGGAAACAAAAGAAGTGCCTTCTAAAACTGCCTATTATACTACTATAGCTGTTGTCTATAAGGAAAAAGCTTGTTAGTGAGTTGTTTTCAATAGAAAACCTCAAAGATGGCTGGGCATGGTGACTCACACCTGTAATCCCAGCACTTCGGGAGGCCGAGGTGGGTGGATCACTTGAGGCCAGGAGTTTGAGACCAGCCTGGTCAACATGGAGAAACTCCGTCTCTACTAAAAATACAAAAATTAGCCAGGTGTGGTGGGGGCACCTGTAATCCCAGCTATTTGGGAGGCTGAGGCAGAAGAATTGCTTGAACCCGGGAGGCAGAGGTTGAAATGACTCGAGATCATGCCATTGCACTCTAGCCTGGCTCCAGCCAGACTCTGTCTCCAAAAAAGAAAAGAAAAGAAAAGAAAAGAAAAGAAAAGAAAAGAAATCCTCAGAGAAGATATCCTGGAACTATTTACTTTTCCCTTAATTGAGTCTGAAAACCTGTGCCCTTCCACCACTTAACAATCTAACCAACTATTGTAAAATTACCTATTCTTCTAAACCACCAAATAGATTGAATAGAGTAGCCTTAGATATCTAATAACTAAATGAAGCCCTACTTTACCTCTCTGGGCTTCAGTTTCTTCTTAATAAAATAAGAAGCTTGAACTCAAAAAGTTTTAGATGCTAAGTTCCCAAAAATCTAGTGAAGGAAGCAAAACTCTGTTTGGCACGCTGTTTCCTTGACTTAGATTTTTAGCATTTCTTTCTTCTGGTGTCAAAGTCAAACAAAATGTAGAGATGAATCTCTAAATTTACCTTTTTATTGGGGAGATAAGAGTTTCAATACAGGGCAAACACACAGACCTGATAGTCTTCTGTATGTCAAAAGAACAAAGAGAAGGTTGGAAATTTTACGAAAAGGAGAAATGCCTTGTTCTGAAAGAAATTTCATTGGCACCAGTAAAGTTTTGGGGAGCTGGCAACTTTTGATTGGTGAGTGACAACAGTGCAGTGGGTAAAACTAATCTTAGAGTCACAGCAACTGTCTTAGCAGCTATTAGATAAAAGTGATTTCAGGTTACAGCAGGCAGTTTCAGCAGCTAGGTTTGCAGAGAATTACATTCCTAGAACATGATATTTTAATATACATATCCACTGTGAAATCAATACTATAGGCAAGCAATTTAACATATTTATCACTTTCCATAGTTAACATTTTTGTGTGTAAGAGCACATAAAGTCTACTTCTTCTGCAAATTTTGAACATACAATACAATATTTTTTACTATAATCTTCCTGTTGTACATTAGATCTCTAGACACAGTGATTCTTTTTTTGAGACGGAGTTTCAGTCTTGTCATTCAGGCTGGAGTGCAGTGTCACAATCTCGGCTCACTGCAACTTCCGCCTCCTGGGTTCAAGTGATTCTCCTGCCTCAGCCTGCCAAGTAGCTGGGATTACAGGCATGCATCACCATGCCCAGCTAACTTTTATATTTTTGGTAGAGACAGGGTTTCACCGTGTTGGCCAGGCTGGTCTCGAACTCCTGGCCTCAGGTGATCCACCTGCCTTGGTCTCCCAAAGTTCTTGGATTACAGGAGTGAGCCACTATACCCCACCTAGACATACTGATTCTACATGATTACAAGTTTATTCCCTCATCTACTTTGCATTTTCTCCTCTCCCTGCCCCCACAAACTACCATTCTACTCTCTATTTCTATGTATTTGATTTTTTTAAAAGATGCTACATATAAGTAAGATCATGCAGTAGTTTTGTTTCTGTGTCTGGCTTATAGTTCACTTAGCAGGTTCATTCGTGTTGTTGCAAATGGTAGAATCTCCTTTTTAGGCTGGATAATTATTCCATCGTGTATCTATACCACAATTTCTTCACCAGTTCATCTGTTAATGGATTCTTAGGTTGTTTCCATATCTTGGCTATTGTGAGTAATGCTGCAATGAACGTAAGAGTGCGGATATCTCCATGAGGTGTTTACTTCATTTCCTGTGGGCATACCCAGAAGAGGGATTGCTGGGTCTTATGGTAGTGGAATTTTTAATTTGTGAGGGAAACCTTTAGACTATTTTCCATAATGGCTATAACAATTTGCATTCCCTCCTAAAGTGGACAAGGGTTCCCTTTATTCTACACTCTCACCAATACTTGTTATCTCTTGACTTTTTAATACCAGTCGATATAACTTTAAATCTACCTGGCCTGATAATAAATCATGAATAGGGAAAATTATATTAATACTTAGAATTCTGGCTGGGTGCAGTGGCTTATGCCTGTTTCCCCAGCACTTTGGGAGGCTTAGATGGGAGGATCACTTGAGCCAAGAGTTTGAGACCAGCCAGGGCAACATAGTGAGACCTCGTCTCTCTAAAACGTAAAAAATTATCCTAGTCTGGTGGCACATGCCTGTAGTCCCAGCTACTCAGGAGGCTGAGGTGTGAAGATCGCTTGAGGGCAAGAGGTCAAGGGTGCAGTGAGCCACGATTGTACCACTGTACTCTAGCCTGGGTAACAAAGCAAGACCATCTTCCAAAAAAAAAAAAAAAAAAAAAAAAAAAGAATGGTGTTTTTACATTATTTTCACATATATTCCATAATTTAAACTTTTCACCCCCCTCCCCCACCCCACCATGATGTCGTCAACACAGAACTGTTTTCTAGATTAGGAAACTGAGAATAGGGATTTTAAGTATCTCGCTCCTAGATTAGGACTGCATCCAGGTTTCAGAATCTCAATCCAGCACTCTTTCACATAGTCACAGCACTACTCCATCTCTAATCCAGTGATGACACAGAACAAAATTAACGTGCTTGTCCAAAATCCCAGAGTTCATGAACACAGAGATGTTAATGCTCCTGTAGCTCATACTGCAAATAGAATGTGAGAGCTTGTTTCATTTTTCATTTAGAAAATGTATGAGATGTTCTTTTCTTTTTGAAGGGGTTCTGTCACTAACAGGTTGCATTACTTGTTCAACCGTTATATCCGAATCTGCCCAGACCATGTTTTTTTTTTTTTTTTTTTTTTTTTAAATACTGTCATTAAACCAGAACTTATGGATATCTATGTCATTTCCAGCTATAAAATTCTAGAATCTTGGGGATTTTACCTGTTTATTTCTTATTTTATTTTATTATTATTTTTTTAATCAAAAGCCTTATCACAGGTAAAATGGTAATCTAAGCAAGAATAAGGTCTGTCATGATTTATGAAGCATGGAAATTCACCTGTGGCCGGGCGCAGTGGCTCATATCTGTAATCCCAGCACTTTGGGAGGCCGAGGTGGGTGGATCACGTGAGGCCAGGAGTTCGAGACCAGCCTGGCCAACATGGTGAAACCCCATCTCTACTAAAAATACAAGAATTAGCTAGGCGTGGCGGTGTGTGCCTGTAGTCCCAGCTACTGAGGAGGCTGAAGCAAGAGAATCACTTGAATCTGGGAGGCAGAGGTTGCAGTCTTTAGCATGGGTGACAGAGTGAGATTCTGTCTCAAAACAACAACCAAAAAAAAAAAGAAAGAAAGAAAAAGAAAAAAAAATGACAAAGCAATGATAGAAACATAATAGAAACTTTAAATGATTCTGAGCCTTGAGAGCAATGTGGCTATGCAACCCGGGAAATTCACCTGCCCATGAATAGTCTCTCTGTAATTAATAACAAAGTCTTACAAGACAGTCCTTGCCATCATATCATAAACCTACATTGCTTCTTTTTGTTCATAGGAAGAGGGTTTCATGCTGTGTCATAGCTGTAGGATTTAGCCTAAATGCTCAATGAGTTTGATGCCCCCTTGAACAAGCCTGCTTGTTTAAGAAAATAGTTTTTGGGTATTCATGGTTTATTGCTGACTATTAACTTTCTCAAAATGGTGAGAGTGCTAAAGTCAAAGGGGAATTTATTAACAACTTTATTTCTGAGAGGATATGACAACAACAAAGACATTAATAAAAAACACCAGCAAGCTTTCTGACAATATGTATTAAAATTTTCAAAGGCACTTATACCCTCGAATCCAGCAGTTATTATTTTGGGAAATTGCTCTAAGAATATTATCTTTTTATACCAAGCATTTTCTGAACAGAAATATTAAGGAAATTTTCATTTATGAAAAGTTCCAACATTATGGAAATGGTGATATAAAATACAGCATAAATAGTTCTTTGGTATTTTACAGTCATGTAATCATGTAATCATGGAGAGAAATACTTCAGATAAATTAACATAATAAACCACAATACAAAAAAAGTATATTTACAATAGAAAAAAAGTTAAAAAGTGTGTTAGCAATACAAATAAACAAATACAAGAAGGATCAATCACAACAATACTACAGTGATGAGCCTTCAGATAATTTTCACTATTTTTCTTGATACTTCTGTATGTTCAAAATTTTAGCTGATGAGCCTGTAATCCCAGCACTTTGGGAGGCCGAGGTGGGCTGATCGCTTGAGCTCAGTAGTTCAAGACCAAACTAGGCAACATGGCAAGACTCCATCTCTACAAATAATACATACATACACACACATATACATACATACACACACACATACATAAGTAAGTAAGTCAATTAGCCAGGCATAGTGGCATGTTCCTGTAGTTCCAGCTACTTGGATGGCTAAGACAGGAGGACTGCTTGAGCCCAGGAGATCGAGGCTGCAGTGAGCCATATTTATACCCCTGCAATCCAGCTTGAGTGACAGAGTGAGACCCTATCTCAAAAAACAAAATTTCACTGATGATAATAAAATTACCTTAACATTAAAAAAAATCCAGTGCCTGGATGATCATCCAGTAGCATCTAAAAGTGCATTTGAATATATATCCAGGTTCTGATGCAGCACTTATGCTTGTTATGTGACAAAAAGAAATCACCTAACTGCTTTGGGCTTCCATTTCTTCAAAGTAAAATGAAGTGGTTAAACAGGATTGCTCCTCAGATGTTTCCCCAAACTTTACACTGATGTTATAATTGTTCGAAAGGATCATTGGGTGATTATGTCTAAAAGTCTACAATTATTAGTCCTCATATCATGAATGTGCTATCCTCATTCATTTTATTGTAGAACCTGGTTTGCTGTGGGATAGTTGAGAATATGAAGAATTTACTTGGTCAAGGTGTTTCATGGCCTTGTTACTCTTTCTGCTTGGATGGACTCACTTCTCTATATGTTTTTCTCTTTAAATCAGAAGTATTTGACCTGAAGCAGTAACTCTTCTATTCACATAATAGTGATATTCTGATATATATGTGAATATTATAAAAATAAGTAGAATGATAATATTATTACTAATATTATTGTGGCAGTAATAATATTATCATTCACATGTGATCAATAGTAAAGGCACACACAGCAACCCTTCAGGATTTCATCCTCAGGCCATTGACTCCCATCACCTTTACTGATATTTAGCTTAGCTTTACAATGTTCCCCTTTGAAAAATTCATATTTTAACCTTGCCTCCCATAAAGACACACATTTTTTTCAGATATAGAATTTGCAAGGCTGAGACGTATCTTTTTAGAATGAACCCAATATAAACACAAGGCAACATAGGAGAAAAGTACTAGCTACATGCCCATGGCAAGAAAATATGCCTGAAATGGTTCTGTTTATTTTTTGTTGTTGTTGTTTCCGTTTGGAATTTCAGCAGTTATTTGACAAAGTGATTAGCTAGCTGGGAAGGAAGAAAGCTTGTATCCATCAACCTTTTATCAGAGCCCCCCTTTTGGTCCCAGAGCCCACATGAAAGTGTGCTGTAGACCAGGACCACTGTTGCCCCGAATCTATGAGTGTGCAACCTTTTTATCCTAGGCTTGTCCTCTCCTGAGTTCTGCAATAGATGCCATGTGAAATCCAGTATATACTCAGTCTAACACATAGCTGCTGCAAAAGAAAATTTCTTTCCATGCTTAAGCAATTTCTGCATAGAGCTTAATTCATAGAAATCACTTATTCATTCAAAAAGCATTCACTGAGTTCCTAGTAGGGGCCACATATTGTGCTAAAGTAGATACAAGGATAAACCAAATGTAGATCTGTCCTTTAAAGAGTGTAACATGTAGGGAACAACTACACTCTACATGGCAATAGAAAGTCACAAGTGGGTGAGAACCACAGGAGAGAAACAGTCAGAGGGCGATGACAGCCAGAACTGGTGTGATGTGAAAGGTCAATGACATCAGAAAGGGCCTCAGGGATTTTATGGCCTGGCTCCTTCAATTTCAGTTCTTGGTATAGGCCAGATTTTCAGGACTGTTGATTGTCCCTCTTCTCTGCTTGAAATTCCTACTGCACAGAGCTTCTGCAGTGCCTCTTAGGTACTTTGAAAATCCCAACAATAAACATCTGGACCCAACACGGAAGCCTCCAGGAAGCTGTCTTGTTGGCAGTCACCTACAAGCAGGCGATAAACACAACACATTAAATAGTATGTAATGCTCCAGGGATTGCAGTCTTCTGCCTCCTAATCCCTCTGTCCTTTCCTCTTTTATTGACTTGTCAGGAGCATGACACTTGTGCACAACCATTAGCACACAAGAAATGACTTTCCTGCGGGGGTGATGGGAGCTGGGAAACTTACTCTTTGAGATAGAAAGTTACCCCGATGCAGGATAATTACAGTCCAGCTTTTCCTCCTTATAAGGGATTAGTCTTACTTTTCTTCTTAGCTTCTGTCTTTTTTTAACCTGAGGTTGACAAGTTAGTTCTTTCAGTTGGTTCTTGAGAAAAGCCTTTCAGTCTGTATTTCTAGGAATAAATCTTAACTCCAATTTTTTTTTTGAAAAAAGTCCTATAAACAATTACTTCAAACCGTTTAATTTATAGCTGCATTCTCAATGTCTTCATTCTCCCAAAATCACTCACCTCTACATTTTTGCCCTAAGTACCTAGGTTAGCACAACTTTTCACAGCTTCTGTTTAACGTTTTTCTGAATAACATGAACCTTCCTTGTTTCCCTAAAATATAAACTTATATATATGTTCTTCCTAGGAGATTTTCAACTTTTCTGTTCTCCACTTATTATTCTATTCACTCTGTTCCCTATCTGAGCTGTCACTAATTAGTATCTACATAAATAAATATTTGAGCAATGTAACATTACAGGGTTTTTTTGTTGTTGTTCCAGCAAGAAGTGTGTTCATTATACATTAAAAGCCTAATCTCACACCATCAATATCTATTTTCATCCACTTTGGTTTTGGAAGTGTCTCTTCTTTTGGAAGTGGGAGACTAAGTGGAGGGGAAGAACATGAAGAAGGGACTGAAACCATTGAGAAAGTCATTCATTCATTCGATGGCTATCTTCTGAGAACTGTGCTAGGACCTAAAGACAGAGAAGTGAAGGCAGAGTTTATCCTTCCACTAGCACAGCAGTCAAAACCAATAGGAATTAAGATTGTCAGAAGTGACAAAACTGTACACAGACCTGTTCACATAACTAACAAGGGAAACGATGGAGATGATGTGGAAGTCTGAAGGTGGTGCAGGAATTACTCAGCCCCCCCCCCCCCGCTTTGGGAAATTTAGATAGATGTAGGCAGATTGAGAAGTGATGTAACAGTCATGTGGCATCATTGAGAGGGTCAGTTTTCCATAATGACAAAGACATGGAAAGAGAGATGTTTAGTACATGTACAGCAGAAAGAGTTGATTCACAATGCAATGGAAACAGAAGTCAAGAAGACAGTGAAGTGGATGAAGCAAGGAGAAACCATAAAAACAGCACACTGGGACTCTCAGACCTCAGGGGAGAGTGCTGTGGATGTTAAACCAAGTTTGGGGCCAGAGAAAAATCAAAGCTTGTGCTGTTCTTGTTGGTAGTCATGGGCAGGCTGTAGCAGGGTTATTATTAAAACTCTGATCCCCCAAGTCCAACTGAAGGGGCTCCAGTCACTACCCTATCATCTCAGTGGCCAGATGTAGTCAAGGCATCTAACCTCTCTGCCTCAGTTTCCTCATATGTAAAATAGAGACAATCATTATAAAGTGTTTAGCAGAATGCCAGATCCACAGTAAATATCAGTAAAACGACATTTGTAAATTTGTAAATTGTTAGGGGTGAGACCCTCAAGATTCTAATCTTCAAGAGAAAGAGGATGCTAAGGAAAGTCAGAGGAAGCACGAGAATCCTAAGAGAGGATGATACAAACAAATGAATTAAGGAATAAGATCAAAGAATATTGGGAAATGTTAAATCCACTCGGTGTGGGAAAAGGACTCTTTCTTATTTTTTTGAAACAGAGTCTCACTCTGTTGCCCAGGCTGGAGTGCAGTGGCGTCATCTCAGCTCACTGCAACCTCCGTCTCTCTGGTTCAAGCGATTCTCCTGCCTCAGCCTCCCGAGTAGCTGGGATTACAGGCATTCACCACCACGCCCATGCCCGGCTAATTTTTTATTTATTTATGTATTTCTTTATGTATTTATTTATTTATTTATTATAGTAGCGGCAGAGTTTCACCATGTTGGCCAGATTGGCCTCGATCCCCTGACCTCATGATCTGCCCGCCTCGGCTTCCCAAAGTGCTGAGATTATAGGCGTGAGCCACCGCGCCCGGCCGAAAAGGACTCTTTTTTTTTTTTCTCACGCCATTCTCCTACCTCAGGCTCCAGAGTTGCTGAGACTACAGGCATCCCACCCTCTACAATGAAATTTGTGGTAAGTATTAGTAATGACCAGCTAAGCCAGTAGTAGTAGTAATACCGTGAGTAAGTAATTAGAAAGCAGGGGTTTCACCGTGTTATGGGATGGTCTCATCTCCTGACCGCAAATGATCCGCCCTCCACAAGCTCCCAGGTGCTTAGCAGGGATTGCAAATGAGCCGCGGCATGATCATGAACTTTCTTTTTAACCTCTTATCTAATGTCAATCTGAGGTTTCAACCTTTTTGTGTATTCTGTTACCAAAGCACTTCCCATTCAAGAGCATGTAAAACTAGAATTACTTAGGGATGGGAGTGTGACGTGGGAGAGAGAAGGTTGGGAGATCACTAGTTGTGTGTTTGCTGGTACTGAATCCTACCCTAATACTTCTGAAATGAACCTCGTTAGATAACTCAACTCTTGCAAATAAAATACTCTGAAGTTTAATTATGGGAAACAACAACAGCAACTCTTACCTCTCAGATTGTTTCACTCACCTCATATGCCAGGGATTCCTAATTAATGAAACAGTCTCTTTCTGAAACTTACTCTTGGCTCGATCATGTACACCGCAGAACAGAAAGTTGCCTTCTTTTTTTTTTTTCCAAGACAGAGTCTCGCTCTGTCGCCCAGGCTGGAGTGCAGTGGCCGGATCTCAGCTCACTGCAAGCTCCGCCTCCCGAGTTTACGCCATTCTCCTGCCTCAGCCTCCCGAGTAGCTGGGACTACAGGCGCCCGCCACCTCGCCCGGCTAGTTTTTTGTATTTTTTTTTTTAGTAGAGACGGGGTTTCACCGTGTTAGCCAGGATGGTCTCGATCTCCTGACCACCTGATCCGCCCGTCTCAGCCTCCCAAAGTGCTGGGATTACAGGCTTGAGCCACCGCGCCCGGCCGAAAGTTGCCTTCTTTTGAGCATAGAACATTTAAATTCTGCTTTTTCCCTAATATCTGTTTGAGAATATTCCATAGTCATTCACTTTAAAATTGTTTTTGCCTTAAAAATAGGTCTCATTAACCTTTGGAAATATTCACATACCACGATAACTAAGAATGGACCTCTTGATTTTTAATAAGCAGTTTTAATTATTTTAGAATTTTGGGTATGTTAACACATTATTTAAGTTTTCATTATGTTTTTGCTAATCTTTTAGGAGTCTTTTGCAACTCACTCTCTCCCTACCCTCGTTGGGTCTTTTTTTTTTTTTTTTTTTTTTTTTTTTTTTCTTGAGTTAGGGTTTTGCTCTGTCACCCAGGTGGGAGAGTGGCATGATTATAGCTCACTGCAGCCTCAAATTCCTGGGCTCAAGCCATTCTCCTGCTTTACCTTCCTGAGCAGCTGGGACTATAGGCGAATGCCATCATGCCTGGCTAATTTCTAAAAAATATATATTTTTTGTAGAGACATCTCTCTATGTTGCACTTCTGGTCTTGAACTTCTAGGATCAAGCAATCCTCCCACCTCAGCCTTCCAGAGTGCCAGGGATTGCAGGCTGTTTAATAGAAGTTACCAACATATGGAGTCATTTATGTCTATTGACATATGAACAGCCAGTTCCCTTCACTTGTCCATTTCTCTTTCAGACACTAATTCTGTTTCAGTTTAACTTGGATCAATGGACTTATCTTTGCTTCTGTGCAGTTATCTTTTTCAACAACAATAGGATTCTTTATCTATATGGCTTAGTGGGTGAAAGGACGCACTAACCTTACCTACTGCTCCTTTTATGTCAGAAAATCCATTTTCGAATCACTTTTCCTTGGGCCCAAGTAAGTCTGATTTTTTCCCTACATTTTGTAATTTGTTACATTTACATTTTAGGTGAGTTTTTCTTAATCGACTTTTCTGATAAAAGGGTTGTGGTTCTAAATCAATCACCATCAATCACGCTACCAAGCAATGGTGAAGTACCCTTTTTAAAATGTTTTATTTAGAAGAATTGCTCATTTCAGATACAACAGATGATACAAGTTGAATCTAGTAGGGTTTAGTAAGAGACAATAAACATATTAAACAAAGCCTTATGTACTTTTTAAGGTGAAAAAAATCCCCCAAGATAGAGTCTGTGCTTAGGAACTACCCCTGTTAAATACTTAATAAATAACATTTGTAATGTTCAAATACCAAAAAAAAAAAAAAAAAATTTCTTGTTCAGAGTCTCTTCTTGAGTCAACCTATTCTCAGCTCTAATGACCCCAAATAAGGTAAACAAGCTGATTTAAGTTACAACTAACTTAAAAATTATACATTTGACTCTTTTGTAAATAACTTTAGGGCTGATGCTCAAAATAATTGGAACTAGCTATGAAAAGAAAGCTAGAAATAAGAATGGGGAAAATTGGTAGTAAGTGTCCATAGAGATGTGTGGACCATCTGCAATTCCTATATTTGAACAGGGAGAAGAGGGAGATGGGGACTCACTCTCTCCTTCACAGCCACATGACTGAACTGGCCCAGCCAATATCTCATCAGATGTCTCCACCACTTTACAAAGCCACTGGGAATTTCCACATGGCTTATCAAGGGATAAATACAAAACTGGTGTAGGAAGAGGGGAATGGGAGGTTACTTCCAAAGACTCTGACCCTGAGTTCTTGGCGTTTATTGTTTTTTGTTTTGTTTTGTTTTGTTTTGTTTTAAGACAGAGTTTCACTCTGTCGCCCAGACTAGAGTGCAGTGGTACTATTTTGGCTCACTGCAACCTCTACCCCCGGGTTCAAGTGATTCTCCAGCCTCAGCCTCCTGATTAGCTGGGATTACAGACACCACCATAACACCCTTCTAATTTTTGTAATTTTAGTAGAGACAGCGTTTCACCGTATTGGTCAGGCTGGTCTTGAACTCCTGACCTCAGGTGATCCACCTGCCTTGACCTCCCAAAGTGCTGGGATTACAGGTTTGAGCCACCGTGCCCGGCCTTTGGCCTTTATTCTTTATTTTCCCCAATATTAATCCCTAATGAAATGCATTTAGTACACATTCATCTTTTTAAAATGTGCAGTTTTTGTCACTGAAATAGTGTAAAGGACACCAGAATGGTTGGAAGATGATTTTTGTGGTCTTCCACAAGTCCTATTTTTGTGACTCTGAGCAAGTCTTAACTTTCCCTACATTTCCTCACATTTACGGCAAGCGTACTCTTCAGGCTCAACTGCAGTATCTGTGGGAGTGCTTTGTGTTTTGTAACATGCATCTTACTAGTGTCTTTGTTGTTGTTTGTGTTGTAGTGAGGGTTCCCCCACTCCCTCGTAACACTGTAAAGAAATGCTGAGACTAAGTGGTAGGGAGTGGGAGCCATCTGGTGAGAATGGAAAGTTAATATCTTTATTTATGTAATAAACCTCCCTTTACAATTCTGTTACTGTAAAATTTCTCCTTGGAATTCCGATAGTGTTTTCGCTATGTGTTTTGACCTTTTGCTATTGGGAAGATACAAGTTTATGAATGACAAATGGGTAGGGGAATTTAGGCTACAGAGTTAAGTAGGAAGAATGAAGTCTTTGCAAGAGTTAGAATCCAGTTTGACCTTGAACAAGTTACTCAATAACTAAGCCCTGTTTGCAAAATCGTGTTGTTAAAGGGATTAGAGATAACATACCTACATATGTACATATGTACACTGGTATGGAGAATGGACTGGATAAATGGGTGCTGTTACCAATGTGATTATTACTATTCTCTTTAAAAATAGAGTATTTTATGCATACACAATACTCATTCAATTCAATTTGCCTTAGTGCACAGCAATGGAATTTTAGAACTGGAATTGACTTCAGAAATAATCTGGTAAATGAAATCTTTTCTAGCATCTTCATTTTATGGTTAAGGAAACTAACGTCCTGATAGCTAAAAGTCATCATTTTCCTTTAAAATATATAAATAATCACAGATCTTGGATCAGAACTCCAAAGTCATAATAAGGGCTTTTCCTATTTCTATAGTATTTCTAATACTACAACATGCTATTGCTGGACCTTTCATTCTCTAGTTCCATCCTGGTTTCTAGACCCAACCAAATATACCTAATTGAATTCCAACCCACAAGTACCTCAACAATGAGAAGTCTGACCTATGGTTTATGATTTCTGCAGACTTAAATCAGCCCTGGCTTCTATCCTTACATTGGTTTTATTTTATATTTTTTTGTTTGCCTTTAGAGAAATGATCGTGTTCTGTCATCCAGGCTGGAGTGTAGTGACATAATCGCAGCTCACTGGAGCCTCATACTCCTGGGCTCAATTGATCTTCCTGCTTCAACCTCCTGAGTAGCAGCTGGGACTACAGGCATACACCATCAGGCCCAGCTACATTTTTAAATTTTTTTCTAGAGATGATGTCTCGCCATGTTTCTCAAGCTGGTCTTGAACCCCTGGCCTCAAGCAATCCTCCCACCTCAGCTTCCCAAAGTAGTAGGATTACAGGAATAAGCCACTGTGCCCAGCCCCACCCTTACATGTTTTCTCTTGGCATCCTGATCGCTGGACACAACTCCATTGAGATGCCTTTCCGTTTGATACTTTTCTTAGTCACTTACCAAATGTGTTTAGAGTAATATATTCCCATATATTTGTGGCAGAGTATAGCACTCATGTAGATTTTAATGAACACAGACATGCTGCCCCATACTTATAGATAAAACAATCATGAAATTAAAATAAATATTTTGTTTAGAATAGTATCATCTTGACTGTCATACACTTATTCTAACAATATTGCCCATTCCTGAAAACATTCTGGGAACTCCTTGAAATAAAAATTACTATGGTAAGAAGAGTTTTTCTGGGAGTTGGGAAACTGATTCCATTAGAAGGCAGATGGTGATAGTCTCACAGCACACTCTCCCCCATGCGGTCTCTATTCTATAGGCATGTAGTATTTCCAGAAGCATCCCTTCCCTCCAGGGCCCTGAAGACCCTACCTCTGGTTCTGCCTTGGACTGCTCTCAGTGATAGTTCGTTTTTTGTTTTTTTTTTTTTCTTTTATTTTTTAGACAGGATCTCGCTCTGTCACCAGGCTGGAGTGCGGTGGCACCATCTTGGCTCACTGCAACCTCTGCCTCCTGGGTTCAAACGATTCTCCCGCCTCAGCCTCCCAAGTAGCTGGGACTACAGGCACGTGCCACCACGCCTGGCTAATTTCTGTATTTTTTTAAGTAGAGGCAGGGTTTCAGCATGTTGGCCAGGATGGTCTCAGACTATTGACCTCGTGATCTGGCCACCTTGGCCTCCCAAACTGCTGGGATTACAGGCATGAGCCACCATGCCTGGCCAATATTCCTGTTTTTATGGTTGCTGTTGTATGCTGTGGCACAGGTACTGTGTGGGAATGAAGATGCTAGGTACTGTACTGGTATGGCCTCATTTGTTGATTTGAGGATTATTGGTTTATTTATGCAAAGCACATAGGATCATAGGATTGGTCTCTAGGAGAATGGAGTAATTAGTACCATGAAGACTCATAGACAATGCTTCCTCCCCTAGAAACTGATTATTTTTCAAATTTTGGCACTGATCTTTCCTGCCTGCTTCCTGGCTCTTACTTACCACCTGGTGAAAAAGCCCCAAGCACTAGAAGCAGCTTCCTGGGCTTACTGCCATCCCTTCAAAGGTCCCTGGACACCACTGCTTGACTCCTACCTTAGAAAATGCCTACTCGGCCAGGCACGCTGGCTCACGCCTGTAATCCCAGGACTTTGGGAGGCTGAGGCGGGAGGATCACGAGGTCAAGAGATCAAGACCATCCTGGCTAACATGATGAAACCTCATCTCTACTAAAAACACAAAAATCAGCTGGGCATGGTGGGGCATGCCTGTAGTCTCAGCTACACGGGAGGCTGAGGCAGGAGAATCACTTGAAGCTGGGAGGTGGAGGTTGCAGTGACCTGAGATCATGCCACTGCACTCCAGCCTGGAGACAGAGAGAGACTCTGTCTCAAAAAAAAAAAAAAAAGTGCTCCTCATACCCTCCTCCTATTTTTTCTGACTTCAATGCATGTATTCTTTTTGTTTGTTTGTTTTTCAGAGACAAGGTCTTGCTCTGTCGCCTAGGCTGGAGTGCAGTGGTATGACCATAGCTCACTGCAGCCTCAAACTACTCCTGGGCTCAAAGTGATCCTCCCGCCTCATCTCCCAAGTAGCTGGGACTATAGGCGCATGCCACCATGCCTAGATTGTGCCTGTTTTCTTAAGGCAGAGATGATCTAAAAGTGTGGTAGAGGGAAAAGAAGATGGGACTTAGAGCTTAAATAAATCTAGGTGAAAATGTTGCTTCTATCACTCACAGTTTCTGTAATGTTAGGCAAGTTATTTGCAATAAAAATTACTAATATTGTAGAACATGTATTGATCCTATGTATCAGGCTTGAATTAGGTGCTTTAAGTGAGTTGTATCAATTAATTCATCACTCTGATTTTCAATTTTCTGTTCTAAGAAATGAGATCAAATATGCCTATCTTGCTGAGGAGTAGTAAAAGTTAGACAGGTCGCTGCTTCTGGATCCTGCAGGGTAGAGAAAGTATTACACATCTGCATGTGTGGATGTGAAGGAGACACAGATACATAAGGTAGATGAGAATTTATTATAAAGGTGTATTTGACAGAAATTGGGGAAAAAAGGAAAATTGGAGAAGATATCTCTCTGTGAGATTAAAGACAAATAGGGGGAAAATTGGACCAATGACAAGAATTAGAGCAAGGTATGTAAAGAATTCCAGAGCTGGCTCTAAGAGATAGAGCAGCTGGTCATATATGAAAGGGATGATTCATTCTTCAGGGGCTATCCCTTGTGATCCTATCTCCTTGCACAAGCTATCAGTTAATTTATTGATTCACCTCCCCTATGTGCTCGTAGGCATCAAGAATACAATTGATCACATACAATTACAGAAAAGTTTCATTTCAGGAGGTCAAACAGGAAGTTTCTTTCTGACTTATATTGAAGTACTCATGATGACATGATGACAATGGAGAAAAATGAACATAATCTTTTATGGGTAGGGACCATGTGATCTCTTTTCTTTCAAGCTCCAGAGGGTTTATAAGACATTTTCCATGTTCAATTTGATTCCAGAAATTATACGTTGGGTAGAATGGGCTCTTTTTGACAACACATGAGAATTACCAATGATCCCAGCATTTGCTGCTCTTGATAGTAATTCTCTTCATTTCCTCCATTTTTATACATGACCTGCAGTAAATATTGACAGTTTTGTTGCTGGAAAGAATAATACAGCGACAGCTTTTCTTAAGCTCCAAACTGAATTTTGTGGTTAATTGATTGGCCAGCTGGCCCTGCCGTCTCTTGACCTCTACAAGAGCCAGCAAGATTGATGGTTTCAACAGCCTTTCATGGTGCACTAAAGCATTCAGATCTATCTTTTGTTATTTGGAAAACACTGAGTTCTTATGTAGCACATTATTTACATGGACTCAAGGGCTGACGAGTTGGGAGGCAGCAAATGCCCAACTGGAAGACAATGTCTGTAGATCAAAGAAGCCGATGAGACAGAGAGTTCATAAAATGTGAATACAATTCCAGGGGAGAATTGATGATTATGGAAGCAGAAAGCCAGTTGAGTTAAATATTCATTCCAGCAACAAGTCTGATCGTCTCACTGGGACCCGTGCCTCTCCGAAGTTTCCTTAGCCTTTCAAGGTCTACACAAGGAAAGAACAAAGTCGTCAAGGATGCTCTCACCCTGGAAAGCCGGCTGCAAGATGGCATGAGCCAGAGGTCAGCGGCCACCACTGAGAGTTCATCGTATTCGGCCACGTAAAGAATAAGGCCCAAGCAGTGGTTCTGCAGGAGTGGTTCAGTGTCATCAATACCAATGAGCCCTAATGAATGTGACAATTTAGAATGATTGGGCCATTTCCTCCAAAACTTTTTTCTCCTCAAAAACAAAACAGGCCTGAAACTCATGTGTTACATATGCTGTTTAGATTTTCATACAATAATGTCACAAAGCAGATGACAGGAAGGTATATTAACAAGTGAGACATTGGGATATGGTGCTTTGTTCAAGAGCATCAAAGCATTAAATACATTTAAAAAAAAAATACCATTGGCGTAGTTTTTCCACCTATTTCTGAATTGCCATCAAAATTTTAACTTTTAATGATTTTTAGAAGTAGATTGGATGGGGTGGTGGGAGAGGCATAGAGGATTCAAAAAAATAAAAGCTAAATCCAAAGATAGTATTGAATGAGAATTATTAATAAGAATTATTAATTGAGTGTCTTCTCATAAAAATAGTAACATCTGTTCTTTGGTTGCTCACAATACATAGTTTAACTCCATATATAATTTAACGAATGAAATGTGCCACTTTGGTTACAGGTTCGCCTCTTGGAAAAGATGTTAGTAGAAACAAGTCAGTTTCCCTCTGTTCCTTTTTGCTTAGCTTTCTGGGCTGTGTTCACCAGTGACACAGTTCCTTTGTAACAGAATGCATTGGAGATTTGAAAAATCACGACAGATAATAAATCTCTATATACTTCTCATCCTCTGGAACAATTGAGACGTTGAAATTGCCTGATCTTTTTGAGTGAGTGTTGCCACTTTGACCCAGGCAAATGAGAAATAAAACAACAATACCAACCAGCAGTTTCAAGTATCCTTCTGCTGCATAATAACTCAGCAGTAGGCTTTGCTAATGATGTTTATGAGCTGCCAGGCTTGGATTGGCCCTTAAGCAGGGAGGCATTTGCCCAGTGGGCTTCTTCCTTGTGGGGGGCCTTTTTGCAGCCTGGGGGCCCTTTTAGGTGATTCTCAGCAGGAGTGGTCTCTTCAGGCCAAAGACTTTTGCAATGAGCTAACTGTGTTCAATTATTGCTTTCAGGTCCACCCTACATTCAAATGTTTTGGGATACCAACATAATACCATAAAAATGATGGTGTAGGACATGTCTATGCTAATAGTCATGACTGGTTTGTTTTAGGTATTATTTATTTATTTGATACTGTTAATAAAAAGCAAACAAGCCAAAAACAAGTACTCCCCAATGTTTAATAGAGATCGTTGTACCCTAAAATCATATAGCACATTAGAGTGCAATAAAGCTCAGTGTAACAAGCATCAACAATCAGCTACGAAATGAGTATGGAAATAGAGTATATCCAAAGAAGACAGAAGTATAGACCACATGATGACAGCAGGATAAAGACAAAGGAGAAGGTAATCGAGAGCCAAGGGTTAAACCATTCAAATTGTCCTTTGGCATTAAAATGATCCAAGATGTTTCATGAGTTCAGGTTGAAAAAGGAAATCAGTAAACCCCAATATGCTTTAGGTTTCATTTGACGCCCACAAGCTGAAACTACCTCTTGGTGGTGTGTGTCTTTACATCAGCAAAGAATATAATTGAATTTGGAAATTATCTCCAGTACGACCTGTTTGGACCTGCTGTTTCACCTTCCTGAAAACTGTTGCATTGAGTTCTACTGGGGAAAATTCTTGAGATAGCATCTGTTTACTAAGAAGGGGCTGTGCTCACCTGCTCTAAGGTATTGAAATAAATTGTAAATCTATACCTAATTCATATAAACAGAATTTCAAGGAAAAACTAAAACATAAGAGACAGACCCTGGCAGAGTGTCAAGAAATTTGTTAGGGTCCCAGTCCCTGTACCTTATGGGAGAATTAAATTCATTAAACTGGGTCAGACGTGGTGGCTCACACCTCCACTCTCAGCACTTTGGGAGCCCGAGGCAGGTGGATCACCTGAGGTCAGGAGTTTGAGACCAGCCTGGCAAAAATAGTGAAACCCCATCTCTACTAAAAATAAAAAATTTAGTCAGGCTTGGTGGTAGGTGCCTGTAATCCCAGCTAGTCAAGACGCTGAGGCAGGAGAGTCACTTGAACCTGGGAGACAGAGGCTGCAGTGAGTCGAGATCGCACCACTGCACTCTAGCCTGGGCCACAGAATAAGACTCGGTCTCCAAAAAATAAGAAAAAAATAAATTCATTAAACTGAACAAATTGAGCCCAATTTATTTGTCATAGTTCAAAGAAAAGGGGAGAGTAGAGTGAAGGGGCTTAGTGCAAATGACTGGTCAGGTACTCAAAGGTTTAGAGCATCTTAACCCTTATTTTTCTTTACATAATTTATTCTCATTCTTGTTTTTTTTGTTTGTTTGTTTTTTGAGATGGAGCCCCACTCTGTCACCAGGCTGGAGTGCAGTGGCATGATCTTGGCTCACTGCAATCTCCGCCTCCTGGGTTCAAGCAATTCCCCTGCCTCAGTCTCCGGGGTAGCTGGGACTACAGGCATGCACCACCATGCCCGGCTAATTTTTTCTATTTTGGTAGAGATAGGGTTTCACCATGTTGGTCAGGATGGTCTCGATCTCCTGACCTTGTAATCCACCCGCCTCGGGCCTCCCAAAGTGCTGGGATTACAGTTGTGAACCACCACACTCAGCCCATTCTTGTTTCTTGGTAAAGGAAAATCCAACTCTATACATCTTTAGGATCACTTAAAGACACATAGAGATCTGTCAAATAGATGTCCAACATTTTGGTAGGCTTTGAAAGGAGGTGCAGAAGGATGAGAAGGAATTTAGGGAGATCATTATCTGATCATTGAACAAATGCTCCTTAAGCACCGGGTAAAGAGAGGCTACTGAGAAGCAGAGCACGTGGTCCCAGCCTTTGGGGTGACAAAGTAAAATGGCAGAAGCAATTTGCAATGATCTCACCTATATGTGGAATCTAAAAAAAGTCAACCTCATGGAAACAGTAGAAAGGTAATTACCAAATCTAGGGGCTGAGAGAGAGAGATAGGGAAGGGGAAATGCTGTCAAAGGATGCAAAGTTTCAGTTAGACAGAAAAAATAAACTTCAGTGATCTATTGCACAGCATGGTGACCACAGTTAAAAATAATGTATGGTACATCTCCAAATTGCTAAAAAAAAAAAAAAAAAAAATTTCAAATGCTCTCACCACAAATAATAATAATAATAATAATGAGGCAAGGTGATAGAGATGTTAATTAGCTTGATTTAACCTTTCTACAATGTATATGTGTTAGTCTGTTTTTGCATTGCTGTAGAGAAATACCTGAAGCTGACTTATAAAGAAAAGTGGCTTATTTTGGCTCACGGTTCTGTAGATTATAAAGGTAGTGTGGTGCTAGCATCTGCTTTTGGTGAGGGCTCAGAAAGTTTCCAATCATGGCAGAAAGCAAAGGGGGAGCCTGCATATCAGATGGTGAGAGGGAGCAAGAGTTGAGGGGGAGGCGCCACACTCTTTTAAACAACCAGATCTCACGTGAACTCAGAGCAAGAACTCACTCGTTTTCATGAGAACACCACCAAGCTATTCACGAGGGATCCACCCCATGACCCAAACACCTCCCACTAGGCCCCACTTCCAACACTGCGGATTACATTTCAACATGAGATTTAAAACCATGTCAGTATACATACATCAAAACATGTGTCACATTGTACCCTATACATATATACAATTATTGCTTGTCAAAGAAAGAAATAATTTAAAAATAAATAGGCCAGGCACAGTGGCTGATGCCTATAATCCCAGCACTTTGGGAGGCAAAGGCGGGCAGATCCTTTGAGCCCAGGAGTTCAAGAGCAGCCTAGGCAACATGATGAAACCTCATCTCTAAAAAAAATACAAAAATTAGCCAGGTGTGGAGGAGCACACAGGTAGTCCCAGCTACTCAGGAGACTGAGATGGGAGGATTGCTTGAGCCTGGGAGGAGGAGGTTGCAGTGAGTTGAGATCATAGCACTGCACTCCAGCCTGGTGACCCATCAAGACCCTGTCTTAATACATAAATAAATAAACAAACAAAGGTGGTGTTAGAACAACAAAGAAAAAGAGTGACAATGCAAGGCACATAACTAGCATGTGCCAATGAGTGACCAAGGAAACAAGTGCAAAGCAAGAAAAGTTAGCCATTATTATGGTCCATGGATAATACTCTCAACCCCAGCTCTTGAGTGAAGCAGTATTGTGCAGTGGTTACGTTTATGGACCTAGTGGTCAAACTGCATGAGTTCAAATCCCAGCTTTACAGCTAATGGTTGCATTATCTTGGGCAAGTCATTTAATGTCTCCACCTTAATTGATTCACCTCTAATATAGAGCTGATAGGAGTCTGAAATAGCTGCTATAAGGACTAAATAAATTAATATAGAGAGAGCATTCACAACAGTGTTTTGTGGACTTTCTGAAGCTGCTGAGCCTTCCAGTTGCCTTAAAGAATGGATTGGATTAGGGTGGAGGAGATGAAAAAAAGGCATCACAGTACATCAAGTGAATGGGGCCAGTGTAAGTAGAATACAGGAATAAGGAAATGCCCAGCTTGTTGGGGGGGTTAGTATGAAGACCTCTAACTGGGACTGAAAGTTCTAATAACAGTAAGATATCCTGGCCTCCAACTACTAAGTGCCCTGAATACTAAGATGAGTTTATTTTTCATTCTATAGACAATTTCCATCTCTTTCTTTCAAAACAAACAAATGATGATGCTGTATGAGTAACAGAAGATGACAGAACAGAACTGTGAACAGAATTAAGCCCCTGCAATCAAATAAAATTCACAGAAAACTTAATTTACCACATTAATGTTATGCATAATCAGTGTTGTGCTGGTAACCAGCTCTCCGGGGGGGGGAAAAAAGAAAGGAAAATTCCTGATTTGTTAAAATACTGTCACTATGGCCCATTGAAGCTATCAAAATGAGGCACATAACAGGAAATTGGGAGGAGAGTTATGCAATCAGCTCTTGCTAGAAAATGGTGATCAATGACATTACCCTTATAGAACCAATCCAAATTTGGGGGTGGTTTTCTTTCTACGTGTGTGTGTGTGTGTGTGTGTGTGTTCTCTGGTATCTGTAAATAATATCCATATTAGTTTCTCCATCTATTCTTTGCACATCACTGGTACATGCCTCAGATCAAAATCTCCCATGCTTTTCTGGGCAGATCCAGGCTGGGATCTCAGTATCGCTGCTTCCCTGAAGCCGCCCAACCTCACTCCCTTTATTGCTCTGCTGTGATTAGGAATGGGCCGTTCCAAGGACCATGGGGTGCTCTGTCGGATAAGCCCAGTCCCTCTTCCATACACAAGGAGCAGGGGCCAGATGCTGACAAGAGGAAATGCATGGAGCAGAGAGAGGGAACAGGCAGATGGGCTCAAGTTTCCAAGACTCTTTGGAATGTTGAGTCAGAAGGAGCTGTGGGGGAAGAGGGCGGGAACAGGATAGTGGAATAACATGCAGATAGATGGGCTGAACTGAAGCTTCAGAGGCACTCCCAGCCTCCAACCAGGAGTCCTTACACCAGGTTGATGTTAGGGAACAACCCCAGCTTTAAAACTTATTTACACCAAAGTGCCAGATGACTCATTTGAGACAAGGCTTTGATCTTAGGGGACAGGGTGTTAGACAGCATGAGGCTTAGGTTGCCAGGTGTCTTCCCACAGTTCCTGTCTTGCTATGTTACCTACTCAATTCATGTCAGGATGACACCGCATTGGCATGACCCAAGGGAGCCCATAACTGACATGAATGTGTGTATGTTGATTGGGGAGATGAGAAAGAGAACATTTCTTCCAGATTTTCTAGTTCTTATAGTTCATAGTCTTAATCCTTATCTCCACTTCTCTGCCACTTCTCTGGCTAAATCCAAAGCACAGCCTGGCTAGAGAGGACTTCTCTTCCTTGGGGGTTCTAGTCTATTGTCTGAGTTGTGACAAACATTTCCATTCCCGTAATTACCCACTTGCCTTGTCTCTGAAGAGGCATTCACAGAATAAACCAAAAGAATTATAGTGTTAGGAAGATGTCAAATCATTTCACCTCTGCTCCATCTCCAGCTTTTCCTTCTTCCCCCGTGAAATTTATGCAATTTAGTTGCCTCTTGTTCATTGGTCTGGACTTAGAGCAAAGTGACTACTTCAACTTCTTGTGCTCAGTATATGCCACAGTTGCTTACATGATACTTCCATTTGTCACTTGATAAGCCTTTGCTAGAATTTCCTTCTCTCCCTCTCCAACCTTATAATGATCTTGAAGGCAATGTCAGAGGTTAGGTAAATCTTTGTGTTCCCCGCTTGAGCACAGGTGAGCTGTCGTGTCAATTTCCTTACACTGCTGAGAAGAGGGGATGTGGGTGGACAGGGACCCCCAGAAACAACTTCACCCCTTTCACAGTTTCCATCATTGCCTGCAATGTCCACTCACGTTAGAAAGTTCGGGCAGAACCCAGAGTTTCAGGGAAAGTCATTTGAGGTTTGGTTTAGGCAGGAAATAGAACAAAACCAGTGTACCAAGGAGAATACAGTGGAAATGAGAAGGAAAGGAATGAAGAAACTGCTAGGCTACTAAAATGTCCAGGTACAAACTACTGAATATCCACCTTTGCGCTGTCAGTGAGCATAAAAAGAAATAGACAATGGCAAGATGCATTTTGAATTAGTGTGATTTAAGGACTGGCTGATGTGGAGAAAACATGAAAGAAGGAAGTCAACTTTGACAGAGATTTCAAGAGCAGATCACTGATGAAATGTGATAACATTCAGAAAATACAGAAGTTAACATGGGCTTTGATGGAAACATAATGAGTTCAGTTTGAAGCATTTTGAAGTCAAGGTGATTGGGTGAAATATAAACGATGCTGTCCAGCAGGCACAGAATCTATTTGGAGTCATTTGTATAACATACCTATGCCTTTTTTTGTTTTTTGTTTTTCTTTCTCCTACTGTAGACTTAGATACGAACTCACTTTTGTCTTTTTCTGCTAGGCCAATATATATGTTCTCAGCTTAGAAAATGGGCTTTTTGATTTGCTTATTTCTATTTCTTTTTACAAAAGTTAACACGTTTATTTGTGACCTATTAAAATCATGAAGTATTACCACTGGGTTTTGTGTTTTAATGGAAACACTTCATGTTTAGAGAATAATGATAATTAAAATTTATATGAATTAAAATTTTAGCCTGTAAATAATAAACAGAGGCTGGAAATATCTTCATACCATCATCTATCCTTCCACTTAAATCTTAATCACAAAGAAAATCAGGCATAGTTAAAATGCACCGTGCAACCTTCCATTCAGAGAATTCTTGTGCAAGGAAGGATTTCAAAAGGTTTCAGAAATACTAAACTTCTTGAAATTGAAATTGAAATCCTTCTTGGCTTCTCTACCTGTTACTCCCTCTGCAGTACTCAGTATAGTGTCTGCTCTCCCTCCCTTCTTTTTCTTTTTTTCTTTTTCTTTTTTTTTTTTAGACAGATTTTCACTCTTGTTGCCCAGGCTGGAGTGCAGTGGCGCAATCTCAACTCACCACAACCTCTGCCTCCCGAGTTCAAGCGATTCTCCTGCCTCAGTCTCCCAAGGAGCTGGGATTACAGCAACCATGCCCAGCTAATTTTGTATTTTCAGTAGAGATGGGGTTTCTCCATGTTGGTCAGGTTGGTCTTGAACTCCTGACCTCCGGTCATCCGCCTGCCTCAGCCTCCCAAAGTGCTAGGATTACAGGCGTGAGCCACAGTGCCTGGTCTGCTCTCCTTCCTTTCTTTACTTTTCTGCATCTTCTCTCATATTAATAATAGGCTTCTATCTTTCCTTAATTGTTTACATGTCTGCCTGTCCTCCTTCTCCACCCCATGAACTTCTCAAAGGCAGAGTCCCTGTCTTTTTTATTTTATATCCCTAATGATAGCTGCAAAGCAGACACTCAAGAAAGAAGGAAGGAAGTAGGTGGGAGAAAGGAAGAAGAAAGGAAAATGAAATTAACTACTAGTTTGTTTCCCTGTTTCATTGAGAACATACATATTCACCAAACAAGTAAACAATTGTCAGAATATTGCATTTTAAACTCCTGAGAGGAGTTGCTGCTTCTGTGGCAATTCTATCTAATTAAGTTTCCCCTTAAAGTTGTAATCTTTTCTTTCAAATCTCGTAATACCTCTTATTTAGGTGATCATACCAATTATATCTTTCCCACTCAACCCCCTGAAGTTATCCTTGAATACATGAGCCTTGCAAATTCACTTACTTCTTTTTATTTATTTTTTTTTCTTTTTTTGGTTGAGACCGAGTTCTGCTCTTATTTTCCAGGCTGGAGTGCAATGGAGCGATCTCGGCTCACTGCAACCTCTGCCTCTTGGGTTCAAGCAATTCTCCTGCCTCAGCCTCCTGAGTAGCTGGGATTACAGGCGGTCCCCACCATGCCCAGCTAATTTTTGTATTTTTAGTAGACAGGGTTTTGCCATGTTGGCCAGGCTGGTCTCCAACTCCTCACCTCAAGGAATCTGCCCACTTCGGCCTCCCCGAGTGCTGGGATTATAGATGTGAGTCACCGCACCCAGCCTCAGAATTTCTTACTGTATAATCCTTTTATATTTTGTTTTAACTAACACGAAACAATAGCAGGAGTTCTTATTCAGATAGCTGACAAATTCCAGGCACCTCCTGTACCGTAAGTGTCCCTCATACCACAAAGGGGAAAGCTGCCCTTTAAGAATCCATAATGCAATGAAACTCTACTTATGCCACCCAGGACACAGTCATATTAACCCTTAGGACACAGGAATATTAACCTGGAGAAGTCTTTTATAATAGGATATAGTCAAAGTTGATATAAACCCTTAGGACATTAACCCTTAGGACACAGGAATATTAACCCTTAGGACACAGGAATATTAACTTGGAGAAGTCTTTTATAATAGGATATAGTCAAAGTTGATATTAGCCCTTAGGACATTAACCCTTAGGACACAGGAATATTAATCCTTAGGACACAGAATATTAACCGGGAGAAATCTTTTATAATAGGATATAGTCAAAGTTGACATTGTGCTAGAATATTTGAATTTTTTATTTTCTAGAAATTATTTTTTACTCTTTGCTACATTTACTGTTTGATCTCAAAAGAATGTAAAAGCAAGTTTTTAAACACACCATTATTTTCTCAAGAGGCTACAGAATTGATGATTTTTTTTTTTTTTTTTTTTGGAATGGAGTCTTGCTCTGGTGCCCAGGTTGGAGTGCAGTGGCACGATTTTGGCTCACTGCAACCTCCACCTCCTGGGTTCAAGCAATTCTCTTACCTCAGCCTCCTGAGTAGCTAAGATTACAGGCATGTGCCCCATGCCAGGCTAATTTTTGTACTTTTAGTAGAGGTTTCGCCATGTTGGCCAGGCTGCTCTCTAATTCCTGACCTCAAGCAATTCACTTGCCACAGCCTCCCAAAGTGCTGGGACTACATGCGTGAGCCACTGTGCCAATCCAGAATTGCTGGAACTGAATGCCAACTCTCAAGTGCCTTTCCTTTCACTACATCTAGTTAATAGCAGGTGTCTGATACATATTACTGAAGTGAATATGAAAAATCCAGAGTAAGCAAGTAAATAATATTTTTTAATTAAAAACATATAAAGTACATTTTTGTCAAACGAACCTAATTGGCAAAGCAAAATCTCTTTTAAATTTCTGAGTTTCCACTATTGATTTTTAAAAAATGTAAAACAGTATTGGATTATAATACTTTTCAAACTCAAAAAAAAAAAGAAAAAAGAAAAAAACAAAAACAAAAACAGAAGTTGGGTAAAAACGAGTTCTGACTAAAAGCTGTGATACTGCCTCAAATGAGCCCGTGACCCCACCTATTGCTCAATTTCTATGCCATGAGGGTAAAGGGAAACGAAATGCAACTTGAATTCATTTGACTTCTTAAGTCTTACAGAGAAAGAAATTGATCAGAAAAGAGACATTTTTGGAGACTGGTATTTTTTTAATTCTTGCTTGTAAGGCAGGGCTTGGTGACTTCTGGTCTCCTCCAATACCTTAATTTTCCTCACAAAAGTAACCTTTGGTTCCACGAGCATTGGCTAATGTGTTTGTGCTCTGCTATTTCAGAGATAAGAGCCAAATGATTTTAGGAATCCAAGAGCAAATGAAATGTGCAACATTTTATCCTTGGATTGCTTGAGACCACCTCCGTATTCCCTGGAGTGCAGACTGTCTTGCGAGCATTTGGTGCCACTGAACTCTGAAAATCAGGGCATGCAGCATCTGCTGGGGAATACAATCTGGTTTCTGTGGATCAGAAGCATTTCTCTACACGTTAGAGTCTTAAGGATTTTTAAAGAGAGCAGGTCTACCCATGCAACTCGTTACCCGTCTCTTTCAACTGGAGTCAGAACTAAGAATGCTCAGCAGATGGTTGTGGAGTGAGGTAAATTTACATGCAGCCTTCAGTCATTAGTGACAGATCTATTTTAAAGGGACGAGGTTGTGCAACAAGGGTACAAAGGCAGCTCATGGTTCTAATTGTTGGGCTCCATTAGAAGGGGTCTTTCTGGAGACTGTGGTTTCTTAGAGCACCGCAGTCTACCCCTGAATGAAAGGCATCCTGCTGGCTAATTAACTTGCAGCACTTTTCTTCTCTATTGTGCCTTGATTTTTTGTTTTGTTTGGTTTTAATCTCAGACCTTGTTTCTAGTAGGACTGATGGAGTCTTCCATTATTTCACCCAAATATTTTATGAAGAACAGTTTCCAATCAAACACTCTCTCCGATTTCATTAGCATACTTTTCGTTCTTATAATCTGCAATTAAGAGAGATGATGAAGATTTAAGCTGGTTTGAGTAAGTACATTGCCAAAGCAAAATCAGAGGAATTCATGGAAGACTGGGAAGGTGAAAGGAATCTTTCTCTCAGAATTGTGATGGTAACAGATGAAATAAAATGTGGGAGCAAATGAAGCCATTGAAAAGAGAGACCATCATACTTCTGACCACTTGGGAAATACCCCCCAAATTGGCTTAAAGGCCCCATGAGGCCAGGCACAGTGGCTCACGTCTGGAATCCTAGCACTTTGAGAGACCAAGGCAAGCAGATCACTTGAGCCCAGGAGTCGGAGACCAGCTTGGGCAACATGGCAAAACCCCATCTCTACCAAAACAAATAAACAAACAAACTAGCCAGGCATGGTGGCAACTGCTTGTAGTCTAGCTACAGCTTCCATGAATTGTTCAGTGATGTTGTCTTAACTCCATGATCTATGGAACAGGCAGACATGGAGAGACAGTGGGTGGAGGGGAGGAGCCTCAGATGGCACAGAAACCTGTAGCATCTAGATCAGAGTCACACTTCAGAGTTTAGAGTAACAACAGGCACTTGGCCCAGGACTGGGATTGTTACCGGTGGCAAATCCGTGCAGGTCTGCAGCAACCTCAATTCTTGTCTCCTTAGGAGAAAAACTTGCCTTGATGGGCATAAAGCAGAAGAGACTGAAGCAAGTTTTAGAGAGGGAGTGAAAGTTTATTAAAAAGCTTTAGAGCAGGAATGAAAAGAAAGTAAAGTGCACTTGGAAGAGGGTCAAGCGGACATCCTGGAGGTCAAGCGCAGTGGTTTCGCCTTCTGACTTGGGGTTGTATATGCTGGCCTACTTCCGGCACTTCGCATCCCTTTTCCCTTGATTCTTCCCTTAGGGTGGGCCTGCCACATGTGTGGTGGCCCGCTAGTGCTTGGGAAGTGAGCATGCGCAGTGTGTTTACTGGCGTTGTACACATGCTCACCTGAGGCGTTCTTCAGGTGAATACCCCCAGAAGGTCATATACCAGTTAAACTCTGTCATTTGCCCTCTTAGTGCGTATGTGTGAGCCCTCTTGCCCAACTCCTGGGACCTTAACGGGAAGCTGATCATCACCAGTTACAGATTTTTCCTATTTATAGAAAGACTGCCTTTCCCTGGAGCTGGCTGGAACCAATTATTGTAGAGAGACAGCTACCAACCACCTGTTCATCACTTGATGGTCGCCTGACATTCCTGGTTGGGGCGGGGGGCACTGTCCTGCTCTGCTCATGTCTGCCTGACTACCTACTGCAGCAGGACCACAGGCAGACTTTTCTTAAGGAGCCTCCCAGGTTTCTTCCTGGTGAAGGACCCAGAGTTTGTGAGCCCAGGACTGCAGATAATCAAAAATATTAAATGATGGAAGCTAAATATTTAAAGTAATAACTCATAATGGCTCTCCAAATGTCTGTAAAAGGCTTTCACTTAACAATAGCTGGCAAATATTGTGTCAGTGGAAAATACAGCCAAGTTTTGGCTCATCCAAAATGTTGTCATCACCGCCACTTTAATATTTAAGAGATTAATGTTTCAAGGCTCTTCCAGAACATTGTATTTGGATTCTGATTGAAAGACTTCTCAGTCCTCCCTCATTATTCTTTATGTGTGACTTTGGATGCTCTCAATACACTTAAATTGTATGTCCCTATGGGGAAATGGTTCTCAAAGTGTAGTACCTGAAGCAGCAGTATCAGCTTCACCTGGGAACTTGTTAAAAATATAAATTCTTGCAGCTGGATGTGGTGGTTCATGCCTATAATCCCATTGGGAGGCCAAGGTAGGAGAATATCTTGAGCTTAGGAGTTTGAGACTAGTCTGAGCAACATAGTGAGACCCCATCTCTACAAAAAATAAACAAAATTAGCTGGACATAGGGGTGTGTGCCTGTAGTTCGAGCTATAGGGGAGGCTGAGGTAGGAGGATTGCTTGAACCTGGGAGTTCAAGGCTGCAGTGAGCTGAGATCATGCCACTGCACTCCAGTCTGGGTGACAGAATGAGATTCTGTCTTAAAAACAAACAAACAAACAAAAAAATAACCTGGGGGCCACACCACAGACACACTGAATCAGACACCTGGGGATGTAGCTCAGCTTGTATTTTAACAAGGCCTCCATGCAATTCTGATGTGCCCTCCAGTTTTAGAATTGATGCTCAGTGGGAATGAGCAGGTACTGGTGCATGATGATATGCAGGACTATTCTTGAGCCAGGTTTTGTGATTCATGAAGTGGGTAATAGTTGCTCAGCATTGTTTCAGTACTCAGTAGCTACGAAGCATTCTATTGGTATCATTGGTATTAAATATGGAGCAGAAGCATAACTCCTCTCCCTCATGGCCACAAGAAGAAAGATTAGTATGTTAGAGTCGAAGGACACCTAAAGCCCCAAAGCCACAGACAACTGCCAGAGCCCAAAATCGTTTGTCTCAAGAAATGTTAACACCCTTTTTGTGGTCAAGGTTTATCATTTCTTTACTAAAGTCCACTCGCCCCTTTGTTTTATTTTTCACACCTAAAAAACTAGCCACGTTTGAAAAAGAAAGAGTGCTTGCCACCCTTTCTGTCCTTAAAGTGAAGGCCTTGTCCATCTCGTTCTGATCTCTGCCCATCCATCACCATTCAGCACTCCTGCTGTGACTTCACCCCCATCTCCAATCTTACATTTTATTTTCTTGGTACTTTTGGGCATGCCTGTGTTGATGGTTTCAGAAGAATACATAGTATATTATGGGGTAACATTTACAAATGTTCTTGAGAGAACTAACTTTTCCCCCTTCATCTCAAGGTGTCGCTGCTTAATTATTACAGTTCCCAAATAATCTCTATGATGTGGTTAACTATCCCTACCTTGCAAAAATCCTAGAAGATGAGACGGACCTAGCATATTGTGTGAGACAGACCTAGCATATTGTGTTAGCAACATCTCTTAGAGATGATCAATTATTTGATATCAACACAATTATTGTGGTTACTATTGAAATTTCTCTTAGTTTCTTAGATTAGTACTATTGGAACTAATTGTAAATAACAAATTTACAAGAAAATCAGTCTCATTATATTATAGCACAAAGAGGATATATTCAAGGAGTTACACGTTTGAATCTATTATTTTGATATGCTTATAAAAATTACTATTTTAATAAATTTCCCAGTCACTCCTATTGTGTAGAAAAAGATGCTTCACTGCTTAAGTATTGTAAGAAAAGACTGGGAACAAGCAGATTAATTTGGTTGTGAGACCAGGAGGTTATGAGCAAAATGTTCTCCTGTGCAAATGAAATAGAAGCTTCCCTTCCCTTCCCTTGCCTTCACTTAACCCTATATTATTGGATACGTACCAGGTACTAGAGATTCTCTCCCTGGGTAGTCTGGCTTAGAATGGTTCCCCAGGCTCTAGCCATCTGCATAGCTGCTAGAGGAAAAAGCTGTTTCAGTTGGCTCCAAGAAAGTCTCTGGGAATTATAATATATTCATAGAAAAGAGTGTGGAGTGCCCACTTGCACAATGGAAGATCCACAATAATACACCTGGGTCTATGATAGCACCTTCCTGAACTTGGGCCACTTCCTCTTTGAGGTTTATGAGGCCAAAGGGATACACACAGAGGCTGCCTTTGTTTGTGATTACCAGGGAATTAGATGGGGTGTCATTCCCCCTTATATCCTTTCACTACAGCTTGTTCACTTTTGAAAAGGTGGAAAACTAAATTCTGTATTGCAAATGTCAAGTCAAATATGCTATATAACCAAGAAATATCAGTATAGAATATCATGTATTCTACACAAAGCTACGTTTTCAATATAATCCCCATAATTATTTCACTCATCAGAGAAATGTTTCCAGCTGAGACATAAAACCTTAGTCAATACATTAAGAAAAAAAAGAAAAAAAAGCCTTTTTCTTCCCAGTCATGGGGACCAGATTGTCTCTATTATTCATCAGGGCCTAGCACAGCACAATGTTGAGCACAAGCTCGAGGTGGCCAATAAATCCTTGTGGAATTGAGTTATATGGGAGTCAATTATTCGGTCACAGCACTGGATTAGGAGGTTGAGTTCTTGATAGATTTACTTTCAGTTGACCTGTGTGACATTTGGTATTTGGTTTTGCAACTTTGTTTTCAGTTTTTTCCATGCACCAATACTCCTAGAATTTTGCTTTTGCCTCTTTTCTTCTCTTTCATCTTTTCTTTTTTTTTTTCTTTTTTTGTGGAAAGCATACATCCATATAGAAGACCTCCCTCAATACATTCCAGATCTGAGTTGCAGCACTTAGCTTAGCTTGTGAAACACTCAGAAGACTTGATTAGTATCATCCTATGGACAAAAGTCCTTAAGTAACTTAGAATGGATCCTTTATTTTTCAAGTAAATAAACTCTCAAATATGAGGACTTCTGAGGTGAAAAGAAAGTGTACGAACCCAAGAAATATTTTAAATGAATCTTGTTTTCCGTCCCTGTGTTCTGAGTAACATCTGTATTCACCCCTGCCTTTGCATTGATTGGAAACCTTTAGTATTCTTTGTACTCTCACAGTCCGATTTCTCAGAACTGCCTGTCCCAGTCTAGGCAGTTGTTTCATTAAACAAATGTTATTAAACAATTTTTTGAGTATGTGTCTTGTGGGGAGGGAAGGCTGGGGGGTTAAATTCATGTATTTTTAGCCAACAATATTAACAAGAAGTGTTTGAAATGTTTCTGAAACCATAGTGTCATAATAAAAATAAAAATAAGGTGGAGACTGGGTTGTAATTAACACAGAGCTTTTCCATCCAAGATAGAGCTTAAAGGCCTCTGTTTGTTGCATCACTTTAAAAACAAACCCTACTGCCAGGGATTTCCAATGGCAACTTTACCGTGCTTACCCAAATGGAGGTAATTAACAACCCTTCTCTGTGTTAAATTAGGTATCCACAGAATTGGGAAGCTTCAGATATTTATTGTAAAGCAGAGCCTCTTTTCTTGTTAATCTCCTAAGACAGCAGACTAGTGACTCGCACCCATTAGAACAACTGAACTAAGTAGCTGAATGATAGGTTCTGAGGCCCCTAAGAAGAAAAAACAGTCTGGATTAGAGCTGCTTAACAGACCACTCACTGAGGCATGCTCCCTCCCCACGCCCATTTCCTATCCCAGAAAACAACAAACTTCAGATGACCCACCAAAAACGACTACCTTTTATACTTGTAGTTGAATTATTTCTTCTCTGTTTAAAATTAAATAATGCAAGTTATTTTGTTGCTTTAGAGTGGAGGATTACCTCTTCCTAGACATCCAGTTGAAAAACCAACTGGTGTAGAAGGGAAATGCATCTCAAATAGATACAATGACATTCTTGTAATTGCCTCATTTGAAATTGCAGCCTTTCCCTGTGCTAATTGTCATCCCTC
The DNA here is from genome assembly GCF_008728515.1 of Papio anubis. Lineage (NCBI taxonomy): Eukaryota > Metazoa > Chordata > Mammalia > Primates > Cercopithecidae > Papio > Papio anubis. The sequence goes on from NC_044983.1 coordinate 30,787,784, forward strand.
AGCTAATTTGGTACATTAAAGTAGATTGTTATTAAAAACAAAATTAAATCCATTGCCAGCATCTTCATTCTCTACCAGAAGAAAAATGTTAAATAAATGCAAATATGCCAGTTTTGCTCTTAATGTTGCCTGAAGCTGCAAGGATGAACTTTGACTTGAAAGATAATGAGTTCCCCACTGTTGGAGGATTTGAGGTTTGGGTTGGATAATCCCAGATGATGTTGGAATAGATAGAATTTAAGGTTCCTTCTAACCCTGAAATTCTATGATTATAAAATCTATCCTTTTCTTGAAAGAAGAAATACTAAAGGTGTTTGCAAGGAAATGGTAGCATAATGAAAGGGGAAACACAAAAATGATTTTTTTCCTTAATAAGCAATCACCTCACTTGGTAATAGTTTTTCTTCTTAATTGCTTGTTTGTTTGTAACAAATGCGGTGTTGTAATCAAGTGGCTTTTACAATAATAAAACACTTCTCTCAATTAAACTGTACTGCGAGGAATTCAAAGATGAACAGACGTGTTCCTTCTTTTAAGACGCTGATTTATAAGCATCCCTTTAAAAATTTACTTCTCTTTCTGATGATAAAAGTAACGCACATTTATTGCAGAACATTTGGAAACTACCAGGGACTATAAATAACCCAGAGTTGCCCCACCAGAGATTATTCTTAATATTTTTGGCGTATTTCCTTCATATATATATTCATATTCACATTCATACTAATTTGTCGTATTCTAATTTAACCCTTTCTTTAATGTTTATAATGTGATTATACTACTTTTTAACACATGAATTGTCTCCAAATAAAAGCCAAAGTGATCCATTTGTTAATTTTTTTTAATCCTACCCCGCTGAAATGGACAAAGAGGAGCCCATCTCAATCGGGGAGGGGATCAAAGAGTTATCCTGTTCTCTTGATCAATTACGTAGCAATCAGCCATGATAAAAAGCCCAAATTACCAAATTAACAAAAAGAATTTTATTTAGTGGCCATGTATAAAAGCTAAATGGACAGTTGGAGACAGACAACAAAAACTAATATAAAACTAAAAATGTGAAAATTCAGCATTTAATGAAAATGAGAGCTTAGAAAAACTAGTATCCAGATTTATTCAGACTGAATTTCTGCCCCGGGCAATTAACGAATCATCCTTTAGTTCCCCTTTGTGTCTGTGCATCCAGCCTCATTGTCCTTGGTAGTAAATTATGTACACCCCCTGTTTCCAAATATTCAAATATAGTATGTGTCATAAAGTGTGTAATTTGGATCCTGTATATAAATTCTAGCCAGGGAATGGCTTGTAGTCATGATAAATATTCTATACAAGTTGTGTAACATAGACAAAGAAAACTACAAAAAAAAAAAAAAAAAAATACAGAGAAACAAAAAAATTCCCATTCCTTCTGTGATTCTGATGTATTTCCCTTTGATTCTTTGCTTCTACATTGAAATAGACTTAGTGGGTAATATTGATAATTACAGCTAACAGTGACCAGGTGATATGGTTTGACTAGGTCCCCACCCAAAATCTCATCTTGAATTGTAGCTCCCATAATTCTCACATGTCATAGGAGGGATCCCATGGGAGGTAACTGAATCATGGGGGCAGGTCTTTCCAGTACTGTTCTTGTGATAGTAAGTCCCACGAGATCCGATGGTTTTATAAAGGGGAGTTCCCCTGCACACGATGTCTTGCCTGCCACCATGTAAGACGTGACTTTGCTCCTCCTTTGCCTTCCACCATGATTGTGAGGCCTCCCCAGCCATGTAGAACTGTGAGTCCATTAAACCTCTCTTTCTTTATAAATTACTCAGTCTTGGGTACGTCTTTGTTTTTGTTGTTGTTTCGAGACAGGGTTTCACTCTTGTCACCCAGGCTGAAGTGCTGTGGTGCAATCTCGGCTCACTGCAACCTCCGCCTCCCAGGTTGAAGGGATTCTCCTGCCTTAGCCTCCCAAGTAGCTGGGATTACAGGCGCCCACCACCATGCCCAGCTAATTTTTACATTTTTAGTAGAGATGAGGTTTTGCCATGTAGGCCAGTCTGGTCTGGAACTCCTGACCTCAGGTGATCCACCCACCTCAGCCTCCCAAAGTGTTGGGATTATAGGAGTGAGCCACTGTGCCCGGCCTGTTTTGTTTTGTTTTTGTTATTGTTTGTTTGTTTGGGGTGTGTCTTTATTAGCAGCGTGAGAACAAGCTAATACATCAGAAGTTCTGTTTCTTCATATCAGCACAGAGAAAAGTGACTTTCCCAGTCCAGTCTATCATATTCTCAAATTACTTTCTCTAACCTGTGAAACAAGACCTTCTTGGTGAACTTTATCAGGCCAGTTATTTCTGAACAGAATTACCACTCTGTGGTGGCCTGGCTAAATGTAATGTATTTACAATAATTTGAAAAGATTCCTCCAGGACTTTTATAAAGACAGATGATATTAAACTGAACAAATAGTGCTAGGTAAGAGTAAATTGTTCAGTTTTTTTCACAGAAGCCCTGTAGATTTAGCAAACCCCCCCAGACACAATGTCAAATTTCTCAGCAGGTTTCTTGGTTTTAGCTCTTCCCCCTAAGCAGCAATTAACAAAGTATTAGATGTTATAAAAGTTATTTCTTTGTTATTCTACCTGGGTTGACTACCAGAGAAAATCCCTGAACATTTTACCAACTGCTCAACAGATTTTCATCTAAAACTAGAACGGATTGGCCAGGTACAGTGGCTCATGCAGGAACATTGCTTTAGCCCAGGAGCTCAAAACCAGCCTGGGCAAAAGAGTGGGATCCCCATTTCTAAAAATGTAATATCTTTTAAAAAATTAGGCATGGTGGTGCGTGCTTGTAGTCTCAGCTACTTGGGAAACTAAGGATGGAGGATTGCTTAAGCGCAGGAGGTCAAGGTTGTGGTGAGCTATGATTGCGCCACCGCACTCCAGCCTGGAGGACAGAGTAAGACTCTGTCTCAAAAATTTAAAAATAAAATAAAATAAAATTAGAAAGGATAGGTATGTGTGGGAGGGAGACTGGTTAACCAGGGTGCATGGGATCATGTAGGGGTTGTCTTTCATTTGAGTTCTTCTCCGTCTCTTTAAAATGTCTGATTATATATATTAGGTCTCAATGGCTTCATTATTACTATTATTTTAATTCATAAGTTAAATTTTATAAACATGAAAAATAATTGACAAGCCTAGAATCTCTTTTCTGTCTATATTAGAAATTAAATTCTATTTAGTACTTAACAAGCAATACAGGCATACATCTCATGTAATCCTTACTGTAATTAAGGATGAAATTAGGTAACATAAGAAAAGCAGATGTAAGTTCTTATTCTCCTTTTACACATAAGGAAATAAATTCAGACTTTTAGTAAGTTCCCCAGAATCATGCAGCTAATAAGATTCAGAACTAAAAATATAATACCTGTCTTCTGATTCAAATGTTTCATATCCAGGTGCCCATATACTAATAATTTTTAACTTTTTTAATGGGATTAAATGAGATAAAATTGAGTCTTATTGTATAGAATTGATCAGAAACAGCAAAATTTCATCTGGGTGCGGTGGCTCACACCTGTAATCCCAGCACTTTGGGAGGCCAAGGAGGGTGGATCATCTGAGGTCAGCAGTTCAAGACCAGCCTGACCAACATGGTGAAACCCTGTCTCTACTAAAAACACAAAAATTAGCTGGGTGTGGTGGTGGGCACCTGTAATCCCAACTGCTTGGGAGGCTGAGGCAGGAGAATCACTTGAACCTGGGAGGCAGAGGTTGCAGTGAGCCAAGATTGTGCCATTGTACTCCAGCCTGGGCGTCAGAGCAAGATTTTGTATCAAAAAAAAAAAAAAAAAAAAAGCAAAATATCTAAAATGGCACCTAAAATGATAGACAATTTAAAATTTATAGCTTGACATATTTCTGTAAGTGTTTTCAGAGCCACTGGGGCCACAGAAGTCCAAGTCAAGGCAATTTTTAGTACTAAACAGTTGACTTTTTTCTGGTACACATCACAGCTGCTGCTGTACAGAGAACTAACATGTGTACATGACTAGTCCAGGACTGGAGGAACATGCGAGGGGACTGTTGGAAAGGAAAAGCTTTTGCTCTTCCTCTAGGTTTGGTAAATGAGGGACTGTAAACAATAATAATGAAAGATTAATAAGAGAAGAGGTACACAATTTTATTTTATTTTATTTACTTATGTTTTTGAGATGGAGTTTCACTCTTATTGCCCAAGCTGGAATGCAATGGCTCGATCTCGGCTCACCACAAACTCCCCGTCCCGGGTTCAAGTGATTCTCCTGCCTCAGCCTCCCAAGTAGCTGGGATTACAGACATGCATGACCACGCCCAGCTAATTTTGTATTTTTAGTTGAGACTGGGTTTTTCCATGTTGGTCAGGCTGGTCTCGAACTCCTGACCTCAGATGATCCACGCACCTCGGCCTCCCAAAGTGCTGGAATTACAGGCGTGAGCCACCGTGCCCGGCCCCACAATTTTATTACTATTTATATATGCACAACAGCTTGTAGAAAATCAGTGAATTAAAGAACTGGTTAGACTAGGGGGTTTATAAACCCTTCTTAACCAAAGAAAGAGGGTTTGGTCATCAAAGAGTGGCGAATTGTGGAGAAGTGACTAGAAAATGTATGAGAGAAACTAATGGAAAGTATATTAGTTCATTCTCACGCTGCTATAAGGACATGCCCAAGACTGGGTAATTTATAAAAGAAAGAGGTTTAATTGACTCACAGTTCCACAGGGTGTGGAGGCCTCAGGAAACTTACAACCATGGCAGAAGGAGAAGCAAACACATTCTTCTTCACATGGCAGCAGTAAGAAGTGCCAAACAAAAGGGGGAAAAGCCCCTTATAAAACCACCAGATCTTGTAAGAACTCATTCACTATCATGAGAACAGCATGAGGGTAACGGCCCCCATGATTCAATTACCTCCGACCAGGTCCTCTCACGACACATAGGGATTATGGGGACTACAATTCAAGATGAGATTTGGGTGGGGACACAGCCAAACCATATCAGAAGATAAGGACTATTTTAGTAAGTTTTGTTTATGCAAAGTCATCTCGGTGTTGATTCCCTATCTTTATAACATGGGTCACATTTTTCTTCCTGGTGGTGTGGGGGAGAGGGCACCTACCTCAAAGAAAAATTTTGCTCTGCTTTTAGATGTACAAGGGAAAGACAGAGAACGGTTCCTGCATCCATTGATTATCAATTGTCTTCAGCTCAAAATAATCCTTATGCCAAAGTAGCATATTTTGGGGTGGCATATTTCAACCTCCTTTATCTCTACCCTGCTGGAACTGTCCAGGGAGTTGCATATCTCAAAAGCTGAGTTGGTGGCTATAAAGAGAAGATTTGGGTTAGTTCCTGAGAGATAAGAGACCTGCAAAGGGAAAGAAGAACATAGATCAGAACGAGAATAAATGAGCAGAAAAAAGCAAATTTCAGCACATTCCCACTGATCTCACTAAACCAGGCTCCCAGTACTGGAAATAGGTCAGTCAACTTCAACAGTTGTATCTCATTTCAGGAGGCAGCATGCAGGTGGGAGTAGGGCACCCCTCTGAAGTTTGGCCTTTATGCTATGTGAATAATCACACACTTAAAGAGAGGCATTTCTATGAAAACAAAAGAAAAACAAAGATTAATGGTTGGAACAGACTCTAAAGCCAGTTTTTGAGTCCAGAAGGCAGTCAGTTGACAAGATTTCTAAATGTTGGATTCAAGGCTGGGTGTGGTAGCTCACATCTATAATCCCAACATTTTGGGAGACTGAAGTGGGAGAATTGCTTAAGGCCAGGAGTTCTAGATCAACCTGGGCAACACAGTGTGACCCCATCTGTAATAAAGTCAGCCATATGTGGTTGTATGCACCTGTGGTACCAACTACTCGGGAGGCTGAGGTGGACGGATCGCTTGAGCCCAGGAGGTCTAGGCTGCAGTGAGCCATGATCACACCACTGCCCTCCAGCCTGGGTGACAGAGTGAGATCCTGTCTTATAAAAAAAAAAAAAAGATAGAGAGATAGACAGATAGATAGATAGATAAATAAATGTTGGATGAAGTATCTTTAGATGGTGGATTGAGGATGATAGGGGCAGTCTCAGTCACGGGCATTTCCTAGAGTTTGAAGGAACATCTGCTGGTAAGCTTCCTGAGTGGACCAAACTACAATAGTGATAACTCCTTTGAAGCTATATTCAGTTGTCCAACTTCAGTTTCCAGGGCTCCAAGAATAGGGCAGTTGTGGTTCTCAGTGATGCCAAGTCACAAGTGTGAGAGAAGACTAGAAACATTAATTACAAGATGGCAGGATTCAGTTTACAAAGGGAGGAAATATCTCAATTATAATGAACATTCACAAGGGTGGGTTATAGTTTTCCATTAAAACATAAAATTTCTCTCTACAATCACTCCCAATGTGATCAAAAACAATCAAAGTATGTCTGTTTGTGTTTGCCAACTGAGTCTAGTCTCATTAAACTTGGCCTGATTATTTACATAAGTGCAGCAAGAATAGTAATTTAGCATGTAGGCTTTTTTGTGTTTGCTCTTCTGGAACTTTTAATAAGGACTCTCAGAATAGACTTTTAAAAGCTCTTGAGAGTAGTAAGCCAAGCCAAGAACTAGCCATTAGAATCTGTCTGTAATACTTATACATTGGGGTGAATTTCCTGTCTCTTGAGGACTCCAAAACATTCTGAGTTTCCTGGGCCTGCCAGAAAGTGACCTTCCTTACCCACCTGTAAGGCTAGGAACCCCAAAACATTCTGAGTTTCCAGGGCCTGCCAGAAAGTGACCTTTCTTACCCACCTGTAAGGCTAGGAACCCTATAAACCAGATACCAGTCTTACTCTTCCAAGGGAGCTTTGTAAGCATTGGTGCCACATAGTTAACCTTAGTTCCTTAAAACGATTGGGTTATATGTGATTCCACACACATTATTCTCAAACATGACACTGCAGTCAAAGCCTTAGTAGGACAGCCCATGTTTCCAATTGTGTTCTGTTCCAAGGAGAAGAGATTCTTACAGAACTTAGGCAAATAACTATATTGCCATGAAAATTGGAATACTCAATAAGCATTTCTGAATTTTGGAGAGATCAGGTAGGGGTAAAATATAAATATATCATTTTTGTTTATGAAGACATAATCTATTAAATTGTTGTGAATTATCGTTAGCTTTAGAAAGGGTTTCCTGACATCCAGAACATAGAACATTAAATAACCAGCAAGGTTTCAATCAAAAAGGCCATAAAAATTATAATTGTTTTTTATCAGTTCATTCAGTACCATGTAATTAATTCTTGTTCTGCTTGATCTTAGGTTAGTGGATTTATGAATCTATCAGTTTCTCCATTAGTTCTGGAAATCCTTACTGAGTTCAGCAGTATAATCTTAAAGTTATTTAAGCAAAGTCAGCAGAAGCCTGTACTCCAGAATACCTGCCATGGTTTTGTTCATGAATTTCCAAGATGCTCTTTCTTTGTTGAAGATGAGGCATGCTGGCCTACTGCTGACTGCATGAGCCTTCAGAAAAGCATCAGCATAAAACAGTAATTATCTGTGAATGACAATGACTTGAAATGGACACGCCTAAAGATCTGATGAGAGTTCATTAGAAGTCAATTGATAAGGACATTTGGTTGTTTCTCTGACATACAAGCATTTTAAGATAATAACCTGATACTAAGGACATCTCACAAACAGCAAGGACATTGACAGATTTCTAGGAATTTTATACAATTTCTGAAAAATCATTATAACCATAGAAATATAATCCAGGAATGGTTAAATGTATTTTCTTTATTTGACAATGCTTCCCATGCAATTTAACATATCAAATAAACTCATCTCTCTTTTTACAAAGTGAGGGAACAAATCCTTTGAGAGTTTTCCAGGGGTCCTCTGGGAAATTCCAGAGTCAAGCTAAAGTCAGGAAGACTTCATTTACAATTTGATTTAGGGAAGTTGTGAAAAACGTGAACAGGTTTGAACATTTGATTAAATGGGATCACAGATCACTATGAAACAATACTTAGTTAGCTATTTAACCAAAATGACAATAAAAGATGTTCAAGATAAATATGGAAGATAACATAACCATAAAAAACTTTAGCTCTTTCAACCTTAAAAAAAACTTGGTTTTCTGAAATAATCAAAGACGTGGTAAGTGCAACATAAAACACAGAATATTTTGTTTTTCTAGGTGTATCAATCAAGAGGTAAAAAGCATTTCATAATCTCTTACCAAGAATGGACTACTGGGTACAGTGGTTCAGGCCTGTAATTCCAATGCTTTAGGAGGCTAAGGTGAGAGGATTGCTTGAGGCCAGGAGTTCAAGACCATCTTAGGCAATATAGTGAGACCCTGTCTCTCTAAGAACAAAAGAATAGATTAATAAATCAAGAAAACTTGCTCATTTAAAAGTAGTTTTGCATCAGTATACTACGTTCTAGTCCATTCTTGCATTGCTGCAAAGAAATACCTGAGACTGAGTAATTTACAAAGAAAAGAGGTTTAATTGACTCACAGCTCTGCAGGCTGTACAGGAAGCATGGCAGCTTCTGCTTCTGCAGAGGCCTCAGGGAGCCTCCAATCATGGCAGAAGGTGAAGGCAGAGTAGGCATCTTACATGGCAGGAGCGGGGGCAACAGAGGGTAATGGGTCAGGTGCCACACAGTTTTAAATGACAAGATCTCATGAGAATGCAGTCACTATCATGAGGACTGTACCAACGGGGATGGTGCTAAAACGTTCTTGAGAAATCTGCCCCCATGATACAATCGTCTCCCACTAGGCCCTACCTCCAACACTGGGGATTACATTTCAACATGCGATTTGGTGGGGAAACACATTTAACCCATATCAACTACTAAGCTCATTCTTTAAAACTTTATAAATAGAACCATTCAGTCTTAGCCAGCTTGGCCACACAATGTGAGATTCTCTCTCTCTTCTCTTCTCTCTCTGCCTCTCTCTTTTTCATGAGCCTTTACAACTTTCTTTTTTTTTTTTTTTTTTTTTTGAGATGGAGTCTTGGCTCTGTCACCCAGGCTGGAGTGCAATGGCGGGATCTCGGCTCACTGCAACCTCCGCCTCCCAGCTTCAAGCAATTCTCCTGCCTTAGCCTCCTGAATAGCTAGAATTACAGGCACCCACCACCATGCCCAGCTAAGTTTTGTATTTTTAGTAGAGACAAGGTTTCACCATGTTGGCCAGTCTGGTCTTGAACTCCTGACCTCGTGATCCACCCGCCTCAGCCTCCCAAAGTGCTGGGATTACAGGTGTGAGCCACCGCACCCGGCCCAACTTTCTATATCAATTCAGATTTTTGTCCTTTATTTTCATCTTTCTCATTCTGCAACAAGCTTTGGATGACCTCTAAACTACTCTAGGATAAAAGTCACTGTCATTTTTCTTTAACAAAAACACATCTCACTCTCTTTGTATGCTTTGCCTGCGGAGTTTTGTTTCTTCATCCTATTATTACTGGTAGTTCATTTACATATATTTATTAGATTTCTTAACCCTTAGTAACATTAACTTTCAGTGAAAATGAAGAAATAAACAATTATAAACTGTCAGTTACATACATGCATTCTGTGCAAGATTAGCACAGGTATAAACACATCCTTTCATAATTTCTAGAGGCATGTTTCCTAACAGTACAACTTCTCAATGTGTTAAAAGAGCATGTTTATTAACAGATTCAAATACCTTTAGTCTCTGCCAAATTAAGAAGTCAAAAGTAGTCAGGCACGGTGGTTCATACCTGTAATCCCAGCACTTTGGGAGGCTGAGATGGGCGGATCATGAAGTCAGGAGATCGAGACCATCCTGGCTAACACGGTAAAACCCCATCGCTACTAAAAATACAAAAAAAATTAGCTGGGCGTGGTGGCGGGTGCCTATATTCCCAGCTACTCAGGAGGCTGAGGCAGGAGAATGGCGTGAACCCGGCAGGTGGAGCTTGCAGTGAGCTGAGCTCGAGATCACGCCACTGCACTCCAGCCTGGGTGACAGAGCAAGACACTGTCTCAAAAAAAAAAAAAAAAAAAAAAAAAGTAAATAAACTTAAGTAGATAAACTTTAGTAATTAATATTTTGGTATTTTATTTTCTTTGAAATTATCTACATATTTCATGAATATCCATCATTTAACTTAATATAACTTTAAGATTTCAAGTAACCAAAAAGATGTTGGAAACTATTTTTAAGTCACTGTACTATAAAACACAATTATGGTTGAAATAAAGTTTGTCAGAGTAATGACTCAATCTGATTAAAATGCAATCTATAAGTTTAATAGTCTTAAACCTCAGTAGTTATAATATTAGTTTGACTAGTAAGCCCAAGTAGAATAAAATGTGTGATATTTCATGTTGACAACTTGAAGACATAACTCTTTTTAAGTAAAGCAATAATATTAAAGTGTTAGTAGCGGTGAATCCATACAGGTGTGCAGCATCCTCACATCTTGCCTACTTAGAAGAAAGAGTTCAACTGACGGACATAGGCAGAGTGAGAGACTGAGGCAAGTATTAAAGCTAAGTGAAAGGTTATTACAAAGTTTTAGAGCAGGAATGAAAGGAAGTAAAGTGGAAGAGGGTCAAGCGGGCGACTTGCAAGATCAAGTGCACGGTTTGACCTTCTGACTTGGGGTTTTATACGCTGGCATGCTTCTGGGGTCTTGCATTCCTTCTCGCCTGATTCTTCCCTTGGGGTGTGCTGTCCACATACTCTGTGGCCTGCCAGCACTTCAAAGGGGTCTTATGCGCAGTGTGTTTACTGGAGGTGTATGCAAGCCCACTTGAGGTATTTTTTTCCCTTAGCATGTCCAGTGTTCCTAGAGGAAGGTCATCCACCATTTTGCCTTTTAGTGCACATGCTCGAGCCCACTCACCCAACTCCTGAGATCTTAGCCGGAAGCTGCTGATCAACAGTTTCAGGATTTTTCTATTTATTGGGAGACTGCCTTTCCCTGGTGCCAGCTGCAACCAATTATTATTTTAGAGAGACAGTTAAGGACTGCCTGTCCATCACCTGATGGTCGCCTGACATTCCTGGTTGTGGGGAAAGGGAACCCTCTCCTGCCCTGTTCATGTCTGACTAGCCACCTGCTGTAACAAAACTAGTTTTATTTACCAAAGATTATCTTATATCAAATAAACTTGAAAATATGTTGGTTATATTTAACCACTAAATAATATATTTGGTTATATTTCTGAGTGTTTTAGCAATACTTATAAGTGCTTTTTAAAGCCAACTTAGAATAGAACTCATTTATTGGTAATACCATCTGGAAGTGAGGAAATGTCACGTATGTACAACATACATACATATATACACACATAAACATACAATGATTTTATTTCAAGATTTAATTTATTTAAAGGCAGAAACAAATAGAGATTATTTATTTTAAGATTTTAGCCACAGGTCAGGTGTAAATATAGAAACACAGAACTCACAAATTTATATGAGCTGGCATTTTTGTCTTTTTAAAAAAATCTGAATTGTATTTCTGGCAGATGGAACAAGTGAAAGTTACCTGTTCAGTGAGGGCTAAAGCTTTTTATCAATATTTGTGGGGGAGACTTAAACAATTTTTTTCTTGACATAATAATTTAATGTAGACAGTAGCATTAGTCTCAGGTTATTGTTTTAGTCAACAGAAAATAAAGCTAGGTGGCTTTTGGGCTGGAAATCAAAGTTATTAATATTTCCTTGGATGTTTACATATCAAAGAGATGGCCCTCAGGTCCTTGAGAAGACAGTTTTGGGTGGTAGAATATTTTACAGCTGAAACAGGAAGAGAAAAGATGTAAACTTTCAAGTAGTCCCTTTAAAAGGGAGTTTTGGGACTTTTTTGTCTATTACCAGGGTTGCTGCCTATCATTATTATTATTATCAATTGTTATTTTCTGGGACAAACAGTAAATTCTCCTGGTGGCACTGAGCTTTGTCAAGCAGGCATTTGAAAAGTGGAATTGGGGAGATGGTTTTTGGTGGCTGTGAATTTTAAGTTTTTGTCTAAATCTAATTTATGCTTGTTAATTTTGTTAAGGGAGTTATCTAGTCTAACCATGATACACTTGTTTCCTTCTTTCAACTTGATCCTCCCATTGATAGCAATACGATATTTATTTAGGGTGAGAGCTCTCTAAATATCCTTTTAAACATAAAAGCTTTTTCAAATCCCAGATCCATCATCTGGCTTTTGACAATTTAGGATCTCCAAAGGTATACATGCTCCAAGATGTGACGCAAAACCAGTAAGACTTTTATGACTCAAAACCAATAATCCACTTTATGGTTTAACCAGGGACCAAGAGTTGTCCCTAAAGAGGGTGCAGAAGACTCTGCCCTCATGATCGAAAGTCATTCCTAAAAATAGCCAAAGAGGAAGTGAGCTGAGACCCTCATGATCACAGGCAGCAAAAATGGTGTTTGTGAAAATGGTATCTCCAGTGTCCCATGAAACTGAGGCATCTGCAATCCCAGACTTGCGGACCTGTGACACTTGGGAGGCAATAAGGAGATGGGACTTTTTCAGCACTAATAAGACAATGAGGAAAGACAACAAGGGCCCTGTATGAGCTAAGACACTTTATTTAGACAAACTCCTCAGATTGCCGGCATAGCCAGGTGGGAAATTTTGCTACTGTTTCTTAGGGTCCTTGCCTGACAGCGAGTCACCTCCAGACTCAGGCCCAACCGCCCGTGCTTCCCAGTGGACAAAAACACAGACAGGGGTGAGGCGTGGTGGCTCATGCCTATAATCCAAGCACTTTGGGAGGCTGAGGCAGGAGGATCGCTTGAGGCCAGGAGTTGGAGACCATACTGGGCAAGATAGCAAGACCCTGTCTCTAAAAAAATTTAAAAATTACCTGGACATGGTGGTGCACATCTGTAGTCTCAGGTACATGGATGCTGATGCAGGATGATTGTTTGACCCCAGGAGTTTGAAGTTACAGTAGCTATGTTCGCAACACTGCGCACCAGCCTGAGCAAGACCCTGCCTCTTAAAAAAAGAAAGAAAGAAAGAAAGAAAAAAAAACAGAGAATGCTCTCTTACTAGATCTAAGTCAAGCTCTCAGGACAGAAGAGAGGACTTCATCGAATTTCTTTTTTATTGGGAACCCACAACAACATGTGCTCAAAGGGACTCTAGTCTGCTGAGAACTTCAAATTCACCAGTCTATGAGGCTGGCTCAAACAATAGGCTTATAGCCTGTGCCAATATTCTAGGCTATGATTTTCCTCCTTATAACAAACGACACAAAAGACAGAGACAAAGAGAAAACAATGGCTATCTCCAGGAGGAAAAGGATTAATCACAAAAGTCCTCAAGCCAAAAATCACAAAAGTCACAATACCCAAAGAATTAATTATTACAGATGTTTTCTCCTGCCAATCTAAATTTGGAGAGGAAAAGACAAGGAAAGGCTCATACTGCACTCCCTCGACCAAGCTCCTTGTAGAAATCTTGGGGTGGGGGGAGTCTTTTTGACTGGGCATGGTGGCTCATGCTTGTAATCCCAGCACTTTGGGTGGCTGAGGTGGGAGAATCACTTGAGCCCAGAAGCTCGAGGCTGCAGTGAGCTGTAATGGCACCACCGCACTCCAGCCTGGGCAACAGAGTGAGAACCTGCCTCTAAAAAAACAATATTAAAAAAAGCAGTTTTTCAAGGGTGTACAATCTCCTACATCATTCTATCTATTCTTTGATTAATTACCCTCAACCCATTTAGCCATTCATTTATTGAACAAACATTGTATTAGACATCCGCTTTCTTCCAAAGACTCTACTTTAGGGTTGAAAGAAACCTAGGGATGAACCTGGCACAGTTTTTGCCCTCAAAATTCTTACCCTACGGTGGGAGAGAGGGAAGATATGTTCATGATTAAGCTCTAAGTCAGAATGGTGAAAAAAAGACTTTATAGAAGTACAAAGAATGGAGCATGCCTCTTACTAAATAGTTGTAAGAGCGAGCAAGAGTTACTAAAGCACTTCAGGTTAAGCGGAGGCAGAGGGTAGGGCAGGTTAGTGATAGGGTACTTGTAAAATCTCCAAAGTGTGAAAAAATTCCTAATGTCTTGAAGTAGCAGAATATAAAGTTTGTAGGAGACGATGTCCAAAGAAGAGACTGAAATGGTAGTTTGAAGCCAGTCTGTGAATCCATTGAATGGAACACTTCAGAGTTTAGTTGCCTCTTCTTGATGACAGAGACTTACAGAGGCATTTCAACTGGAAAGTGTTTGATCTGCTTTGCTCATTTGAGGAGAACAACTTTGCTAGCTATGAACAATGACAAGCAGCATGAGGGAGAATTTGCTGGCACAAACAAAACAACAACAAAAAAACCTAAGTTTATGATGCAGCAGTCCCATTAACGAGCTGCCTTTATATACTTTTAGTTGCAATGTATAACATTCAGAAGTAACTTGGTAGTACTTATTAATCCTTTGCAAATCTTTGCCCAAATGAGTGACAGGGTCTCACTCTGTCACCCAGGCTGGAGTGCAGTGTCGTGATCCTGGCTCACTGCAACCTCTACCTCCCGGGTTCAAGCAATTCTCATGCCTCAGCCTCCCAAGTAGCTGGGATTACAGGCATGTGCCACCATGCCTGGCTAATTTTTGTATTTTTAGTAGAGACGGGGTTTCACCATGTTGGCCAGACTGGTCTCGAACTCCTGACTTCAAGTGATCCACCCACCTTGGTCTCCCAAAGTGTTGGGATTATGGGCGTGAGCCACCGCACCCAGACTACAAAAATGTATTTATGGGGATGTTCAATGCAATAGCAGCTCATATGTCCATCCATACAAGATGGGTTAAACTATGATGTAGCTAAACCAGCTAACACTTTTCAACCATTAACAAAGAATGATAGAGTGGGGTGTGGTGGCACGTGCCTATAGTCCTAACTACTCAGGAAGCTGAGGTAGGAGGATTCCTTAAGCCCAGGAGTTCGAGGTCAACCTGGGCAATATACGATATAGCGAGACCCTGTAGAGATCTATAATACGTTCTGCTGTGAAAATATGTCCAAAATATAGGGGCCATTTTTTTTTTTTTTTTTTTTTTTGAGACAAAGTTTCGCACTGTCGCCCGGGCTGGAGTGCAGTGGCATGAACTCCGCTCACTGCAACCTCCACCTCCCAGGTTCAAGCAACTCTCCTGCTTCAGCCTCCCGAGTAGCTGGGATTACAAGTACCCGCTACCATGCCCAGCTATATACACACATACACACACACACACACACACACACACACATATATACATACACATACACACATATTTTTTGTATTTTTAGTAAAGACAGGGTTTCACTATGTTGGCCAGGCTGGTCTTGAACGCCTGACCTCATGATCCACCTGCCTCGGGCCCCCGAAAGTGCTGGGATTACAGGCGTGAGCCACCGCACCCAGCCTAAGGGCTATTTTTTGAGTTGCAAAACATGAAGTTTTAACAGTTGTCATTCTGATATGTAGAATTATTAGGAAACCTACACTGTTTTTTTTTATGCTTGTATATATTTTGTGGTTTTGTTGTTGTTGTTTTTTGTTTTGTTTTGTTTCTTTTGAGACAGAGTCTCACTCTGTCACTCAGGCTGGAGTGCAGTGGTGCAATCTTGGCTTACTGCAACCTCTACCTCCCAGGTTCAAGCAATTCTAAGGTCTCAACCTCCTGAGTAGCTGGACTACAGGCACACATCACCATGCTGAGATAATTTTTATATTTTTAGTAGAGATGGAGTCTCACCATGTTGGCAAGGCTGGTCTCGAACTCCTGATCTCAAATGATTTACCCACCTCGGCCTCCCAAAGTGCTGGGATCACAGGTATGAGCCACCACACCTGGTCCATACTTGTATATAATTTGAATTGTTTCTTTTTTCTTTTCTTATTTATTTTATTTTATTTTTTGAGACAGGGTCTGGCTCTGTCACTCAGGCTGGAGTACAGTTGTAAAATTATGACTCACTGCAGCCTCAAGCTTCTAGGCTCAGGTGATTCCCCCACCTCAGCCTCCTAGGTAGCTGGGACTACAGGCGACCACCACCACACCCAGCTAAGTTTTGTATTTTTTCATAGAGATGAGGTTTCACCATGTTGCCCAGGCTGGTCTCAAATGATCCTCCCACCTCGGCCTCCCAAAGTGCTGGGATTACAGGCGTGAGTCACCACACCTGGCCTGAATTGTTTCTATTATTCACATATAACTTTGTAATCTTAAAAATATACTTAAGATTTTAAAACAGGCATGATTAGAGCCTGGATTAAGGTAGTGTTGGCAGCCTGAGGAGGGAAGGCTTTGGATGCCATAGCCAAAGTAGATTGAAGAGGAATTGGAATTTGAGGGATGCAAGTGATGAAAGGAGAGGGGGAAGAGTCAAAGGTGACACTCACATTTCTTGGTAAATTGGTTGTTTGTTGATTCCATTAATAGAAATAGAGAAAAGAGACAGCAGAGGAGGGCTTCATTGAGGAGGATGACTTTGTTAGTTTCATTTTAGATTTAAGTCTGAGGGTCCTGAAAAGGCAGCTCTATGTTTGGCTTGAACCTCTCTACTTTCTACCGTCTCAGTAATTCATTAATATTTTGGATGTCCTAGCCTGTTGATGTGTGTGTACTGGAGGTGGTGGTGGTGGGAGCTAATATGTTTAGAGGTTAACATTTCATCTGTCTTGAACCTTTTATTCTCCTTTCATTCAGACTCTACAATTATTACTACGGGGAAGAAATGTGGCCTTGCCTGTGAAAATCTAGTTTTTGGAATCTTTTTTTTTTTGGCTTGTTTTCCCCCTAAAACTTAGCCCCAAAAGGGAGAGAAGATTTTTAACTAGTGGAAAAAATGTCTTGGTCAGAAACAGGAGAAAGAACATAGCTATCCTAGACATTAATAATAATAATAATAATAATAATAATAATAATGGAAGCAAGGGAGGGAGGGAGAAAGGGAAAGAAAGAGAGATAGAAAGGAAGAAGAAAGAAATAGAGGGGGAGGGAAGAAAGGAAAGGAAAGAAAGGGGGTTAGGCATAATGCCTTGTGTCTATAATCCCAGCACTTTGAGGGGCTGAGGCAGAAGGACTGCTTGAGCCCAGGAAGTCAAGGCTGCAGTGAGCCGTGTTTGCACTACTTCACTCTAGCATAGGTAATGTAGGGAGACCCTGTTTCAAAAAAATAAAAAATAAAGAAAGGAGGAAAGAAAGAAGATTCCAGTAGAATAAAGAAAAAAGGAAAAAGAACAATATTTATAAGTACCTGCAGAGAGAAGGTGAGAAGACGAAGACCTGTTTTCTACTTTTTTGGTAGCATTGCTAAAGAAATAAAAAAATACCCAAAAGTTGCAGGACTCTAATAAAATGGAATATCACCTCTATTCCTGCCTGTTCTTTGACTGGAGGAGTGGAAGGTGAGGAAATGGGGAAGTGCAGGATGAGTGATTCTGGAGAAGACATGGCTGTGCTTATGTTGGGCTGATGATGTCACTGATAACTACAACAAAGGGCTCAGCCAGGCACCCAGAAGCCTCGGGGCCACCGCACCCTAAGGACCATGCAGGCTGACACAGGCCTCTTCTCAGTAATCCAGAAGATGGTCCCGCCCTCTCCGGTCCAGGCCATACCCTGGGCCGTATCCTTAGCAGTGCTACCCAAAAAAGTAAAAAACAGGTTTTTGTCTTCTCAACTTTTCTCTCCAGGTACTTATAAACATTGTTCTTTTTCCTTTTTTTCTTTCTTCTACTGGAATCTTCTTTTTTTCTTTCCCCCCTACTTTTTTTTTTTTTTTTTTTTTTGAAACAGGGTCTCCCTATTTTTTTTTCCAGGCCATACCCTGAGAAAAACCTCTGGGGAGAGTGTTCCAAAATGACAAAGGTTAATTTTCTCACCATACCTATAGATTAGGGGGCTTTGAGAAAAAGAGGGTATGTGTTTAAAGTATTTTAATAGTGGACTGATCTATTTTACCTCCTGGACCAGATAAAATGGAAACTGTTCGAATTCATGGAGCAACCAGACATACATGTTCAATTATGAAAAACATACAACAGATACTTATCAACACATACATCAGGAAACAAACTTACATGACCCTGCTTGGCCATCACTGTTTCTTTTCAATACACACACACATTACAAATATATATGTGTGTATGTGTGTATACATATAAAATAAGTAGGTGAGAGCTGCTTATAGCCCTAAATCCCCACAGAAAACTCCACCCGTCTTCAGTTTTATGAAAGCACTGCACTTTTTCTCATTATTTTTCAGATCATCACAGACACTTCTGATCAGTTTTCCACTTAAGCTTAGCCCCAAATACACAGAGGCATTTTATGCTGAAAGTTAAAGAAGTGACAGTAGTTAGATTATCTTATGCCTCCTAGATTGGCTGGCTTTGAGCACTTTTTCAAAGTGTGTACCAACTAGAGTTTGTCCACTGAGTTGCAATGTCTTGCATTTGAGTCAGCCAAATGCGCTCATGGATAAAAACAGTAAGAACTCTCTATTAATGTAAATATGTTTTGTGAAGGTAAAAGTGTGCTTTAAAGGAAATTTCTGAGCATGTGAGAAGTAGATGAGTAACATGAGGTTAGGAGAATGCAGCTAAATGACCCTAAATGCGGAGAATACAGCCCCAGGGAGCTATGATGCACGGCCACTGGGAAGCTAATAAAATGGGCAGAGCCAGGACCAGTGGGGTAGAATTAAGGCAGAAGCTTCCTTCCCGTGCTGGACATTGTGCTGGTCTCTTTCCTGCCCGGCACATGCCAGGTAGGAGGCTATGATGCGATCACAGGTCATTCCATGCCACAGGAATGGATTGACCTGAGCTGGCCTTCATAATCCAGCAATAAGGAGAAGAAAGAGGTAGGACAGAAGATGATCCTTTATGGGGGATGAGTGGGGGGGGGGGGGGAAGCTTTTAGAGGAATTGGAATTTTCACAGAGAGACATTTCTGCTTAGATACTAACAGACATACATATTTGGTCAATATACATGTAGAATAAAAATTATTTGAATTACTTCAACAACTATGCATACTTTTCAAAAGGCTTTGACACTGGCCATATAATTTAGCCATTTGGCAATATTAATAATAACTTACTAAACTAAATTTGACATTGGGATAACAGAATGGTAAAATGCAAACTGAAATCATAGCTTTATGATCACATGAATTTCCTTCAACAGCTGTTCACTGTTATTACTACTTATACCTTTGTTAGCATTCCAAGAGGATCTGATAATCATAACTAGCATTGATTGAGCAATTATTATATACCAGACATTCTTCTAAGTGCCATTATCTCATTTACCCTGCGTAACAACCTTATATGGTAAGTATCTTTTCCTAGTGCCTTTTATTGATGACATGAATGAGGAACTGAAAAAATAGGTAACTTGTTCAAGTCCACACAGTTAGTTAGTGGAAGAGCAGGAACTGAATCCAGGCAGGGTGGTTTCAGCACTTGAATCTTAGACATAATACCATATTGCCTTCCTGGTACAATGGATGCTTTACGTAAGGTGTGTTATAGGGAGAAATGCCCATATTTTCTTTTTTATACTCGTATATTGTTTGAATTGGTTTATAATAAGGATACATCTATTTTGTAACTTGAAAACTACAAAGAAGAAATGGAACAATAATCCCATTCCTTTAAAAATAGCATTGCAGTAGCTATTTCAGGTAGTGAGCTATCAAACTGGTTTTAAATTTTTTATTTATTTTAGTTTTAAGAATATTCAAACAAAGACAGATACATGTGAAAACTTAGGACAGTAAAATTGTGACATTTCTATAAAGACAAAGAGGTAGGAATAAGGCCAAAGTGAAACTAGGATAATCTCAGGTCTTAACACTCTATTCTGCGTAATAGTTTATTTTAGGTAATTCTCTATATTGGTTGGCTTGTTGAAGCTGGTGTGTGTCTGCGTGTGTGTGTGTGTGTGTGCACGCGCGCGTGCATGTGTATAAAAAATCTTTTTAGTGGTTCTTTTTTATTTGTGCTTCTCAACATGCTTAAGCAAGTGATATCCTTCCATATAAGGGGCAAAAGAATTTGGGACTGTGAGGCAGGCTGACAAAGAGGAAATATATCCTGTCTAAGCAAGCAAGCAAAAGGGAAAGGAGTGAAAATGCTTGCAACATTTAGCTCTTCAGAAAAAAAATTAAAAAGTGGATATAATTTCTCCTGTAGTAGTTGATTTGTCACTTTCAACAAAAGGCTTAGAAACATATCCATTATAGATATGCTTCCTTGGGGCTCAGCTTCTATCTGTCAAACAAGGGTAATGGGTCAATGGAATTGATTATGTGATCTGTAAACTTTGTTCTAGGTTTACCATATTGTGAATTTTGAGGTTTGGTCAATGAATATGCAAATCCAACCAGAAGTATCATTGGATACAAAAGTATCTGTATCATTTTTGAGAATAAAATTTCCAACGGTATTTTTATATATATCAGTGAAGATCTGTGTCAGAAAACAAAACTTTATGATATGGGAAATAATCCGGCTTATCTTTGACAGTACAAAATATGGCATTCCAAGTCAAATTTTATGTTTAGGTAGAATAGGGAAGTATTGGTTTTGCAGTTTTACCGTATCAACACATATAATATTTCTGCATAGAAAAATAGATCATCTAAATGGGAAAGGGGAGAGCCAGCTAGTGGGTAAAATGCTCTAACAGTATTTTAATATTCCTCAAAGCCCAATTATGACTTGAAGATGTTGTTGTACTGATTAGCAATACTAACTGAAAATTTTTCTAACAAGTTCATAACCTACGTATTTTCCAGCTATATACTGTTGCTCTCAGGGATTGGCAAAGCTGAATCAGAACACTTCTTTGCCAAGACTTGTCTGCAAATTCTTAACCTTTTTTTGTTTGCCAAGAACAAAGAAAAATTGTTGTAAACTTAGCTGCTGCTGTAACATATGAGCAGTCTTTTCCGAAAATGCAAATTAGACAAATAAGAATCATTACATCATTTGCAGAAATGCAGTTACATTTGGTTTCTGCTATTGTGTGTGTGTATGTATGTGTGTATATATATATTACTTTCATATCTTACTTGATACCTTTTGTAGTGCTTTACCATTTTCAAAGCACTTGCATATGTGTAGTATTATTTGAAATTTTCTGAGATCCAAAGTTTTTAACATGCTTCATACTTGAAAACTTCACTATTTCAATTTATATGATGCATGTAACACAACAAATGTTTTGATTATGGTTTTATGGAAAATTCTTGTTACATCCCCAAATATAGGTTATACATTTTGGCAAAGTAAGCAGTTATTGATTTTTATTGCCACACGAACTGGATTTTCAAATATTACCAAATGCATCTGTTTTTGTTTTTAATACAAAAACGTCATCTAATGGATAGTGATTTATGCCAGTATGTAGGAAATAAGCAAGTATTTTGGGTCAGGTGGATTACTGCTGAAGCTTTGGTTAGGCTTGAAAATTTGATACACTGGAAAGCTAATTGTTACCCTATAGATTACTAACAAACCCATTGCTTTAAATTAAACTGTATTACTGATTGTTCAGATTTTTAAAAATAATGTCAACTTTTGTTTTAGATTCAGGGGGTACATGTGCAGGTTCGTTACACAAATATATTGCATAATGCTGAGGTCTGGGGTATGAATGGTCCCATCACCCAGGTAGTGAGCACAGTACCCAATATGTAGTTTTTCAGCCTTTTCCTCCTGACCCAAGTAGTCCCAATGTTTATTTTTTCACATCTTTGTGTCCATGTACATCTAGTGTTTAGTTCTCATTTATAAGTGAGAATATGAAGTATTTGGTTTTCTGTTCCTGAGTTAATTCTCTTAGGATAATGGCTTCCAGCTCTATCCATGTTGCTGCAAACAACATGATTTTATTCTTTTTTATGACTGTGCAGTATTCCATGGTGTATATGCACCACATTTTCTTTATCCAAACCTCTGTTGATGGGCACATAGGTTGAGTCCATGTCTGCTACTGTGAATAGTGCTGCAATGAACACGTAAGTGCGTGTGTCTTTTTGGTAGAATGATTTATTTTCCTTTGGGTATATACTTGGTAATGGAATTGCTGTGTTGAATAGTAGTTTTAAGTTCTTTGAGAAATTTTCAAACTGCTTTTCACAGTGTCTGGACTAATTTACATTCCCCTCAACAGTGTATAAGCATTCCCTTTTCTCCACAGCCTCACCAGCATCTATTATTTTTTGACTTCTTTTCTGACTGGTGTGAGATGGTATCTCTTTATGGTTTTGATTTGCATTTCTTTGATGATTAGTGATGTTGAGAATTTTTTTCATATGTTTGGTAGCTGCTTGCATGTCTTCTTTTGAGAAGTGTCTGTTCATGTCCTTTGCCCAGTTTTTTTGTTTTGTTTTGTTTTGAGACAGAGTCTTGCTCTGTTTTCTAGACCAGAGTGCAGTGGTGTGATCAGCTCACTGCAGCCTCAAACTCCTGGCTCAAGCAATCTTCTCACCTCAGCCCCTAAGTAGCTGGAACTACAGATGTGTGCTACCACACCCAGCTAATTAAAAGAAAAAAAAATTGTAGAAGCTAGGACACACTATGTTGCCTGGGCTGGTCTCAAACTTCTGAGCTCAAGTGATCCTCCCACCTTAGCCTCCAGAAGTGTTGGGATTATAGGCATGAGCCACTATACCCAGCCCTTTGCCCACCTTTTAATGGGGTTATTTGTTTTTCGTTTGTTGATTTAAGTTCCTTATAGAATCCCAATATTAGACCTTTGCCCACTGCTTAGTTTACAAATATTTTCTCCCATTCTGTAGGTTGTCTGTGTACTCTGTCAATTGTTTCTTTTCCTGTGCAGAAGCTCTTTAGTGTAATTAGGTTCCACTTCTCAATTTTTTGTTGCAATTGCTTTTGAGGACATAGCCATAAATTATTTGCCAAGGTCAATGTACAAAATGGTATTTCCTGGGTTTTCTTCTAGGATTTTAATAGATTGGGGTCTTATGTTTAAATATTTAATGCATCTTGAGTTAATTTCTGTATATGGTGAAAGGCAGCAGTTCAGTTTTTCTTCTGCATATGGCTAGTTAATTCCCAACACCATTTATTGAACAGGGAGTCATTTCCCCATTGTTTATTTTTGTCAACTTTGTCAAAGATCAGATGGCTGTAGGTGTGCAGATTTATTTCTGGGTTCTTTATTCTGTCCCATTGGTCTATGTGTCTGTTTTTGTATCATTACCATACTGTTTATGTTACTATAGCCTTATAGTATAGTTTGAAGTCCAGTGATATCATGCCTCTGGCTTTGTTCTTTTTGCTTAGGATTGCTTTAGTTATTCAGACTCCCTTTTGGATCAGTATGAATTTTAAAATAGTTTTTCAGTTCTGTTAAAAATGATGTTGGTAGTTTGGTAAGGATAGCGTTGAGTCTATAGATTGCTTTGGCAATACAGCCATTTTAATGATATTAATTCTTCTAATCCATGAGCATGGAATGTTTTTCCATTTGCTTGTGTCATCTATTTGTTTCTTTCAGCAATGTTTTATAGTTCCCTTTGTAGATCTCTTTCATCTCCTTGCTTAGATTTATTCCTAGGAATTTTATCTTTTGTGTGGCCCTTATAAATGGCATTGCATTCTTGATTTGGCTCTCAGCTTGATGATTATTCAGGTTATTGTTTTATAAAAGCCACAAAAATGTTCCATTGGCTAAAAGTCATGCTTCTTAGTTAATAGAAGTCATAGTACATAAGAAGGTAAGAGTGTCAAATTATTACTAATTGTGAATGAATAATTTATCAAGAAGAGCAATTCATGATTTTGTTTGGTCAGCAACTACTGCACCCTAGCGATGATGAATTCTCTAGCAGATTGGAAAAATACTTAGGGAGGGAAAAAAGATGACTTTATTGACGATCTCTGGAAATAGGAAAATATTTAAGAAATTCTATAAGTAAAAATGAGTAATTTTATGTCAGAATAAAATAAAATTTGGCTGAATTTGTGGTTCTTCATCTGCCTGCTTGCACCTATTTGGGGCTTATTCTAACTGTGTCATTACCCTGAGCAGCATGATATAGCTGGAGCCTAAGTGAGTTCTTTGTTTTCCAACCATATTGCCCCCTTTTCTTTTTATAAAATACATCAAATTCCTTACAGGTTTGTCTGTCTGGAGTACTTATCCCACCTTCTTTACTTAGTAAAGTACTATTTCTTTTTTAGGTGTCCATTTAAGTTCACATCCTTGAAGAACTTTTCTTTTGTAATAAAGACTAGATTCATATCTCCTGTTAAACACTCTTACAGTATTCAGGATATATCTTCTAAGTGGTGCATGTGGGGTGGCTAGCAGAAGAAGAATTGTATTAGGTATCACATTTGAGAGGAAGGAGGCCCAGTGGAAAAAGCTTCATCAAAAGAAAACAAAGGAGGTGTTTATATGTTTCTCAAAAGGCATATATTTATGTGTTGGTGAAAATTGCCTTAATAAGTATTACATGTCTAATGTGTGTATAGTAACGTGTAGCTCTACAAAATATACAAAAAAGCTAAGCATACAGCCTATGCTTTTGAAAGCTTGAGATATATTTGGGGAAGTAACTCTGAAGGGATGTCCCATGTAGCCTCATATGGAGCATAAAATAATGCAATGGTATTTATCAAATGACATGTACGGGACTGGCCCGTATGGGGTCATTTGAGTACTAAGACATGATTTCTTTAACTTGCAGTACTTTCCCATAATATTCATATGAGTTAATACATTATACTTACGAAATTATCCCTAAGATAATTAAATTAAAAATATATTACAATATTAATATGTAAACACAAATTGGTTTAAATGTTCTCTAGCAAAGATCAAATCTAGGACAGAGAAACAGGAGAAAAAAACAGGAGAAGAAAACCGGAAAATGAGGCTCAGAGCAGGGGAATGCTGTGTTGTTTCAAAGCCGTGGGTGTTAAGATCCAAGGAAAAGACGAACAGAAAATAGAACCACTACCAAATATAAATATTTATTTTAATATCTCACAATTTTGTCCTAGGCCATTGCTGGTGACAGACTTTCCAATCCTTTTCAGGACTTACTCGTCACATCCTTTTCATGCTCATTATTTTGATCCTGAACATCCTTGCAATTCAAAGAGCATACAGAAGCAGAGTGAAATTAGCATAACGTCACCTATTGCTAGGATGCTCATTACCTCTACTTCCAGAACCTGTCGAGGAGGCTTCCAGGAGCCCCAGAAACACAGAAAAGTGAATCTTCAAAAGCCCAGAGCAGATAGAGAAGAAAATTCTATTTTGAAATCCATAAAGAATCTCATAATTGCTTGCAATATCTAGTACCAGTTGTGTGGGTGACAAACTGACCTATGGCAGAATTAGGAATGTGAATAGGAATGAGGCTTGGAGTTCCCCGTTCCTGCTGCCCTAACTCCCACTGGAATGTAATTTGTACAAAGAGTGACAATATGTGAAGATGTAAGAAAGAGGACTAGAGATGTCCTCCTGAGCTGTACAAGGAAGAAAGCTTTTTATGACCATGCAACTCTGCAAAGGACCTAGTTTCCCAGTGCTTATTACCATAAGGATGCAGAAAAAAGAATTCACAGACATAAGATTTCATGTGAAAACCAGGAAGAAAAGGTTACTGTATTTTTTAAAGGAATACCATTTGATTTGGTGTAATGGCAGGGTAAAGAAATGAGAAATAACAGTGGGGAAAAAAAGTTGACTACAAAGATGTGAATAAGATCAGATGGCATAGTAATTTTATTCATAATTAAAAATCTGGTTCAGTTGACTGAAAGGTTTAGTTTCAGGAGCATTAATAGTAGACTACTGGATACAATGTACATGTTTAAGTAAATCATAAATAAGTTTCTCTTAAGTGCTACTTTAATATTGTGGCATTCTAACTAACGAGTAGTATGATAAAATTATGCTGTTATTATAATAGCAATGTATCAGTTTTTCTGTTCATGAGATTTCTTAGGGTTAGAATATTTTTTACCAGATATGAGATAGACTTACACTTAAATACTGTTGAATGTTGCCATATAATGTGGCTATTATCTTAGAGTTAATTAAAGTTAATTTAGATTTCAGCATTATTAAGCTCTTTGAGAAAACTGGAAGACATCAAATTCTTATAAAGGAAAGCAGGACCTATTTGTTAAAACAAAAAGAAAACAATGGTATAGCTCTGTATTCAAGATTAGTTTTCTCAATGGATACTTTGCCCATAAACATTAAAACTCACTAACCCTTAAAATAAATAGTTCTGAATGCATGCCTCTTAACACAAGTTAAAGGTTGTTATTTCATTAAGCTAAATGTAGTATGTATAACTGATTTTTTTTTTTGAGGGAGGAGGCATTACGTTGTAGAAGGAAATGGCTTCAGATAATATCTATGAAAATAATCATAATAATGAGATTTTACACAAGATTAGAAACATTTTCAGATTTGGATAGAAATTTACACAAACCAGATTTCCCCTGGGAGATCCTAAGCTAAGCTAACAATAATGTCACATACATATTCTGTTATTTTATTTGCTAAATTCTAAATTAAATTTCTGCTCTGGTGCTGTGAAGGTCACCCAGTGTACTTTTTTAGATAATACAGGAGATTCCAGGATAGAATGAAAACCAAACTAAGCAGAATATTTTTCCTTCCAAGAGATCTGAAATTTGTGATAAACACGTTTGATTTTTTGTGTGATCTTATTTGGTAAAAGTAACTTTTTCAGAAGCTCCCCCAAGTCTCTATACCCTTCTTTGTGCTACTGTGTTTTCTTGTGTATTGGAGGTGGATATGCAAAATACAATTGCGATAGATTTTCACCTAAATTTCTCACATTTTCATAAGTGTTCTGCTCTTCTTATTTACTGCTTGCAGTTCACATGTGTATACTGCACATGCGTGCACGCACACACACACACACTCTCTCTCTCTCTCATATATAAAGAATAAAAATGCAGGCACTGTAATAGAATACGTGTATACTTAGGGAGCTAAAGCCTGGCTTCACCGCTCAGTGCTGGTGTGAACTTGGAGAGCTTCCTTAGCTCAGGTCCTTTTGTTTCTTTTGTTTTTTATTTTTGAGACGGGGTCTTGCTCTGTTGCCCAGGCTAGAGTGCAGTGGCTCAGATTTCAGCTCACTGCAGCCTCCAACTTCTGGGCTTAAGCAATCCTCCCACTTTTGCCTGTAGCTGGGACCACAGGCACGTGCCACCTTGTCTCGCTACTTTTTTTTTTTTGTAGAGACAGGGTCTTGCCATGTTGCCCAGGCTGGTCTCAAACTCCTGGGCTCAATGGATCCACCCGCCTCGGCTTCTCTAAGAGCTGGGATTACAGGCCTGAGCCCCTGTACCCAGCCTAGCCCAGGTTCTTTACCTGTACAATGGGGATAAGAGTACTGATATTACAGGGTGGTTGTGAAATTAAAATGAGATATGTAAAGATACATAAAGCTCTTACTAAAGTGCCAGCAATATAGGAAGGAACAACAAATGACATTTACTCTTTCTATGTTGTCTGAAGTCATATGAATATATAGTGAAGTTTTCAGTGTAGGCTGTATGTGAGAATACAGCAGTCCCCCCTCGTCCAGTTTTGCTTTTGGCAGTTACAGTTATCTGCCATCAACTGCAGTCTGAAAATATTAGATAAAAAATTCCAGAAATAAACAATTCCTAGGTTTTAAATTGTGCATTTCTCTGAGTAGAGTGAAATCTCGCCTGTTCTGTTCTGTCTCGCTGGGGACATGAGTCCTCCCTTTGTCCAGGGGATCTATGCTGTCTACACTCCCCACCCTTTAGTCACTTAGTAACCATCTTAGTTATCAGATTAACTGTCACAATGTAGCAGTGCTCATGTTTAAGGAACCCTTCATGTAATGATAGCCCCAAAGTACAAGAGTAGTGACATCAACATATTATTAATATTATTATTTTTTATTACTAAGTATTGTTGCTAATCTCTTACTGTGACTAATTTATAAACTAAACTTGATCATAGGTAAAAAATAGTTTATATAGGGTTTGGTACTATCCATGGTTTCTGGCATCCACTGGGGATCTTGGAACATATTCCTGTGGATAATGGGAACCACTGTAAAGGCAAATGGATATAGAATATCTTTTAGGTTTATTTTCTTGTCTGTCTTTCCCTAAAGCAATAAATATAAAGAAAATCTACATGATTGGTTTTGACAACACACAGATGTATTATATTCTGCCTTTGTAGTGCTCAGTATTCCAATATTTCATTTTGTAGATGTGAAAATTAAGGTAATCAAGGGTGGAAATGCTTATTGGAGATCATGGAACTGGCTCGTAATGGAACAGTCATAGAGTGCTGGTTTAACCAAGTTGAATACAACGTGAATGCCCCCATGAAAAGCAATGAATACAGAAGTACTTAAAAGAGTTTACCTAAGAAAATAAATAGGAAGAATGAAACTTAAAGACAGAGAGGGTATATTAATATTCATTATCACTGAAGAGAAGTAAAGAAATTTAATTTTTTAATATTGTAAGTTGATGACCTCAAGCAAAGTCAAGTATTGAAAAGAAAAGTGATCGTTTCAAAGATTGAAATTGAGTGAAAACATTTCAGGAAAAGAGAGTTTTAGCTATTCTTAAAGAAAGGGAAAAAAGCAGATTCAAGTGTAGCTTTTTGAAGAAGGTATGGCAGGAAATGGCTTCTTTTACTCCCTCAATTAAAAGTGGTAATGGATGTGCCTAACTGAAATTCCCATAGGAAAAGTTTCTTTAGTTCATCTCTCTCTTCCTCCTTTTTTTTTAGTTGACTTCCTATGTAAATATGAGAGCTCTTAATAAAAATATGACAGAAAGTTGGAAAGAGTTTTCCTGAAATAAGTACCAGATGAGTATAGTGGTTACTTGAATTATGTGCAGAAGAGATGATGATACTCTACAGGCTTGGCTTTTCGGCGACAAATCTGAAGACCATCTCCATTGTGAATATTTCTCATGTGGCTTGGACTTCCTCCGTTCCAGAGAAATAATCAGTCCTTTGGGAATCTATGAAGTGCATCCTACTGTGCCAGGCCTCAGCCACTAACACAGGTCCCTAGAGAGCTATGCTGTCTTGCTCCATGACCTCCAGTAAGAACCCCTTCTTACTGCCCTTTCATTGGTTAAAACAAGACATTTGTTGGGACCTCATTGTGGGCTAAGCACAGTGCAGTTAGTTTCCAAATAATGTTGCTCATTGGATCATTATTTTATTTTTTCTTTCTTTACCACCCCCCACAGCCATCTTTCCTTATCTGCAATATTCCATGTACATTATTTACTTTCAGCAAATGATGTAGATCACCCTTGAATGAAAAGACTGAAGGTGACTCACCTTTCTTCCTCCTGTCCTATTACTGTGTTCTCACGGCCTTGGATTTTCTCTGGATAACCACATATCCTAGTTCATGCTTTTGTGTCATAAGGAAAAGTTGACACTCCCTATTGAAAAGCTAAACTTTCCTTCCTGCTATTCATCTAGACACTTCTTCCCTTTATTAGGAACTTGATTCAACAGTGCTCTCTTCTCTTGCATCTTCAATTTCTCCTTTTCTTGTTTCTTTCCTTTAGGTTTAAAAACGTATTTGACATCCTTAGGTCTTTCCTACTGTTAAAAACAAGCAAACTCAGAATTCTTTTCTCAAACTTAATACTCTGTTGAGTTGGCACCCAATTTGCCTTTTTTTTTTTTTTTTTTGAGACAGGGTCTGGCTTTATCATCTAGGCTGGACTGAAGTGGTGCCATCATAGCTCACTGCAGTATCAAACTCCTGGACTCAGGTGATCCTCCCACCTCAGCCTCCTGAGTAGCTAGGACTATAGGTGCCCACTACCACATCTGGCTAATTTTTAAATTTTTCGTAGATATGGAGTTTCAATATGTTGTCCAGGCTGGTCTTGATCTCCTGTGCTAAAATGATCCTCCACTCTCAGCTTCCCAAAGTGCTAGTATTACAGGCATGAGTTCATGACCAGCCATCAATTTGTCTATTTTTATTGTTAAGTTTCTCAAAGAAATGCTCAATGCCTGGGTCAAGGACCTCTATAGATCCCAAGATTCCTTAGGACATCCCTTTCCAACTACTCATCTATTTGATGCCAGATTTTCCACATATACGTCAACCAAAACAACATATTGCAGCAGATTGAATGCAAAAGCAGATATGAGAATCCTGCTGCCTTCTATGAAGCAAGACATTAAAGAGATTTGCAAAAATGTAAACCAGTGCTCTCTTGCCAGAATTATTTTTTTATTAGGGAAAATATATTTTTCATAAAAACTAGGTTATTTATGTTACTATTTAATGGAGTTAGCATTGCTATTTTTTGAGGCAGGGAGTCTACGCTGTGTCCACCCAGGCTGGAGTGCAGTAGAAGCAGCGATCTCGGCTCACTGCAGCCTCCGCCTCCCAGGTTCAGGCGAATTTCTCCCTGCCTCGGCCTCCGGTAGCTGGGACCACAGGCGCTCCCACGCCCTGCGCCCGGCTAGTTTTTTGTATTTTTTAGTAGGGGCAGGGACTTTTCACCATGTGGCCAGGATGGTCTCGATCTCCTGACCTCGTGATCCGCCCGCCTCGGCCTCCCAAAGTGCTGGGATTACAGGCTTGAGCCACCGCGCCCGGCCAGCATTGCTATTTTTAAAAGAGTTTATTTTAAAAGTCTTAACTTCTTTAGTGATAATTTTCAGTACAGTAAACACTGGTAGATCTAACCCACAGAATCAGAAGCTCTTTGGGGGTCCTCGGTAATTTTAAGAGTGAAAAGGAGTTTTAAAATAAAAGTAGTTGACACGTTGTGAGGCCAAGGCAGGTGGGTAACTTGAGGTCAGGAGTTCGAGACCAGCCTGACCAACATGGTGAAACCGCGTCTCTACTAAACATACAAAAATTAGTTGGGCGTGGTGTCACGTGCCTGTAATCCCAGCTACTTGAGAGGCTGAGGAAGGAGAATCACTTGAATCTGGGAGGCGGAAGTGAGCGAGATCACACCACTGCACTCCAGTCTGGGAGACAGAGTAAGACTCTGTCTTTATATAAATAAATAAATAAATAAATAAATAAATAAATAAATAAATAAATAAAAATAGGAGTTGAGAACAGTAGGTCTACATTCATGATTGCTTTTCCTCACCACTGTTGCCTCCTTTTTTTAAATCTCTGACGGAAGAACTGGCTCCACTAGTGTCCTATATCAGATTTCTTAGGCTGGGCATGGTGGCTCATTCCTGTAATTCCGGCACTTTGAGAGGCTGAGGTAGGAGGATTGTTTGAGCTCAGGAGTTCAAGACCAGCCTGGGCAACATGACGAAACTCTGTTTCTACAAAAAACACAAAAATTAGCCCAGTGTGGTGGCATGTTCCTATAGTCCTGGATACTTGAGAGGCTGAGGTGGGAGGATTGCTTGAGCCTAGAGGGTGGAGGTTGCAGTAAGCCGGATCTTCTAGATAGAAGCAAGTCTCTTACCTTAGCCTCCTGAGTGGCTGTGATTTCCCTAGTTTTATATCCTCCCTAGTTGCTCAGCAATGTTTAACAGTGCCTACCTCTCATTTCTTCTTGATATTCTTTCCTTCTATGGCAACAAACTCCCCTGATTTCTTCCCAACCTTCCTGACTACCCCTCTTTTTCTCTCTTGGTTCATTTTTCTTGGGACTGTATTTTCCTCTTAGCTGTCTCAGTATGCTTTTCCTTAAAGATTTTTTTTTTTTTTCCTACTGCTTTTTCAAACTTTTTTTCTAGATCCAAAGCCTTTCTCATGGTGTCAAGAAAAAAGCATTCCAGTTGCCAGATGAACAGCCTGTTTCAGTGTCATGGGTCTAAAACCAGACAATGTTTTTCCCTCCAGTAATTCTTCTGGTTAACTTGATGCCTGTGTCTATCATGGAAACCAAATTTCCTAAGTTATGCAGATTTAAAATGCTAGGTAATTTCTTACTCCTGTCTCCACTACAGCTAATGAATCAGATGTTCTGTTTGTTCTTCTGTGTCATCCCAGTCCACTCCCTGACAAAGCATATCTGAAAGCTTATCATCACAAACCTAGGCTATTTCAATGGTCACTTATTAACTGCCCATCCCATGAATAGAATTTCATTTGCCCGATTTATCCTACACAGCCCTTCAAATTTATCAATGAAATCACTGTTTTTCAACTTTTATTTTTAAGTAGGAAAAGCTTTTCCATTAAGTTTTTGCAAACAAATATAATGCAATCCAATATTTGCCCTCCAGAGCTATGCAAGTAGATTTACTGCTGAAACCGTGAGCAAAGAAATACTCAAAGCTTCTTCTAAGTTGTGTATGTATCACAACAGATGAAGGAAATTATGAGATGGGCACTTGGGAAACTGTTTTCCTCGTTGTCCTCTCCTTGTGAGAGGTAGGGCTGTAAGCCCCCATTTGAGCCAAAGCTAAGGAGTCCAGTGCCCATGAAAAAGATGCAAGCAATACTGTCCTCCTTGATGGAGGCTACAGAGGCGAGAATCACAACTGCTTAGCCTGGCCCTGAGGCTGCCCCTGTGGCACTGCTGAAAGCAAGTCTTTTATCACAAGGCAGTTTCTCTAGACAAGATTATTCTCATCTTAAGCATGAGGCAGGGGTGTGTGTGTGTGTGTGTAGTGTCGTGTCTAAGTCTACTTGCCTGCTTTCTGGGAACTGGTAAGAGATAGGAAGATAGAAGTCGTCATCATTCCGAATGTAGGCTTTCACTTAATTTATCTATTTTCAGTCTGACACCACATATTTACATGTCTCTCAGCCTGCATCCCCAAGCTCAAAATATTTCTGCTTTAATCTCTTCAGAGACTGAACCTCCTATTCCCCACTACATGGAGAAGGCTTAGTTATCTGTTATTCAAGGTGTTGCATGGATCTGTGTATATACTTTAATTCACTCCTTCTGTTTTCAGCACCAACACCTTCCCCCTTTCCTCCTAGCTTCCTTGATACTTGGCGCCTCCAATTTTTGAGGCTTTCTATAATTATTTGCACAAATCAACTTTCTTGTTCATTTCCTTCTTTATATGAGCACAGATTTCAGCATTTGTGACTTTGACAAGTCAGTTGTTACAAACTCATCAGCTGCCCATCTTATAAAATTTCTTTTTTTTTGTATTTTTTTTATTATTATTATACTTTAAGTTCTAGGGTACATGTGCATGACGTGCAGGTTTGTTACAAATGTATATTTGTGCCATGTTGGTGTGCTGCACCCATCAACTCGTCAGCACCCATCAACTCGTCATTTACATCAGGTATAACTCCCAATGCTACTCTGTCTCTTCTAGCCTTTTCTACTCTGTCTCTTTTAGCTTTTCTTTTCTTGTGTGTGAATACCCATTTTATTTCTTTACTTACCCTCATTTTAGTGGCATTTCAAAAGGTGTACTAGTTACCTATTGCTATATAACAAATTACCATAAACTTAGTTGCTTAAAACAATGCACATTCATTCTCTTAGCGTTTCTGTGGGCCAAGGAACTGGGTGTAGCTCAGCTAGGCTCCCTACTTTAGAGTCTCTCACAAGGCTGCAATGAGGTGCTGGCCAAGACTGGGGTCTCATGGGAAGGCTCAAAAAGAAAAGCATCTACTCATATGCTCCCAGAGTTACAGGCAGGTTTCAATTCCTGATGAGCTGATGAACTGAGAGTCTTGTTCTTTAGTGACTCTCGGCCAGAGGTCACCCTCGTCTTTTGCCACATGGCCCTCTCTCTATAACAGTTTGTTTAATCAAAGTTAGCAATGGTGAGAATCTGCCAACAAAATAGAAGTCACTATTTTATATGACATAATCACAGAAATGACATCTCATCATGTTTGCCACATTCTATTGGCTAGAAGCAAGTCACCAGGCCCGCCCATACTCAACGTGAGGAGATTACAAAGGGCATAAATACCAGGAGGAAGATTAGAGGCTATTTTAGTCTGTTGATATAGGACGCAAAGGTGATAAACACATGGGTCCAAGTCTCTCTCTATAAGTGGAGTCCCCATTCTCTCTCACTTCCATCAAGCTTACAGTCCGCTTCTCTTGTCAAGGTCAATAGTGACCTCCATCTCGCACAATCCAGTGAACTATCCCAAGTGTTCATCATTCTCAAACAACCAGTAGCAACTGACATATTCTCTTCCTGAGGCATTTTATTTCTTTGGATTGGGGATCCCTCACCTCGTCTTTTCCCTTCATCTCTTATCTCTGACTCACAGGCTCCTTTGCTCAGCCTCATTTTTCTTCCTTTTGGAGGGCTAAATGCTAGAGGTCTACAGGGCTCCATTTCTAGCCCTTCACTCTTCTGTAATTGCACACTCTACTTAAGAAATCTAGTCTCATGACTTCATAGTACATCTATATATTGATGACTCTTTAATTTATATCTCCAGCTCCAGCCTTTCCCCTATGCCCCAGATAGTGCCCAATGGCATCTGTACTTGGACTCAAAGACATTGCAAACTTGATTTCTCAAAAAATTAAAAATAGAACTATCATTCGATCCAGCAATCCCACTACTTGGCACCTACTCAAAGGAAAAGAAATCATTATATCAAAAAGATACTTCCACCTATATGTTTATTGCAGCACTATTCACGATGGCAAAGACATAGAATCAACCTAAGTGTCCATCAATGGATGACTGGATAAAGAAAACATTTTATATATATATATACACACACACACACACACCCCACACAAAAACACACCATGGAATACTACTAAACCACAAAAAATAAAATCATGTCTTTTGCAGCAACATGGATGGAATTGGAGGCCATTATCTTAAGTGAAATAACCCAGAAACAGAAAGTCAAATATTGCATGTTCTCTACTTATAAGTGGGAGCTAAATATGTGTACCATGGATATAGGAAGTGGAATAATAGACACTGGAGACCCATAAAGTTGGGAGGGTGGGAAGGGTTCGAGGGATGAGAAATTACTTAATGGGTCAATATACACTAAAAGTTCAAATTTCATTGCATTCAATATATCGGTATAACAAAACTGCACTTGTACCTTCTAAATCTATACAAATAAAAGCTAAAAAAAAAAAAAAAAAAAGAAAGCAAATTAGACATTTCAAATGACAACTTAATGCAGAATTCTTGATTTCCTCATCCTTTCCTGACCTTTACCTAAAAACACACTCTGCCCAAACTGATGCCCATTTCAATAAATGTCACTACCTTCCACCCAGTTGCTCAGGTGGAAATCTAGGTATTTTCTTTGTTCCTCTTCTTTTTCTTCACACCCCACATACACTTCTCACTCAGCATATCCTGACAGCACCACCTGGAGAATATGTCCGTTATCCAATCACTTCTCCCCAGTTCTCCTGCAATCACCCAGGCGTGGTCATGTTTGTCTCTTGCTTCCCCTTGACTGGTACATGTGCCGTTCCCCTTTGCATCAAGCTTACTTCTGCTCCAGGATGTTTATATTTGCAGTTCTCTCCACCTGTGATTCCAATCCTTCTGATCTGCATGTAACTCACTCTTTTATATCATCCAGGTCTCTCCTTAAATACCACCTCTTTGGAAAGCCTTCCTTGATCACTCCGTGTAAAACGGCCAAGGCTCCTTTATTCACTATCTTCTTTTGCCCTTTTATTTTTCATGTATGACTACGTGAAAGTACTGTCTGTTGCTATATGTCTAGTTACTTGTTATGTGAGTATAAGCTTAATCAGGGTGATTCTTTCTTGCACTTAGCACTGTTTCCCTATAATCCAGTACAAAGCCCAGTATGCAAGTTACAGGCATGTGGTAAGTATTGGATATGTGCACCAGTTGTTGGACAGGATTGAACTTGTGAAGTCAGCTTTCTCAGGTGACCTCAAAGGCAAGCATTAGTTTACTGAATAGTACAATAGGTGTGTGTGCATATACATATATGTATAAGAGAAGTTGATTTTTTAAGCCTGAATTAGTGATAGCAACTCTGTTCATGAGTGATTATGTGGTTCTTTTTTGTCTTTACTCTCTCTTAGAGCAATTCTTCTCTTCTTCCCACATTCTTCGCCTGCTTAGAGTAGATAATAGAGGAGCTGTAAGATGTCTGAGTATATAATGTAAGGGGGTCTGGTTCTTGCCATATATAGAATACATATAGGTCCTATTATAAACAACATATGGTTCCTCTCATATACAGAATACATACAGATCCTATTAAAAACAACATAGTATACCTTTAATTCAACACACGACTGCTTCTTGTACAAAGTTTCACTGAGATCTTTATTGTGGAGAATTGCATGACTATTCCAGTCCTAGACTCAATTTGAATAAAAACATAGGAACCAAATTATTCCACTAAATAACTGATTGATACTTAAATGTGACTATGATAGCTTTATAGAATACTCCAGAACACATACAGTCATATCTCACTTAACAATGTGGCTATATTCTGATAAATGTATCATTAGGCAATTCCCATCATTGTGTGAACATCATAGGGTATATTTACACAAACCTAGATGGTATAGTTCACTACACACCTAGGCTATGTGGTACAGACTATTGCTCCTTGACTGCAAATCTGTACAGCCTGCTACTGTACTGAATACTGTAGGCAATTGTAACACAATGGTATTTATGCATCTAAACATATCTAAACATAGAAAAGGTACAGAAAAATGCAGTATAGAAAACAAAATATGGTACACCTGTGTAGAACACTTCTCATGAATGGAGCTTGCAGGACTGGAAGTTGCTCTGGGTGAGTCAGTGAGTGAGTGGTAAGTGACCGTGAAGGTCCAGGACATCACTGTACATGGCTGTAGACTTTATAAACACTGTTCACATAGGGCGCACTAAATATGTATTAACAATTTTTCTTTCTTCAAAAGTTAACCTAATTACTATACCTTTTCACTTTATAAACTTGAATTTTTTAAACCTTTTGACTCGTGTTATAACACTTACTTTAAAACATAGATACATTGTACAGTTGTGCAAAAATATTCTTTCTTCATATTCTTATTCTATAAGCTTTTTCTGTTTTAAAGTTATTATTATTATGATTTTATTTTTTAAACATTTTTGTTAAAAGCACACATTAAAAACACACACACACATTAGCCTAGGCCTACACAGGATCAGGATAATCAATATCAGTGTCCTCCACCTCCATATCATGTCCCACTGGAAAAAGTCCAGGGACAATAACACACACAGAGCTGTCACTTTCTGTGATAACAATACCTTCTTCTGGATACCTCCTGAAGGAACTGCCTAAGGCTATTTTACAGTTAACTTTTTTTCAAACAAGTAGAAGGAGTGCACTTAAAAGAACAATAAAAAGTATAGTAAATACATAAACCAGTAACATAGTCATTTAGTATCATTAGCAAGTATTGTGTACTGTGCATAATTGCATGGACTAGCCCTTTATATCACTGGCAACACAGTAGGTTTGCTTACACCAGCATCACCACAAACATATGAGTAATGTGTTGTGCTACAATGTCACTAGGTGATAGGAATTTTTTAGCTCCATTCTAATCTTATGGGACTATTGTCATATATGTGGTCCACAGTTTACTGAAACATTGTTATGCGGTGCATGACTCTATTTCCATGCCGTACTTCCAATTATAAATTAAGTTGTTTGATTTCTAGTCTGAAAATTGCTTTGATAATCTTGTAATTGGATTTATATGCCTTTGAGTCTCTCAATTAGAACTGATTTACTTTTCCATTCCTTTCTCCTTCCTCTCTGGTCATATCCCCACTCCACATTAGGAGTTCTTTTTGGCAACCAGATACACACATACTTTGCATTAAGTGGTTATAGTGAAAGCAAGGCCTTTTATTCTAGTGAGTAATTTTTCTTATATTCCAAGAACAAACTACCTATTAATAATAATTGGGTATTCGGGGCTTAAAAGTTGTATTTGAAAGATGCTGCCAGGTGTGGTGGCTCACGCCTGTAATCCCAGAACTTTGTAAGGCCGAGGCAGGCAGATTATCTGAGATCAGGATTTCAAGACCAGCCTGATCAACATGGTGACACCTCATCTCTACTAAAAAAATAAAATAAAATAAAATAAAATACAAAAATTAGCCAGATGTGGTGGCGAGCACCTGTAATTCCAGCTACTTGGGAGGCTAAGGCAGGAAAAGTGCTTGAACCTGCGAGGCGGAGGGTGTAGTGAGCAGAGACTACACCACTGCACTCCAGCATGGGTGGCAGAGTGAGACTCCATCAGAAAGAAAAGAGAAGAGGAAAGGGGAGGGGAGGGGAGGGGAGGGGAGGGGAGGGGAGGAAAGGAGAGGAGAAAGAAAGAAAGAAAGAGATGTTATCCATGATTTAGTGGAAATGAGAAAACCAGGAAAATACCATGCAATTCTAATGAAAATTCTAGAAAACTAGAAAAAGAGAAAGAGAAGGAAATTGAGAAGACCCTGTCATCTGCTGAAATGCTGAGTTTTCCTAATGAAGGAGAACACAATTCTAGTCAACTAAAATGCTTCCAAGAAAGTCACTGTTTTTGTCCATTTATGTCTTTCTGCTTTCTTTTTCCTTTTTCCCTAAAAGTTAATTAAATATTAATTACTTTTAGAGGAAAGATTGATAAAATGGTCAAGAAAAGCAAAGTTTCTTACTTTCTCTGCCAGACTTTCAGCAAAAGTAATAAAAGAAAAATCTTAAAAAGGGAAACTATGCGATTCGAATGAAAGATCCATTTTAAAATGTTATTGTGGCAGTATAAAATGATACTGTGTGCTCAGATACCTAAAAACTTTTGCAACTGTTGAAATGGTATTTTTAGTATTACTTAGGGTGTTGTATGAGGTGTCTTATGTAACTTTTTAAGGTAAAGAATTTTGCTATTCTCAACTTCAGTTTATGCATCTATAAAATGAGAGTGCAAAATAATATTTCTACTTCATAGGGTTATCGTGACAGTTAAATGACAGAGGGATAAATGAAATATTTAGTATACTGCCTACCATATAAGCCAAAGCTAAATAAGTGATAGCCAAGAACAAACACAGAAAACTTCCCAAATAAAAATATGACTAGAATAACTGTAATGTATGGACCAACACAAGCACATTTAAGAGTGAACACAGGTGCTATTAGTAATTACACCTGGACCAAAAGTATAACCCAGGATGCTCCCTGACATACTAGGATTTATGGTTTCTCTACCTATAATCTATTAACATAGCGGGCATTAAACCTTCTCTTTTTTGGAGACCACACATGTACCGGACAAGCAGAGCCTTGATTCAATCGAGTGCCAGTAACTCACCCAGATTTTCAAGGAGTGATATTTACTAGGATTATGGATTAATCAGAGCTTGTGTTTACCAAAGTAAAGTTCACCAAAGATTCTTCAAATACGTCCACAAGCTAACTTGGCTTATATCCACTTACTTATAAATCAGAAGATTCCCCAAGATTTTACTGTCTGCCTGATTAAAGCCAATATGTGCTATAAGTGTTTTCGAAATGCTTTTTTCCAAAACCGTCCTTGCAGTTAAGGTACTGCTAATTCAAAGGACCCATGACTTCCTATCAGAAATAAAAATGACACTTAATGAGAATAAAACATGTTTTCACTTGAAATGCAATTAAACCAACTTGGACAAACAGTGTTTTTCTAACTAAGATAAAAACAGCTGTGTTTATGAAGCTGCTCTAACGGGATTAGAATTTCTCTTATAGAAACATTTGCTTTATTTAAGATACATGATTTGTATTTTAATTGACATTTTTAGACAATGATACTTTTCACTACAGTTTTTTCAGTCAAGTTATTTCTTTAGGGAGTCTTTCCTATAATTCATAGTGAAAAATTTGATCATGTATTAATAGAGATTTCACGGAGATTTGTTTTTAAAGGTTTTTATGTGAAAGGCCTCCTGACAAAAATTTTACTTCATGACTAGATATGATTTAATCATGATTATGTCAAAATTGTAATTGTTAAAATGCCTTAAGAAAAATAATTTCTGCATACATTTGTGTAATTTTCCTAAAATGTAAAATTTGCAAAAATTTCTAAGGTGTAGAAAAAACATTTACTTAGGTTGCTTTTTTTAAATATTCATTTGTATGTTTTGAGATTTTGTAGATATAACCTATGCCTTAGATTGCTACATGTTGATGTGACTTGCTGACGTTTCACCAAAAAAAAAAAAAAAAAAAAAAAAAGAATGCTTCCGTTTCTACACTTAACATTTTCTTTTCTTTATCTTTCATAATTGTGGTCCATAACACTTGGAGTAACAACATGTTTTCCTGTGTATATATAATATAAATGGTTATATACAAACAACAGAAGAAATACGCAATTTCCCAAAACAGTAACATTTGAGGACGTCATTACCAACACCACCACCACTAGAAACATTATTGCTGTTAAGAGCTTGATCTAGAAAGTACAAGCTTAAACTCCTCTGTTTGGAAACAGCATGTAATCGGGATATGAAACTAGACATTCAAGTACAATAAAATGGATTTAATTAGTTATGTAGCTATAAAATACTTTTAAATTTGTTTTAGGCTATGTCTGCATTAGGCAACTAGTTAAATGTTTTGTCTAGATTTATTTATTTTAGTCAATTTAATTTTAATAATTACGTCAACTATGTGTTATTTGCTTCCTTTAAAATAATCACAGAACAGGCTGTTTTAGGATCAGGTAGAAACTAAGACAATCTCTTTTGAACAAATTTTATTTTTATTGCCATTAAAATTCTTTACTTAATGTTATTCCAAGATTTATTGTCTTAAAAATAGTACATTTAGCCGTGTAAAAGAGAAAACAAGTAACCCTATCAAAATTGAACACTGTTAATTAACTAAACATAGAAAATAGATTCATTCATTATCCACCAAAAATTTCAATGTACCTGCCAGGTAAAAGCACCATATTCAGTACCATGAAAGCAGTAACGATTCCAATAACAGAAAATCATCCCTCAAAGAACTTATCACATGTTTATGTATAAGTTAAAATGCACTGAATGTCAAAAATGCAGATGGCGCTTTGATCAGGGACATATTAGCAATGTATTCAGACAGGATATTTATTTTCTAGGGTTTTCATTGTAAGGCAGAAAGGTTAGACTAAAGAGTAACGTTAAAAATACTAATTATTTTTGTATTCTACACATTTCTATAAGAAATGTATGGAAATAGAACTGTAATTTTGGCAGTTTCTGTCACAGTGTCAGTGAGCAAATAGATGTCATACTCATGACTACAGAAAGAGGACATTCTCTTTACCAGCCATATACCTCTTACCCAGAAACCCTTGGAGAAGCTTTATAAACCCACATACTCAAAATATGGTAATGAGGAAATGCTGTCTGCCATGGGAAGGGGAAGATGATCTAAAACATTTAGGATAGGTAATTCCAAAACTATGTCTTGAGATAAAACCATGCCTTGAAAAGGAAAA
Source organism: Papio anubis (assembly GCF_008728515.1). NCBI lineage: Eukaryota > Metazoa > Chordata > Mammalia > Primates > Cercopithecidae > Papio > Papio anubis. The sequence goes on from NC_044983.1 coordinate 30,829,296, forward strand.
AGAACAGCAAAAACAGCTAGTTAGCCAAAGGTCAACAGAGCAAACCCTAACTGGTAAACTTGTCTGAATCTTTACTGTATTCCTCAAGCTATAAACTGTTTATAGACTCCTTCAAACAGGATTAAATTTTGGAGGCATTTTCTTAAAAAAATAGTAAATTCCCACTATAAAAGTAGTTATAGGCTTTGGACAGGATTCTTGCCAATGTGGGGCTCCGAGGCTTCAGTTTTGTTAATTTCACAGTAATTCCACCTTAGTTCACAGATATTTTCAAAACATGGGAAGTGTGATTGAAGTCAGGGAAGCCTAATCAAATATGAGTTCTAGTGCCATAGAATGGTGATGTTGAAATACTTGGCTTTTATTGGCTATTAATGGCTTTTATTGGCATATTAATGGTTTTTATTGATGATCTCAAGTTCTGTCTATAGAAACATTGATGTCTGATTGTAACAGACAGTTTAATCAATGTATAAACCAATCTGGATGGTTCAGATCTCAATTCCAACATTTCTTTTAGAATTCAGGCTCAATTTATCTAAATTGGGCTCACTATATTAATTTTACTTTGTCCATACAGAGGCTGTGCGCTGAGTTTTAAGCATACTATGTTTTTGAGCATTCTGAGATTGTTCCAGTATTTTAAAATTTTAGATTACTTTGGTTTCTTGGAATTATTTAATACACACTGCAATTTTCCCTGAAAAACACATGTAAGCTAAAATGGCGTTATGGAAATGCTTTATGTTTTAATGAGGTTGGGAAACAGAGATAAATTCACCTGGTCACAATCATATAGTAAATATTGATGAAAGGAACCTTTTTCTAAACTGCATAGCTATAATTATAATTCTATTCCAACTGATTTTGAAGATTTTAAATATTTTACCCTGTTTTTGTGTCTCTTAAGGAGTTTCTGTTTGGGTTATCTGGACAGATCAACAGATAAAAACTTATGTCCTAGAGCAAAAACAGCACATTTAAACACATCTTTTCTTTCAGGCCAAAAAGTTTGCTGTTTCAGGACCATGGACCTCCTTAGGAACATGTACATATTTCCCTAATGAATCCTTCGGCTGTCATATGCTTCTGAGTTAAATTGTTATTACTGATAGAAAAGTTCTCTATGTCTGCCATAACTGTGCATTAAAGTTTATATAGCATTCACCTTCATGCCTGGCATTTTATCTTACTGATTATTTTGGCAGGAAACAAATACCAAAAATCTCCCCTTGAGAAATAAAAACAAACTACGACCCTCTAAAAATAGAAAAAAAAAAAAAAAGCCACAGCTCTTCAGGTCCTCCTTGGACCCATGGACACGGCTCATAAACCTCCTTGGTATCCATTCCACGTTCTGTGAGTCTGGCTGATGGTCAAAGGACTAGAGACAGGATGATCTACAAATAGGGAGCTTGAATTTCCAAATCAGGTTTGATCATCTGCTCTTTGTGATTTTTTTCCAATTGCTTCCCCATGTGCCTTGGTTTAGTCTTTCAAAAAATAAGAATTTTATACCCCAAGGATGTAAAATACCATGTCAGAGCACTTTTTGTGCCTGGAATGCACCTTGAAGATAGCCTTGCCCATTCTCCAGCTCTTCATTTTTCAGATGGAGAAGAAAGTGAGGTCTGGGAAAGTAAAATGCCTGCCGAAATCCACAGAGCTAGGAAGTAGCAGAGCAGAGATCATTACCACACATTCCAAACTTTCTATTTATCATTTTTGTCCTTGAAGCTCTTCCTGTCTCAGACACTACATCAATTAAAATTATTTTATAACTGCAATAGTGTACACTTGCCATGTAACACATTGCCCAATACAATTCAATCTTAGCGTCTGGAAACAATACTCATTTATTAACTCACAGTTTTGTAGGTCAGAAGTCTGAGCACAGCATAACAAAGTCCTGTTCTTAGGGTCTCACGAGGCTGAAATCAAGGTATTGACTGGGCTGTCTCCTAATCTGGAACATGGAGCCCTTTTCCAAGTCCATTCAGGCTGTTGGCAGGATTAATTATTTGTAGCTATAGGACTGAAGTCTCTTTTCTTGCTGGTTGTCAGCCAGGGGCAGCTCTGAGCTCTTAGAGGCTGCCCTCAGGTCTTAGACATGTGGCCCTCTCCCTATATGACAGCTACTTCTTCAAAGCCAATAGGAAAATATTTCTCTTCAGGAAAGGTTCACCCCCTTTTCTAAGGACTCTGCTGATGAGATCAGACCGATGCAAGACCATCTCTCTCTTGATGAGCTCAAAGCCAACCGACTAATAACCTAGTCAAAAGTGGTATCCCATCACAGTCGTAATTCTCACTTGTGCTCAAGGGGAGGAGATAATACAGGATGTGTGCACCAGGGGACAGGAGTCTTGGGAGTCATCTTAGAATTCTGTTTGTTGGCCAGGCGCAGGGGCTCACGCCTGTAATCCCAACACTTTGAGAGGCTGAGGCTGGCGGATCACCTGAAGTCAGGAGATCGAGACCAGCCTGGCCAACATGGTGAAACCCCATCTCTACTAAAAATACAAAAGTTGGCCTGGTGTGGTGGCACAAGCCAGGTTCTCAGGAGTCTGAGGCAGGAGAATTGCTTGAACTCGGGAGGCAGAGGATGCAGTGAGCCCAGGTCACGCCATTGCATTCCATCCTCAGTGGCACAGTGAGACTCCATCTCAAAAAAGAAAAAAAGAAAATTATGTTTGTCACGTCAGTCAGATTCTACTCATTCAAGTACTAGATTTCCTTTTGCCTCCTCTTCCCTTCTGCTGCACCCCAACTGAGTTGGTTCAGTGTCTTCTATCCTACAGGAAATCCAGAAAGGGATGACAAGAGAAATTCAGACCAGGGTGGCAAAAACTCCAAATCCATGAAAATATGGTATTTTTATTGGGTTCATGTATTCTTTGTAAGTGCATTGGCCAGGGATAATTCAGAATTACCTTCTTACTGATTATGGAATAGTAAAATTTACCTATTCTTTAGGCATGAAGCTTCTTTTAATAAGGCTGGCCTGGATTCAGAGATGTCTGGAGACATCTGTGCTGGGTTGGCAGGAGCAGCAGCAGCTGAAAGTCAGGGGAGAGTGGCAACCAAAGAGCTGCCATTTTCTTAGTGCCTATGCAGGCTGAGACTTTACTTCCATGAGCTCATTTAATCCTCACAATGGTGACTGATACAGTCAATATTATAATCCTCATTTTACAGACGAGGAAATACCAGAGATGCAGCAGAGTCAGAGTTCAAAGCTCGGTCAGATACATTGGTGCTTTTTTGAGGACAGGCTTCTCCTTGTCAGGCTTTGATGAAGATGGTTATCCTTTTTTACTTTTTTCTTTTTTGAGACAGTCTTGCTCTGTTGCCCAGGCTGGAAAGGGGCACGATCTTGGCTTACTGCAACCTCCACCTCCTGGGTTCAAGTGATTCTCCTCCCTCAGCCTCCCAAGTAGCTGGGATAACAAGCACACGCCATCATGCCCACCTAATTTTGTATTTTTAGTAGAGACAGGGTTTCATAATGTTGGTCAGGCTGGGCTGGAACTCCTAACCTCAAGTGATCCACCTGCCTCAGCCTCCTAAAATGCTGGGATTACAGGTGTGAGCCACTGGGCCTAGCTGTGACTGTGACTCTCTGGGGCTCTCAGTACATTTAGGCAGAGATTGGGGGATGGCAGATGGAGATGCTGAGTGACAGGCACCCTTTGAGAGGGAGGCTATGTCAAGCAATCAAAAAATTTCAACGATGTGAAGGGACTGTTTCTCCCTTCAAGAGTTATAATTAAACTTTCCAGAAATCAAGATCCAGGCTATAGATTATAAAAATTTTATTCCTAAAGGAAATTATAGACAAGAAATTGGTTGAACCTTATAATACCCCACGATGGTTCATGAGCAACACGTGTTCATATGATTATACCATGTTTTGAAATATGGGTAAATAAGGCACAGAGTAGGCGAAAGTGAATTTAGGGACATCAAAATGTAATGGCAAAAATCAGCTAGGCTTGTTCTTGAATCCCTCAAACTGTAACTTTTGGCTGAACAAATCAATTAAGATATAGCTAATACAGCTGCAGAGCTTGGAAAAGTTACAGTTGCTTTGTTAAAGTATATTGAGTTGGAGTAAAAAGTTCTATTTGGAAAGATTTCAAAACCCTTCAATGGCGGCCCAATCATTCCGAAGCTGAATTAAATGTAAATTGTGAATTATCTGCATACGCTTATAGTCTATTCATTTTAATATACATATGGTGGTTGTGTACTTTAAGAAGATAAAGAGATGATTCCTGAGGCATCATTACTGCATGGCAGAGAGACAAACTTGAAAACAAATAATTATAATAATGCAGGTGTTAAACTGAAGACACAGAGAAGGAATACACATATTCCACAGCCATTGGTTCCCTTTGGGAACATCAGGAAAAAACAGAAGAGGCAAGTTTTGAGTTGGGTCTGGAAGAATGGAACTTTAGCAGGCAGAAAAGGGGAAGAAAATTTCAAATATTAGGCAAAACACAGTTAAAGTCACAGAGGCAAGAAAACATAAGAGGCTAGAAAACCATAGTTCAGTGTGGTCAGGGTGCCCAGAACGCACAGGAGAAGATAGAAAAGAGGTTGAGTGTTTATGCAGCATTGAGATTTAAGGACCTGGCTGCCCTTTAAAGAGAAGTTTCTATTTTATAGCAGCAGGAATCCAATAGAGACGTTACACGAAGGAATGACAAGATAATCGCTCTATTTTAGAAGATTAACTCTGGTAGCAGGAGTGGGGATGGCTGGGGATGTGAACTGAAACTGACGCTGTGTAAGAAGAGAATTTACAAGCCCAGTCAAAGAATGAGGAAGAGGACCCAGGTCAGGGAAGAAACAAGATAGGCGATGAGAATAAAGGCTGCTTCAGCGGTAAACACTCTAGAATTGGGGGCACCAAGTGGCTGGAGGCAGGTGAGAAGAAAAGGAAGATGTAAGGAGAAAAATGCAGGATGATGCCTAGTTTCTGATCTTGAGCTCTGTCTGGCTTTTTTTTGCAGGGAAGGGATGGAGATTAATGAACTGTCTTTGGGCATGTTTAGTTTCAGGTAGTTGGAAATGCAGGCTTGCAGTTCAGAAAACAACTTAGAGCTGTAGATAAACATTTAAGAATTACCAATATTTGAGGTAGTGGCAAGTGAATGATGTTTTCATAGAATTATCATGTAGTTAAGAAGAAAATAGTTTTAAATATTGGACCAAGGGCCAGCATTTAAAAGAAAGTTAAGGAAGAAAAAAAGATTTAGGAAAAAGAGACAGAAAGTCATGCCACTGAGATTTTACTATGAGTCCCAGGAAAAGATTTAAGATGAGTGTGTGTCAATGTCCCCTAGGCATAACAAGGATTAAAAAGAGTTCAGATGACAATTAGGAAGGCACTGGTGAACTCTGACCAGTTTAATTAGATTGGTGCAGAGCTGGAGACGAGACAGAGTCCTTGAACTGATAAACAAAAAAATATGAGAGTGTTTGGTAGTGAAAGTAAAGGGTCAAAAGAAAGGTTTTTGTTGTTGTTGTTATGGTTTCTTTGATAGAATGGGGAAAGATAATGGTTAATTGGGGTAACCCGGCAGTAGAGATTGGCAGGGCAGGTAAACCGGCAGGACAAAGAAAGGAGAGTATGGATTAGACTCTAATAAAAGTTTCTTAGAGAAGAGGGGAAGAAGGAAAAAAAAAATAATGAGTTGAGAAAATATATATTAAGTTCTTTACATTGCGCTTCTCAGAGCTATATTTAGCACCCATAATAAATCCACTCTGATAAGAATCCTAGTATGTTGCTGACTCTCAGCGCTCTGCTTTTTGTTATGAAATAAACATGATTTCCATGTCATTCTGTCAGACTATCTTTTTGAAACAACAACAATAAAAAAAAAGGTTGTTCAATCTGAAAGCAACAGAAAAGGCACCTGAGTAAAAGTAAATTTCTTCTTCCACCTACAAAACCAAAACGTGAAGACACAAATCTCAGGTGTACTGAAACAATTTTTTTGTGCCTGGATATAACTGCTTTATGGGATCACAGAGACTTCAGTACACACTCTGGGACAAACAGAGATTACTCACAAATGATGATTGAAACATATTCTAGACATTCAATTGAATAAGACCCAGGATCACCTCCAGAATTTTTCTCTGGGCCCCAAAGAATCCTACATGCTGAATAAGACCCTAGGCAAGACCAGAGCTCCCTGCACCATTTGAATTAGGTGGTTTCCATCTTGCACCTATGGGAAAGAGTTGGAGCCAACCCAATCTTTATGATTAAGCAGGAAAACAATGTTTTCCATAAGAATGCAATCTTCTGCATGGTTGGTCACCAGTTATTTTTTGGACATCCATTTGGTTTCCGTCAAGTTAGCTAATTGTTCTGCTAAATCATCTTGAAAAGATGACTTGCCTTCTTGAGTTGTTAATACTTGTGAAATTCTTTTCCCAAATGAATGAGAATTGAAAGACATAGATTCTTTTAACACACACATACACAAAAATTCCCAAACATATAGCGTGTTGAAAGTTAGTCTGTTGCAAAGAAACTTGAGTTCTAGGCCCAGATCCAGGGGTGGAGATGACTGTAACATTCCACCAAGAACTTCACTCTTGGCTTTCACCTCGAAAATAAAAATCCCTAGTCAAGTCAGATATATGAAGTATTGCACTCTAACAGGAGGAGGAACTGAAGAAAAGGGAGGATGTTTTCATAAAGCTTTAGTAAGGAAGTTAGAAGGAATTATGTGGGAAAGAAGGAAAAAGAGTAATTGTGGTATTACTACAATACATGCCGGGGCCAGGTACAGAATATGATGGGTCTGTGTTTCACTCCATACAGCCCTGCTATCATGATGACATTATGAAGTAATTTCCTATAAACTATAATCTGTTTTGGAAATGCTTTCTACCAGGTGTCTCTTATGGAACATACAGGAAAAAAAAAAAAAGAATTGACCTATTAAATTACTCTCACTGTTCAAATATTTGAAGTACTAATTCATCACTCATGACATTCAATTTATATTTTAATATCACTATAAATTTAACAGGGTTGAATCTTTTCAAAATAACAAAGAAAGTGCCTTTTGAAAGGAAAGAAGATGGAAACGTTGAAGAGGTTCTTGCGGGATCACTCTTAAAAGCCATCAAAGCATCAGAATCTCTCTCTTGGCTGTATAATAAATATTCACAGAAAATGAGCGCCAAGTATGTATGGAGAAATGCCTTGGCATTTGCTGTATGAATATGGATGATGGGACTCTAGTAAAATATTAGAGAAATTAAATCAAAACTCAAAGATAGTTCTAAGGTGTTTACTGGGTGTCACTTGATGAAATGACTCTATGGGGATTTATCACTAATCTGTGAAGTGAAAAATAATCTTAATGATGAGAGGAAGCTTACTTAGATTATGCCTAGGATAAGAAGAGGTTTTTAACTCCCTTTAACAATGCAGTGTTTGCAGGTTTTCATCCATTATCACTTTATTAGAATATCTTTGCTAAAACCCAACTATTTTATGGGCTCCTCTGACACCTCACAAGAATCCAAGGGAGGAAATGAAGCCAATGAATGTAATCTACAGGTGAAACTTGCAGAGCAAATTCAGGAAAAAAAGTAATTATGCTTCTTGGCATTTTATCATTTTATAACCTCACCTTTTAGAGAAGGTATTGAGAGATTATATTGATTCGTCCAGATTTTTATTTTACATGTTTGTTCCTGGAAAGGCTTATTTTAACAGAAGTTATCTCAAGGTGTCATGTCCAGTACCATCATCATTATCATCAAAAATTTGACTGAATTAACCTAAGATTTCATTTTAGTGTTGCTTGAACATTGCGTTTTAGCATTTTTCTTTGAATTCTAAACTCATAATTTCATCATAAAACTGTCTTTACAGCAGACAATATGATTAATTAGTAATTCTATTAAATATTTGCCAAACGAAGGGGACCACTTCTAGTTTTGCCAGGGTGTCTTGCTGGTCAGAAGTGCTTTGCCTAATCAACTCAACATGCATGTTGATGCTAAGAGTCTCACTGAACATACAGGACACACACTTCTGTATGTATAGTCTTACATATGAAAGTAATATTTATTTATTCACCAAAAAGTGTAAAGAGAGGTTAAAACAGGATGGGATGAAACAGTGTACAGAGGTAAGGAAAAGCTTTTCCAAGCAACTGAATTTCCCTTGGAGCCTGAATGTTAAGTGGAATTAGGCAAAGTGTGGTGGTCGTGGGAAAATTCAGGCAGAGGACATAGCTAGTGCAAAGGCACTAAGGCTGCAAAGGATGCAAGCTATGCAGGCATGGTGCAAGGACGCCTTTGTGCAGGAGGCAAAGAGAGATAAGGCTGGGGTGACCCACAGCCTCCTTCTTCAAGGGCACTGGATAGACTCCTGGGAAGCAAAAAGTGACTGGATTAAATTTGCATTTCAAAAAGACTCTTCTGACTACAGTATGTGGCAAGATAATTGGGGGAAGCAATAGCCCAGGTGGAAAGCTTTATTAGAGTCAAAACAAAAAAGGATGAAGACTTGGATTGGGGTGGTACTTAGTGAAGAGGCATAAAAGAAGACTCAAGTCAAAATGACAGGACTTGGGGATGGGTGGGTCATAGAAAGAAGGTGTCAAAATGATTGTCACACTAGGTAATTAGTCACTGATTGATAGAAAATGGTAATCACTGAACTAGGCTTTTTATCTTCATTCTGTTCTATTTAGGTTCATTCTATGCAAAGTATTTAGTGCTTACCAGATGCAAAGTACAGCTAGGAATTCTAATGGATAGCAATATAAAATAAATGGAAAAAAGGATATATAATCTCTGCCTTTTATAGGCTTATATTCAAATACAGACAATGCTTTCCATTTCCAGTAAAGGGAATGAGAAATTATATACCCAGATACATATATATAGACACACAAATAAACAGATGTATACACATGTCTATATATGTATATGTGTATGTACACATATGAATATATAAGTATATATATATTTGCATCATATACACGTCTAAATTAAGGGTGCCTTGCCAGGGGACTGAGGGGGGATAAATAATGCAGAGGTCAGGAAAAGTAACTGAAAAGTTGTGTGGGATGGTATTCTTCTTATAAGAAATTCAAATGTTTTCAAAAATGATTGTCTTATATATCCACCTTATTACAGAAGAAACGTATGACGCTGGCCCTGTTTATCAGGGCCAGAAGAAGAAATTTGGCAATGGCATTTAGCAGTATTAACCATTTTTAATCCATTATATCAGTAATGACACTACAATCATGACAGTAATCTTATCATTAATAGTAATGATAAATAATAGTAATTATTAGTATGTAATTTTTAAAAGTCACACAAGCAGAAAAACATAAAGATTTCATTTTAATGTTGTTTGAACATTGCGTTTTAGCATTTTTCTTTGAATTCTAAACTCATAATTTCATCATAAAACTGTCTTTACAGCAGACAATATGATTAATTAGTAATTCTATTAAATATTTGCCAAACGAAGGGGACCACTTCTAGTTTTGCCAGGGTGTCTTGCTGGTCAGAAGTGCTTTGCCTAATCAACTCAACATGCATGTTGATGCTAAGAGTCTAACTGAACATACAGGACAATTGTAAATCTGTGAATTATTAAGCCTCCTTTCACCTCAGTTTCCTCCCTCTTTGCTTATTTCAGTTTTGTGTGTATTCCTTTTGATTGCTTGTTAATGTCTCCTATTTATAGTGATATTATGTAACAGTATTATCTAATCTCCAAAATAGTATATAATTGTCATGTACCATTCTGTAATTATGGTACAGATGCTGGAATATGCTTGGAATCACTGAAAGTAAATTTACCATAAGCTAAGGAAGCTTACTCTTCATGGCCTCTGACTTGCAAGAGACTCTTTAATTTCTTATTACCTAAATTTGTATGTTTAATTTTGTAGTATTTTTCTTTAAAAAGATCCCCCAAATTTTATAAGCTTCAAATCCAGAAAACTTATCTGGCCTTGTTTTTCATATTGTATTGTCATATTTAATTTGTTTTTATGCCTTTCTCACAATATTTTAGGTTCATGAGATCAGAGACAATATTTTGTTCTGTTTCTCTACTGCCTAGCTTGTTATTTATTTATTTATTGTTATGAGACAGGGTCTCACTGTCACCCACGCTGGAGTGCAGTGGTGCATTCATGGCTCACTGCAGTCTCGACCTCCCAAGACTCAGGTGACCCTCCCACCTCAGCCTCCCAGTAGCTGGGACTACAGGAGAGCACCACCACAGCTGGCTAATTTTTGTATCTTTTTTTTTTTTTTTTTGTAGAGACAGGATTTCATCATGCTACCCAGGCTGGTCTTGAACTCCTGGGCTCAAGCAATCCACTCATCTCAGCCTCCGAAAGTGTAAGGATTACAGGCATGAGCCACCACGCCCGGCCTATCATTTTAGTTCAGTAAATGCCTGGTGAATGAATGAATCATATACATTTAGTGGTTGTTTTGAAGTTGACTCTGCTGAGTGAGATTTTCTTTGCATTCATGCATCTTCATTAATGTCAACTTTGTTGCAAAGTTTTTAAAAAAGTAATCTTTGTTTAAATTATCTTAAGTTACTTGATTTAAAAAAGTTAAAAGTGACCATCTGCAGAATTATAAAGTCCCATTACTGTCAATATGCATAATATTTTGCCAAAAATGCAATTTGTCTTCATGTTAGTCTTAATTTTTCCATGTTTTAAAAATTTTCTTGGAGTATTTCCCAAATGGGATTTACTGAGAGAAAGGATCTATTCAGCCAGCTTTGTAGATTCTAAGAGTCCTTCTAAAAGTTAAGTCTAGCCAAGGAAAAATGTAGTGGCACATGATTGCGTTTCTCTTACGCTGTCATTTAATGTGAGATCTAAATTTTGCATTTCTTTAATGCCCAAGGTGTTTATTTTTTAAAATCTCCACTCTTTTTATCAGGAGTTATGTTGACAAGTTACCTGGGAGCTGATATACCCTATATAATACATGATCTAAGATCTGAACAATACACAAATTAATAAAATTAAATCACTAAGATTTGTCATCACTTCTAAATCATACAATTGGGTTTTGTTTTTTAAAGCTAAAATATTCCTCCTCCTTTCTCCCTCCCTTGTTCTGGTCACTTCCAAGGATTTTTACAAATGCAAAAGAAATTCATTTGTACTTCCTGACCACAGAGATGAATAATTTAAGGACAATATCAAATTCTTGATAAATCTCATAAATGTTTTAACTGAGAAATTGACATTTATTTAGTTAATCTTTTAGCTGGTCATAAATAATGTAATAAAACCCCTTAAAATTAACATTAAATAACATAAAGACCTAACAATATATTAGAAAAAAACCTTTTTGGACTGAGCCATGAATTTCCTGATAATTCAGCTGCAAGTGACAACTAAAATGTAACTCCAGAATCTGGATATGGTTCCAGAAAGGATCCTTGTCAAGAAATTGCCATTTCATCATCTTTCCTTAAAGTTCCTTCAATATTTATCATTGCAATTTTTGTCCTGTCTTTTCCGCTCTATTGCATCAAACCAAGGAAAAACAATTATTAAATGCTCATTTATACTCACCTCCCTCCCTTCATATTTCATTCCTCAGCCCTAAAATTCCTGTAGGAATCCTGCTTTTATATTTTATCTTTAAGTCATCATAGTATCTGTAATCTCTTTTATAGTCATGTATGCTTAATTTTGGAAGACTGTCAACTACCTCCTCAGGTTCATTTAAATGAAAATGTATCACAAAATCGTAGGCTTTTCCACTACCCTCACTGAAAAATTACTCTAACAAATGACCAGTAAGCTGTTTTGTGAAGCTAAACATCCAGACTCTAAACAAGAGTGGCGGAATTACAATATTTTCATAGAAACAGATTTTACTACTAGAGCCTTTTCTTTTTTTAATTGGGGGAAATCTTATTTAAAAAAAAAAAAAAATCCCAGAATACATCTTTGCTCTCAGTCCTTCAATTCTAACATAATGACATGTTTGAGAATATGCGGTAGTGTATACTAAGCCCCTATGCTGTCTCACATACTCAGGACAAAATATCTGTTTTGAAAGGACTTCTCTGAATTTTGCTATTTCCTGCTTACTGAGCACTGGCCCCCTCCTGGGAAAACAGAGTTATTTCAGCCAATGTTCAGACTCCATCTTGCATTCGTCTCTGTGGAATATTAATAGTGCTACTGAGATATATTCATCATCTTTTCTCTGCTTTTGCTGTTTTTATAGCCCAGTGAAATTTATATTTGGTGTTTGTACGAAGGATATCAGAAGCTATTTGGACATCAAACTTTTAAACTATAAATAATGATGGCAAGACTGCTGGATATCTTTTCACAGTTAAACCCATTCAACAGAGTTTTGTTCTTACGACAGTGCAAATTAAACTAGAATAAAATTAGTGTGATTTTAGGACAGTTTTAAAGTGAACATACTTGTCTCCCTCCCTTCCCATCTACATATCAAGGAGACACTCCAGATTGCACTTTTATTTAAACTGTGGCCATCAGAAAATACCGTGAGAGGGCTGTGTGTAGGTAATAGTTCAGTTAGCATTGACCCCAGAAAATGGAAAACCAAGAGCAAGTCACTTTTAAAGTGAAGCAATAGATTTTGAATATGGATTGCTCCAAATCACCACTTCCCGACCACAACACAAGAGTATCTCACTGTAAATTAAGAATCTAAGTTAGCCACAGCTGTGGTATAACTCTGAGAATGATTTCTCTACATGTGGACAATTCTGGATCCTTCCGTGGTGCGCGATTACCCTGGTCTTTAACGTTTGTCCTTTGCAGCGGAGGGGTCAATGCATTCTTATTTCCTTGCTCTTTAGAATTCTCCACCAGAGGGAGGACAAGGGAAGGAGTAGGTTTCACGCGCAGTTCTGAGTAAAGTTTGAATCTGAGAAACCCCACATTCACGAATTAAGGATCTCCAGTTCTGTGTCTTCATTCTACCCCTCCCTGCCTGCTTTTCCACTCGGCAGAACTAAGGGACTTCCACTGACTGCAGTAATTTTAATTATTCTCAGTCGTTCTCCGAAATGTGTTTTTTATCAGTTCCTCTGAAAATTAAGTTGTAGTAAGAAACGTAGTTTAGGGGCACCCCCTTAGAAGAGGCCAGGTTGTTTTTTTAAGGAAAAGCTGGAGATTTCTAACAGGCACTTACCACACACACACACACACACACAAACACACACACGGCGCAGACCCAGCAGGAAAGCGCAACCTGGCATTTTTAAGGTTCGCTTAACCTTTCCTGTGCACCTGGAAGGAATTATCTTACCTTAAACTCCCTTCCACCTAGAGTTTATTTTCGCCTACGTGCGACAGGGCTTTTGCACTTAAGTGAGTTAAGGAATGAATCCCGAACTCTTCTGGAAAAGCCACCAAAGTTCCCCCGCACCCCTCCCAGGGTTCCTGACCACTGAGCCTCCGCTTGGGGTACAGGTGTTGGAGTTGCAAACTTTTCTCTGCGCTGTTTTTCTCCGCGTGGAAGGGGACTGATCAGCCCTCCCAGGTACTGCCTGGCTGAGGAGAGAAGCGGGCAGCGAGAGTGTCGGGTCTCCGCCTGGGTTCCCCGGTCTCCGGGGCGCTTGCTTCGGTCTCCGCGCAGCGTCCAGCGACCCCTGTCGGGGGTTCCCGGCAGCCTCGCCGCCGCCCCCTGCCCTGCCCGCGCGGGAGGAAAAGGGGCTGCGCCCGGGAGCGCCGAGCCCAGGCTCCTCCCGGTGGCGCGTCCGCGCCTCGGGGTGGGGGTGTGGTGGGGAAGAGGGAGGGGGCGAGGCCAGGGGAGGGTGCGAAGGAGGCGCCTGCCTCCAACCTGCGGGCGGGAGGTGGGTGGCTGCGGGGCAATTGAAAAAGAGCCGGCGAGGAGTTCCCCGAAACTTGTTGGAACTCCGGGCTCGCGCGGAGGCCAAGAGCTGAGCGGCGGCTGCTGCCCGGACGATGGGAGCGCGAGCGGGACGGTGACAACCTCTCCCCGATCGGGCTGCGAGGGCGCCGGGCAGAGGCCAGGACGCTAGCTGCCAGCGGCGGGACTCAGCGACGACTTCCCTGGGCGACAGGAGCAGCCCCGAGAGCCAGGGCGAGCGCCGGTTCCAGGTGGCCGGGACCGCCCGCAGCGTCCGCGCCGCGCTCTCTGCAGGCGACGGGAGACACCCCAGCGCAGCGCGAGCACCTCAGCCCGGCCGTTCGCTCTCCCCCTCGAGGGACAAACTTTTCCCAAACCCAATCCGAGCCCTTGGACCAAACTCGCCTGCGCCGAGAGCCGTCCGCGTAGAGCGCTCCGTCTCCGGCGAGATGTCCGAGCGCAAAGAAGGCAGAGGCAAAGGGAAGGGCAAGAAGAAGGAGCGAGGCTCCGGCAAGAAGCCCGAGTCCGCGGCGGGCAGCCAGAGCCCAGGTGGGTGCGCAGCGCGGCCCGGGCCCCGCAATCCTTCTCTAACTCCTCCTCCTCCTCGGATGCGGTGGCCTCTCCCTCCCCTCTACCTCACCCGTTCGCTTCGCCCTGTGCTCTGAGCGCCCGTGGAGTCGCGCGGTGCTTCCCCTCCTCCGGGCCGCCGCTCACCTGGGCGCCGAGTCCTACCGGGCGCCAACGCCCAGAGCGCAGGGCAAGGGACAGCGGTCCCAGCCGCACCCTCCCAGGGTTCCGGGAGCTCTGCGCTCCCTGGCACGGCCCCTCCCCAGCGCCTTAGCGGGGGAGCCCAGCCCGGGAGTGGGACCTGGGGTATAGGAGTCGAGGCTGCGTGCGCGCGTGCCCCGCGCCAGAAGCGCTTTGCACGGGGGCCGTGTGCCCTCTAGCGGGAAACGCTGGAACGGGCCTCCTGGAGGGAGAGCCGTCCCCTCGGTGTGCCTGGCAGCGCAGAAGTGGGTGGTCGAGCAAGGGGCCGCGTGGGAAATTAGCTTCGGCGTTTTGGGGCAGAGGGCAAGCGATGTAGAGTGCGCGCCGGTTCGTCTTGATTCAGTCCTGCGCTATGGAGACTCAGAGCAGCGCAGGGATTCCTAAAGGTCAGCGAAGCAGATGAAATCTAGTCCAGTGCCAGGAATCAGCTCTGCGCCAAACAAGTTCTACAAACTTTTGGCTTAACAGTTCTATTTTTCAAGACCTCTGTGATAAATACGGTTCATTTACTTTCCCAAGAGATGTCAGAAAGCAACCATTTATCTGAATTTTTGAACCCAATTGTTTGCTGGTTATCTATATAATAAAATGGCAATTGAAGCTTTGTAGAAACAAATCTTGTATTTCATCATCAGAACACGAGCATGAATGAAAGCTTTACCTTAGATGTCCCTAGGAAGCGCTGATGCTTTAGACATTACCTTGGACAAAAGAGGCATGTCGAATAAATACTTGTTTATGAGTGATTGGTAGCTGATAAAAGAGGGGAGGAAGGAGATGGGGGAGAATTTATTTTTTGCCTCTGCAATTCCCAATTATTAATTGATCTGGATGCCTTAAGTCGCTTTGAGCATGCTCCCAACGCACATTTCATGAAGTACTTCTGAAGAATTAATTCAATAGTACTTGATAATACTGTGGCTACGGTAATGCCGTAGAAGTATTTGTCCCTTGCTGGAAGAAAACTACATTTGCTTGGTCCTCTTACTGGTATCACTGATAGCATTTCAGAACCTGGGTTATTGGCAGAAACCTTCAGCAGAGTTTTGAGCAAACAGAAATTGAACAGAGAGTAATTGTTTCACCACTGGCCATTCTTGTGCTTGCTTCTTTAATAAGATACTGCTGATCGTATTCACTTAATTACTGGTCATTGCTCCTCATGAGGGTGTATTGAATTTTTGCTTATTTTTACCCTATGTTTTGGGGAGAGGCCATAGCATTTTATTCAACAAGATATGAAATTGGGGAGCTGGATTAGTTACTTCCCTGCGTGACTTTGTGTACTGTCCTTTCTAAGGTCATCGTACAAAATTACAGAGATTTCAGACCTAGCTCAAATCGTTGTAAAGAGTTATTTTGGGGGCGCTTATCACTGTTTGTGGTTGTGTTCTTCTCCTGCCTCCCTGCTCATTGCCTTCAGAAGTTTCTGTGGTCCTCTGTAGACAGTCTAATGAATTAAGGAGGGGCCAGTGGTCTGAAGTAGCACCCTTTACAAGTAATAGGTATGCATTTTGTCAAGGGCTCCTAGCAGCAGCACCATAACACAGGAACTTGACAAGTTCAGTGGGGGAGGGATTTAGGAGGCAGGCATTTCTGTGCCCACCAGATCTTATCTACTAGGTAGGCAGCTGTCTTGTGATTAGCTATGCTCTCTCTTGACACAGAGCACCAGAGCTTCCTTGGTGGCTCTAATCTGCTTTCCAGAGGCACAGCAGTGATTCCCTCTAAACCAGCTAAGTCAGTATCTTTAAGTGACATTTGCTTAACTGTCTTCCCTGAAAAATTGGAGTGACTTTGGCTGTAGGTTAGTTTTTAGTATATTTGTCTGTTTTCCACCAGATTATAATCTTTTTTGGGGAGGGACTTTTTACCCCCTTCAAAGCATCTTGTGCTTTTTAAACCAGATAAGAATATGTATTCTTTATTTGATTCAAAAAGAATGGTCAACAACTTGAAACCAGCTTTATATAGAAGCACATGGCATTACAAACAATGCTTCAGAATCAATGTTTCTTTCCTTCCTTGTCATTTTCCTTATAATGGTAAGTGCCAGTGTAGTTTTCCTTGTCTTAGGAGAATTCATACCCGATGACCATAATGGTTTGTGAGAAAAACCCACACTCTAGGTTTCAGGCATCCTCAAAGGAACGACCTCTAGATGCCATAACTCTAGTATTCACACTTGCCACGCTAGCCCAAATTAGGACTTATGAGGACAAGTGTCTCTTGTATTGCTCCCATCTTAGTGTCTGTCAGTTCCACGTTTCACCCGCTTCTTAAAACAGCCGCTGCAACTGTCTGTCCTTGATGATATGTGTGTAATAGCCAAGCCTCTCTTTGGCTGTTTTAACATTGCCTCATAACAGTCAGGGGAGACATAATGGGGTGGGATCTCAGCCACTCAGCCCCGCTGTGTGCTATATTGTACACATAGGCATAAACACATCTGTTGGAGGGAAATTTTCAGGGGAAAAAGGCTTCTTTAACTTTCATATGGCATGAGTGACTGATATGCGATACATACATGGCTATTTCAGAGCATCCGCATTTTTGTACAATTAACTAAATGTTGAATTGCACACTATTGGGGCTGCAGATGTTCAGCAGAATTACCTATTCCATAATAATAGCTCTAATAGGTCCCAAGCCCTTGGAGTCATTGATTCCTTTGGTCAGAATAAGCAAACTAAGAATGGTCTTGGGTACTGTATCGCTGATTCGTGTACCAAGGGCCCTGTAACAGCCTGGGCCTCCTTGATGCTGGACCTCCCATATCCAGTCTCTTCATACTGATTCAGCTCAACAGACCTTTTCTCTTGAAGCCTGAATTACAAAATCAGAGCTTTTTTTTTTTTTTTTTTTTTTTTGACGTAGTCTCACTCCGTCACTAGGCTGGAGTGGAGTAGTGCGATCTCGGCTCACTGTAACCTCCGCCTCCCGGGTTCAAGTGATTCCCCTGCCTCAGACTCTTGAATAGCTGGGACTACAGGTGTGCGCCACCATGCCTGGCTAGTTTTTGTATTTTTAGTAGAGACAGGGTTTCACCCTGTTGGCTAGGATGGTGTCGATCTCCTGACCTCGTGATCTACCCGCCTTGGCCTCCCAAAGTGCTGGAATTACAGGCATGAGCCACTGTGCTTGGCCGTTTTTTTCTTTGTTTTTTTGTTTTTTTAAATTTTTGGCCAATTGGTATTTGACTCTAAGCTTCCTTTATGATTCTCTATTTGTTGATATGTTCTTACTCTGCACCTCTGCACGGAATTCTATCTTTTTTATTTTCTCCTCTTAAATAACCTGGAAAAAATTCGCTATCATGCCTAGCCGGATTCTAGAACTATCCTGTCTCCCTTCACTCCTGGTAGGAGGGGCATTTGTGAGTATAGGTGCATTGAGAAACCTAGTATCCCAAATGGGTAGAAGCAGGCTGTGAGTTTCCTCAATGACATCACCCACCTGTTTCCCTCACTAAGTGGCTCTGCAGGCCGAAGTGCTTGTAAACATTCTTGGGTATAAAGTGCCGTGACCCTAACAGGGCAGCCTGTGTTTACAGAACAAGAGGAATGTCCAGTGATCTGTTTCAAGCTGGTTACTTGTAACCACCTAGCCTATGTAATTATTAAAAACATTAAAGATTATTCACAGAATGAAATAGGACTTATTTTGCAGAATTAAAATAGCAAGAAGAGTGGAAGAAAGTTGTATACTCAAACATGAATACTTCTCATACCCATGAAATGGTCAGATAACACTAATGAAAAAGGAGAAAAAAATATATATATAAAACCAAAAAATATTAGACAAACATGTGAACACTGAATACCTACTACATGCCAGGCACTGTGCTGGACACTTTTATGTTTATAATTGAGGGAACTGCTGTTTATTGAATTCTTACCATGTTCCTGGCAGTAAAACAGATGTATATTGTGTATTTTGTCATCTGTCGTTTCGAAAATAAGAAAATTCCTCGCTATTAGGCAGCAAGATGCCAGATGGCCTAGTCTTTAGCTCTTCAGCCAGATTGCCTGGGTTTAAATCCTAATTAGACTGTTCTTAAATATGTAGTCATGGGAAGGTTACTTAATCTTTCTGTGCCTAAATTCCCTTTTCTGTAATATGGGGATAATAATAGTATTATTATTATCATGAGGGTTTCATGAAGCTTAAAGGAAATAATCCATGAAAAGCACTCTGAACATCAACCAACGTGTAATAAGTGCCCAGTAATATTAGATGTCTTTATAAAACTACTTAAGAAGTGAATTATCTGTGTCTTTGCAAAGATATTTGATATACTTTCCAAAATTTACCTTTTATGGTAAAAAATATCCCAAGCTGACCTCAGATTACACTGGGTATAAATATTAATATGTACTACCTGTAAAACTAGAGAAAAGTGGATAAGAGTGTCAAATTCCATAACTGCATATATATATATTATGAAAACAGTACTGAACTCAATCTAAATATTGAAAGTAGAGTGAGGTGCAACATAATTTTATCTCTGGCAGAAAAATGTTGAGGTTTCAAGCTATGAGAAGATTTTGAAACATGACTTTTCTGGCAACACTTAAGAGTTGATGCTTAAACCCCACTTTATTGTATAGAATACATAATCTTCTCTTTTGGGACTCATATAAATTGCAGCAATTGAAAAACAAAAGTGTTCACCAACCTTCCCCTCACTCTCTTTTTTTCAAGCATAACAGTATATTGCCAGCAATGTTCATAGAATTGAGTGCAGGTGTTTCTAAATATAAACAAAATAAGGAATATATTAAATCCACATTTCTAACTTTTTATTTCCTCCTCAGCCTTTCTAGAATGGCTATAGTGTTTAAAGTTCTGAAAGTGTGATAGATTCTTACCAAATCAACATTCTGTTAGCATTCTCAAAGTAACAAGTTAAATTCGATTTGAACAGTACTGATAGTTTATCATGTTCTGTTGTGATAGATGAAAACAAACCAAATGCCAGTATTTTGAGTGAGTAATTTTATTTGCTCAGAGACGCAAATGAATGAACTTCTGGTAGTTTAGTTAACCCTGGAGCTCCCCCTCTTGACAAATAGAAAAAACAAAAAATTAAATCAGATGGTATTAGCTTGAAAACGGATTTATTTTACCCAGATAAAAACTATGCCATTAAGGTACATAAAATGAAATTTTCTTAAAGGAACGAATGTTTTGGATTCCTCCTAATTTTGTGCACGTCTGCACTTGTGTACGTCCTTGCATATGTTTTAATAGATTTAAAAAAAAGCGAGCTACCAAAATACCAATAGATGTCAGTGTTTGTCGCTTTAGAAAAAGTGAGGTGTTAGGAAAAAAGAAAAAATGGACAACTTAATTTATATTTAGTTTTAGTAAGCATAAAGCTGGCTACTTTTCAACAATTCACTCATAATTCACTGTATATAACCCTGTTTACAAAAGTACATTTTATTAAGGAAAATATTCCATGCTCTCATCTCTTTCTTCTAAATATTTTTTTAAAGCCTCTGCAGTAGATTCCCAGAAGAATTCAGAATGTAGGCAGAAAATATGTTAATTTTTTAAATTCGGAAATAAAATTATTTGAGAATGTCATTAACACATTCGATTTCTTTTGCATTTTTAAACTAGAAATCCTATATGCACTTTCTTATGTTGCCCTGATTATGACTGATGAAGTGCATTTTTCAGTCCAAGTCGAGTGAGCTCTGTGGAGTTCTGCCTCTGCACAGGGCAGAGATGATCACAATTGTCTTCATTCTTCCTGTGCCCGGTGTCACCTTTTTCTGGCCTCCAGAGGGTGCTCCAGGAGCATCACACTGCTATTCCCCAAAGACTGACTTCTTTTCTCTCTCTCTCACTCTTTTTTTTTTTTTTTTTTTTAATTACTGCAGTATTCTGGGCAATCTACTGGAAGAATAGAATCCCAATTCCATACATGTTCGCTGCCTCAACTGGAGTTTGTTTTCCAGCTGGACCACATAGCCCTAATTCATTAAGAATTCTAAATTAGAATATTCTAAAACATCATTCTGATGATGTTGATGCAGTGGTCAGCTTGCAAGGGGACATCTGTCAGATTAATTCCCTCTAGGACTTTCCCCCAAGGGAATCAAGCATCTTTAAATACCTTCCAATCACCCCTTACAACAGCTCCCTCCCACTGAAGTGCACATGGTACCCACAAAGAGATTTAGTGCTATTTAAGAGTTTCACTCTGGCATTGGAAAGCTATATGTGAAAGCATCAAAATTGGACAACAGATCTTTACTAACACATTTCTTTTCATCTATTCCTATCACTTTGTTTCCTTAACCCAGGGCAACACATGTTTAGGAGCCCCACTTTGATTGAGTGCACATTTTTGAACACAGGTTTGAGTGACTAATTCTTGTGGATCACGGGCTGATATTTTAATATGGTCACATAGCCCTTGTATTTATGGTTTACCTGCTTATGTTAATTCCACCCTATACTTGTTATCTTTGACATACTGAGTTACTCTCAGTATATTACTCCCCTTCCCTTTTTAAAGTGTAATACTCTTCCCATTGTTTCTTGCTCCAAGAAATATATCATTGATGGGAATAGCCTTTGCTCTGCCACAGTGCCCCAAACCTTTCATTCCACAGCTTCAATAGGCAGGCCTTCGCTGGGCAGCTGTAGCTTTAGTTTCAGTGGTATGAGAGTCACGGAATGTTTTATTAGATTGAACCATATGAAATTGTCAATTTTGTAGGTCATACCTGGCTGAATATTGTCCATGTCATATAGTTTAATATTTGGACTTTGAAAAAGTAATTTGACTTTACTTATTCTTTACATATTCTTTAAAATAATGACAACTTTGAAAAAATTATATAGTTTTTGATAATAATTAAGTAGGATTGAAGTAATACATAAAAGAAATCTGAGCTAGTGATAACTGAAGCAGTAACATGTTTTGCAACCAATAAATCAGCTCAAATGACGTCCATATTAAATGAATTTAGCATAAAATTAGAATGACAGAGCAACTAGCATTTTCCCTTGGCGAGAAAAGTAGTAAGTTTCTACCATAAAATATGACTCATTTTTATTTGACCTATTAGCAAATAGTTACTGCACCTTATCTTAACCACCATTATTTCTACAGAGAGATTACAGAGCAATGAGTAGGAAATATGGAAGACTGCTGAATAATTCGGGCTTTAGTTATGGAGTAATATAAAAAAAGAAAAAGAAAATCTTTTACTCACTTTCACAGTACTATATCAATGCAAGCTTTTTAGTAGTTTTAATGTGTGACTTTTATCATCAAGTGAAAATGCATCTCATTATTAGATGGCCTATTTTATAAATAAAGTTCAAATTTCAATATAGCCAGTTTTTAAAACTGTATATAACTCCTCCCTTTGTTACATATAATCTCCCAATTTTAGAGACTTACATTACATATTTAGAGCACAGTCTCTTTAGCTATCCCACAGGGAATCTAAAACCAGCCCTTACAAGGAGATGTCAGAATTCCAGTTTGCAATGATATTTTTTCAGAACAAATAATAGTAAATTAATTAACACAATTTTTCATTTGTGTGTCAACTAGGCATTGGTTTTTGTTTTTTGCTTTTTGTTTTTGAGACTGAGTCTTGCTCTGTTACCCAGGCTGAAGTGCAGTGGCGTGATCTCGGCTCACTGCAAGCTCCCCTTCCTGGGTTCATTCCATTCTCCTGCCTCAGCCTCCCAAGTAGCTAGGACTGCAGGCACCCCCCACCATGCCCGGCTAATTTTTTTGTATTTTCAGTAGAGACGGGGTTTCACCGTGTTAGCCAGGATGGTCTCGATCTCCTGACCTCGTGATCTGCCTGCCTTGGCCTCCTAAAGTGCTGGGGTTACAGGCGTGAGTCACCATACCCAGCAAGTAGGCATTATTTTTGTGTGTATGTATCAAACCTGTTTTTATATGTTTTGGTACTTTATCTCCTTTCTGCCAACAGGGTGAAATGGAAGTACAGTATTGGGATTATGTACAACATTTTATTGTTTAAAATTATAGTATTCCTTTTCCATTCTGTAGTTTCAATTGTTTAAAAATGGGGGTGGGGGGCCGATCTGTCTTGAAGCCCATGAGATGGTAGATCTTTAGAAACAGTTATAATAGCAGTCATATTGAAACTTATTGTCATCTATTTCTGGGAAAAATATTGAAGGCTGGTGTATTGTCCCCAGAAGGATTAGATAAAGTACACCGAATAGATTATGATTATAATTTGTTTTAGTGAGGTCACCTTGCTGTACAGTTGGAACCTTCCCGGGGGATTGCTCATGCATTATCCATTTTGGGAAAGAGTAGTACTTACAGACATTATGGAAATGAGCGGGTGGGTTTGTCAGGAGGAAACCAATAATTTAAATACTGAGTTGAATGGAAAATGAAATACATGATTTTCCATATATTAAATTAAATAGAAATGAGAGACTTATGTCTTGAGGGTTTTTCTTCTCTTTTTTTCAAACATGTTGGTGATATTGTGTGTTCCCAAGTACCCTCGGCCTGACAGGAAGGAGAAATGTCAATAGAAACAGTTACTTATTATATTTTGATATATAGAAAGGAACAGTGGAGTTTTGAATGTTGTGCATATTATTTATGCCCCATCCCAAAGGACTGTGATCCACTTAAAAAAGGCAGAAAAGACAAAGACCACTATCATTCTCGAAGAATCAACAGAAGCTAAGGGAGAGCATAGAGTCTAGTCCCTGTGGCCTCTACAGAGTCATCACCCTCTCAGACTGAGTCCACACAAAGCCTCCTTGACTGAAAGAGCCTCTACACTGGACTGTGCATGGCGCGAGGAAATGTGATTACTTGCAATATGCTACTGAGTACAGAATAAATATTATGCATTTAGTTTTCACTAAACTTAAAAAGCCTAGTGAAAACCCCACTTCTACATGTGATGAATGTGGTTATGCTGTGTCAGGTGAAGACGTGTTTCAGTGCCTCCCTTTACTTTCCATTAAGG
Source organism: Papio anubis (assembly GCF_008728515.1). Taxonomy (NCBI): domain Eukaryota; kingdom Metazoa; phylum Chordata; class Mammalia; order Primates; family Cercopithecidae; genus Papio; species Papio anubis. Next base: position 30,852,974 of record NC_044983.1, read on the forward strand.
TATGCTGATTTCCTTCTCCCTTATGAAATAAAGGAAGGACACAATCGTCCTGCTGCTCTGCCCTGAGTGCACCAGTATGGGAATAAAACTCTATAACCAGAGGGTGGTGGCAACCATCTAACAGGGACCTGCATTTAGACACGTGTGTTTGGGAGAGCTGCAAAGTGGCTGTGCTTCTGATATCACAGGAGTCTGTGAAAGAGGCAACCAAAGAAGACCTGAGGCTCTTCTTGTCATTTTAGATATGTGATTTCATGAAGTTACTCTTGACCTTAATGTGGATGCCCATTTGGGATTTGTGTCTGCATTTCATCCACAGCTGCGTGGTATAGTTGCTGAGTAATCCTATTGCTCTTGAGCAATGTAAATTACAGCTGTGGCTGAGTGTGTGGTTCATGCCTGTAATCTCAACACTTTGGGAAACCAAGGTGGGAGATCTCTTGAACTCAGGGATTCAAAACCAGCCTGGGCAACACAGGAGTCCTCATCTCTACTAAAAATCGAAAAAATTAGCCGGGCATGGTGGCATGTTCCTGTGGTCCCAGCTATTAAGGAGGGTGAGACAGGAGGATCGCTTGAGCCCAGGAGGTTGAGGCTGTGGTGAGGGATTATCGTCACACCACTGCACTCCAGTGTAGGTAACAGTGTAAGACTTGTCTCAGGGAAAAAAAAAAAAAAAAGTTACAGCCATATCAAAAGAACAATTTATTGACCACCCAAATTGTCTTGGAATTCTCACATTAATTTACAGGGAGAAATAACCCTTTGGAAAATTCACAATGTTTTGGTAGTACTAATATGTCATCTCACTCTAAAATGTAAAAAAAAAAAAAAAAAAAAAAAAAAATCACTACTCAGATCTTATGAGAATCTAGTTTTTGATTATGAATACAGCAATTCTTTGTTGAAAACTCCCTTGACAAATTAAGCCAATGATGGACATTCTAATAATTGTTGTATTTTATGGTACATTTGTAACTAAAAGCTACTTCTTTGATTAATGACTGATAGTTTCATGGAAGAAGTCATTCTTTTCCTGGTCACTCTGGAAAATAAGAAATGAGAAATGATTGCATGTGGTATATATATGCATGGTTCTAAGTACTAAATTTGCAGATTGCCTGAAAATGTTCTTATATACTTTTTATGGATACAGGTTTTCTTTTTAATTAGCTTCAGAAAGTATCAATACATTTAAATTGACTAGAGCTACCTTTTTAAATGGTCAGACAGGTTTTCCTTTTAAAGGATTACTTTTGTGATTACTAGCCGCCTGAAATAGTATTTCAAGACCATGCACGGTGCCTCATACTTGTAATCCCAGCCCTTTGGGGGGCTGAGGAGGGAGGATCACTTGAGCCCTTGGAGGTTGCAGTGAGCTGGAATCGTGACACCGTACTCCAGCCTGGGTGACAGAGTGAGACCCTGTCTCAAAATAAAATAAAATAAGATATAAATGAAATAGTATTTTCAAGACTTGGTATAAATGCATAGCTGTTAAGCTGTAAGGACATCATTAAATGTTCATAAATGAATTGGTAACTTCTACATTTTATCACCTTATTTTCTATAATACAGAAAATATACTTTAAATATTTTATTTATCCAAGTCCTTTTTTGTTTTTGCTTTTTTTTTTTTTTTTTTACAAAAAAAAAAACTCTAAAATTTAATTTTTTTTTTATGTTTTTTTTTTTGTTTTATTGTAGTTTAATTAAAAAAAAAAAAAAAACCATTGTCCTCAGCCAGAAGAATTTTTGGTTGAGTGATCATAAATGGAGAGTTTAGCATTTCACATCTCTAGAATGTAAAAGCCACAAAGTCGTATCTGTCTTTTATGTTGTCATATCATCAGGGGCTATCACGGTGCTGAGAACATAGTCTTTGTTCTTAAGAATTTATTCAGTAACTGACCGAATGAGGAAGTATGGCTAGTTTGCTTAAAACATTGAATTGTAGGAGTTGATGGGTAGCAGTTTAGTTATTATGCTACTATCAGTTAATAAGAAAGTATGAGTGCAGTTCACCAGTATCAGTGATACATGGATTTGTTCCTAAATTGTTATTTTTGTGGTTGAAATTTGCAATGTTTATTTTGAAGCTCTCAGTAAGTCATAATCAGTGCTTAATTATTCAGACTAATGAATCGCAGTTAGAGGTTTGCTCAGTCCACGATTCTTGCTACCATTAAAATATTTTGTTACATTTTCTTTTGAGTACATAGAAACAACTAATAAATGGATTAAGATGCTACAGTTTAAGAAGTTAATCTTTGTAAATTACTTTGGCCATTGCCTGGAACCTAATGTTTGCTATGTTAAGAGTTTGTTATATAAATAAACAACCACTGTTCCTGGTAGGTAATGAAAGTAATCTTAAACAATATTAGTAGTGCCTAAAAAGTAAGGTCTTAAATATAACTACAGTAGTCCTGAGAAAAATCATAGAGTGTTAGAACTGAAAAGGTTGTCTTAGAGGTCATCTGCTCGAATCTCATCTTTTTAAATGAGGAAAACCACAAGGTACAAACATCAAGAGCATCAATCCTAGCACTAGAACCTGGATCTCCAGATTTCAGGGTAAGGATTTTAATTATTCTCATGCTATACTTTCAGTCTCAAGATGGCACTGTATATGAATTCAGCTTCACTTGTATAGTGCTTTGGGTGTTATTATGCTTCCAGATAAGAGAGATGTATTTCTATGCCATTGAGGAACAGCTTAGGGTACCTATGATTCATAGGAATTTGAAGGCTGTAAATCAACTGAATCTTTATATCTTTTTCTTCCTTGTTGCAGTATCTTGTACCCAAGTAGCTTCAATAATTTTGACTGACAAGATGACCATAAAGTAAGTAGTCCTAATGTCATAACATGGAAGAGGAAGGTAATGGGGGTGTGTGTGTGAATGTGAATTAGTATAGTATAGTAATGAGCTACCTCAGTGCTCTTAAACTTTTTTAGCACCAATGCCTTTATACAGGAGACCCTGAAAACAAGCAAGGGATCTTTGTGGGCTCTCTATAAATGGTGTGCATGCAAAAAAGGGTCCTCAGTGCTTATCCCTTGACAGCTGCTCTGAGACCATTGAGTCACTCACTTGCATCTGTGAGCCACTGACCAGTCACTGATTGCAGTGACAGTTTATCACTAACAACCTGAATTATCTTTGACCCAGAGACCCAGGGGTCAAAGGCCTCCTAGTCCATTATTAAATTTCCAGGGCAGTAGTTCAGTTTGCATTAGGGGATTTATTTGTATTTATTTATTTAGGGTTTTTGGGGGGGCGGGGGGTGGAGGAGCTTGGGGGAATGAGACCTGCAGTTATTTTCCCCACATTTCTAAGATTATTTAGTTCTTTATTTGTAGGATTTGGCATCCTAAAAGAAAGGAAGACCCAAGTATCGTGGTTCTGATCCGGGCCTCACATGGCTGTCCGAAAGATTTCTAGGACCCATTTATGGGAAGAATGCCACTCTGTAGATTGTAGCAGGGAGGAGCTTTGCCCTCAGGAAGACATAGATCCTTTGAGGGTGGTAGAGACTCTTAAAGTCTGCGGATTCATATCCAGCTGGCCCCATTAACAAGAGAATTAAAGAGTGGCTAGAAAGGGACTTAAGAGTTCACTGGAGCCCATCCAAAAAGCTGGGGGTACAGACAACTGCTGATTCCCAACCAGTCATGGATTTTATTTTATTTTATTTTGAGACAGGTCTCATTCGGTCGCCCAGGCTGGAGTGCAATAGTGCGATCATAGCTTACTGTACCCTGGGACTCCTGGGCTCTAGTGATCCTCCCACCTTAACCTCCCAAGTAGCTGGGACTACAGGCATATACCACCATGCTCAGTTAATTTTTTTTCATTTTGTAGAGATGGGGTCTTGCTATGCTGCCCAAGCTTGTCTAGAACTCCTGGGCTCCAGCAATCCTTCCACCTTGGCCTCCCAAAGTACTGGGATTATAGGGCATGAGCCACTCTGCCTGACTCGCCAGTGATGGATTGAAAGTCGTTTCTGGGTTGTAACCAGGAAGCATGCCTGGGCCAGACTGAGAGGGCCGAAGGATGACAGCCTGGTTTCAGTGTGTGAATGTGCATGTATGTACCTGTGTATGAGTATGTGAGTAAGTGTGTGAGCCTGTAAAAGTATATCATGAGTGGTTGTCTCTTAGGAGGAGAGGGAATCAGGAACCTTGGTGAAATAACACCATGTACTGGCATGGAAAGGCACTGTTCTGGGCAGCAGTCAAGAAGACTGAGGAGGACTAAATGTATATGATTTGGGCAATCATTTAAAGCATCTTGGATTTATTTCCTTGTCTGATAATTAACAAGGTTGATGTACACGAGGTATAACAATTTTAGGGGTAGAAGAAAACTATGATTCAAATCGGCATTTGATTAGATCAATGGTCTCTGATTTGGTGTGATGTCTTCCTGGTACGTTTTCACTTAGACCAAGCTTGTTTAACCCATGGCCCATGGGCCTCATGCATCCTAGGACAGCTTTGAATGTGGCCCAACATAAATTCATACTTTCTTAAAACATTATGAGCTTTTTTGTGATTTTTCTTTCAGTTCATCAACTGTCATTAGTGTTAGTGTATATTATATGTGGCCCAAGACAATTCTTCTTCTTCCAGTGTGGTCCAGGAAAGCCAAAAGATTGGACATCCCTCACTTAAGAGTCTTTCGTAGTGAATATGTTTTTAGAAAGCCTAAGGTATCTGAGGAATAATAGTCACATAAGGTCTAGGCAAATAGCATATTGGTTTTATGTAGGAAACAGTTTATCTTCTATAGAATAACTTTTGATGGGTTTGAAATTGTAGTGTTAATTTATCTTGGTGAACATCTAGAAGATTTGTTTAGGTATGTGAATTGTTTAGTGAAAATATAGAACATGGTAAGTATATTTGTGAATTACTAGTGCAGAAGCCTTTTATGAAATTCTCAATAGAAACTGCATACTGGTTATGAATGGTGATCTCTCAGATACCTTTCACTTAGTCGTTTCTCATGAGTATGTGATACAGTTGAAGTTATGGGATTTAACCTCTGCTGAGCAGCAGAAAGATATGAAGCAGTGAAAAATACAGGCTAAACAGAGCCTTTGAGAATCATTTTTTTTCTCAGTGGTTTATGTTCTTCACATTCAGTTTTGATTCTTCGCCATACTTAACCTTCTATAGCTGATACTTCCGTTTTGGATATAGGCTCTGTTTCGTTTCCAGAAGTATCTCTTTCCCTAAACTCATCAAGTACTTTTTCAACCCTGTTGATCATCTTAACAGAAGGATCATAATATTAAGTTGATTTATGACACCATATCATGTTTTTTATTTGTAGTAACTCTGAATTGTCATCAAGATATTCATTGAAAGGATACCTCTTAAACTTTCTATTACTAAGATCCCCAAATGTATCTCTTCTCCTCTCGATAAAATGAGTGTTGTCTTAGACAAGCAGCAGACTGCTTTTTAAGTGAAGTGGATTATGCTGCTGTGATCGTCCTTGTGAATGTGTATGATAAATCATTTTGATGGCCTTTTAAAATCAGAGTCACTGAGTCCCACACAGAGAAACAGAGAATGCTGTCTGTCATTATTATAATATTAATTAAGCATTGACTGATAGGATATAAAGTATAAATCAAAAATCTTAGGGGAAATAGATGAAAGAAAAGCTTTGTTTCTCAAAAACGTAATCTAAAAGAAGAAATATTGAGCAAGCATTGGATACTTCATGAATGGCCTAAAAATACGTTTAAGTCTATCACCTGAAGGTTCATTTATTTCCAGGAAAGAATCAATCCCACTTTTTCGCTTTTTTTTCTCTTTCCCTGTGGCTCAACTCCAGGAAGGTGTTTTAATTGATTAGTGGGAAGATTTTAACACAGACAAAACTTATAAGCCAAGCACCATTATTTCTAGTACAGTGGCTTCACCACATTATAGGGTAATAAAGTTAAAAGCTGCCGACTGTTTCAGAATTATTTTCAGAAATTTACATCCTCTTTATTCCCATTACCTTGAGAAAGAGTTCAGAGAAAGGGCTTAGTCAGCATGCAATTATGGTATTAGATAAAGCATACAGTTTGGTCTAAAACCAAGATACAGCTAGTCTCATCAGGGTGCTTTAATCAATCAGGAGCTGTTAAGAAGTTAGGAATGTCAGTCTAACTTAATTCCTTTGAAGGTGATCAGCCTTTCTTCTCTGGAGGCTTTGAAGATTTTGTCCTATGGCTGGGTGTGGTGACTCACGCTTATAATCCCAGCACTTTGGGAGGCCGAGGCAGGAGGATTGCTTGAGCTCAGGAGTTTGAGACCAGCCTGGGCAACATGGGAAAACACTGTCTTCCCCTCCCCACTACCAAAAAAAAAAAAAAAAAATTAGCAGGGTATGGTGGTAGACACCTGTAGTCTCAGCTACTTGGGAGGCTGAGGTGGGAGGACTGCTTGAGCCCGGGAGTTTGAGGGTACAGTGAGCAATGATCATGTCACTGCACTGTAGCCAGGGTGACAGAGAAAGACCCAGTCTCAAAAAAAAAAAAAAAAAAAAATTGTTCTCCAGCAAATCTTTTTGTAGTTATGGCATTTAAACCTGCCCACCATTCCCATTCCCCCTTCAGTTTCACTCTCATGCATTCCTTTTCCTTCATCCCACGCAGGATCATTGGGCTTGTCAAACATACAAACTGGCTTTCAGGAAAATTCTCATCCATATCTCTTCAAAAATCTCCTGTATCCTATTATCTTCCCTCTTTTTGGAATTTTTTTTTCTATAATTTAAAGATAGAGTCTTGCTGTTTTCTAGGCTGCTCTCAAACTCCTGACCTCAAGCGATTCTTCTACTTTGGCCTCCCAGTGTTGGGATTATAGGTGTGAACCATTATGCCCGGTCTAGAACTTTAACTAAGAGTATGTTGGACCTTCTTTCTCTGATCACCGGTTCTTTTTACCTCCGTCACGTTTCCCATCATTTTGTTTCACTCTCCCGCTGTGTTTCTTTTGACTTATCTTCCACTTCACTCATTGCCTGTTTGGCTATGTGCAGTCTGCTGCCAAAACCACCCATGAAATTTTTCGTTTCAAGGACTGTTTTTCCCCCCATTCCTAGCAGTTTTATTTGGTGCCTTTTCAAATCTTCTGTGTTGTATTTTATATTTTCATGGTCCCTGTAGATATTTTTCAGGTTGTTATTTGTTTCTTTTAGCAGAGCAAGCCTTGCTGTTTCATAATTTGTGTGTGCTAATTTCAGTTTGTGTTGGTTCTCACTCTCTATGTCTTGGTTCCTTCTGTGCTTCATGGTTGGTCTCTGACCCTGTGTGGGCCATTGCTCTGTAAAAATTATCTGTGTCATTCCTCACGGCATGGGATAGAAGCACGTTCCTGCCGAGAAGATAAGTGTTACTGCTGGGTACTTGGAAACTTACTGAGTTCATGGCTTGAGGTTCTGTGGCCTATCAGCCTGTGCACGCCTAGGCATGTAGAAACCTGTCTGTAGACTCAGCTTTTCCCTCTGGCTGAACTCAGGATCAAGACAATGTGTCTGGCCAGGCACAGTGGCTCATGCCTGTAATCCCATCACTTTGGGAGGCCAAAGAGGCGGGTGGATCACCTGAGGTCAGGAGTTCATGACCAGCCTGACCAACATGGCGAAACCCATCTCTACTAAAAGTACAAAAATCAGCGGGGCCTGGTGGTGGGCGCCTGTAATCCCAGCTACTTGGGAGCCTGAGGCAAGCGAATTGCTTGAACCCGGGAAGTGGAGGTTGCAGTGAGCCAAGATCATACCACATCACTCCAGCCTGGGCGACAGAACATCTCAAAAAAAAAGCATGTCTTTAGTTCTCTGGGGTTAAATGGGTATGTTTAGATTTGGTGTAGCTTTTTGGGGGTTCTTTACTCCTTTTGGGGTCCCAGCTTAATGTGAAGAGGGTCTACTCTAAGACTCCCCACTTTAGGAAGATCCTGGAGCCTCTATCCCTTTCTTCAGCATGAGCAAATGCCATCTTCAAAAAGTAGTTCGCTTGTCCAGCTATTTTGCATCTATCTCTAAGGTTTGAGATTTGCCTTAGAATTTGTCCAAAAAATGATCTTTGTTGTCAAATTCTTTTAAGGTGATGTTTATTATATTTCATTCAGCACTTTTAATTGTTTCCAGCCAGAAGGTTATTGTGAGAAACTTACCTTCCAGGAGTGGAAGAGGAATCATTAGTCATTAAGGAGCTAAAAATGTTAGGGAAATATTAATGCTTCAGAAAAGATTTGTTGATCTGAAGAGTTCTTAAGTTAGGGATTTTCAGAAAGTAGCATTTTGTTTTGTTTTGTTTGATACATAGTCTTGCTCTGTTGCCGAGGCAGGAATGCAGTGGCGTGATCTCAGCTCACTGCAACTCCGCAAGCGATTCTGTTGTCTCAGCCCCCTGAGTAGCCGGGATTATAAGCATGCACCACCACACCCGGCTAATTTTTGTATTTTCTGTAGAGACGGGGTTTCTCCATGTTGGCCAGCCTGGTCTTGAACTCCTGGCCTCAAGTGATCTGCCCGCCTCGGCCTCTCAAAGTGCTGGGATTACAGTCATGAGCCACTCTGCCTGGCCAGTAGCATTCTGTGGATGAATTGACTCTGGTTTTGTTAGCCTTCAGAATCTAAGCAAGTTTATATCTGGTCAATTTTGAGAAAGAAGATCTCTAAGAAATGCCTCAAGTGGGGAAGGGATGGACTTTATAAACCAAAATATCAATGGGTTAATCCTAAAAATCTCAATGAAATGGGGCAAAATATGGCTAAGAAAAATTTGACAAGATGTAAATCTCACTGAATGCAATTGCTGTGGTTGCTACCAAGTTTACAAGAGAAGAAACCAGGTTTTGCCAGTGCATCAAAAATTAGATTAAAAAAAGAAATTTCTCTGGCCTAGTCTGATGCGTAGCCTTCAAGAGAAAAATGGTGTGCGGTTAGATGACTTGACCAAAGTCCCACAGCCAGGGCAGGGAGAGGGTCGCAGCCTGGTGGTCCATTACCTGGTGCCACTGGATCTATGCAGATGGGTTTGGAACTTCACTTTCTGCCTTGTCTGGGACGTAAAAACTTCGGGTGCCCCTCACTTCTTTTTTATATAAACTGTTGTGTTTTATTGCCCTGGCACTCTTAAGTTGCTGTTTCACCCTAGCAGTGCCTGCTTCAGGCCATCGCCAATGAAAGTGCCTTTGAAATGTCTGAAGGCATGTGCATTGCCTAGACAAATAGTTGGCAGAAGAGGTCAACATAGGCGTCTTGCTTTGGAGTGTCAATTGAAGAAATTGTTTTTCCACTTGAATTGGCAGTGTGTGCTCTTACTGCTGTTCGAGTTCTGGGCAGAGAAGTAGATGTGATAATTATGAAGGGAGAAGGGGGAAGAACAGCTGCAGAATGCAGGGAAGTGACTGGACTCCAGTAATCATATTTGGCAGGTCAAGGGTGAGATTTAGCCTGATGGGATTTGGACCATTCCCTGGGTTAGAAAGTAGTGTTAAAATCAACTCCAGGTGTTTCCGTTATTCTTAAGGCCTAAGTATTATTAAAGCAGAAAATAATATGTTTTAGGATATGAATGGGAGGGGATTGGTCATTTGCTGCTTGGGAATCACTTGTTTGCAATAGAGCCCATTCTCTCCTGACAGTTGCTCCTACATGTCTAAAATACATCATAAATCCCCAAATGCTTGTTTCAATAATGAAGTTTCCTCCAAATGAGCTGTTATCACTTTGTCTTCAAGAGAATACTAACTCATTGAATCTCTTTGAGCTTTTTATGCTTTACACTGTGGGCTTTGGAGTTTGCTTTGGTTTATCCACCAGTTCTTTTAAGTTAAATTTAGATAAATTAAAATCATCAGGCTTATTTTTAAAAACTCAAGTATTACCAAAGGATGGATGATAGAGATACGCTTTGGGAATATATCCAAGTACTTCAAATGATAGAACACCAGGAGACATTTAGTAAGAGATTCTTCTGCTGGGTGAAATCAACATCAACATCACCTGTAAACTCGTTGGTAGTGCAAATCCCCTGGCCTCGCCCCAGAGCTCCTGGAATGAAGCTGTCCGGGATAGGGCCTGGCAACCTGTGTTTTAATAAGCTGTTTGTGGGATTCTGATGTTCCCCAAAGTTTTAGGATCATGCCTGCAGAGAATCCTGCCCACTATGAAAGTTTGCATGCCTGAGTGAGTCAAAAGAGATCTTTGAAAATAGTATCTAGGTTTGACAGACTTGCTGTGATTGTATAGTTTTAGCAAATGTGTCAAAACAAATTTTTACTTACAGGCAGTATCTTGTTAGTACAGAGAAATAAAAAATCAAAGATGATCAGTAAATACAAAAGTAATTCATCCAACAGCCATGTGAAGATGAAAATCCTTGAAATGGAAAAAAAAAAAGTTTTTCAGTCTACCCTATGGAAGTAGTAAGTTACATTGAAAGGCCGAGATTAGCCAAGATCATTTTTTGTCGTTTTGTTTTTTGTTTTTTGAGACAGTCTCTTGCTCTTCCACTCAGGCTGGAATGCAATGGTATGATCTTGACTCACTGCAACCTCTGCCTCCCAAATTCAAGTGATTCTCCTGCCTCAGCCTCCCAAGTGGCTGAGATTACAGACATGTACTAAAAATACAAAAATTAGCTAGGCATGGTGGTGTGTGCCTGAAATCCCAGCTACTCAGGAGGCTGAGGCAGGAGAATTGGTTCAACCCAGGAGGCAGAGGTTGCAGTGAGCTGAGATTGTGCCACTACATTCCAGCCTGGGCAACAGAGCAAGACTCCATCTCAAAAAAAAAAAAAAAAAGAAGATAACTATCAGAAAAAGAATTACCTAGAATTGTTGAGAGGGCTTGTTTTTAGAAAAGAAAACTAGAGCTGAAAATGATGGGAAAAGTACCATATTGGCCAGGCTGGTCTCGAACTCCTGACCTCAGGTGATCCACCCACCTTGGCCTCCCAAAGTGCTGGGATAAGAGGCGTGAGCCACTGCTCTTTGCCTCTGATATTTATCTTTATATTTTCTATATAACATGCATGTTCTGCTGTTTCTTTAAAAAAAAAAAAAACTTTTAGGTCTTATAGGAAGCTTGTACATTCATTTATTCAACGCATAATTATTAAGTACCTGATACATTCCGTACATTGCACTAGGTACTGGAAATAAACAGAGAATAGAACAGACATGATTCTTATCCATGAAGAGCTTATATTCTAAAGATGTAGGAAGTACTTCTAAATAAAACTCTTACTTATATATAAAAACTCCAGAAAAGAAAGGGCCTGCTTTTAATTTTTTTTTTTTTTTTTTGGGTTGTCCACTCCTTGAACTTCATCCAGTTCGTCAGAAAAAATTTAAATGATATTTCTAAATAAGTGGTTTGCTTCACTCTATCATTAAGCTAATTGTTCAGATGAATAAATCTCAATCAGAACATTTTCAAATGTATGTAAATACATACATTCAATGTATTTCCCAGTTTCAGAAAGTCCTAATTTCCCAGTTTCAGAAAGTCCTAATTTCCCAGTTTCAGAAAGTCCTTGTTATCAACCCTTATTTTGAAAGAACCCTTCGTTTATGATAAAGTGTCACATACTTTATTTTGTATTGATACAAATTATTGATGATTGTGGATATTTTAGGTAATACTAAGATAATTATGTTAATATGAATTATGACTATAGGGTATTGGTAACAGGAGTGTAGATGAATGATATGAATTTGCATTGAGTTTGTCATGCCCAGAAAGTTAATCTGAACCAAATTTCTAAAAAGTGCCTTCCTTATTCCATATTATGTATGAAAGAAGAGTAGAGTTTATATGTGAATATATGGGCAACATGTATATAGATGTCCGCATGAACTGTGCCTGGTTAGGTCCTAGAAAAGCCTGTGGTAGGAAAGGTGGGTTAAGAGGATCGAAGTTAGGAGTGAACTTGTTATAGTCTTCATAAATATTTTTATAGCCAATAATATAAAACAATAAAGACAGTGCTCCAAATTAAAGATACTGCAATGACATGACATCTACATTTGAAACTAGTAATAATGTATGCCAGGCCCTATTATTAATTTCTGCTTAGCATTCCTTACTCACTAGAAATGTTTTAGGATCTTAGTTCCTTTGCAGCTTGGGATGCTTGTAAATTCACTTGCTCTTTTATAAATAATGTGCATACAAGGAGATTTTCAACAGCACTTTCTTACCAAAGGTCTGGGCCTATAGTCAAATAGTCAATGCCATCGTGGTTTTACAGCACCTGTGAGGAGGTGTTGACATTCAGGTTTTAGCTTCAGGATTTTGACTTGTGTCTTCTTCCTGCTTGGGTCCTGTCTCTTCCCACCTCCCCGGCTCAGGCTTCATGTGCGAATTTTAGATTCTTTTGCCTTTGTATCAGCCAGCAGAAGCTAGTTTTTTTTTTTTTTTTTTTTTTTTTTTTTTTTTCAAGGCCTAGGTTTCCTTGTACTCACATCTTTCTTGAAGCTTTATTTGCAAACACCTCTATTCTTCTTGCCATTACTTTTGCTTCTTGTCGATTTCCAAACTCTGGTTTCATCTTTTTCTTGTTACTACCAATAGGAGTAAATTGAGTGACTTGCAATTAAGGTACAACAGAAGCAGAATTTTCAAAGTTACTCAAAAGAAATAAGTAGGAAAATGTCCATGGTAAGACAACTTAGTGAATAATTACGTACAGGCAGTGACCATATATGCTCATTTTAAATTACAAATATACACACATGGCCATACAAATTGTCAGAGTCTGAACTGGAACTCAGTCCCTAAACTGATTCCAAACCCCATGTAATTTTTATACACAGTTTATTACTAGCTTTTTGTCCTTTTATGTTCACTTTTATGTCCTATCTTCTCTATATTTCTAAGTTGCCCACATTTTAAAATGTGCCTGTCTTCTGACTTTTTACCGCAAGTGTTTTTTTCTCACCCACTTTTATTATTCTCATTTCCTGTTTTCAAAGAAACAATTGCAACACATTTTAGAAATGCTTACGACATAAGTGGCACACTCCTGAAGTCTTTCCAAAATCTATTTTCTTCAACATCTTAATTTTTTAAATTTACGTACTTAGCTTCTTTCTGCTAATTCCCTCAGAAAATCTCAGCACAATTTTATAAGCAATGTGAATGATCTTAGAGCCCTCATAGGAATAAATTGCACAGGATGTCATCTATACATCATAAGCAAGGTACAGGATTAATTTTCTAAGATATCATTTAAAACTTCTTCTACTATTGTTACTGTACACATTTGATGTATTAAGCCAAAGCTTTATTCCTCCAAGAATAATAATCCTCTGTCACAGTTCTAATCCCAGGATAGTGTCGTCTTAACTGCAATGTACTATCCTAACTTTCGGTTACATCTTATTTCAGCTATCTTTGTTATACAGTAGCTGAAAATCATTGATAGTTATAAAGACCAAAATGCCATAACCTCTCAGATTTAAACAGGATAGAAGATTTTATAAATTACTAATCCAGCAACAGAAGCATTTTCCTCTGTTGGGTAGATGCAATTATTCAGATTCCAAGTGGGTGAGACATTCCATAATTATGTCTCTAATTTTACATTCTACAGGCCTCATTTCCTCTCTGTGATAACTGTCCTTACCCAGGGGGTTTCTACAAAGTCACAGTTTAGGTGAATCTGTCATCTCATTTTTTCTAAGTAGGAAATCATCATCAAATAAAATTACACATACCACATAAATATATATCAAATAATATATTAATCTACACATTTGTAACATTTATTTTCTGACCTGAGGTTAGTTTCTCCACCATTTTTCCTAATCTATATATCCTATCCCCACTTGCAAACAATGTTTTGCCTGAACTGGGTAATGGCAACATTTACCATAAGTATATCTCAGCTTCCTCTCCTTATCTGAATGGGGTTCTAGTTCCCTTAGCATTCTCAGATAACATTTTGAATATTCCACTCTATATATCCAGTTTGTTCTTAGACCTCAAAATGCAGACCCTGCATGGATTATTCCCATTCTGCTATCTAGCTTTATGAAACCTGCCAATTCTTATTGCTAGATGAAATTCTACAGATGTTCCATGATGACTTATTGATGCCCGGCAACAGGGATCTGCAAACATTTCTGTAGAGACCCAACTCTGCAGTTGTAGCACAAAAGTAGCCATAGACAATTTATGAGCAAATGAATGCAACTGTGCTCTGATAAAACTTTATTTACAAAAACAGATGGTGGGCAGGAATTGGCTTGTGAGCCATATTATGCTGACCTTTGCTCTATAATATTCCTTGAAGAGATACTATTATCCCAATATCCTAACATAAAATATATATCCTTACCATTTGTTGTAGCAATATTCAATTTTTCTTTACCTGGCATTGTTTATGTTCTATATGCAGTTCTATGTTCCAGCCAGTTCTATCTTTTCACTAGGAATCTGAGTTAGGATTTCTTAGAACTATATATTTGGGTAAGTTTATCAAAGGCATTTTAAAGACCTCAGGAGCAAAATACTGTAACATCTCAAATTTAAACAGAATAGAAGATTTTATAAATTACTAACCTGGTTTGGTAGATGCAATTACTCAGATTCCAAGTGGGTGAGACATTCTATAATTATGTCTCTAATTTTACATTCTTCACGCCTCATTCCCTCTCTCATTTCATCAGGTCTTCAAAAGGCCTTTAATAAACTTACCCAAATGTATAATTCTAAGAAATCTCACATTCAGTGGTTGATCAGATCACTGTGTGGTATAGCTTGTATATTTGTCCCCACCCAAATCTCATGTTGTATTGTAATCTCTAGTATTGGGGATGGGGTCTGGTAGGAGATGGCTGGATCATGGGGGTGGATTTCTCATGAATGGTTTAGCACCGTCCCTTGGTGCTGTCCTCGTGATAATGACTAAGATCTGGTCATTTTAAAGTGTGTGGTCTCTCTCTCTCTCCTGCTTGCTTGCTCTTGCTTTCACCATGTGATGTCCTCACTACTCCTTTGCCTTCCGTCATGATTGAAAGCTCCCTGAGGCCTCACCAGAAGCCTAGCAGATGCCAGCATCAGGCTTCCTGTAAAGCCTGTGGAACTGTGAGCCAGTTAAACCTCTTTTCTTGATAAATTACCCAGCCTCAGGTATTTCTTTATAGCAATGCAAGAATGGCCTAACACAATGTGTAATCTTTGTTTCATACAGTTTACACCACAGCTTTGCCACCTAACTCACCTCTGTCAGTCCATAGAATTTCTGAACCTTGAATCCTGTTCAGAATGCCAAATTGTGAGAGAATCAGTTATGCTTCAGCCTTGAAAGCATGGAGTTCTCTGCTTTCAGGGAACTCCAGATGACTCAGGAACAGAAGTAAACCCTAGACAAATCTAAAGCCAAACATAGAATAAAGCTAAGCAGCAGATTAAACCCCATTCCTTGCTCCCTAGGAATACCTCTTCTTCTAACTCCAGCTTCGGATTTTTCCCCAGGTTTCACAATTGACCTTTGTCTTAGTTCCATGCTGGCTGGACATACCCCTCTGGCATGGACATTCATGATAGGCATTGCCATGCTTCATGATACTTCATTCTTGGCTACTTCTTCTTTTTCTAGGATGCATGTTTTAGCTCACTTCATGTTCAATTGCCTTGTGGTTGGCCTACTTCTTCTTTCTCTTCTTTCCTACTTTTGTGGTTGCTTTATAGTTGACTAATTACTAGTTCATTGGCTCTGCTTATTGCCTAATACTACAAAAGTTCCCTTCCTGGAAGGGTTGGGGATGGGAAAGCGGGGGTGGGTGGTAGTAAAATTAACTGAGCTTTGTAGTGGGCTGGAGATAGGGCGTGAGTAAATGAAAAGTCATATTTTAGGATTGCTCAACTGCATGGATATTTATGCTTCTTTAGATAAGCAACATTAACAAAGTCTGGATCTCAAAGGAGAGATCTACACTGGAGATAATAATATCCCCATGGGCATTTAATGCTCATGGTTGCCTAGAAAATAATTATAAAGTAAGGAAATTTTGAGTAAGTATTCTTGTAAAGGTTAAATGGTGACACCAAAGTAAGACTTGAGTGTCCTAATAAGGGTTAAACTTGGTCTGGGAGTGGCAGTTCTTAAAACCTTTTATAATTCTTAACTATCATTTTTTAGATGTAGTCGTTTAAATCTGAGGACCCAGATATGCTAGTCTTATAGAAAGCACAAATTTAAAATGGGTTATTTGTCTTACATAGCTTTAAAGTTTAGGAAAAAAGTATTTTAAAGCAACTTTTATGGGAACTCTCCAAAATAAATGTGTTCCTGATTAATATATGTTTTATTTTTAAAAATTTATTTTTAATTAATTTTTAAATTGACAAATAAAATTGTATGTATTTATGGTATACAACGTGATATTTTGAAATATGCGTACACTGTGGAATGGCTAAAGCAAGCTATTCAGCATATGCATCATCATCTCACATACCATTTGTTTGTCATGAGGACATTTAAAATCTACTCTCTTAGCGATTTTCAAATAATGTAATTATTTTAAATCAGTTGTTTAAATATTATGAAATTAATTTTAGCCCTTAGATAGAGAATAGTCCACCTCACATGACACATAAAAATGGAAGGAGGTGTTTAGCTCAGGAGAAACTTTTTGGAATATTTGATTCTCTTTCCCTCATTTTCTCTCCTTTTTTTTTTTGTTTTTTTTTGTTTTTAAAAAATTTTTAAACCCTGTATTGACTCCTAGCTATTATTTTGAACGTGAGTGGTAAGAATTTGAGCCTTGTAGATAACTATCCTGATGCCAGTTGAACCATAATTTTCATTTGTCTCTTTCTACAAGATTCTGAATTTTTGCAGGGGCAAAATTAAGTCTCAATTCCCTTTAATTTACCCAGGGCAATAAATCTTAAACATTTTTTCTTAAAAAAAAAAAAACACAACACACATTTTTACTGGAAAGACTTTGTGGGGTGAACATTAACTCTGTAAATGCCGTATGACTTTTGGAGAGGGCTGTCCCTGGCACAGTCTAATATTTATGAGACGGTTGTGTCCATATCAACCACCTGTATGAGAATCGCCTGTGATGCTTTTTTAAAAAGGCAGATTCCCTTTCTTTCCCTATATTTTTCTCTTTTTAAAAATAATTTTGACTTATATTTTATATTCAATGGGTACATATGCAGGTTTGTTACATATGCAGGTTTGTTACATGAGTAATATTGCATGGTGCTGAGGTTTAGGGCATGAATGATCCCATCACCCAGATAGTGAGCATAGTACCCAATAGTTGGTTTTTCAACTCCTGTTCCCTCCTTCTCTCCCCGCTCTAGTAATCCCCAGTGTCTGTCTGTTTTTGCCATCTTTATGTCTATGAGTATTTGATGTTTAGCTCCTACTTATAAGTGAGAGCATGCAGTATTTGGTTTTCTGTTCCTGAATTAATTCGCTTAGGATAATGGCCTCCAGCTACATCCATGTTGCTACACAGGATGCAGTTTCGTTCCTTTTTATGGCTGTATGGTATTCCGTAGTGTGTATATACTACATTTCCTTAATGCAGTCCGCCATTGATGGGTACCTAGGTTGTTTCCATGTAAAAGAGCATATTCTTAGGCTTTTCTGTGAACGACTGATTCAGAGTCTTTCAATGGGTTTCATGAATATTTCATATTCATTTTAATAAACTTGCTCAAGTGACTTATATATACAGTTATAAGTTTGGGAACCTCTGGCCTGGGGAAGTTGTCTGCAGCACCACTGACAGGTCCCTGTCCTGCCACAGACATTTCTGCTGTTAACTCCATGCTTGCATTTTTTGGGAAAAACAAAGCAAAACGAAACAAAACTCATTTTGCAAAATGACACACAAAGTAACTTCTGGAAAAAGTAGGGCTAGGTGAAGAGAATTCAAAACTTACAAAACTATAACTGGAACAACAACAAGAATAATAATGAACCTAATAAAAACTAGCATAGCTATGGCTCTAACAACATTTATTCTCAGCAACTTAGTTGAATCTTTTTTGTACCCTTAAACTTAAGACTTTTTTTTTCCAGACTTTGGTTCTTGAGGACATTTTCTTCTAGTAGAAATCAGTGTTAACTTCTTTATCCATCTCTCTCTCTTTTTTTTAATTTTTAACTGGTATATACCATCATTATAGCACTTCTTACAAAAATGGGGAGCTGTCTTTGTAACTTCATCTGTGCCATCAGCTTTTCCAGATAGTTTAACATAAAAGGAATATAAAGTGGTTCTGGAAGTGAGAAAACCAGCCACCACCTGCAGTAAGGAAGACAGCTCTATGGGCCTTTTAGTTCATGGAGGTTTTTGTTTGCTTGTTTGTTTGTTTTTGAGATGGAGTCTCACACTGTCGCCTGGTCTGGAGAGCAGTGGTGCCTTCTCAGCTCACTACAACCTCTGCCTCCCAGGTTCAAGCGATTCTCCAGGTTCAAGCGATTCTCCAGCCTCAGCCTCCTGAGCAGCTGGGATTACAGGGACCTGCCACCACGCCCAGCTAATTTTTTGTATTTTTAATAGAGACAAGATTTCACTATGTTGGTCAGGCTAGTCTCGAACACCTGACCTCGTGATCCACCCACCTCGGCCTTCCAAAGTGCTGGGATTACAGGCATGAGCCACCGTGCCCGGCCAGATCTTTTTAAATAAGATCTTCATGTGTTATAATACTAAGGTTGTCTCTAATCACAAAAAGCCAGTCCCTTATTGCTTCGAATTGTTCATGTGCTGATATCATGTGTCTACTGAGGTCTGACTTACCACATTAACACACGCTGGCAGAACCACTGCAGATATCCTCCGTTCTCCTTTGTTTTTGTTACTATCATGATAAAATTCTTAAGGGTTTGAATTCTCAGAGGTACTTTCCAATGGTTAAATCACAGAGGTCCACTGCATTGCTGATGGATTTTTTCCCCCACAGTGCTGACAATACAATTGTTCAGGAATGGCCTTCATGACCATAAGGTTATAGGTTCTTAAGTGTTATGTCTCTATAGCTTTTAATTTATTTCAGAGTGATTTCCCCCATTGCAAATAGATAATTGTTCAATAGGTTGGCTGCAAACTTTTGGACCTGATCTATAATTTTCCCTTGGGATATGTAAGATATTTCAGGTATACCAAAGTAATGCAAGAAATATCTTTCTTTAGAGCTAGAGTTTAAGCAGGAAATATGTCATAGAACTATGATGTGTACTTCCCAAGTGAGGGATTTCATTAGGCCTTGACTTAGAATTGAATGTAATGTTAATCTGTAAAGGCTATTTATGAGGGTTTTGCTTAAATTTTTAGGTTTATTAAAATTCCTAAATGATGATATTTTTATCAGCAAAGACAAAAATACTGCTACATAAGTAGTAGTCACTAGAAAAATATTTTGTTTTGTTACCTTAACTGTCAGATTTAAGCACATTCCTACCAGTATTTGGGTTTGGGCTCTGAAACCCAAAACTTTTGAAAGCCTTGGAAAATTTTGTAGAAGTTCTTTCTTCTGTCTCTCTCTTTCTCTCTCTCTCTCTCTTTTTTTTTTTTTTTTTTTTTTGATACTATTGCCACTGGGATACTAGCATTAACAAATTATGTTTAAATATAAAAATTAGGTCAGTGACTCTCTGTTCGTGGATTCCTGAAACACAATGTACAAAAAACCAGAATAGATCTGCATGGCTCACTTTAGAGTGTAACAGCACTGGGAGGTGATCTGACTTTTCGTTTTACACACAAGAAACTGAGGCTGGAGAGAAAGAAGGGTTGTCCGGGTCACAGCTGTTGAGGTCAGCCTCTGGGATTGAACTTCATTTCCTGAATTCCTAATGGTTTTCCACCTCCATTCCTCAGCTTCTTCGATCCCTTTGGTGTGGGGCTGTTTCTTGAACCTTGAATAGGAGGGTATGGAGGTGAAGTGACATGTAGCTAATTCTTCTACCTCATTCTGGTTTGTCTGTTTTTACGTACTAAAGTCCTGTGTATTAATTAATGAGATGAGTTCCAGAGTTGCAAATATTAGAAAACCAACACAATTGATTTCTCCTTGGGAACCATAGTTTTCTGTTGCTCCTGTAACAAATTACCACAAACTTTGAGGCTTAAAACAACATGAGTTCACGAATTTATTATCCTACAGTTTTAAATGTTAGAATGCTGCGAGGAGTGTCATTGGGCTAAAATCGAAGTGTTGGCAGGGCTCCAGGAGGCTCCAGGAGAGAAATCATTTTCTTGTGTTTTTCGGCTTTTAGAGGGACTTCCCTTCCAAGCCAACAACATGACATCTCTGACTATTCCTCCTTGCACAAGGGAAGATAATCTCCTTTTAAGGATTCACACCATTAGATTGGGTTCAACCTGGATAATATAGTCAGCCCTCCCTATGCGTGAGTTTCGTAGCTGCTGATAAGGAGGTCATCTGTAAGCAACTTGAACATCTGTGGATTTTGGTATCCACAGGGGGTCCTGGAACCAATCCCCCAGTTAGTGAGGAATGACTGTATAGCGTAATTTCCCCATGTTAGGATCCTTAATCTCAAGGTCTTAATCACATCTGTGAAGTCCCTTTTGCTGTGTGAGGTAACATGTTCACAGGTTCTGGGGATCAGGATTTAGAATCTTTGGGAGCCATTATTCTGCCTGCTACAGGAATGAATTTCTTTCCACTTGTCTCGCTCTAAGTGGGCAGTTATTTAAAAACTTTATATTAATTTAGAGAGCTTCATAAACTGCTAAAATTTTCTGAGAACCTAAGTGATAATATAAGAAGAATAGCTACCAACATTTGTTGAGTGCTTGCAATGTGACACACACTGAGTGCTATGTGCTTTAATTGCAATATCTTATCTAATCATTTTAGTAGCCTTATGAGGTAAGTTCTATTTCATTTACATTTAGAAAATGTAAAATGAGGCTTAGAGAATTTAAATATTTGCCCAAGGTCAAACAACTAGCATATGGGAGACTAAGACTTGAAATTGGGTTTGTCTGACCCAGGCTTTTAATCTGTATACTGAACTATTTATGTTTAGCCCTAAACTGGTAAATTTGTAACATAGTATAATGCAGTACTGAGAATATAATATCTTAGTAATTTTTAATAAATAATTGTTTTAGTAAGGAAAATACGTTGTTACTAGGAATAAACCCTTTCCAAATGACATAATACCCATTGAGCAGTGTTCAACTGATTAATATTAGTTGGTTATATACTGATTTAGTGATCAGTTCTCAAAGCCTCAATTTAAATAGAAAAGGAAGTTATGTTGCGTGATTAAGTGGAAAGAATATAGCTACTTTAACAATTTTTTGTGCTCTCAGATTGTAAAGAGGAAGGATTTATTTTACAAATAAATTGTTTGCGAAAGAAATTTAATTGGTTATTAACATCTCTATCTCTTGCACCCTAACCAGAATGTAAACTCCAGGAGAACAAGGATCTTGGTTTTCTTACTCAATTCTGTATGTCCAGTACTTAAAACAGTGAGAGCGATATAATCGATGCACAATAATATTTGTTGAATGAATGGATACTGATAAATACCTAAGGGAATGAAGCCAGTTATCTACATGAATAAGGTGGGATCTATATACTAGTTGGATGCCAGAAGAAGAATATAGAACATTCTAATGTGTTTGGCTAGGAACAGACCATATCCTGGGCTAAGACGATAGAGTAGTAAAGGTAGTGATAACCCTGATAAATTCAATATGTTTTTATATAAATCCTGTGCATTAAACTAGTGGCTCACTTGATATGGAGTATTTGAATCACAGATTGACCTTGCTTATTCGTTCTTCCATTCAGTAAACGTTATTGAGCACTGTGCTAGTTATTAGGATAAAAGATGCATTGAAAGAATAAAACTCCTAACTTCCAGGAGCCTCTGTCTCCTAAGTGAAACAAACACCTGTAAAAATCAAATACCTTATATTAAATGGAATAATAATGGTTTTATAGAAACATGGAAGAGGGAGACTTATTATTCAAAAGAGACACTTATTCAGAAGACACAAGTTGAATTTAGTCATCTTGAGTTTTAGGAGAAATAATTTTTGAATTATGGAGGGGTTGCACATGTAGGACAGAGAGTTCTTCTATACTCTTTATTTGGCTCCTTTAATAATACATGGCTTTGCTATATTGATCAAAACTAAGAAATTAACATTGGTACAATACTATTAGCTAAACTGCAGACCTTACTTGGATTGCACCATCTTATAACTTTTTGTGCTAAAGGGAAATAGTGTATGAAAGTCTTTGTAAACAGTAGGCCGAATAGGGTAGTCTAAGAAATGCCATCTGAGTGAGCCCAGGGTGGGTCACTGAGGGTGAAAGTTGCATTCTCTGAAGGGAGCTTTAAATAATCTAACCATGAGCTCTATTTTATTTTGTTTTGTTTTGTTTTACTTATTTTTGAGACAGGGTCTTGCTCTGTCGCCCAGACTGGAGTGCAGTGGCATGGTTTCAGTTCACTGAAGCCTCATCCTCCTGGGCTCCAGTGATCCACCTATCTCAGCCTCCTGAGTAGCTGGGACTACAGGCACATGCCACCACACCCGGCTAATTTTTGTATTTTTTGTAAAGTTGATGTTTTACCACGTTGCCCAGGCTGGTCTCAAACTCCTGTGCTCAAGTGATCTGCCTACCTCAGCCTCCCAAAGGGCTGGGATTACAGGCGTGAGCCATGGCGCCCAGCCTGAGCTCTCTATATTTTAATTTCCTTTAATAACATGATCAGTTCCACCCATGAATTTAATTAATTCCTTATAAGTTTGCTATTAAAATAAAATGAACTGTTATTGATGCTTATTGTGTGCATGACAGTATCCCATTCAGAGTATGTGATACAGTTCTTTGATTCTCTCACCCCGTCCTGTGGAAGGTGAACTTACCTTGCAGATGAGGATGAAGTTCACCTAGGTAACAGATGAACTTGGCCAAGCCACAAGACTTTAGGTGGGAAAATTGGAATCAGAACCTGGATTAACCCGACTTCAATGCCCATGTTTTCTCCTTTGTGTTGTTTCCTGAGTCATTTTCCTGTGTAGCCCCCCTGAATAAGCATTTTCCAAATTATATTTTTTATTGTGCAAAACTTCACTTCCCTTTTTATTCTGAAACTACGTATTTCATGCTTCAAGGGTTTTCTGAGCATTGCAGTATTTTGCAAATTCTCAAAAACTGCTTTTGCTCTTTCTAAGATTTCGTGATTTTAAAGAACAGTTACTTTCTTCCTGGCCTTCCTGGTATCAGTCTGTGTGATTCTATAATGTTTAGTGTATTCCTTTATATCGGCTGCCCTTTCCTTTGAGCATTTCAATGACTTTTCTTTATAGTTTCCAGCTGCTTTTTTTTTTGTCTCTCAAGAATGACCAAAGGTATATGTAGTTTTTCAGATATTTGTTATGTAATTTTGTGCCATCTAGATTTATATAACCTAACATTTTCTGGCTTTTTAAAGATATTTATTGATGGTGGTGGTTAAATCAGAGTTAATAATATTAATTTTTAAAATATGCAAAATGCTTTCATTACTCTTTTTAATTAGCTTTTTACAACTGTATTGAAATAGGTATGGCAGGTGCTATTTTCCCTCCTTTTTCTGCTCAAGATGATTGAGATTCAGAGTAATTTTGTGACTGCTTCATCCTGCAGACCAAACAAGTGCTTCACCCAGGTTTCCTGTCTCCATTCTTTTTGATAGGGTCTATCAAGCTTGTGGCAGAAGCTCAAGATGTTATGTGTAGGGTGCAGTAATTTAAATTCATGGACTTACAAACTATTAACAAAGAATCTAATTAACCTTCTTTCTAAGTAAAAACAAACAAAAGATATTTCTAGTGGAGTGCCAGTGTCTTCAGGGATTCATAGGGAATTAATTAAATTCATGGGTGGAACTGATCGTGTTATTAAAGGAAATTAAAATATAGAGAGCTCATGGTTAGATTGTTTAAAGCTCCCTTCAGAGAATGCAAATTTCACTATCAGTGCCCTACCCTGGGCTCACCCAGAAGGCATTTCTTAGACTATCACTATTTAGCCTAGTCTTTAGAAAGTACTTTCATACATGATCTCATTTCAGCACGAAAAAAGTTGTACACAAGATGGTGCAATCCATGCAAGGTCACCAGTGTAGCTAATAGTAGGGTAAGGAAAGCTAGGTGTTACATTCTGGGAGTCAGTGGATTGTGTCAGAATGTATGGGAAGCAGCTCACTTTCACTTTCAAAAGATTCTTTAAGGAATTTATGCTTTATGTAAAATAGGGGAGACTACACATTTGGACTCTTTCTTATTGGAATTTCTTTTTGTGTGTTTTATGACACCAAAGGGCACTGACTTCCATCATACAGTTTGACTTCGGAGGACTGTATGGGAAAGTGTAGCAGCCTTGAAGTTATACTGGCCACAGAATGTAGTCACAGAATAATATAGCACCAGGTTTCTTACTGTCAATGATCTGTTTAATTTGACTTTGGTTATTTTCCACCTCTTCAGCAAATTCATGTCACTGGGAACCCTAAGATAAGGAATTTGCCTTCCCTGGTCTTTCTTGTGGGGTAGAAGTAAAATGATAAGAATTCAATTGTTGGCCGGGCGCGGTGGCTCAAGCCTGTAATCCCAGCACTTTGGGAGGCCTAGACGGGCGGATCACGAGGTTAGGAGATCGAGACCATCCTGGCTAACACGGTGAAACCCCGTCTCTACTAAAAAAATACAAAAAAACTAGCCGGGCGAGGTGGCGGGCTCCTGTAGTCCCAGCTACTCCGGAAGCTGAGGCAGGAGAATGGCGAAAACCCGCGAGGCGGAGCTTGCAGTGAGCCGAGATTGCGCCACTGCACTCCAGCCCGAGAGACAGAGGGAGGCTCCGTCCTCCCCCAAAAAAAAACCAAAAAAAGGAATTCAATTGTTAAGTTGTCCATTGGCCTGCTTAAGAGTGCAAGGAGGCTATGAAAGCTCTGAAGGTCCTCAGAAAGTCAAATGTGGACCCTGCTGAAGAAGGGATGCAACGTTGGTTACCTAAAACTGTAGTGAACGGAGCAGAGAGAAATTTAACTTTGATATTGTAGGCCTCAACGAGTAAAGAAGGCTTTCCATCCTGGCAGGTACTAAGGTTTTAGTATCGTTCTCTTTAATAAGTCATCTGTGGACAAAAATGAAAAAATCAGAAAACCATAATTACTAAGAAAGTAGATCTGAGTAAATAACAAAGAAACAGATTTTAGAAGTCCTGAAAGGACACATTTATTTCAGAATTAGCTCTGCTAAAATTTTTCTTTTTCACAGAAGGAATAAGTTTTAAATGGCTATGTGAAAAAAATAGATTATAGGGAACTAATGTTCTTAGATCATGTATCAGGAACTTTGTTCATTTATATGCAATGCTTAAAAGTTTTCGCATAGTTATCATTGTTTAAAACTATAATCAAGTGCTAACTCATTTTACCTGGGAATTTATTTAGTTTAGAACATGTAAGTAAATTTCTTCTTTAAATAAAAAAGAATTTTAGTGACATAAATTAAATATATTTCAACAAAGAAATGGTTATAAAGACAAATATTAACATATCAAAGTCATGTTAATGTGCTAAATTTACCTAAGCAATAAACACATCAGAACAGAACAAAAAACTTGACAATAAGAAAATAAGTAAATAGATATTAAATTTTTAGTAACTAGATGTTTCTCAATTTTTCTGTTTAACATTTTGGAAGTGAATATGGCTGGTATGTATAACACATGAGAAAAAACTCCTATTTTATGACAATGGAAAAAATCATATTTATAAGCTTATGTCACGTGAAATTTGCTACACATCAATTAGGTAAAATTGTACTGGATCCATTTTAACCCTGTGAGTTGATTGCCTTCAGTGAAGCTTGCTGGACATCTTTATGTCCTAGAGTGAGATGTTCTTATAATTGGGGGCAGCTGTGGTGATAGACTCAATTAGGCCTGTGGAACACTTACTTTCCAGCTGCTGGCCACGGTGCAGTGATTTGCTCCAGTGTTCATTGTCACAGTGTATTGCCTTTACACCTCGAAAGAACATTAATCCATTAAGATACTTTTGTTGCTGTATCCTCACATGGGGGTTATCACATCGCAGTGAACACAGGAGTGAGATACAGCACTGTTAACCCTTGTGGCATTTGGCATATGACGGACAACTACATAGTTCAAATGAAGTTGTTTTTTTTTTTTTAACACCAATTGCAAGTATTGTCTTGTTTTATTTCCCCTTAAATTATCCAAGTAGCTCAGAAAATTCAGCAATTTTGCATATCTACTGTATTTCTCAGACTGTCTTTTGCATGTGGAATAAGTGCGGAAATAATGTCATGTGGTGTATCCCAGGTTTTGTGAGGAAAATATGGTCCCTATTGATAGATCAATAAATAGAATCTTTAGCACATTGTCCAGTAGTTAAGAGCCAGGGCTCTGGAGTCAGGCTTCCTGGGTTCAGATACTGACTTGATAGTATACCAGCTGTGTGACTATAGACAGGTTACTTTACCTCTCTGTTTCTGTTTCTTCATCTGTAAGTTGAGGATAATGATAATAATACATACCTCCTGGAGTTATCATGAAACTTAAAAACGTTAATGAGCGTAAAGCTCTTAGAACAATGCCTGGCACGTAGTAAGTACTCAATAAGTATCAGCTGTTATTATTCAAAGGCATTTATGGTTGAAAGTACTATATATATAAAATATGTATATATACTACATACTACTATATATACTGTATATAGATGTACTATAAATAAAAGGGACTTTATTTAACTTCATCTCATAGGCTTTGAAAATATATTATAGTTGTTTTAAGTTTTTTATCTTTAGCCCCTAACTGGGAAGTACAGGGCAAGGAACTGTATAGAAAAGGGAGATTGCTAATTTCAATAAATAACTAATTTCAATTATCAGGGTGAAAATTATCTTACCTAATAAACCTGCATTCGTTTTCCCTTGTAGAGTTTTACAGTATTGTAAATTTCTCACAGACAAATGGGAAGAGATGATTTGATTTATATAGTTCATAAGAACAAAAAAATTTACCGTAGTGGCTATGAAATGGAGTAATCTTTCCCAGATTTTTAATCTACTGTCCTTCTCTCCGTTTTCTACCTCTGCTTCAAACTTTGTAGGAAAACTAGGTATGATAAACAGTCCTAGGTTTAAGTGTTGGTTCTATAGCTTGTTAGACTTACAACATTAAGTTCCCCTATCAATTTCCGTCTCCTCACCTGTAAGTGGAAATAATCATTATGTATCTTTCATGAAATACATACCAGAACTGTTGCAGATGAAAGGAGATTTGACCAAATGGTAATTTTGGGAATATGTAGTAACAACAAGGCACATTAACAGTTAAGCATCCTGTAGACCCTGGTCAGTCAATGGAGAAGAGCAACTTTGACTTGAGGGCATAGAAGGCATGGTGGCTGACACTTATAATCCCAGCACTTTGGGAGGTTGAAGCAAGAAGATTGCTTGAAGCTAGGTGTTTGAGACCAGCCTGAGCAACATAGTGAATCTCCGTATACCAAACAAAACAAAACAAAACAAAACAAACCCAGCATGGTGGTGTGTGCCTGTGCCTCTGGTCCCAGATATATGAAAAGCTAAGGCAGGAGGATCACTTGAGCTTGAGCTTAGGATTCCAAGGCTGCAGTAATCTATGATAACATCACACCACTGCATTCTAGCCTGGGTGACAGAGTGAGACTCTGCCTCCAAAAGAAAAAAAAAATTAAAGCAGAGAAGGTAATGTGAAAATGTATGCGCTCTTCTTGCAATAATACAAGAACCATCTGACCATCTGGCTAGACTCTGAAATCAGGTGAAATAAATGAGCTAGCAAGGAAATGACCAGGGTCTCAGCTGAGGCGGGGTCCAGTTTGAGAGTCCTCCAACAGTGATGACCAGATAAGAGAAATACAGAACATGAAAACTTCAAAGTAAAGATAATTCAACCTACTTGACAAGTTTCCTGTTAGATTTACATGTCATTTTTGTTAGTGTCTGACAGCAGAGCAGCATAAGAGTCCTAGCCCAGTGGCATACAGAACACAAACAATGTCACAGGGCCTCACGATTCATAGTAATAAAAAGTCATAGAGAAGATAGATGGGGCCTCTGGAATCATTTTGTACCTGGGTTTCTTCCTTGTCGGTGTCTTCCAGATTCTTCCTCATCCTTTCAGCAGACACTTGAAGTCCTACTTTGGGTTAGGAGAGCCTGAGATCCTGTGTATCTTCCATTCAATAAATTTAGTAATTTTGATGTTTAGGTATAGTATCAATCAAAATGGACACATACACAGTCAGGCAATAGCCTGATCCTCCAAATAGGGACTGTGACCCCCTGCTAGTAACTCGCCTACCCTTGTTTGATTTGGTAGGGATAAATTTCTTGAATGCCCTTGTGTTTGTACATGTGTTTTTTGCTTGTTTGTTTTGTTTCTTGAGATGGACTCTCACCCTGTCACCTAGGCTGGAGTGCAGTGGACTGCCCACTGCAATCTCTGCCTCCCTAGTTCGAGTGATTTTCATGCCTCTACCTGCCTAGTAACTGGGATTACAGATATGTGTCACAATGCCTGGCTAATTTTTGTGTTCTTAGTAGAGATAGGGTTTTACCATGTTGGTCAGGCTGGCCTTGAACTCCTGATCTCATGTGATCCATCTGCCTTGGCCTCCCAAAGTACTGGGATTGCAGGCGTGAGCCACCGGCGCCCAGCCCTCTACGTGTATTTTTTAAATGCAGTCAGTTGAGTATGGTTTTCAGATGTAGAATATGATTAATCATCTTCGATGGCCTTAGCATATGCATACTATTTAACTGGGCTAGTTGTGGCTCATACCCTCAAATCAAATATCTTAAAGAATACTGTTTCAGTCATTTTGTAGCAGTTAATTGTGAGAAGTGAAACTTGGAGGACATCCGCATGTAAAATCCCCCACCAAAGGAAACCAATATGTTTGGGAAATCAAAATGAAGCACTAGTAGGAAGCCAGCTCTGGCGTAGTGGCACCACTGTGATGAGTGTTAGAAGTAAAATGCTGAAATGGTGCCCCCAATTTTATTCTTTTATGTTGTATAATGACACATTCTATGCATGTGATGTGAGGTCATTCAGCATGCTTGCAAATAAATTACTCAGTAGTTCATATACACATCATTGTATTATGTAAGAAGATGAACATGGAACTGCTAGAATGGAGTTTCCAGAGTCCAGCCATCTTAGTCCTACTTTGAAGCCTATTCCCAGCATGTTTGCTGGTTGGATTTAGTTTGCTGCCAGTGGTAGACAGAGTCAGCTTGAGAATATTTTATAACAAAATGCTGAATTTTATGGCAACTTTTATTTCAAATGAAGGTGCCATCCTCCTTCCTCAATAAGCAGGGACAAATCGCAACTCCATTTCAGCTCACAGGGAACTCTATTTAAGCGACTTGAATCAAGAATATTCCGTCTGAAGCCTGATTCATCTAGAACACAGGGCAGGGTGAGCACAACATCACCACAGGTGGCAACAAATAATGGTCTTGTTGGGCGATTCGGGATATAACTCAACATCACCCACTGCATCAGCAGCAGGGCATTAAAACCTAGGTGCATTCCACAATACCATCACCACTAGAATGTGCTGCCTTTTACACAGCTATATTTACACATTTTCATCTGATAAGACAAACTTTCCCTTTTATAGCCAAATTTGTGAGTGCAGCTCAGAAGAGAAGACCAGATGGAAGAGCACAAAGTTTATCCACTCTGTTGCAGGACCGCAATCAACTTTGTGAGTTAGTCCAAGGAGGGAGAAATATGATCAGGGGAGTTTTGGAGACTCTCCATAGTAATTTATCTACTTCTAACATGACTATTAACAAAAGGACAGCCTGCATAGAGGATTGATTAATGACGTTCGTGTGGCTTTCATTAGCTAACATAATTGTCAGTCACCGGTTGTCACTGTGGGATCTGCACATGTGTGATGGTGGGCTTTTTACACATTTATGCAGGGAAGACTTCACTGGGATCATAGCTGAAAGCTCACTGTTACTTGATAATATTTTGCAGATTTCCGGTGTAATTTGTTCAATGTGTTGAGGCTGTTCAGATTAGCTGCACAAACGTGGAGAGTAAAGATAGGAGCTAGCTTTGCATTGTCAGATCCTCCAGAGACCAGAAATAACAACTTATCTAGTGTCACATGCCATCAGCATTATATCTGCAGCATACACATGCTAAAATTTGTTTCCTGTTCTTAACAATACAGTACAATATTTGATATAGCTGCATGGATAATATTTGAAAAATAAGGGCACAGTAGATGATTAAAACAAGAGGATTACTTAGATGAATGAGGGTTTTTTTTTTTTTGGAAATTTATTTTGCCCTTACCACAAGTATTTATTCACCCATTAAATTATTGGAATAAATGAACATGTCGCATTGAGTTTTTGTGGTGGTCAGAATATGAAATATAAGTATTTTTGGATTACCACAAGTTTTTTCCTAAATCGTGTGACATAGCAAATAGGAAAAGCAGATCACAAAACTAGACTTTGGAAGTATACCTCGTATACCTGCATGTTTTGAGTTAGAGTCAGAAGAGTTTATTTGTGATCTTGTAAAATCTTTGAAAATACTTAAAGCCTGTAAAAAGAAGTATTCAAAAGAAATGCCTGTGAAATGTGTGGCATTAGTCTGATGGCATTTGCATGTCTGTTTTAAAAGGCTGTTCTTTGCACTTGACTGTCTGCCTCTGTTGATGCATTTCTAAGGGTGTGGATATGTTTATATTAATGTCAAGCAAGTTTGAAATAGATTTAGGCACAGACTGCTTAAAACTTGCTATGTTATTAAATTGTTTCAGGGTGTGGAACTACCACCCCTCTAGAAACACATAGAAAGCAAAATTATGAACTGCGGTAGACCAAATACAATTAAATCACACTTAAGATTCTCGGAATACCTCCTGCATTTGAAGCATTAACTTAGCCTTGAGCTTGCCTTCAGCCAATTTTTTAACAGATCTTTTATGCATAGATAAGACTTGCAAGACAAGTAAAAAATTTTTTGCACTTTTAAAATTCGAGTACTCAGTTAACAAGAATTGACCCCAAGTTTAGGAACTACCATTGGCCTTATAAATAAAGTTATTACTAGGTATTGGAAGATACTTGGTGAATAGGTTTTATTTCAGTGAAATAAATGAGATTGTTTCATGTGAGTAAATCATATGCCTGAGAAACATGAAAATGAATTCTATTAACAGATAGCTATTTATATAATCTATGACAAAAGAAAATTTACTCTGTTTAAAATTGACTTACTATGGAAGGATGAAAAAAATCATACAAACCACATGGACTCAAATATTAGTTTGCATTTTTATAAGAATCTATGAAATATTCAGGGTTATTCCAATAGTCCTGGAAGACAAAAAGTTTCAAATAATATCCACAAAGATAAAAAAAGGTTTAAAATTATTGCCCTGTGTCCTTGATACTTGAATTTGGGTTCTACCCTGAGTGAGTGAGAAACTTTGTGTAGTCCTTGTCTAGAAGGTACCACTGACAGCAGGACACCCATAGGTCAAAGATGCAATCTGTTGGTAGTACACAGATGTGTTTCTTCACTTATGCTATGGAGGATTTTGAGTTATCAACTTAAGAGAACTGTTTTCTGAAAAGCTGGATTATCCTCATGTCATAGAAGTTACCCCAGAAGGACGCAGCAGGCACATTATTACACCTGGACTTCTAGGGATGCAAAGTTAGAGTAGCCATGAGCTTTTCCACATCTGATGGATTTGGGACTATGTGCAAGAGAGAGAAATTCAGGCTGGTCACTAGAGGTATCCTTGAACCCCAAACATCGAGAAATGTTCGTACATCAGGGTCAGCTTAGGAGGGGATATTTTAGCTCAGAAGGACCTTGGATCTGAAGGTCTCTGCCTCATTGCATTGTAGGTCATCTCGTAAGACAAGGGATGTACCACTCTGCGTATGGACCCCAAAGGAAAGGAGAAATGTTGACCTGCCCAATGAACAATTGGTTTCCTTCCATCAAAAGACCTAGTGGGGTTGGAGCCCTTGAAGTCACAATTGTGAGGATGAACCATATGAACATTTCAGTGCAATACTGCTGGCAGAATTTAAATGATTTAAATGAATTTAAATGATTCATTATTAAATTTAACTTATAAATTATTAACTCCAATAATTACGAGAATTTCTTTCATAACTGCAAATTAACCAAGACTTTAAAAATACTTAATGACATGAACATAAAGAAGCAAACCATAGACACCAGAACCTCCTTGAGAGTGTAGAGTGAGAGGAACATGACGACTGAAAAACTACCAGTTGGGTGCTATGCTTGTTACTTGGGCAACAAAGTCATCTATGCAGCAAACACCTGCAACACTCAATTTACCCATACAGAAATCTGTGCATGTACCCCCTGCATCTAAAATAAAAGTTGAAAAAAGAACAGACTAATGCACACAGACACACACACACACACAGAGAGAGACACACACACACGTGCGTACTTAATGAAGCCTAGGTCTTTTATCTAATGGCAGAAAGATCAGATGAGAAAGGCAAAAAATCAGAGACAGACCAAGGTTGCCGGTTTTATTTTCCTCTATGTATGTGTTAGTGTGTATATGTATAAATGTATTTCCATTTGCTAAACCGTCTAAAGTTTAGTTGAAGACATCATGACATTTCACCCCTAAATGCTTAAGCAGATATTGTCTAAGAACAAGGAGATTCCTTTGCGTAACCGCAATGCAGTGCTCCCACTTGAGAAATTTAACTTTGATACAATATTTTTATTCAGATTTCCCCAGTAGTCCCAATAATATCCTATGTAGCTCTTTTTCCCTTGGAGCAGGATCCAATCAGTAGCTCCACATTGCATTGACTTGCCATGTCTCTTTAGTCTCCTTTCATCTAGATCACATTCACAGTCTTTTTTGTTATTTATGACATTGATTTTAAAGCCTATTTCAGGTGTTTTGTGGAATATCTATCATTTTGAATTTGTCATATTGTTTGCTCATGTTTGAAATCAAGACACCTAATACAGAAATAAGAAATAAACTAATGAAAACAGAAGGTGAAGAGGAAGGAGAGATGAGCTAAAGAGAGAAAAGAAAAGAGGGAATGAGAGAAAAGAGGGAAAGAGAGAGACAAACTGATTTTGTGATAAAATGTTTATCAAAGTGGAAGAAAACAAAGTCTCCATGGATTTATGTTCAGACTATATTGATAAGCAAATATATGGAGTGGTAAGTGGGGAACATGGTCCTTAAAGAGAAGGTATCTGAAGTACAGTTGACACTCAGACAATGCAGGCGTTAGGGGTGCCAATCCCCTGTGTGGTCAAAAATTTAAGTGTAACTTTTGACCCCCGCAAACTTAACTACTAATAGCCTACTGTTGACTGGAAGTCTTATCGATAACACAAACAGTTGATTAATAAATATTTTTATCTTATATGTGTTATATATGGTATTATTATAATACAATAACATGAAGAAAATATTACAAGGAAGAGAAAATATATTTACTATTCACCAGGTGAAAGTGGATCATTATAAAGGTCTTCATCCTTGTCCTCTTCATGTTGAGTAGGCTGAGAAGGAAGAGGAAGAGAGGGGCATTGGTCTTGCTGTCTCAGGGGCAGCAGAGACAAGAAGATTCATGTATAAGGCATTTTGCTTAGAGGCAAGGGAATAAACCTTGGAAGTTCTGGTGTGTTCCCAAGTTAAATGTAAAATTAAGAGGGGTGAAGAATTCAAACTAGTTATTTCAGTTCATACATAAATTAATGAGGCAATGTATTTTTCTTAATATATGTAAACCAGTTTTTTTGGTGTCATTTAGCACCAGCAGATTTGTTTCTTTAAAACCCTTCACCAGGCCTTTGGCTCACACCTGTAATCCCAACATTCTGGGAGGCCAAGGCAGGCGAATTGTTTGAGCCCAGGATGTGGAGACCAGCCTGGCTAACATGGCAAAACTCTGTCTCTACAAAAAATACAACAATCAGCCAGTCATAGTGGCATGCACTTCTGGTTCCAGTTACTCAGGGGGCTGAGGTGGGAGGGTCGCTTGAGCCCAATAGGTAGAGGTTGCAGTGAGCCATGATCATGCCACTGCACTCCAGCCTGTGCAACCGAGCAAGACCCTGTCTCAATCAATCAATCAATCAATCAATCAATCAATCCCATCACCAGGCTCACAAAGTTAAAAATGATCTTAAGGAGTTAACAGAAATATGTAGACACTACTTCAGATACATGAGAATTTAGTCTGTTTTTAAAAACCTGCAAAACAGAGATTCATGAACCACATTTTAAAAAGACTTCTATGAAAGCTTTTCAGAAAAAAATATTTTCAAGCTGTCAAAAAAAAAAAAAAAAAAAAGAACTAGACAAAATCATCAGGTATCAGGGGCTAAGAACAGCTAAAATAAGTTTTCTAATTTGTCAGTGTTTCCGCTACATTAAATGCCTGCTTCTCTACCTCATCTCCCAGCCACCAAATAAATAAAAAGGGGGATATGTAACTGTAGGGGTACTGCTAAGAAATCACAGTGTTCAGATGATTTTTTTCTGAAATGTATTGGAAACTTCATGTGTTCATTCTTGACATTTTTTGGATTTACTTGGCAAGGGCAGAATCGTAGAAAAACAAATAGAGTTCCCTGAGTAGGAAAGGTACTCCATTTCCTGTTCATGGTTAGGTGACCCTGATTACTGTCCTTGGAGTCTTGAGCCCCTTACCCAGTGAATAAGTAGGTACTGAATCAGGGAGGTGCAGACTCATTTGCCTGGGTTTGTTTTCTGGGAGTTCCTGTTTAACATTCCTGAACTGGAGCAGAAGTAGATTTTGTAGCTGGCTTTTCTGAGACTCTGAGGAAACTGAGAGTTGTTGAATTCTCGGGTTCTGTGATGTTTGATACTTATTAAGTGAAATTATGTGTGCAGAGGAAAATTTAT
The DNA here is from genome assembly GCF_008728515.1 of Papio anubis. Taxonomy (NCBI): domain Eukaryota; kingdom Metazoa; phylum Chordata; class Mammalia; order Primates; family Cercopithecidae; genus Papio; species Papio anubis. The sequence goes on from NC_044983.1 coordinate 30,888,032, forward strand.
TCATCTATGCTTTTAACAAATGGCTGTGATAAACAGAATTAGACATACTATATGGAATTGCATAACACACCACCACATGTCCGTATTACCCGCTTCCACAGTTATCGGGTTCTTGGTAATTGTTTTTCAACTTTCTGCCTATGCATTCCCCACCACCATATTATCTTGAAGCAAATCTCAGATATTATAACATTTTATCTGTAAGTATTTCAGTAGATATTTTTAAGCTGTCTTGCTTAAAATAAGAATGGTATGTAGGTGTTTAATGTATTCTCCAAGTTAATGCATCATTTAAGTACTCACAGTCTCTGTTGAGACTATTTACGTGCACTAAATCCGATCAAAGAGAGAATCTGATGTGAGTAGTGGTCATCTGGAATGGTCCATTCATTGTGTTTGGGATAGCAACTGTGTAGGTCCAGTCAAAGAGTGGTAGCATCAGAGAACTTCTGTCTTGAAGAAAGGGGCCATTGTTAAGATTGAGGGGTTTTCTGTGTTCTTTGGTCCTCTCTGATGACAGGATAGTGAAATGAGCCCTAGCTCTGAGTACCCACAAACTTTGTAACCATGGATAAAGTCAGCCACTTACTTATCTGTGAAATTAAACTTCCCGATTTTAAAAATGGATGTGATGCTTCCTGCGCCTATTCACAGAACTGTGATACACTGTGATTTGGGATGTGAACACGCTTTAAAAATAATGGCCCGGTTACATATTCTCCTTTTATTTTTATTTTTTTTAATTTTTTTTTTTTGAAACAGAATCTTACTCCGTTGCTCAGGCTGAAGTGCAGTGGTGGGATCATAGCTCACTGCAGCATTGACTTCCTGGGCTCAGGTGGTCCTCCCACCTCAGCCTCCCAGGTAGCTGGGACTACAGGTACATGCCACATGCCGCGCTAATTTTTGTATTTTCATAGAGATGGGGTTTCACCACTTGCCCAAACTAGTCTCCAACCTCTGAGCTCAAGTGATCCTCCTGTCTCAGCCTCCCGAAGTTGGGGGATTACAGGTGTGAGCCATCGTGCCCGGCCTACATATGCTCCTTTAACACAGGCTTTTGGTTATTTGAAATTACCAATGTTCAGGATTCTTAATGGCATCAGAGAATATAAGCTTGAATAAGTAACTATCTAGAATTTTTTTAAGGAATAATTTTCTAATCTAGGTTCTCTTTTCTTCTGAGTATATTTTATTTGGGCATTTTACTTTTCTCCAACATGAGATCCATTTTCACTCATCCATTTTGAGATTGTTTTTCTCTCTGTTAATAAAACCTTTGGAATGGTGCCTTGATCAGGATAACTCAAAATTAAATGTTTCTCTTTGAAAGATTGCCTGGTGATCAGAATTGTTTTTTCCTTCTCTTATTTTAGCCTTGCCTCCCCGATTGAAAGAGATGAAAAGCCAGGAGTCAGCTGCAGGTTCCAAACTAGTCCTTCGATGTGAAACCAGTTCTGAATACTCCTCTCTCAGATTCAAGTGGTTCAAGAATGGGAATGAATTGAATCGAAAAAACAAACCACAAAACATCAAGATACAAAAAAAGCCAGGGTAAGTATAATCCATAAAATAGTAGAGACTGCCCCAGCAATAAAGTAATATAACATATAAACGTTATTTAGGCCCTAATAAGTGAGCTTACTATCAGAAACACGATAGATAATAAGTGAAAAGCTGTTTCATTATATAATGACAAAAAATCATCTTATCACATAGGCAAGAATTCAGAGTTTCTGGTTCTTACAGCTTGTTGATAAAGAAAAGAAAGGATGGATGGAGAAAGAGCTATAGGAAGTAAGAAGAGATGGAAGGGAAGAAGGAAGAGTGCATTAGTGGCAGATGCTGTCATAGTAATAGATCCTAAAATTCAATTTCTTGGCCAGGCACAGTGGCTCATGCCTCCAATCCCAACACTTTGGGAGGCCGAGGAGGGCAGATCACCTGAGGTCAGGAGTTGGAGACCAGCCTGGCCAACATGGTGAAACCCCATCTCTACGAAAAACACAAAAAGTAGCCGGACGTGGTGGGTGCCTGTAATCCCAGCTACTTGGGAGGCTGAGGCAGGAGAATCACTTGAACCCGGGAGGCAGATGTTGCGGTGAGCCAAGAGCATGCCACCGCACTCTAACCTGGGCAACAGAGCAAGACTCCGTCTCAAAAAAAAAGAAAAAAGAAAAAAAAAAAACAATTTCTTTAAAATAAGACAAATGCATATAATAATGTAGAGTACCAGTGCCTTACACAGCTAAAATCACAACTTCATTATAAAGCTCAGTAAACACTTAGATTTATAGAAAGAATTGGAATGTAACCAGTTGAATTCAGACTATTTTTTAACATGGGGTTAATGATATAATTATATCTAATAAGAATTTTTAACTGACACTGCTGATAAAGCACATTGTCACTCTAGCAGATTTTAAAATCAGGTAATCTTAAGTAGGAAGAATTTTAAATGTTCCTATTCTCCCTGAGGGGGTCCATATTTGACAGGGCTTCATGTGATTCCTGCAACATCTTGGTGGATGCATTCTGGATCTACTCTAAAATGATGCTCTGTTATATCATACCTACACTCTTCATTCTTATTTACTTCCTTACTTAAGAATCATTTCTTCTATCAAACTACATTTTGAAATCAGAGAAGAGATAAGTCAGTTGGATTTCTGCTTCTAAAGAGTCTTTTAATCAATGTGACATGTATAATAGTGGTTCCAAACTCAAAGATGACATTTTCTGCACTCACATGTCACAGTGAACCCCCAAGTATGGTAACAGAAGCAACAGAACATTCTCCTATGCTTTGATTTTATAGGACATTAGCCAGAAAATTGTTACACATTCATGAGCAAAGTGATTACAGTGAGAATTAAATTTAATCTTATCAAAGTGTTTGTTTGCTCTGATGACTGTAATTAGGTTTTTTTTTCTAGTTTCTATGGTTTTATAAGCTATATACTTACTTTATTAACTACATGTTGACTCTAGTTATTGATCATGTCAGATAGATCTGTTGCTTTGGAAGTATAATAAAGTGTATTGTATCACTTTCTGCAGCAGGTGGTACTTCAAAGATACAAAATGTAATATTGTAAAGAGATATGGCATTTTTATACCTAATATTACTTATTTTTTTACATTATTCCAATATGTAGCAGTTCAACAGCACATGGCAACTATCTTACTTTGCAGATTAGGAAATTGAGCATCAAAAAAGTGTTCTGCTTTGCCTCAAGTCATATAACTAGTAAGAGACTCAGTGAGAACTGAGTTCATTATTGTTATACCCATTAAAAAATGTAATATACTGAGAAAGAAGTTAAGTTAAGTTAAGTTTCTTCCTGTAGATCATAGTGGTAATGAATGGTTAAACTTAGATTTGAAATAGGTCTGACTCTAAGTCTCATGCCTTTTCAACAGATACTTGTGATTTTGCTATATAGATTAAATAGATTTGGTACAAATCTGTTTCTTGGGTTCCTTTCTTAAAACTGGAGAACCTTCATATTTAACAGCATATGTGCATGAGGGGAGTAGGAAATACAATGAATGAATTGAAAAGATAAGTATGATTCTTATAAAGAAGTTTAACAGGACAAAAATACTCCTAGATTTTGGATGGAATCGATTTTGGTGTTTACTTTTCATCCAACAAGTTAGTAAGAAATGAAGTTATCTCTACATGCAGGGTAATGTCTCATTTATTTCTACGTGGCTGTCAAAGGATACCAGTAACATTTAAGTGCCATGAAAGGTTTTATGGTAGGACTGTGGAGAAATTAAAGAGGTATAGGGTATTGTAATCTCTGTACCCAGGGGCGGGGGTCATAAGACTGTATAGAGATTATCTAGTTCAGTCTTATATAAAACATGCGAATTCTGGAAATCATGTGTTACAACACTGCTAGAGCAGGGGAGGAGGAAGGGAGGGAGGAGAAGTTCATCTAGAAGAAAGCATCTCACACTGCAAATATTCAATCTGATGCTACCTGGAGAGAAGCAAATGAAATTTCGGTAGATAAGATGAGAAAATGAATTCTTTAAAAAAGTGAACTGACTAGAATGAATAGGCTTTAGAAAAGGTACATGTATACTTAAAGAGGTAATTTGTTACATGGCTTCAATGACATATAAAAGTATCATTAGTATTCAGAAAAGCATTTTCATATTGGCTTCATAGGTCCAGACAGCTAAGAGCACTGTCTACATATTAATAAAATCCCATAATACCAGAAAGGGCAATAGTCAGAAATTACTTCTTTTAAACAATAGTCTTGCTGGAAAGAATTAAATGGTGAAAAATGTATTGAAGTGATGCAACTATAAATCATTTGCAGCAAAACAGTTAACATATTTGATCTAAAAAGACATGCTTTGTATAGAGTGGACAGCTATTTGATAATCAGCTTTTCAATTTTTAGAATTGGGTATTTTGTCATATCTAAAATTGCGTCTTTTTATTAAAAAAAAGCATTGTCAGGTTTTTTTAAGATTAAAGGATCCAGCTGAATCTAAATTTAATTAACATTTGCAAGGTGTTCTATTATTTCAGTTTATCCTGTAAATATAAGTAGAATGAATATAATTATTGTTATACCCATTTAAAACATTAATATCCTGAAAATGAAGGAAGCTAAGTTTCTTCCTGTAGATCATAGTGGTAATGAATAGTTAAACTTGACTCTAACTCTTGTGTTTTTCCAGCAGATATTTGTGATTTTGCTACATAAAGTCAGAAGTCAGAACATAGGGCTCTGGCATGCTTAGGATAATGGCTTTAATTAAAAGATTCTTATTTTACAGATTCATTTATATATTACTATTAATGAGTTTTAATTACTAAGATATTCAGACTATTAGTATTCTGCAGTGGTTAGTTGGTTATTTTGACTTAAACTTTTTCTTAGGCTATGATCAACCAAGCAGAGGTGAAGTTTAGTTTGAAGTGTAAGATTTTTCTGGGATTCTCTTTATTTAAATGCATTGACTCTTTTCCAATCCTTAGTCTTGACTTCTTTTTCACACTTTTTATAATCTAGATTGTGCATAGCAGCAGCCAAAATATCCTTTTAATCCCTTGGTGTTTAATGCAACAATTTCACAGCAATATGCAACTTCTATTATTTTGTAAAATCTTACCCTTCTTTTGCTCATGGTCCTACTAAAAACTACATTCCTATGTGTTCTTCGTATGATTTTTGAATTCCTATCTGAGCCTTTGTTTTCTTTCGCTAACCCACGTGTGGGGCCAATTAAAAGAAATGGAAACTGCCCTCGTGTTATATGTCTGCTTATCTCTTTGTTCTTGTTTTCTTTGACTGGTGGATGATTTCAATCAAGAAAACTGGTTAAAAAGCTTGGCGTGTGACAGATTCATATGTGAGGACTGTCAGATTGACCTCATTTAAATACCTATTCTTTCTTAGCTTTATTAAAGGCTGACTTTCTATTATTTGTATGTTTCACACACTTTTGGATACCCTTAATTTTGCCTCAGCTCTTACATATTTTAATTTTGTTTAAAATTGGCTCTCATTGTTTTATTCACATTGAAAAAGTATTACAAATTATTTCTTCTATTTTTAATGGTTGCCTTTTTTGACTTTATAATGGAAAAAGTTTATGTGCATTTTTTTCTCATCTTAGCAACTCTATTAGATCACTTGAACTTTATATATAATGAAATCTCAATGTTCTCATGTAGAAAATGGGACTCAGTGGCATTCTATATGGTTTATGTGAGGCACGTGGTACAGTGACTGGTTCTGTTGTTTAAGAAGCCCCTCTTTTAGCCAAGCACAGTGGTGTATACCTACTATCCCAGCTATTGAGGATCTCTTGAGTGCAGGAGTTTAAGACCAGCCTGGGAAACAAAGCAAGACCCCGTCTCTATACTTAAAAAAAAAAAAAAAAAAAATCATAATTTCCTCTTTCACTTCTTTGTCCTTTTCACGATGATCAGTTTTACACTATCTGAAGCAGTGTTGGACACACACACACACACAAACACTGTCTGTATAATTTCTTAGGGGTCAGGGAACCAAAACTGTATAAACAGAAGAGTTCTTCCCTATGTGTAATTAAGTTTCCTTAGCCTGTAACTATGGTAGAAGAATCAAGCTAAAATAAAACTAAACTAAGTAATAGCTAATGAAACCTTGAATTCACCTTGTAAGTGAGCACTCACTAAAAAACACAGTGTGCTTTCTGATATTAAAAAAATGAAAAGGAAATTAATATTCAGAATTTTTTATCTTCAAATTACTTCTCATTAATTTATTTTTACACTGTACTGTTTTTTCTCATTCTAAAAGTAATGTATGGTTATGAAAATCCAAATATTTCAGGAATATAGGATGTAATTACTATAATAATAGCTAACACTTGTTAGGAAGTCACTATATTGCAAAAACTGTTTTAAACACTTTCCACGAATTAACTCATTTAATATTTTTAGAAAATAAAAATCCATGGAAACACCAACCTTCCTCCAGATCCACAGAAAACTCATCAATTAAAGAGCAAAAAGTTATATTTATAACTATAAGGGAATCAGGTAGTCTTTCCAAGTTAATTTCCTTCTTGTAGACAGTATATGGTATCTTACAGAAAAGAGAAAAAGAAGACTGTTGTAGCCATACTTATCAAAGCGCCAAATCTTTTTGCAACATATAATTTTCAAGGAAGATTTGGCTCATTCTACACCCTTACTACATTCTGTCCCTACTCTAGGACACAAGGCTGGACAAATCCCATAGTTACATGTATCATTAGAATTCAGAGGGGTCTTTATGCTCCTTTAGGTCAGTGGTTTTCCAATGATGTCCCTGTAGAGTGCTAAATTGCTATTGAATTGCAAAAAGGATTACCAGGCCCTCTGACCTGGAACACTTTCTGTGTGATATTTTTGAATATGAGGTTCTGATTTAAGCTTTCATTTTAAAACAGGATTTTGTTGTAAAAAATAGTTGAAACCACTGATCTAATTTAATCTTTCTCTGCACAGAGATATTCTTGTAAGAATGTGCTTGGCAGGTGGCTATCCAGACTTGAATCTTTCCAAAGAGAAAACCTAACTCTTTCACAAGACACCCTGTACATTTTTGAATGCTCAGAAAAGTTAGTCTATGTAATATCATTCAAAACATGTTTCCTTTTTCCTGTAAGACTTAGTTTTCCTGTAAGATTTAGCAATCCCAAATAATTTCCTTTTCCATATGCGTCCAGGAAATATATTTAAATAGCTACTTATATTTCATTCATAGTTGTCTGCCAGTGGGACCTCTGTTTCTTTAACATAATCCTCTCTAGTGATAAGATTTCTAGGCCCTATTCAATTCTGATCACCCTCTTCTAACGTCCTTTAATTACGGTTTTTTTTCCCCATCAAATATCATTCCAAAGTGTATCTAAAGTATAATTGAACATTCTAGATATGATCCAGCCAATGAGGAATGTATTGGGGCTTTTATCCAATTTGATTGATGCTCTGCTTTAATATTAATTTGGCTAAAGAGTACCTAAGGTTTTTTTGTTCTTCTTTCTTTTTGAAAAGAGTTTTAAAAATGGGTTAATAATAAAGCATGTGGCTAATTAGAAATCCTTATTTCTGCATATATTGTAGTCGAGGGATATCTCCTCTTGTATTTATGTCACCAATTTTCGAACGTGAATGCACTTGTGATGCTTATCTCAATCAAATTGAATCTTAGTCTTCGCCCATTGATGATCTGTCCTAGGATTCCCAAGGGTGTTCTCCACAGAGAAGATTCCATGGCCACATGTCATACCTGCCTTAGAAATTCACAGTACAGATTTGCAAAAAACTACCGAGATGCATTGTTGTAAAGAGACCTCTTTAACATTTTTTTAATGCAACATTTATTTTAGCATAGAACCATTTTTTTAAATCTTCTTTCTTTTAAAGCCTAACATTTGATTACATTACTAGGAATAGTATTCCAGG